>NC_053022.1:240762965-241362965 GCF_003073215.2 Triticum urartu | reverse complement strand
TTTATAATCATCATCACTACCATCAAGGTCGGAGTCGGTGTCGTCAATGATGATGTAGTCTTCAGAACGAATCTCCTTAGATTCGTCGTCTTCTCCTCCTGGTGCGGGGTCTCCCATGAAAACTCCTAGCTTCTTTGTCATGTCGTCATTCTTCTCCACGAGTATTGTCATTTCCTCCTCATATCCATCGCGTGTACACTTGAGTTCCTCTTCTAGCTCGGTGATCCTAGTCATCGCCTTCTTCAAATCTAACATGCTTGAGCACATCTGGTTCTCCTGGCATCGAATGTGCTGGTTCAGCTCCTAGATGAAAGCTGCAATGGACCTGTCCTTCCTGTTGCTGATCATCTCCCATTGCTCATCTCGGCGCCCACATATCTGGTAGATGGTGTCCTTAAGCTCCTTGTGGTAAACTTCGCTGATGCGTCCCATGGCAATGTGGGCTGCCATGCTCTTTCCTAGACTCTAGGTTGGTGCATCAAAAGAAAACTCTATGGGCTCAGTGACTGGCGTGAATGTCCTTCCTGGAACTTGAACTCGAATCACCCATCACTCCTCTTCTGGTAGAGTAGCTGTGTAGGTCCTGGTGAAGCTTGATATTCCAATGTTCAGGTATCTATTGACTTCCTTCAAGTATCGACCAAAGGGTGTAACTTCATCCGGTTGTGTAAACTTGTTCCTTGTGTCTGCCATCCTAAAGAGTAGAAAATGGAGAGGAGTCAGAAATGAGTAGAGAAGAGTGATCTATAGCTTATCTTAGTGGTCGTGTCCTACATTCAGCGTGTGCTCTGGTACCATCTTGTAGCGACCCGACCTCAGACGGTCAAGCCTCTGTGTTCAATGTCATCCCTGGATCAGTAATGCTGACACACACAGTACTCGAAGGATTTATAACATAGTAGCAATCACACACTTATTACATCGAATGTCTCAAAAGAGAACTTATTACAATAAATATGGCTTAAGGCCATCTAATACGATAACAGCGGAAGGCTTGGAAGATAAAGTGAGTCCATCAACTCCAACGGCATAGCTGAGTGCATGACAAACGACCTATGGAACCTTACTCGTCGTCTGAAAATTCTGCAACATGACACGTTGTAGCCCGAAAACGGGTAAATGCTATCACTACAAGCATATATGGCTGGTGGAGGCTCTATGGTTATATTGCTTTTGCGAAAAGCCAATTTTTCCCTACATCAAAGGAATACATTTTATTTAAATATCATGGTGGTTGAAACATCACTGAGAAGGTTCCTTCAACTCAATCCCCATTAAAGTAGTCATTAACAACCCAACAAATTAATTTAGAGTGATGAGATCAAATCAATAATTCATGTACCAGATACTCAAGATGTCCATAACCGGGGACACGGCTAACCATGATTAGTTTATACACTCTGCATAGGTTTGCACACTTTTCCCCACAAGACTCGATCTCCTCCATTGGATTTCTCACACTGCATGGTGTTTGAGAAACGGATGACCGAGACACAGTCTTTCAGAAGCATTAACTCTAACCCTAGGTAGACCGTACCAACCTACATCCCCTACATCCGCTAGTCTACCACTTGAAGAGGTCATGCAACATACTCAACTATGCCAGAGCCCATAATGGCTTTTGGCTACACAAGTAAGTTTCTAGCATGAATAATCTTATGATCCCTTTGAGCCTGGGTGGCGGACCGTAGGATGATCACACGGGTCCTCCAGGATATCCTAGGACAACACTGGATTCTCCAGGTTACCACAAGCATATGTGTATTAAAGTTGCCACCTTAAGTTGAACCATTAATTAACAACTCATATCTGTCATGGATACACTCAAGCCCAATCCACGTCTACGAGCATAGCATACCATATAAGCATAACGTAGAAGTAACTCCCATGGTTTGATAATAAAAGGGCAATAGGTTCTACCTCATCATCTACTTCCCAAACCCAAATGTTAAGAGATCCTACTCATGCAATGTGTAAGGGTTGAAACTAATGCATAAAAACTGGGTATGAAAAGAGTATGATCAATGTGTTACTTGCCTTGCTGACCATCTGCAAAACCTAGTGACTCGTAGTAGCACGCTTCGCACTCCGAGTATTCTATCGCAAGAAAACAATATCATACATAAGCAATCTAGCAAAGATGCACGGGTAAAACTCCAATAAGAAGATCTAACCAGAAAGTTCAACTGAAGAACTCCGGTTTGCAAAAAGAATCAAATCAAACTACGAAGGAAACAAGATCCGATTACTAATCTGGACTAAAGTCAATTTTTACAGTACCAAAATCTTGTTCAAGTTGGTTAAACAGAAAGAGGTCTTCGAGATGAAGCTCTAGGCACTTGAATCGCCTGATTCCGATAAACGAGCGAAAAGATAAACTAAAACGAAGATCAGGGAAGACATCGCGATAGAAAATAATCACGGAAAAACCCTGGAAAAAGAAAAACTGGTGAATAGGCTAACGAACGAATGTTCGCTGTCTGTGACTAACGGATGAACACCGTTCGTTAAAACGAACGTATGGACGAACATCCTCTATTTAACTAAACTGGGAAAAATCGAAACAAAACCGATCTAAAACAATAAAAAACGAGATCTAGGGTTTTCGAAATAAAACCGATCGGTTTTCTCATGAAAACCGGCGGCGGGCGATGCGAGGCGGTGGCAAGACAGCGCGGCCGCGGCATGGAATGCGGCGGCGGCGCTGATTGGCTAGGGTTTGGGGTGCGGTGAGGTGGGCTGGCGGCTCTTAATGGGCCGGCCGGGTCAGCGTCCCAGGCGGACACGACCTGGTAAGGTCGGTAACTTTTTTTTAAAAAAGTATTCCAACGCGCAGAAAAATGATTAAAAGAAAAACTAAATGGACTCCAAAAATCCTGAAATAAATTTTCCCCGTCCTCTAAAAATATAGTGGACAAAGCGAATATTTATTTGGACCTCTAATGAAATATTGAAAAAAGCATATTTTTTTCCTAATTCAAGTAAAATTGCAATAAACTCCAAATAAATTTATTTATTGATTTTAATATTTTTCCTCCAATATTTCCTCTATTTCGGAGAAGTCATATTATCTCCTCCCATATATTTTAATACGAAATATTTTCGGAGAGAAAAATTATTTAAAACCAAAATGATCCTTGTTTCAATATTTGATAAAATTCAAATATGAAAAATGTGAAATCCCCAACTCTCTCCGTGGGTCCTTGAGTTGCTTAGAATTTTGAGGACCGCGAAACGAAGTGCAATAAAATATGATATGCATGAATGACCTATGTATAACATTCCAAATTGAAAATTTGGGATGTTACAAAGAGGTCGCGGTTGTAGTAGGTGGGCACGAAGCGTGCTCTCATGACATCCTTCATTTGCGCCCAAGTAGTGATGGGTGGTTCACCTTTGGCCTGTCGTCGCTTGATGACTTGTTCCCACCAAATGAGGACATAGTCTTGAAACTCAAGGGATGCCATCGCGATCTTCTTCTCGTCTTCATAGTTGTGCAATTGGAAGGTTTTGTCAACCTTCAATGCCCGTGAAAGGTACTCTTCGGGATCATTGCTTCCATTGAACTTGGGCATGGTGAACTTTAGCTTGCCATAGCATTGCTCTTCATTGTGTTTGGCTCGGGGATGATGACATCCTTGACGAGGAGGATCGTCTCTCACAACTTGCTCTTGCCATGGAGGATTTCCATTGTCTTCTTGCTCTTGTTGATGTTCTTGGCGAGCTTGTGTAGGAACTTGTCGAACTTGACGATGCATGCGAGCTTGATATATTCATTCTTGAACTTCTTCGCGAAGTGCTTCTTGATGTTCACGCGCTTGTCGGGCTCGGTTGGCTACGGCTCGACTTGATTCTCGGAGGGCTTGTTGCGCCTCAAGTGCTTGAGCTTCTTGCAATTGTTGCTCCTGACGTTGTGCCTTGGCAACTTGTGCTTCTTGGTGTAGACGCGCTCTCTCTTCCTCTTTGTGTTGGCGTTGTCGTTGTCATTCTTGTGCTTGCGCAAAGGTAGCTTGGTTTTAATGATGTCGTTGTTCTTGCGAGTTGTTGTTGTGTAGAGGGTTGCGGTTGGCTTGACGATCTTGGTGCGCGGCACGACGAAGAGTATTTGATGTCGGTGTACTTGAGCCGGAGATGGTGTAGTCGGAGTGTCGACTTGAGCGGCTCCGTCTTGATGAATACGAAGTGGAAGAAGAGTGGTTGAGCAACAAAGCATGAATCTCGTCCATTCTTGCATCGTTCTCTTGCTTGTGGTCATCGAGCTTTTGGTCGAAGTAATCCCTTGTGCGTTGCTCAGAGAGTCGCAAGTCGGCGGCGAGGCTGTCGATGCGTTCACTCATTGCTTGTTGCTCTTGATGCAAAGCACGTTCTGCACCAAAGAGGTGGCTCTTTGTGACGTAGGATTTCATGTCGTCGTCTTGCCCGATGAAGAGTGGGTTGGTAGAAGTACTTGGCCTATCCATTATTCCAAACAAATATGTGAGTGGGAGAAAGAGAAGAACGTATACCAAATGTACCTTGACCGATGTTGAAGGTGGATCAAAGATCACTCCAATGTGGAACAAGTAAATAGCACAATTGGTACCAATTCTTGTTGGTTTCTCACACGTACACAAGTAAAAGCTTATGGTGGAGCCTGGTTAGGATGGTGGCACAAAATTTGATGCAATTGTTAGTGAGCTTCAATAATGTTGGAAAATACTCACAAATTAACAATGCAACAAGTAGACCAAGCAAAATAAGGTACACAGAAACACACACGCAAAGAGATAAGTGGAACCAAGGGTGAGCCAAAATGTGGAATCCACGAAAATGCTCTTGTTGAACAACACTAGAGAGACGCTAGCACGATTGCACAATAGGCGGATACGAAGACTTGTGCACAACCTACTAAGAAAAAATGCAACGAATTCTATCCCAAGTATGCTCTATGTATGGTGTATTGATGATATGATCCAAGATGATCTAGTATGACAATCTTAATGTCGTATGATGCTATGGTTCTTGCTTAAAAGCTCTTTGCTTATCTTTGAATTTTGCTTAAAAGCTTGTTTGGATCTTTTTTTGAGCTCTTGTCTCATGCAATGCTTCACAAACCAAGATAGCAATTGTGTATGCGATGACAACCTTGTGACACAAGAGATGATACCAAGATATGCACCAATGATATATGTATGCTATGGGAAGTATGATCACTGATGTGCAAAAGTCACGTTGCCGGCAATAATCAATGGCTAGTCTCGATGGGTAAGCGACGCAAAAGGTAAGGTTATGATGGTTATCAACGTAATGGCAAGAATGGTGTATCACTATACCAAGACAAGGTTGCCGTTCTTTGGTTCCTCGTCCGTAAGCAAGAACGGATGACAGTGACCAAATGGAGAAGTGGTCGTTGCTGATGACGCGTCCATGGCGACGATGAGGGACGGTGATGTTGATGTTGAATCGTACCTAAATAGCCGAAACACAATAGGACACGGAACCGCAACTCAAATTCTCAAAGAAAAATGTGGCAAAATTGTCGGAGTTGGTAGTGGTAAGCGATGGTGGTGTATGTGGTATATGGCACTGCTACGCGGAAGTGGTGGTGGTATGCGGAAGTGTATGTGGGCACCGGAACAAAATTTGGCCAAATTTGGACGGAGAACGGGGCAGTGGATTGGAAGTGATGCTGCCAGGGGCCGGATGTCCGGGCTTGATGGCCGGATGTCCGGGCTGCCGGGTCGGATGTCCGGGCTCTAGATCCATGGACGAACTCGATGAACTTCGCGTGGAGAGGTCAAATCCGGGGCAAAATTCGAGGGATTTTGTGGATGGAAATTGGGGAAAAGATGATGGAAAGCTAGATCTACCTACAACACACGAAATCCACAGAGCAAATCCAACAAAACTCCATCACACCAACAAATCAAAAAAAATTGGGGGCTATTTTTGTGGCGAATTTTCGAATTAGGGACAAAATCAACAAAACAAGGCTAGAAAACACAACGGGGAGGCTCCGAAATCTTGATCAACGTGCCTCTAGATACCAAGATGATGTAGGGTGGAACCCTAGATGGCCGATCTTTCTCGAAAGGAGTGGATCCCGCGAAGGACACGAAGAACACGAGGGGAAAATCACAAGGGGAACACAAGAGAACACTCAAACAAACAAGTATGATCACACATGTGCTAGATCCATTAACACAAAAGGAGATACAAGATCCACAATCAACAAGGGACGATACAAAGGGTAACTGGTTCTTCTCCGTGAGGAGGTCTTGATGGGGCCGCCCAAAACGGGGTCTTGAATCCAAGGTGGATCTTCTCCGTAGAGGGGTCGCGGTCTCTCTCAAGGAGTATATCCGATATGGATGAGCGAGGCTCTATCTCTCAAATGAGCTATCACAACACTAACCCTAAAACATAGGTAGGAGATGAGTATATATAGTCTAGGTGGGAGAAGGGGTACACGGGCCTCGGGCCCTTACACTGTGTGCAGACAGGGGAGGCCGGACATACAGGCGTCGGGCCGGATGTCCAGGATTTCACGCGGGGCCGGATGTCTGGGCTAGAGTGGCCGGATGTCTCGGCTGGAGAAGCTGGCCTTGTTGCTCTTGGGTTCGGTGGTGTCCGGATATCCGGGCTGGGGGCTGGATTTCCGGGAGCTCGGGAAGGGCCGGATGTCCGGGGCCTACCAATGCTTGGCGGCTGTGCAACTGTGGTGGATGACGCTCCAGGGGCCGGATGTCCGGGTCGTGGCAGGATGTCCGGGGCCTGGGAGGTGTTCTTGACTCCTTCCGTTGGTTCTCTTCGTCTGTGAACTTGGGGACTTGTTCATCTTCACATGCAACATCGGGAGGGTCCTCTTGGTACCTGATCATGCACAACATCTCGGATTTAGGTAGTAGCCATGTCTCAAGGGGATCATATGCAATATCGCTAAGGAGAGAAGTCACCTTGGTCTCGAGAGCTTTAGCTCTAGCTCGAGTCATAGGTCCTCTTGGCACTTCGTGAGATGATGGTAGGTCCATGGGGATGACCGTAGGATGCTCCGCATCAAAAGTTCTCGTCCATTATTGGTTACCGAAAAGTCATCAACAATATAAATAGGGTCTTGCTAACAGAATTGTACACCGAGGTGTTTACATAAGCAGGGAATTGTTACTACTCAGATCATATAAATTACAAGAAAGGTTAAACAGACCAATGGAAAGGAAAATGTGTTTATACACAAGTATTAAGAGTATATCCTACTTAAGAATAAGCATGGCATGATAGACATGATAGGAGATCAAGTACATAATCATTTAGATAAAAGGGGCAAGGGGAATCATGATATGTACCCATATAAAGGTGGTTGGATAAGTGATCAAGAAACATTTAGCATTGCGCTTCCAATGTTCTTATTGACATTTGGAGTACCACAATCATGCTTCGGGTAGCATCTATATGGTCATGAAGTAAAGGTCAGACTTAGGATTCACAAAGGATTCATCAGGAAGAACTGCTAGAATAAGTCATATGGTTTCCTCATGGAAGAATGGCTAACCTTGCTGAACAAGAAACTATAACATTTGGTTCTCCGATCAGGGGTGCTAGCCAAAACATCACCTTACCGGGTTACGTAGAGACCAATGTTATAATGCTTGGGAAAATGTTCCAACCATCATATCTGCCTGAGATTCAGATCTGATTGGCGTTAGGATTCTTCGGACATAGCATGCCTGAGAAGGAAAAGGTGCAACACAAATTGATGAGATGATGTTGCAAGAATCTCGGGAAACAAACTACAGAAGCAAGCTCAGAAACATGACTTGGATTGTAGACACATGTGAGTACACTGCCCAAGACAATCATGCCCACATGCAAGTCTTACAACAAAATGCAACCGAGTTCTGGTTGGGAACCATCATCGAGGATATCAAAGTCCATGTGTAAGTCCGAATTAGCTCTTATGAATGAACTCCTTCTTCCTCGAACAAATCAATCAATGGCTTGGTGTGCTAGGAAATACATATGGAGTGAAGGTAGCAAATCTATGAAACCATAGAATACTTTCACTGCTGCAGAGACGTGCTATACAAATAGTTTTACCCGCTTTTCGCGATAGAGTTTTAAACCCTCGCCTAGTGAGTGTGTGCGATAGGGGGGGTCCTTCCCACACGACCTAGAAACCATCGGGGATAGGCCCTCCGGCCAAACACATGGGGAAAATGAGCTTGTGTGAGATCAGGCGAGGCATCAAAGCCCAATCATTTGCATTCATACGTATATCCCACACAGTGAATCCGACAAAAACGTTTCCATTTGTATGTATATCACATTGAGTTTTTTGTGTGGAAACGTTTGTGCATGGTGGCCTAACGCAAACAGTTCTCTGCCGGAAGCCGTGTGTGATTGTTAGTTGATCCAACACGCCTACTTTCTAGAAACCATGTGGGTTCTTTGAGTTCATTGCCCACGATGTTGTCTGAGTAACTGTCTGCAATAGAAAACCCCTATAAGCAGGGTAATTAGCCTATTACTTGATAATCCGTCTAGTAATCAAATTGGCATTCCTTATAAAACACACCATATATTTCATATATGTATAACGACAACCAGGATTTCATAATGGAATTACATCAGATAGCTTCAGCATTCAGTTACACCAAAAGAGGGATATAGTTAGCTACGCCATTACACAACAACACCAAGTTTCACATGCAACATCAAAAACCTTTGGAAAAGTAGCATCATACACGGTAAATAGAGAGATGTATCTCATCTGGGAAACTACAGAAGCGGAAGGTGAATATTGAGCCTTCAGTGATGTTGAATGTCCTTGCAACTTTAGGCCAGTGGCTATGGATAATTGCCCACCCAACCTTCATCCTCTTCAGGAAGATTTCATTATTGTACCGTGGGTGTTGGATGAATACCTTCCTTGCCTCTTGACCATGCAGGTGGTTTGAGAGGTAATCATTGGTGAACTGCTTTTAAAAGTACTAAAAACAAAGATATGCATAAATTGTTGTTATAAACTTTGAAATGGCGCAAGGGGTAAAAACAAGGTAAAAGAGTTAGTACCATCATATAGTTGACTGATGTCTTCTTCATTGTGCAAACAAAGAACTTGCTATTATTCATCGCAAGTTATTTTATCCTAACAACCTTTCTGAGTTTCTTGATCTGACTGATATTCATGTACATCTCATTTCCCCATATGCAAAATGGGTCAAACAGTGGGTCTAAGCATCTAACAGCAGGATGTATGTGTGCAAGACCAAATTGCAGGAAACCTAAATATTAGAATGATTTCTGCAAGTGCACAATAATGTGCTATTAGCGAAAGGACCTTGCATGATCAAACCTCGATGGTAAACCGCAGTGTCTCCCATTGTTTGCCTACAACACATATAAGGAAGATCTTGATCAGGTTAACTGAGAGTTGCCATACTATCAGTAGAACATGTATTGAGTACAGCCAAATTGAATTTATTTCTCACATGCATAACTGTACAAAATTGTACCCACAACAAATGAAAATCAAATTGCAAAATCGAACCAAACAGTTAACTGGACAACAAACCAAATGAACCAAAACATTTAACTAAGCATGATATTGCAGAAGAGAACATATACTAGAAGATAAGACAGTTAACGAAACCAAGAATGCTTGAGAACAGTACTTTGAAATGTAGCAATTGTTGGACCAAACTGTTAACTAAACATTACATTTCAAAATATCAGATTGCATATTAACATTGCAGAGGACAAACCAATAGAAGGCACTAGCAGTGGCCTCCAGAAAACAGCACGAACTGTATTTCAAAGTAGACAACCACGTGGCAGTGTCGACAGTGGCATCGAAGACGAGGTGCTCCTACAAGATCTAGCGGTTGGCACACATGGAAGCCATATCGACCTCGTCCGTGCGTGCGGCCATGATTTGCTTCTCCGGTGCCAGATGCTACCGAGCTCCACGTTATACTGCGTGCAAAGTGGTTGTGGGCGACGATTAATTGGAGGATGAGGCCAGTGATTTCGACGGAAGGTGTCGCACCGTCGGTCGGGGCATGTGTGACGGGGAAGGAGGATGGTGTGGGTGTGGTGTGGATTACCTAACCACATTTACGAGGCCGCGCAACATGAAGAAGGGTCGCCGACGAGGATGCAGCATTGCAAGAAGAAGGGTCACCGGCGAGGAGGCGGCATTGCTAGTAAGCAGAAGTGAAGGCTTGAACTTGTAAAGCAAGAAGGAACAGTAGAAATGTGGCTTTTGGTGGGGTGGGGGGAGATAGATATTTCCGCGATGGCAGAAAAATTTCGCTCGGTGACGCGAGAAACTGGCATGCAAGTGTGGTTCAAGCGTGGGCGGTGGACTATAGACGACGAAGCTTCCTGCGTAAGCCAGACAAAACGGTGCGCCAAGATATTTTATATCGCATCCCAAACGATACTTGCTAGTAAACTGTTTGTGGTATACCCAATTTTTTCATTCTGTTTCGAAAGAAAAATGGTGTTATAGAGGGAAAGGATGGTGTTTGAACTGCTAGAACATGTATCTATAGTGAACTTGCAACTATGTGAGTGTCGTATTAAAATTTGGAATTATTCCGAGTTTGTTTCACATGTTTATGCTTTAATTGAGTTTCTAGGCATTTAATGTGCACAATTCAAATTTGAACTACAAGCACATGCTCTAGTGCACCAAAGTTTGTTGAAAAATCACATGTGTGTCCTTAGGTGAATTTATAGGTCCCATGCAAGAATGGAAATAAATTCAAACATCTGGGCGTCATGCCTGCGCCGGAAACATTGAGAAACTTATTTTTTAAATTCCTGTAAATCCCAAACTCGCCTGAAAATCATGAAACTTGGCATGGTGTCATTTCATGGCACCAACATGCTGTGGTAAAAAAATTGGCCGAATTGGGACAAGTTTTGGTATAAGCTTCTTGCAAATTTGAGCTTCTCTGAAGAAGGCGTGTGGTTTCAAGACGGAACGTGTCACCTTTGTGTGCAAAATGACATACGCTGCCCCCCACTTGATTTTTTATGGAGCAAACATAGAACTATATGAGTGTCGTGTTAATATTTGGAATTACTCTAGGTTCGTTTGGCCCTTTTATGCATTAATTGAGTTTCTGGGCATTTAATGTGAATAATTCAAATTTGAACTACAAGCACATGCTCTAGTGCACCAAGTGAAGGAAATATGCCCTAGAGGCAATAATAAAGTTGTTATTTATATTTCCTTATATCATGATAAATGTTTATTATTCATGCTAGAATTGTATTAACCAGAAACTTAGTACATGTGTGAATACGTAGACAAATAGAGTGTCACTAGTTTGCCTCTACTTGACTAGGTCGTTGAATCAATGATGGTTATGTTTCCTAACCATAGACATGAGTTGTCGTTTGATTAACGAGATCACATCATTAGAGAATGATGTGCTTGAATTGAACCATCCGTTAGCTTAGCACGATGATCGTTTAGTTTGTTGCTATTGCTTTCTCCATAACTATACATGTTCCTATGACTATGAGATCACTCAACTCCCGAATACTGGAGGAACACCTTGTGTGCTACCAAACATCACAACGTAACAGGGTGATTATAAAGGTGCTCTATAGGTGTCTCTGATGGTGTTTGTTGAGTGGCATGGATCAAGATTAGGATTTGTCACTCCGATTGTCGGAGAGGTATCTTTGGGCCCTCTCGGTAATGTACATCACAATAAGCCTTGCAAGCAATGTAGCTAATGAGTTAGTTACGGGATGTAGCATTACAGAACGAGTAAAGAGACTTGCCGGTAATGAGATTGAACTGGGTATTGAGATACCGACGATCGAATCTCGGGCAAGTAACATACCGATGACAAAGGGAACAACGTATACCGTTATGCGGTTTCACCGATAAAGATCTTCATAGAATATGTAGGAGCCAATATGAGCATCCAGGTTCTGCTATTGGTTATTTACCGGAGACATGTCTCGGTCATGTTTACATAGTTCTTGAACCCGTAGGGTCCACACGCTTAACGTTCGGTGACGATCGGTATTTTGTTTATGTGTTTTTATGTACCGAAGGTAGTTCGGAGTCCCGGATTTGATCACGGACATGACGAGGAGTCTCGGAATGGTCGAGACGTAAAGATCGATATATTGGAAGCCTATATTTGGACATCGGAATGGTTCCGAGTGGTTCGGGCATTTTTCCGGAGTACCGGGAGGTTACCGGAACCCCCCGGGGAGTATATGGGCCTTATTGGGCCTTAGTGGATTAGAGGAGAGGAAAGGGAAAATAGGGAGGCGCGCCCCCAAGCCCAATCCAAATTGGGAGGGGGGCTAGCCCCCCTTTTCCTTCCTCCCTCTCCCCTCATTCCTTCCTCTCCTACTCCTACTTGGAAGGGGGGAATCCTACTCTCGGAGGGAGTCGGACTCCCCTAGGGCGCGCCATAGAGAGGACCGGCCCTCCCCCCCTCCTCCACTCCTTCATATACGAGGGAGGGGGCACCCCATAGACAGACTAGTTGATCATTGATAGCCGTGTGCAGTGCCCGCCTCCACCATAATCCTCCTCGGTTATATCGTAGCGGTGCTTAGGCGAAGCCGTGTTCTGGTAGCAACATCATCACCGTCATCACGCTGTCGTGCTGACGAAACTCTCCCTCGAAGCTCTATTGGATCATGAGTTCGTGGGACGTCACCTAGCCAAACGTGTGCAGATCACAGAGGTGTCGTACCTTCGGTGCTAGATCGGTCGATCGTGAAGACGTATGACTACATCAACTGCATTGTCATAACGCTTTCACTTACGGTCTACGAGTGTACGTAGACGATACTCTCCCCTCTCGTTGCTATGCATCACCATGATCTTGTGTGTGCGTAGGATTTTTTTTGAAATTACCGCGTTCCCCAACAGTGGCATCCGAGCCAGGTTTATGCGTAGATGTTATATGCACGTGTAGAACACAATGGAGTTGTGGGCGTGGGTATATACATATTACTTGCCGTCACTAGTTGATTCTTGATTCAGCGGCATTGTTGGATGAAGCGTCCCAGACCGACATTACGCGTACGCTTATGCAAGACTGGTTCTATTGACGTGCTTCGCACACAGGTGGCTAGTGGGTGTCTGTTTCTCTATCTTTAGTTGAATCGAATTCAATCAACATGGTTCTTTTTGAAGATCAAAAAGCAACCACTATACCGCGTTGTGGTTTTTGATGCGTAGGTAAGAATGGTTCTTGCTTAGCCCGTAGCAGCCACGTAAAACTTGCAACAACAAAGTAGAAGACGTCTAACTTGTTTTTGTAGGGCATGTTGTGATGTGCGTAACACCCCAAGAATATTTGCTACAGTGATCTCCCACTAATGGTGGCCATGTCATCGTGATTACTATGCAACTTGCCACATGTCCAAAAATCAAAGTCAATTTCAAATTAAATTTGCAAGTCAAATATTTATTTCTCCAAAGTATAAAACTTAAATGTTCGACTTTTAGTATAAATTCCCCTGATCTTTTAACATGTTGAACCAACATCGTTTGACTCACCAATTAATCCCTAGTAAAATATAAAGTGGTTCAAAAACAACAAAATTACCCCTTTTCAAATAAACAAATATTTATGTATTTTCCTTTTGACTTGAAACATTGCGGGCTTCTCCAAAATAATGACTAATATTTATGTAACAAGTTTCTTAGTCGACTAAATTTATTTGGTATGAATTCTAAATGCAAAACACTCGAGAAAATGTAAAGCCGAAAAGAAAAGGGGATAGAAAAGAGCACTGTTCACTTATGGCCCAATGCTACAGTCTAAAGTCCAGCCCACCTAAGGCCTTTTCCTATCTCTCAATAGGGGAGGAGGCAGGTACATGTGCGTGGCGCACATCCATGGCCACCACGGCTTGATGGCCGCCACACACACCATAGTACCCCGCCAGCCCTTTAAGAATGCCCCCTGGGAACCCTAGATCGAGCTCGTCTGATCCCCTCTCTTTCCCATCGTGTCCCCTCTACTTCCGCTCAAAAACAAGCTCACGAGATCACGCTGTGGCTGTGTGTGTCATCACTGTTGCCGCGGCCTGCGTAATCCCCGGCGTTGGAGGAGTTGTCCCTGTAGACCACCGCGTCTTCTTCGATTCCCCGTTCGTCGGGAGCAGCACCACAACGATGGCATCGACCCGTTTCACCAACCTCGTCCGCCGTCATCTCGCCGTCGTCCCGCGAGCTTCGGCCACCCCAACCCCCTCGAGCTATTCCACGACCTCCCCGTAGTGAGCCCTCCTCCGGTTCGCCACTCGCCCCCTGCTTCTCATCCCGCACCGCTGCCGCCGGCGAACCCAGCCCCCACCCCCTGCGCTCCAGGCCGAGGCCGCGTCCGCGCCGGAGACCGCGCACCCGCCCCCTGCTCCGGTCGGCCGTGGATGGCCATGGCCTCACCCTTGCCGGCCCTGGCTAAAGCTGCCGCTGCTGCCGGCCGGCTGTGCCGTGGCTTCGTCCGCGAGCACGGCCAGCCAGGGTCTTGTGCCGCTGCTAACTGGGCCGACCACCTAGTTTAACTAGGGGTAATCCCCATTAGCACTAACTCCCCTTCTATAGACTGTGACATGTGGGCCCTCTTAGTTAACTAAATGTTTAAAATAAGTCTAACTCATATTTCTGTCAATGGCAGTGGGGCCCCACCGCTATTTAGATATTGTTAATTAAACTTATTAAATACATGTGCCTATGACATGTGGGTCCCAGAACCCAGTTGACTAGTCAAACATTGACCGTTCAACTTGTTGACTGGACCCCCCTGACCCCAGCAGTCAGCCTCTCTGGCTAGCACATGGCTGGGTGCACTTAGTATTTTCTATTTAATTTCGAATTAGAATAATTCCAGTATATTGCTAAAACTTTGAAAAATCATAGAAAATAATCTGTAACTCGGATGAAAAAGTTTTACACATGAAAGTTGCTCAGAAAAATTCAACGAATCCAAATACATGGTTCGTCCACCTGTCAGATGCCCCTAGCATGTTGAACATGGAACCGTGCCCTCTCTTCCACCTGTCCGGAATCCGTCTAACATCGGGAATTCATCCTTGGATGTTTTTCCCCTCCATCTGCAACATGTAGTACTGCATTAGAACACCACTAGTTCTGCATATCGCCATGTCATGCTTAGTGTTGCATTTGTTTACTTATATTTACTGTTTCTTTCCCATCTTCTCTCCGGTAGACCCCGAGGCCGATGATGCCCCGGTGATTGACTACGTCAACGACACTTCTTCCTTTTCAGTAGAGCTTTCCAGGAAAGCAAACCCCCCCTTGAGCATTCCGATATCGCCCATTTCTTTCACTCTCATGCTTGCATTAGAACTGCTACTGCTTTATGTATGATCCTACTCTGATGCCTAGCTTGTTTTTGTTACCTACCTACTTATCCTAAACTACTTAGTATAGGTTGGTTAGTGATCCATCAGTGACCCCCACCTTGTCCTTGTTGCCCCTTTTTATGTTCGATGACTCGATCAACGTGATTGACGTCCAGGCCCCGACACCACACATCACCCCCTAGTTGTACGACTCTGCAGAGTTATCATCGAGTGCCGAGGGTGGAACCTCATACATCACTCCTGATGAGATCTCTATAGTGTAGTTATTCAGTTGTGGTCATTGAGGGTGATTTCCTCCTTAACCACTTCCGATACGAATCTGCCGTGCAACCCCTAAAGTGTGAACCTCGGGGGTGGTTCCTCTTACGTTCACCTTGATGATTACATCGAGTGGAATTCACCGGGGGTGATTCCTCGGGTTTTCCCCTTGATGTTTGGACACACAGATACTTGGGCTTTACAACTGTTACTTGGAAAGGCGAGTTGACCCTCAGGGGTACCCGCGAGTGATGTGGAGACGGGTTGACCTGGAGGGTACCTGAGAGTTGAATACGAGGCGTGGCTGGGCATTCTTAGCCCATGCCGCAAGTCCTCGAGACAGGGCGACAGGGTCACATCTTTCATGAGTCTCTGCTCATAACCGCACTACCAACACAATAATGGTTTGGATATTTGATCCGAGGGGCCTCTGGCCTGATAGCGCTAACGATCATGTGGGCATAGTATGGGCGTTCTGCGTCGTATACATCAGCCAAAGCTTAATAGACGTCAGCGACTGAGTGACACGCGCCGGGTTGGACTGCGTAAGCACTTGCCTTTTTTAAGGAGGTAGCTAGGTCTGCTCACCAGCCATGTTCGCAACATGCAGGAGTTCCAATGCTATCTGTAAGCATAACTGTGGTACTCAAACCTCAACAAGAGCATTGGAAGTGCAATGCTATGTTTTCTTTATCCAAACACCGTTGTATGGGTAATGTCATGGAATTTCTCTCCCCTTTCCTAAAGGGTTTTCTACAATTATATCCCGTCATGGATATCATCGCTGCTTGTCCTTGGGAAGGATATACACCCTGAATTATGTGTTTAAACACATTTTTCTTCCCATTGTTCTGTTTAGTTTGATAATCACATTTTCCTTTACATTGTTTTGTTTAACCTTCTTGAGGTTTATATGATATAAGCACTAATATTTCCCTGCTTATGTACACGCCTCGATGTACCACTCTGTCGGTAAGACCCTGTTACTATTGTTGATGACATTCCAGTAGCCACCGATGGACAAGAACTTTGCCTATTGGCCCGCCTCGTTCAACGAGTAGGAAACTAGTTCTCTTTGTCCCTTGCCCTTGGTACCGACGTTGTTGCCAACATAACTGATAGGCTATTCCCTGTCATGCCTCGCTATCATGACCATGCAAGATGTCGCCGCCCATCTTACCTTAACCCACATGGTGGGCTCATAACCCACAGTTTCACAGGATCAAAACCCGACTCTCCTATACACCCCATGTTTCCATAGTTATTCCTCATGCGTGGCTTCGTATGTAATTCACGAGGTACCTTTCGAGAGGTCATCAATTCTGGTATCAGACACAATGCTTATTCCCATTGCTCTAAGCCCCTTTCACACTCCGTTTCAGGAATCGAACGATTGTCTATCTGCTTGAAACTTCTGATTGTGCCTTCTTATGTTGCTCTCGATGTTTTTCTTTAGTTCAATTCGAGAGCTACTTCCTGTCACATTTACTAAACTATCTACTAGATAATCAACCTTATTAGGTCCGTTCTTCTGAATTTAACCCTCGTCCCTTCGTGAGTACGGTGAGGATTCGAAAGGAAGAATGACAACTTCATCATGATGCATTGATGCAGAGAAATGAAGACACCAATGTAATGGACCGACCTTTTCGAGAAGAGCAACAAAGACTGTGAAGATCTGTTAGAATTTCGTAACCAGAACTTTCCCTCTGTAACATCCCAAATTTTCAATTTGGAATGTTATACATAGATCATTCATGCATATCATATTTTGCTTTCTTTTTGCTTTGCGATCCTCGAAATTCTAAGCAACTCAAGGACCCATGGAGAGAGTTGGGGATTTCATGTTTTTCACATTTGAATTTTATCAAATATCGAAACAAGGATCACTTTGGTTTTAATTATTTTTCTCTCCGAAAAATATTTCATATTAAAATATATGAGAGGAGATAATATGACTTCTCCAAAATAAAGGGAATATTGGAGGAAAAATATTGAAAATCAAATAAATATTTCTTTTGGGATTTTGTTGCTATTTTATTTAAATTAGGAAAAATTATGCGTTTTTCAAAATTGCATTAGAGGCCTAAATAAATGTTCACTTTGTCCGGAATATTATTAGAGGACCATGAAAATTTATTTCAGGATTTTTGGACTCCGTTTGTATTTCTTTTATTTGTTTTCCTGCGTCAGGATATTTTTTAAAAAAAATGCACCGACCTAGCCAGGTCTTGCCCGAGACGGAGTCCTCCGGCCGGGGCTTTATAAGCCGCCAGCCCGCGACCCCGAGGCCCAAGTCGCCGCGCCCCGCGCCCTAACCGTAGCACCGCGCCCCGCCCCGATCCGTCCGTCGCGCCGCCGCCGCCGTCGTCCGCCGTCGCCGCCCCGCCGCCGCCGACCTCGCCACCGAGGTAGCCGCCGCCGTCCGGTTTTTCTCGGCAAAAACTGCCGGTTTTTTTTCGAAACCCTAGATCTAGATTTTTTATTTAGATCGGTTTTTTTTAGTTTCTTCGGTTTAGTTAAATAGCGGACGTTTGTCCGTACATTCGTTTTATCGAACGCTGTTCGTCAGTTAACCATAGACAGCGAACATTCGTTCGTTAGCATGTTCATCTCATTTTGTTTCCGGGCTTTTCCACGATTATTTTCGATCGCGATTTCTGCCCTGATCTTCGTTTTACTTTATCTTTTCGCTTGGTTATCCGAATCGGGTGAAACAAGCGCATAGATCTTCGTCTCGAATCCCTCTTTCTGGTTAACCAACTTGAACAAGATTTTTGTACTGTAAAATTTTGACTTTAGTCCAAATTAGTAAACAGATCTTGTTTCTTTCGTAGTTTGAGTTTCGTTCCTCCGTTTGATTTGATTCCTTTTGCAAATCGAATCTCTTCAGTTGAGTTTTTAGATTCGATCTTTCTATTTGAGTTTTACCCGTGCATCTTTTCTTGATTGCTTGTGTATGCTATTGTTTGTTGCGATAGAATTCCCGGAGTGCGAAGCGTGCTACTACGAGTCTCTAGGATTTGCAGAACATCAGCAAGGCAAGTAACACTTTGATCATACTTTTCATACCCAGTTTTTATGCATTAGTTTCAACCCTCAAAAATTGCATCAGTAGGATCTCCTAACATGTGGGTTTTGGGAAGTAGATGATGAGGTAGAACCAATTACTTGTTTTATTATCAAACCCTTGGGAGTTACTTCTACGTTATGCTTATATTGCCATGCTATGCTCGTAGACGTGGATTGGGTTTGAGTGTATTCATGATAGATGTTTGTGTTTAATTTATGGTTCAACTTAAGGTGGTAACTTTAATACACATCTAGGTGGATTGTTGGTTTGGGCACCTGGGGAGATACCAGTTTTGTCCTAGGAGATCCCGGGGTTATACCATGTGATCCTCCTATGGTCCGCCACCCAGGCTCAAAGTTATCATAAGATTTTTCATGCTAGAAACTTCCATGTGCAGCCACAAGCTATTATGGGCTCTAGCATAGTTGAGTAGGTTGCATGACCTCTTCCAGTGGTAGGCTAGCAGATGTAGGGGATGTAGGTTGGTACAGTCTACCCGAGGTTAGAGTTAATGCTTCTGAAAGACTGTGTCTCGGTCATCCTTTTCTCAAACACCCTGTAGTGCGAGAAATCCAACGGAGGAGATCGAGTCTTGTGGGGAAAAGTGCGGAAACCTCTGCAGAGTGTACAAACTAATCATGATTAGCCGTGTCCCCGGTTATGGACATCTTGAGTATCTGGTACTTGAATTATCATGTTGATCTCATCACTCTAAATTAATCTATTGGGTTGATAATTATTTTTTAATTGGGATTGAGATGGGGGTACGATTCTCAATCTTTCGACTACCATGATAGTTAAATAAAATATATTCCTTTGTAGTAGGGAAAAATTGGCTTTTCTCAAAAACATTGTAACCATAGAGCCTCCACCAGCCAAATATGCATATAGTGATAGCCGGCCATGATCTGTTCATTGCTCTACTGTCTTATATTGCTAGCATATTCCATGTGCTGACCCGTTTTGGGCTGCAACATATCATGTTGCAGACTTTTCAGACGATGAGTAAGGTGCCATAGGTCATTTGTCGTGCACTCGGCTATGCCGTTGGAGTTGATGGACTCACTTTATCTTCCAAGCCTTCCGCTGTTATCTTATTTAGATGGCCTTAAGCCATATTTATTGTAATAAGTTCTCTTTTGAGACATTCGATGTAATAGGTGTGCGATTGCTACTCTGTTATAAATCCTTCAAGTACTGTGTGCGTCAGTATTAGCGATCCAGGGATGACACTGAACACAGAGACTTGACCATCTGAGGTCGGGTCGCTACACCCTCTTACTCCACCTCTTAAATCTCGGGACAAGATTTCTTATAGTGGAGGACATTTGTAACACCCCGAGAATATTGCTAAAGTAATCTACTCCTAATGGTGGCCATGTCATCGTGATTACTATGCAACTTGCCACATGTCCAAAAATCAAATTCAATTTCAAATTAAATTTGCAAGTCAAATATTTATTTGTCCAAAGTATAAAACTAAAATGTTTGACTTTTAGTATAAATTCCCCTGATCTTTTAACATGTTGAACCAACATCATTTGACTCACCAATTAATCCCTAGTAAAATATAAAGTGGTTCAAAAAAAACAAAATTACCCCTTTTCAAATAAACAAATATTTATGTATTTTCCTTTTGACTTGAAACATTGCGTGCCTCTCCAAAATAATGACTAATATTTATGTAACAAGTTTCTTAGTCGACTAAATTTATTTGGTATGAATTCTAAATGCAAAACACTCGAGAAAATGTAAAGCAGAAAAGAAAAGGGGATAGAAAAGAGCATTGTTCACTTATGGCCCAATGCTACCGTCTAAAGTCCAGCCCACCTAAGGCCTTCTCCTATATCTCAACAAGGGAGGAGGCAGGGACATGTGCGTGGCGCACATCCATGGCCACCATGGCTTGATGGCCGCCACGCACACCACAGTACCCCCAACCCTTTAAGAACGTCCCCTGGGAACCCTAGATCGAGCTCGTCCGATCCCCTCTCTTTCCCCATGGTGTCCCCTCTCCTTCCGCTCAAAAACGAGCTCGCGAGATCACGCTGTGGCTGTTTGTGTCATCACCATTGCCGTGGCCTGCGTACTCCCCGGTGTTTAAGGAGTTGTCCGGGCGGACCCATGTAGACCATCACGTCTTCTTCGAGTCCCCGTTCCTCGGGAGCAGCACCAGAACGACGGCATCGACCGGCTTCACTAACCTCGACCACCGCCATCTCGCCATCGTCTTGTGAGCTCCGGCCATCCCCAACCCCCTTGAGCTTGTCCACGACCTCCCCGTAGTGAGCCCTCCTCCGGTTCCCCGCTTGCCCCCTGCTTCTCGTCCCGCGCCGCTGCCGCCGGTGACCGCAGCCCCCCACCCCCTGCGCTCCAGGCCGAGGCCGCGTGCGCGCGCGTCCGTGCCGGAGACCGCGCCACCGACCCCCTGCTCCGGCCGGCCGCGGATGGCCATGGCCTCGCTCTCGCCGCCCCTCGTTAGCACTGCCGCTGCTGCCAGCCGGTTGCGCCGTGGCTTCATGCGCGAGCACGGCCAGACATGGCCTTATGCCGCTGCTAACTGGGCCGGGCACCTAGTTTAATTTTGGGTATACCCATTAGCACTAACCCCCCTTCTATAGAATATGACATGTGGGCCCTCTTAGTTAACTAAATGTTTAAAATAAGTCTAACTCTTATTTCTGTCAATGGCAGTGGGGCCCCACCACTATTTAGATATTGTTAATTAAACTTATTAAACACATGTGCCTATGACATGTGGGTCCCAGAACACAGTTGACCAGTCAAACATTGATCGGTCAACTTGTTGACTGGACCCCCTTGACCCCACCAGTCAGCCTCTTTGGCTAGCACATGGCTGGGTACACTTAGTATTTTCAATTTAATTTCGAATTAGAATAATTCAAGTATATTGCTAAAACATTGAAAAATCATAGAAAATAATCCGTAACTCGGATGAAAAAGTGCTCAGAAAAATCCAACAAATCCGAATACGCGGTTCGTCCACCTGTCACATGCCCCTAGCATGCCGAACATGGAACCCTCCCCTCTCTTCCACCTGTCCGGAATCCGTCTAACGTCGCGAATTCATCCTCCGATGTTTTTCCCCTCCATCTGCAACGTGTAGTACTGCATTAGAACCCCCCTAGTTCTGCATATCGTCCTGTCATGCTTAGTGTTGCATTTGTTTGCTTATATTTACTGTTTCTTCCCCCTCTTCTCTCCGGTAGACCCCGAGGCTGATGATGCCCTGGTGATCGACTACGTCGACGACACTTCTTCCTTTTCAGCAAAGCTTCCAGGCAAGCAAACCCCCTTAAGCATTCTGATATCGCCCATTTCTTTCCCTCTCATGCTTGTATTAGAACTGCTACTACTTTCTGTATGATCCTACTCTGATGCATAGTTGGTTAGTGATCCATCAGTGACCCCCACCTTGTCCTTGTTGCCCCGCTTTATGTTCGATGACTCGATCAATGTGATTGACGTCCAGTCCCCGACACCGCAGATCACCCCCCTAGTTGTACGACTCTGTAGAGTTATCATCGAGTGTCGAGGGTAGAACCTCATAAATCACTCCTGATGAGATATGTGTAGTGTAGTTATTCGGTCATGATCGTCGAGGGTGATTTCCTCCTTAACCACGTCCGATGCAAATCTGCCATGCAACCCCTCAAGTGTGAACCTCGGGGGTGGTTCCTCTTACGTTCACCTTGATGATTACATCGAGTGGAATTCATCGGGGGTGATTCCTTGGGTTTTCCCCTTGATGTTTGGACACACAGATACTTGGGCTTTACAACTATTACTTGGAAAGGCGGGTCGACCCTGAGGGGTACCCGCAAGTGATGTGGAGACGGGTTGACCTGGAGGGTACCCGAGAGTTGAATACAAGGCATGGCCGGGCATTCTTAGCCCTTGCCGCAAGTCCTTGAGATGGGGCGACGGGGTCACATCTTTCATGAGTCTCTGCTCATGACCGCACTACCAACACACTAACGGTTTGGATAATTGATCCGAGGGGCCTCTGGCCTGATAGTGCTAACCATCACATGGGCATAGTATGGGCGTTCTGCGTCGTATACATCAGCCGAAGCTTAATAGACGTCAGCGATTGAGCGGCGTGTGCCGGGTTGGACTGCTCAAGCACCAGCCTTTTTTAAGGAGGTAGCTAGGTCTGCTCACCGGCCATGTTCGCAACGTGTAGGAGTTCCTGGGGAGATGGCCCATGACCCCTGGGGGCATAGGTTTAGTCCGGCGTGCTGACCTCTCTATTAAGCTTAGGTCGGGTTGTGTCGTATTATTTGGCTGAGGCCGGGCATGACCCAGTAAAGTGTGTCCGGCCGGAGTTAAGAGAGAATGGTGGGTAAGTTGGTGCACCCCTACAGGGAAGAAAACATCTATCGATAACCTGTCCTATGGTAACGGACACTTGGAGTTGTATCCCGATCGGTACAACTAGAACTGGATACTTGAGGTAATAACTAGATAGTATGGCTCTGGGATTGCTTTCTCGCAGGGAGTCGAGAAAGGATCTCTGGCCGAGGTTGATAACACTACTACTACTTTATTTTATTTTATGTTGATCGATACTCTTCTAAATGCTGCAAGATGCTTGAAGATGCTAGTCTTCGATAGGCTAGGCTTTCCCTTCTCTTTAGGCATTCTGCAGTTTAGTCCGTAGATAGATCCCATTTCCTTTTATACAGATGCATACTTAGTTTAGAGCTGATGTAAGTCTTGCGAGTACTTTGAATGAGTACTCACGCTTTGCTACCTCTTTTCCCCCTATATCCGATTGTTGCGACCAGATGACGGATCCCAGGAGCCAAACGACACCACTGATGACTACTACTACCCCGAGGGTGCCTACTACTACGTGATGGCCGCTGATGACCTAGACTAGTTAGGAGGCTCCCAGGCAGGAGGCCCTGCCTTTTTTATCGTTGTTGCTTTTGTGCTAGCCTTCTTAAGGCAGAATTGTCCAACTTATGTCTATACTTAGATATTGTTGCTTCCGCTGACTCTTGTGTATTCAAGCTTAGTTATTCGAGCCCTCGAGGCCCCTGGCTTGTAATATAAAGCTTGCATTATTTTAAATTTGTGTCTAGAGTTGTGTTGTGATATCTTCCCGTGAATCCTTGATATTGATCGTACACATTTGCATGTATGATTAGTGTACGATTGAATCAGGGGCGCCACAATGTGATATGTTCAAGACATGATGCTAAATTTTATTGTATGAGATGATCATGTTTTGTAACATAGTTAACGGCAACTGGCAGGAGCCATATGGTTGTCGCTTTATTGTATGAAATGCAATTGCCATGTAATTGCTTTACTTTATCACTAAGCGGTAGCGATAGTCGTAGAGGCAATAGTTGGCGAGACGACAACGATGCTTCGATGGAGATCAAGGCGTCAAGCCGGTGATGATGGTGATCATGACGGTGCTTTGGAGATGGAGATCAAAGGCACAACATGATGATGGCCATATCATATCACTTATATTGATTGCATGTGATGTTTATCCTTTATGCATCTTATTTTGCTTAGTACGGCGGTAGCATTATAAGATGATCTCTCACTAAATTTCAAGGTATAAGTGTTCTCCCTGAGTATGCACCGTTGCTACAGTTTGTAGTGCCGAGACACCATGTGATGATCGAGTGTGATAAGCACTACATTCACATACAACGTGTGCAAGCCAGTTTTGCACACGCAGAATACTCGGGTTAAACTTGACGAGCCTAGCATATGCATATATGGCCTCGGAACATTGGAGATCGAAAGGTCGAGCGTGAATCATATAGTATATATGATCAACATAGTGATGTTCACCATTGAAAACTATTCCATCTCACATGATGATCGGACATGGTTTAGTTGATATGGATCACGTGATCACTTAGATGATTAGAGAGATGTCTATCTAAGTGGGAGTTCTTAAGTAATTTGATTAATTGAACTTTAATTTATCATGAACTTGGTACCTGATAGTATTTTGCATGTTTATGTTGCTGTAGATAGATGGCCCGTGCTGTTGTTCCATTGAATTTTAATGTGTTCCTAGAGAAAGTTAAGTTGAAAGATGATGGTAGCAACTACACGGATTGGGTCCGTAACTTGAGGATTATCCTCATTGATGCATAGAAGAATTACATCCTGGATGCACCGCTAGCTGACAAAACCGCTGCAGGAGCAACACCAGATGTTATGAACACCTTTCAGAGCAAAGCTGATGACTACTCGATAGTTCAGTGTGCCATGCTTTACGGCTTAGAACCGGGACTTCAGCGACGTTTTGAACGTCATGGAGCATATGAGATGTTCTAGGAGTTGAAGTTAATATTTCAAGCAAATGCCCGGATTGAGAGATATGAAGTCTCCAATAAGTTCTACAGTTGCAAGATGGAGGAGAAGAGTTCTGTCAGTGAACATATACTTAGAATGTCTGGGTACCACAACCGCTTGACTCAACTGGGAGTTAATTTTCCGGATGATAGTGTCATTGACAGAGTTCTTCAATCACTGGCACCAAGCTACAAGAGCTTCGTGATGAACTATAATACTCAAGGGATGGGTAAGATGATTCCCGAGCTCTTCGCAATGCTAAAGGCTGCGGAGGTAGAAACCGAGAAGGAGCATCAAGTGTTGATGGTCAACAAGACCACCAGTTTCAAGAAAAAGGGTAAAGGGAAGAAGGGGAGCTTCAAGAAGAGCAACAAGCCAGTTGCTGCTCAAGTGAAGAAACCCAAGTCTGGACCTAAGCCTGAGACTGAGTGTTTCTACTGCAAAGGAACTGGTCACTAGAAGTGGAATTGCCCCAAGTATTTGGCGGATAAGAAGGATGGCAAAGTGAAAGGTATATTTGATATACACGTTATTGATGTGTACCTTACTAATGCTCGCAGTAGTGCCTGGGTATTTGATACTGGTTCATTTGCTAACATTTGCAACTCAAAACAAGGACTACGGATTAAGCGAAGATTGGCTAAGGACGAGGTGATGTGTACCTTACTAATGCTCGCAGTAGTGCCTGGGTATTTGATACTGGTTCATTTGCTAACATTTGCAACTCAAAACAGGGACTACAGATTAAGCGAAGATTGGCTAAGGACGAGGTGATGATGCGCGTGGGAAATGGTTCCAAAGTCGATGTGATCGCCGTCGGCACGCTACCTCTACATCTACCTTCGGGATTAGTATTAGACCTAAATAATTGTTATTTGGTGCCAGCGTTGAGCATGAACATTATATCTGGATCTTGTTTGATGCGAGATGGTTATTCATTTAAATCAGAGAATAATGGTTGTTCTATTTATATGAGTAATATCTTTTATGGTCATGCACCCCTGATGAGTGGTCTATTTTTACTAAATCTTGATAGTAGTGATACACATGTTCATAGTATTGAAGCCAAAAGATGCAGAGTTGATAATGATAGTGCAACTTATTTGTGGCACTGCCGTTTAGGTCATATTGGTGTAAAGCGCATGAAGAAACTCCATTCTTATGGACATCTAGAATCACTTGATTAATCACTTGGTACTTGCGAACCATGCCTCATGGGCAAGATGACTAAAACTCCATTCTCCGGAACAATGGAGCGAGCAACAGAGTTACTGGAAATCATACATACTCATGTGTGTGGTCCAATGAACATTGAAGCTCGCGGTGGATATCGTTATTTTCTCACCTTCACAGATGATTTGAGCAGATATGGGTATATCTACTTAATGAAACATAAGTCTGAAACATTTGAAAAGTTCAAAGAATTTGAGAGTGAAGTGGAAAATCATCGTAACAAGAAAATCAAGTTTCTACGAACTGATTGTGGAGGCGAATATTTGAGTTATGAGTTTGGACTTCATTTGAAACAATGCGGAATAATCTCGCAACTCACGCGACCTGGAACACCACAGCGTAATGGTGTGTCCGAACGTCGTAATTGTACTTTACTAGATATGGTGCGATCTATGATGTCTCTCACTGATTTATCGCTATCGTTTTGGGGTTACGCTTTAGAGGCAGTTGCATTCACGTTAAATAGGGCACCATCTAAATCCGTTGAGATGACACCTTATGAACTGTGGTTTGGCAAGAAACCCAAGTTGTCGTTTCTTAAAGTTTGGGGCTGCAATGCTTATGTGAAAAAGCTTCAACCTGATAAGCTCGAACCCATATCGGAGAAACGTGTCTTCATAGGATACCCAAAGGAGACTGTTGGGTACACCTTCTATCACAGATCCGAAGGCAAGATATTCGTTGCTAAGAATGGATCCTTTCTAGAGAAGGAGTTTCTCTCTAAAGAAGTGAGTGGGAGGAAAGTAGAACTTGACGAGGTAATTGTACCTTCTCCCTTATTGGAAAGTAGTTCATCACTGAAATCAGTTCCAATGATTCCTACACCAGTAAGTGAGGAAGCTAATGATGATGATCATGAAACTTCTGATCAAGTTACTACCGAACCTCGTAGCTCAACCAGAGTAAGATCCGCACTAGAGTGGTACGGTAATCCTGTTCTGGAAATCAAGTTACTTGACCATGATGAACCTACGAACTATGAGGAAGCGATGATGAGCCCAAATTCCACAAAATGGCTTGAAGCCGTGAAGTCTGAGATGGGATCCATGTATGAGAACAAAGTACAGACTTTAGTTGACTTGCCTGATGATCGATATGCCATAGAGAATAAATGGATCTTCAAGAAGAAGACTGACGCTGACGGTAATGTTACTATCTACAAAGCTTGACTTGTTGCGAAGGGTTTTCGACAAGTTCAAGGAGTTGACTACGATGAGACCTTCTCACCCGTAGCGATGCTTAAGTCCGTCCAAATCATGTTAGCAATTGCCGCATTTTATGATTATGAAATTTGGCAAATGGATGTCAAAACTGCATTCCTTAATGGATATCTTAAGGAAGAGTTGTATATGATGCAACCAGAAGGTTTTGTCGATCCAAAAGGTGCTAACAAAGTGTGCAAGCTCTAGCGATCCATTTATGGACTGGTGCAAGCCTCTCGGAGTTGGAATATATGCTTTGATAGTGTGATCAAAGCATATGGTTTTATACAAACTTTTGGAGAAGCCTGTATTTACAAGAAAGTGAATGGGAGCTCAGTAGCATTTATGATATTATATGTAGATGACATATTGTTAATCCGAAATGATACTAAATTTCTGAATAGCATAAAAGTATACTTGAATAAGAATTTTTCAATGAAAGACCTCGGTGAAGCTGCTTATATATTGGGCATCAAGATCTATAGAGATAGATCAAGACGCTTAATTGGACTTTCACAAAGCACATACCTAGATAAAGTGTTGAAGATGTTCAAAATGGATCTGTCAAAGAAAGGGTTCTTACCTGTATTACAAGGTGTGAAGTTGAGTCAGACTCAATGCTCGGCCACTTTAGAAGATAGAGAGAAAATGAAAGGTTTTCCCTATGCTTCAGCCATAGGCTCTATCATGTATGCAATGCTGTGTACCAGACCGGATGTGTGCCTTGCTATTAGTTTAGCAGGGAGGTACCAAAGTAATCCAGGAGTGGATCACTGGACAGCGGTCAAGAACATCTTGAAATACCTGAAAAGGACTAAGGATATGTTTCTCATATATGGAGGTGACAAAGAGCTCGTCGTAAACAGTTACATTGATGCATGCTTTGACACTGATCCGAATGACTCTAAGTCGCGGACCGGATACTTGTTTTTATTAAATGGAGGAGCTGTTAGTTCGTGTAGTTCCAAGCAGGGCGTCGTGGCGGGATCTACGTGCGAAGCGGAATACATAGCTGCTTCGGAAGCAGCAAATGAAGGAATCTAGATGAAGGAATTCATATCTGATCTAGGTGTCATACCTATTGCATCGGGTCCAATGAAAATCTTTTGTGAAAATACTAGAGCAATTGCCATGGCAAAGGAATCCAGATTTCACAAGAGAACCAAGCACATCAAGAGATGCTTCAATTCCGTCCGTGATCAAGTCAAGGAGGGAGACATAGAGATTTGCAAGATACATACGGATCTGAATGTTGCAGACCCGTTGACTAAGCCTCTCTCACGAGCAAAACATGATCAGCACCAGGACTCCATGGGTGTTAGAATCATTACAATGTAATCTATATTATTGACTCTAGTGCAAGTGGGAGACTGAAGGAAATATGCCCTAGAGGCAATAATAAAGTTGTTATTTATATTTCCTTATATCATGATAAATATTTATTATTCATGCTAAAATTGTATTAACCAGAAACTTAGTACATGTGTGAATACATAGACAAACAAAGTGTCACTAGTTTGCCTCTACTTGACTAGCTCGTTGAATCAATGTTGGTTTTGTTTCCTAACCATAGACATGTGTTGTCATTTGATTAACGGGATCACATCATTAGCGAATGATGTGATCGACTTGACCCATCCGTTAGCTTAGCACGATGATCGTTTAACTTGTTGCTATTGCTTTCTCCATAACTATACATGCTCCTATTACTATGAGATCATGCAACTCCCGAATACCGGAGGAACACTTTGTGTGCTACCAAACTCCACAACGTAACTGGGTGATTATAAACGTGCTCTACAAGTGTCTCCGATGGTGTTTGTTGAGTTGGCATGGATCAAGATTAGGATTTGTCACTCCGATTGTCGGAGAGGTATCTCTGGGCCCTCTAGGTAACGTACATCACAATAAGCCTTGGAACCAGTGTAGCTAATGAGTTAGTTATGGGATGTAGCATTATGGAGCGAGTAAAGAGACTTGCCGGTAACGAAATTGAACTGGATGACAAAGGGAACAACATATACCGTTATGCGGTTTGACCGATAAAGATCTTCATAGAATATGTAGGAGCCAATATGAGCATCCAGGTTCGCTATTGGTTATTGACTGGAGACATGTCTCGATCATGTCTACATAGTTCTCGAACCCATAGGGGGTCCACACGCTTAACGCTCGGTGACGATCGGTGTTATGAGTTTATGTGTGTCGATGTACCGAAGGTAGTTCGGAGTCTCGAATTTGATCACAGACATGATGAGGAGTCTCAGAATGTTCGAGACGTAAAGATCGATATATTGGAAGCCTATATTTGGACATCGGAATGGTTCCGAGTGGTTCGGGCATTTTTTCGGAGTACCGGGAGGTTAGTCGAACCCTCAGGGAGTATATGGGCCTTATCGGGCCTTAGTGGAATAGATGAGAGGGAAGGGAAAAGAGGGAGGCGTGCCCCCCAAGCCCAATCCAAATTGTTAGGGGGGGCGGCCCCCCTTTTCCTTTGTCCCTCTCTCATCCTTCCTTCCTCTCCTACTCCTACTTGGAAGGGGGGGCAATCCTACTCCTCGAGGGAGTAGGACTCCCCTAGGGCGCGGCATAGAGAGGGCCGACCCTCCCCCTCCTCCACTCCTTTATATACGGGGGAGGGGGTGATGCCATAGACAGACAAGTTGATCATTGATCTTTTAGCCGTGTGCGGTGCCCCCTCCACCATAATCCACCTCGGTTATATCGTAGCGGTGCTTAGGCGAAGCCCTGTTCCGGTAGCAACATCATCACCATCATCACGCCGTCGTGCTGACTAAACTGTCCCTCGAAGCTCTACTGGATGGTGAGTTTGCGGGACATTACCGAGCCGAACGTGTGCAGATCACGGAGGTGTCGTACCTTCGGTGCTAGATCGGTCGATCGTGAAGACGTACGACTACATCAACCGTGTTGTCATAATGCTTCTGCTTATGGTCTACGAGGGTACGTAGATGATACTCTCCCCTCTCGTTGCTATGCATCACCATGATCTTGCGTGTGCGTAGGATTTTTTTTTTTGAAATTATTGCGTTCCCCAACACCAAGGTTGGTTGAAAAATCACATGTGTGTCCTCGGGAGAATTTCTAGGTCCCATGAAAGAAATGAGAATGAAATTCAAACATCTGGGCATCATGGCTCGACAGTTAACATTGAGAAACTTGGTTTTTTAAATTCCTGTAATTTCAAAACCCGCCGCAAAATTATGAAACTTGGCATGGTGTCATTTCATGGCACCAACATGCCGTGGTAAAAAAATTGGCCAAATTGGGACAAGTTTTGGTATAAGCTTCTTGCAAACTAGAGCTTCTCTCAAGAAGACTCGTGGTTCCGAGAGGGAACGTGTCACCTTTGTGCGTGAAACGATATACGCTGCCTCCCCCCCTTGATTTTTTACATAGGCAACATAGAACTATATGAGTGCTGTGTTAAAATTTGGAATTATTCTGGGTTCGTTTGGCCTTTTTATACATTGATTGAGTTTCTGGGCACTCAATGTGCATAATTCAAATTTGAACTACAAGCACATGCTCTAGTGCACCAAAGTTGGTTGAAAAATCACATGTGTGTCCTTGGGTGAATTTCTAGGTCCCATGCAAGAAATGGGAATGAAATTCGTCGTGGCTCGGCCAAAAATATTGAGAAACTTGGCTTTTTAATTCCTATAAATCCAAAACACGCATGAAAATCATGAAACTTGGCATGGTGTCATGACGTGGCACCAACATGCTATGGTAATTTTTTGTCCATATTGGGACAAGCTTTGGTATAAGCTTCTTGCAAACCGGAGCTTCTCTCAAGAAGGCTCGTGGTTCCGAGAGGGAACATGTCACCTCCCTATGCGAAATGACATACACTGCCTTCTCCCACCTTGATTTTCTTACACATGCAGCTTAGACGAATAGGAGTTTCGTGCTAAATTTTGGAATTATTCCGGGTTCATTTGGCCTTTTTATACATTAATTGAATTTCCAGGCATTTAATGCACATAATTCAAATTTGAACTACAAACACATGCTCCAGTGCGACAAAGTTAGTTGAAAACTCATTTATGTGTACTTGGGCTAATTTCTAGGTCCCATGCAAGAAATGGGAATGGAATTCAAACATCTGGGTGTCTTGGTTCGGCTGGAAACATCGAGAAACTTGGTTTTAAAATTCCTGTAAATCCAAAACTCGCCTGAAAATCATGAAAATTGGCATGGTGTCATGACATGGCACCAACATGATGTGGTAAATTTTTTGTCTGGTTTGTGAAAGTGCGCACATTAACAATCAACAAAGTCATTTTGGAACAAGTGATTTCACCTTACAATCTGAAACACAAGTATTATTGAAACTGTGGGCCTTCTACTTACCATTTATGTGCCACCACGCGTCCCCTTTTTTATTGGCTAGGAGGTTCCGTCCGGGGTAGCTATTTGAGTATGGGAGGCGTGCGATCAAACCCCTGCGCGTGCTCATCGGAGGAGATCCCTTTGACATCTATCCGCTGCCCACCTCTCTCCCAAAGTCTCCATTAATGGTGCCCGAGCCCGTGTTTAATGGCATGGCTATGTCTCACTCGACTGAGATTTAAGAGAGAAAAAAGAAAATATGAAAAGAAAGTTTTGCATGGATCTTGATGTAAGATCCGATGGACCTATATAGCATCGACTGCGACTTATAGCAAGACTGGTGAATATAAGGACGATGAGAGTGGATAATAATTGTCTTACATATTTAGGAAGATAATTAAAAAAGCCACATGCGGCAATGCTCGAAATACACAAGGGCAAAAGAATAAGGGAGACGCAGACACCGATCTGGTTTGCTGATCTCTACTTTCTTGATGCGTTGCTGCAGGCCGTGGAGACTAGTTCTCGCGGCGAGGGGCGATGAGCACTTTCATGTCCTCAAGATGCTGGTTGAGAGCATCCATGGATTCCTCCACCAGCCTTTGGCGCTCGATTTGGAGCATGGCATTCCCGTCCATAAGTTTCTTGACGATGACGCTGGTCCTCTTCAACAAGGCAGTGGTCTCCTCGTGCTGCTTCATCATTCCAGCAATCTTTGCCCTCAGCAGGTCGTGCTCGGTGCGCAACTTAACCTTGTCCTCCCCTAGTCCCCGGATGACGCTGGTAGCATTTTCAAACAAGGCATTCATCTTGTCCTGCAACTTCATCCAGTAGGAGATCCAACCCATCAGGTCATCGTGCATAGTGCACATGCGCCTGTGAGAGTCCTCGCCTGCCTATGAGACATTTTCCCAGGCCGCCGCGGAGCGGGAGGACTTCTCTGCTACATTCACAGTGTAGTAGGACATCTTTGTTGCTTCTGCGGCGCGACCAGACCAGCCTGCTGCATCGATGGTGCGACATGACCTCTGTGCTCGGTGGTGCGGCGAGACCTCTGTTTTGCTACAGCTGCGCGGCGTGACATGTCTTCTGCTTTCGCAGCAAGGCGAGAGATCTCTCGTGCTGAGGCTTCCATGCTCGCCTCTTCCTGGTAGTAATGTCTCGACCCAGAACTCATGCGAGCCATGGCAGACGCAAGGGAACGACGATGAATGACTTGTTTGTTTTTGTGGATGAGGATTTGAGGAGGAATGTGCAGTCATCTTGGAGTTGGTAGTATTTATAACCGAGTACTAATACGCTCCTAAGTCGGAAACCGTTTAGGTTTTGATCGGTGTGAACATGTTTGCAATTAAATGTAGCATGGTAGTATTTTGGAATGTGACGGGACGCAGGCTCAAAGTTTATTAATGGTTATGTAATTTCTAAGTGTGGCAGTATTCCCGGACGGCGTAACTTAGGCAAGCGTTCTCGGCCGCGTACATGGCGTTTGCAGGGTGCACCGCAATAGGCGATGTCAGCACACGTCTAGTTCCATCAATCGTGCACGCTTCTTTTAATTAGAATGTGTGCCCAGCTAGCGCACATATGTTGATCTGTCTAACTGTTTCTGTTTGTTGTGGCTAATCGCAAATAGTTCATCCGTGTGAAGTGTATGCCGTCAATCGCAGACATCTTGATTTGGCTGACCGTTTCTATTGTGTTGCCTAATCGCAAACAGTTCATCCTCTGAAGTGTATGCCCTCAATCGCAGACACCTTGATCTGGCTGACCGTTTCTGTTGTGTGGGCTAATCACAAAAAATTAATCTGAGTGAACTGTATACCATATATTGCACACACCTTCATCTAGCTGCCTGTTTCTGTTCTTCTGCCTCATTGCAAAGAGTTCATTGAACTGAACCGTATGCCCCACATCACACACACAACTAAAATCTGAACCGTGTATGATGTATCCGCCATCGCAAATGTTTTGCATCTTTTTTGAATGTTTTTTACATCACCCTTTGCAATTAATGCATCACACACAGTTTCGTCGAAGGGTCTCTAATTGTAGTATCGCGTTAGTAGCATCCTGCAGTAATGTTTGCACATGTATGAATGAATTGGGACGATTGCAGACGAAGCGAATCAATTTTTCTCATATTCATGGATGTTTTCCTCGAGCATTTGTTATACCAAATGATATAATGACATATGCTCGAGGAAAACATCCATGAATAAACATTGATTGAAAAGTGCACCCAAAAATATGGATTGAGCAACACGACAAGGTTAGAATGGTGATAAAACAACCAACACATTAAGAATGAAGTTGTCATCCATTAACTTCAAAGCAATAGGGTTGCTAGAAGTATCGAAGTCACACATTAGAGTTCACTTGTGTGTATTAAAGATGGCAACAACACGGGGGCCAGGAAATGAATGGAGGTAGTGAGAAGTACAACTATACCCAGAATTCGTAAGAGGTGGCGCAAATCTTAAGACATTCTTGACAGGAAAGATGGCAATACTCCAAGGTAAAGTAGAACAGATGCTGGATAGCGAGGAACTCAAGGTTCAATCAGAACATGGACACATTTGTGTTGAGGGAAAGCAAGGGTGTTGTCAATGATAACACAAATCATCAAGGGGCAAGGATGGTATTTCTCATCATGAATTCAATTTCATATTGGAAGAGGTGAAATGTTGATGATGATCATGACACATTTTTGTTGAGAGGTTTCATGAAGATGTAATCGATCATCGACTACATCATGCCAAAGGAATGGTGAAGCTAAAGGTTATTGGAACCACAGATAAGATGCAAGCTTAGAATCAGAGCCGCCTTTGGAGACAACCAATGTGATGTTGAAAGCTAGATACAGCCTAGTGCATTGTTGGAATTGTGTTCTGGGGATGAAGGACTAGCCAGCAAGGTCAAGCCTTAGCATGACGATGGTGAGGTAGCCAATCGGATAAGAATGACATCATTGAGTACAAACTCGTCAGCAACGAAGATCATTAAGAACTATTGAATAGCAGTGCAGACTCGATTCACTTATTGGTGTTCTCGAGTTACGGACAACTCAGAAACCACGGAAAAACTAAAATATGTGAGAAGTAATACTTGACAAAGAACTCACACGAAACAACACACTTCTGTAATATTCTCGACATACCAAAGGGCAGTAATACTCAAAGGTTGACTAGAATAGAGGTTGGATCGGTGTATTGATCTACGAAATATAAGTGCTTTAACTTGTCCGGGAAATGAGATCAAAGAAGAACAATCATGATCGGAACCACGGTTGCAAAGGACCAAATCAAAATACAAGATGAATTTATAACAAGTGGATACTTATTATTACAAGAAGCTTCGATGATAAGATCTACATTGCTTCCATGGGCATGAACACAAATTTCAAGGTTGACTTTCACTTCTCCAATGCATAACCTTTCATTCACTTCTCGCTTTCAATGAAGTTGTAGTTTTGAAATTTTATCTGGCATAACACTGATAGAGTATGACCCCTAGAAGTTCCTAGGTTCACACAGATTCGGGAAGGCATTGGTTCAACCCATCGGGGGCATCTTAGGACCATATACTACAAGCTTCAAGAGCAAATAACACAAGCTCAAAAGCAGAGCATGGTTGGCCAAATCAAAGAATAAAATTTACCAAATACATTATGTATTAGGGAAAGAACTCAAGGTTTTTAGAATATGCAGGAATAGTTAGATAGTATGCCACCAAAGGATCTAGCGGGCCGCAAAGAATCTGATGTGAGTATCGGTACTCAACCAGAAGGAAAAATAATGCAAAGGCATCAAATTATTGAATTATCTGAATAATTTGAGGTTTACATACAAAGGAATTGAGATTTTCGATTCGGGGATCGGAAGAAGATGCTTTGATCAAAAGATATGTAAATTGAATAGAATTAGAATGACAACCAATCAAGGTTTGATTTGCCGAACACCAACCCATGTCCGAAGTGACATCTAAGCCGAAGGGAAGAATTCTAATCCTAACTGATAATTGCGAGCATTCACAAACATATCGAATCAAATGCTCAAAATGACGATGGCAAAGGATTCTAATGAATATTGCTAGATATATGGAAGCAACCATAATGCAGGCAGACAGGACTTTCTAGAACAATAGGTTGCAGAGGATTCTCGGAAGATCGGATAGTATGTCAAAGTATCTTATGAGACATACGAACAACTGGGCATGAAGGGATACTCGGTAAGTGCGAGGAATTATCCGTAGGGGTATTCACGTGGGAAAGAACTATAAGGAGTGGCACAAAGGATTCTTAAAAAGTCGGAGAATATTTTGATGTATCTTGTAATAACAAGAGCAACTGGGAATGAATGTATGAACGACAGGTGTATGTAGTTATCCATAGGGGTTTGACGACAGAAGGGAGTTGCAAAAGCGACAAGCACAACTTCTCCGGAGAACATTGGGGAGTATCTTCAGAGTCTTCTGGTGAATCAAGAGAGCAACCGCAACAAATGGATCTCTAGAGTGAAGTCATCGCGTCAACCTAGACTTAGAGTTCGCAAAATCATTAACCCGAAAAAGAAGAGATATCAGAGTCCTAGGGTAAGGAGGTGGAATAAAATATCCTAATGCCAACCATTTGTGATGTGGGCCCGTAAGCCACACAACAATGTTAGTACAATAGCTTTTCAAAGACTAGACTCAACTTTGGCCAAGGAGTTGGAAAAGGGCTTCCTACGGGAAGTCAGCTCTGATACCAACTTGTGAAACCCTCATTTATAATTGTGCACTAATCATACATGCATCATGCATGATCACGAATGGTGACTCACGTCAATATCACAACACAACTCTAAGACACAAAGGATAAACATAAATCTTTATATTACAAGCTCGGGGTCACAAGGACCCGAATACATAAGTCATCAAAGCAAATATTATCTGAGTACATACATATTTAGACAAGTTTTCCTTTACAAGGTTGAGCAAAACAACGCCACTAGATCGAAAGGCGAGGCCTCCTACTTGGGACCTCCGAACTACTCCTGCTCGTCGGTCTCCATGTAGTACGCTCTGCTGGGGGACCTCCATTAGCGGCGCCATCATCTGTTGCGAACATCCGGGTTGAAGGAAAAAATGGTACCAAAGAAACCGTGGGTACTCATCCAAAGTACTCGCAAGACTTACATAAGATCTACACTACATATGTGTCCGTGTGCAATGACGATCTATGGGGCAATCCAACCCCTTTGTGGTTCGGCGAGGGGAATACACAGAACGCAAAGAGCAGGTCTAGAATAGGACGCATGGATCTTTACCCAGGTTCGGGCCACCCTACTCCTGCTTTGGTGGATTGCAAAAGTGGGAGCACAAGTACAAGGAGCACTGTCCCTCGACAAGGCGCAAGGGGAAGGAAGCTACACGTGCTAGTGTGTGTGGAGTTAGAATGGGTTCGAACCCTTCTAAAGGTTGCCATGGCCCCTCCTATTATAGCTCAAGGGGTATCCACAGTGGCAAAAGGAAATTACACATTGATTAGACTGTAGCAGTGCTATCATACCTATATTTTCTGGGCTAAGACAAAAGCATTTAATGCTCTATTAGGTGTTGTGAGGAGGAGGAGCCCTGGCCAGCCGCCTCCTATTATCTTGACACGCCTATGGGATGTGTGTGATTAAAGGTAATTTTCTCTCCAGCAAGCTGCCACATGCCCGACAGATCCCACCGAACCACCTACAGGCTCGACACCTCATCGATTAGTGACTAGCTGATCGATGAGGTGGAGCGCTGGTGGCTGGTAAGAGCTTGTCGGCGACGGAGCTTTGCCAGGCCTTCACCTTGCCAGCTCGACCTTGCCGGCAGGGGTTGCTTCTATTGCTCAGTCTTGCTCTTCTCTTCAAGTCCCTGAATCTTGGTCTTCTTGATGCACTATTTGACATCTCAAATAGTGGTTCTCTTGGTTTGGGAATCTTCTTCATAACTTGTCGACTTTGGTCTTGGTCAATCCTTGGTATGTCCCTTGGCCGGTAAAGGAACTGCTACTTGTTTGTGCATAAGTCAGGGTGTAAACACCCATGTTCTATACACCGACAGGAGCCCCCGGTCCTGGTCCACATGCACTGCTGAGTCTTGGGCTAGGCCCAAACAATGCATAGACACACGGCAAAGATCGATGCCGGGTTTCGTCAAGATGGTATCTATACCTTGAGATCTTCTTTGCTTCTTCACTAACCTGGACTTGTGTCTATTCTTGGTTTCCCTCCGGCAAGCCTAGCCGTCGGGTGGGTACCCAGTTCGCGCGTAGAACCCAGGGGCGAGCACGTACATGGGTTGCCACCGGGCATGGCCAATACAAACCACGATCACGGGTGGCCAAAGGTAACTCCATGCCTACCACCACTTCCTGCTTTACTGGATCCCTCCCACGATGTGCGTCATACGCGGAACATGGGATTGGGGAGAGAGCCAGTCGTGGAAGTAGTGCGCTGGCTAGGAATGCAGGTAGCAAGACTGTGGGAATGGGGCGGTGAGCCAGCCCCCACGCCCCGATCAAAGGAGGGGGGCTGCAGAAGGCGATGCTCATCCACCTCTCCCTTCTCCATTCTTCCTGCATCTGTGATAACCCACAAGTATAGTGGATCGCAACAGTTTTCGAGGATAGAGTACTCAACCCAAATTTATAGATTCGACACAAGGGGAGCCAAAGAATATTTGAAGGTATTAGCAGCTAAGTTGTCAATTCAACCACACCTGGAGATTAATTATCTGCAACACCGTGATTAGTAGCAAAGTAATATGATAGTTTTGGTAATAGTGACACCAGTAATAGTAACGGTAATAGTGATAGCAGTAGTTTTGTAGCAAGTGCAATAGTAACAATAGCAGTAGTAACTTAGCAAGAACAATATAAGATAAATTCGTAGGCATTGGATCGGTAATTTGTTGGATGATATTTAGCATGTGATAGTCATAACCTAGGGAAATACATCACTAGCTGCAGTTCATGAATATAATGTAGGCATGTATTCCGTAAATAGTCATACATGCTTATGGAAAGAACTTGCATGAGATCTTTTGTCCTACCCTCCCGTGACAACGGGGTCCAATGGGAAAGTAAGGGATATTAAGGCCTCCTTTCAATAGAGAATCGGGACAAAGCATTAACACACAGTGAATACATGAACTCCTCAAACTACAGTCATCACCGGGAGTGGTCCCGACAATTGTCACTCTGGGTTGCCGAATCATAACACGTAGTAGGTGACTATAACTTGCAAGATCGGATCTAGAACATGGATATAATGGTGATAACATAAACAGTTCATATCTGAAATCATGGCACCCGGGCCCAAAGTGACAAGCATTAAGCATAACAAAGTCATAGCAACATCAATCTCTGAACATAGTGGATACTAGGGATCAAGCCCTAACAAAACTAACTAGCTTAAATGATGAATCTGATCCAACTCCTCACCGACCAGCGAGCCTACAAAGGAATTACTCACTCCCGGTGGGGAGCATCATGGAATTGGCGATGGAGAAGGATTGGTGATGACGAAGAATGAAGACCCCCGTCTCCGGAGCCCCACACAGACTCCAGATCTGGCCTCTCGATGAAGAACACGAGGTGATGGCGGCTCCGTCTCGTGGATCACAATAATTCTTTCTCCCTAATTTTTTCCTGGAAAAATAGGATTTCATAGCATCGGTTCAGGGTCTGCGGGGCCACCAGGTGGGGACAACCCACCTGGGCGCGCCTGGGGGGGGGCAGGCGCGCTCCTGGTGGGTTGTGCCCACCCAGGTGCCCCCCTCAGGTGGCTCTTGGCTCCAGAAATTATCTTTTATTGTATAAAAAATCCTCGCAAAGTTTTGATCCATTCCGAGAACTTTTATTTCTGCACAAAAACAACACCATGGTAGTTCTGCTGAAAACAACATAAGTCCGGGGTTAGTTTTGATTCAAATCATGCAAATTAGAGTCCAAAACAAGAGAAAAAGCGTTAGGAAAAGTAGATACGTTGGAGACGTATCAACTCCCCCAAGCATAAACCTTTGAAGGTCCTCAAGAAATTCAGTTGATAAACTAAACGTGAAAAAGAAAAACTTTTACGAACTCTTTTGCTCTTGTTTGCATAAATAAGCTTAAACAACACCCAGGTTTTCAGCCAACATTATAACTAACCATGCCGACAATAACTCTTAAAGATTATATTAACTCATATCAATAACATAATCAGCTAGCGAGCAATAATAAGATATCTCAAACAACAACACATTATCAACACAACCATGATATAATATGACAATAGTGGTATCTCGCTAGCCCTTTCTGAGACCACAAAACATAAATGTAGAGCACCTCCAAAGTTCAAGCAGCGACTAAACATTATAATTCATCATAGAAAAGATCCAGTCATGATGCACCCAACATTAGCTACACACAATGCATAAGCATGACAACAGTGCTCTCAGGTTCTCGCGCTTATTTTAGAAGGTGATGACACAACATAAAAGTAAATAGATAGTCCCTTCGTAGAGAGAAGCAGTGATTTGAAGAGGTGCTGGAGCTCAAGTTTTTAAAACAGAGGTAAATGATATTTTGAGACATGCACCCTTATTGTTTACTTCATGGCCATTAGTTATCAATATCTTCCATGCTAAGCATGCTAGTGGTGGTTCCCAAGTGATAAAAGTAAAGGTTTTCACTCCGTTGGAAGTTTTTGTTTGATTATTTGTAAGTTTTTTATGTTTGTAGTTTGCGACTAGGGATCCCTATTACCACCCTTTTCTGGTGCGATGGCGAGTGAATAAACACTCGACCTGAGAATAACCCGCTTAGCATGGAAGATATCGACCACCTCCTGTCGTTCCATGAATGATCCAGGCACATAAAAGGATATTTATTTGAAGTTTTTAGAGGTGGCACATGAAAATTTACTTAGGACGGCAGGGTAATACCTCATATAGGTAGGTATGGTGGACTCATCTGGAATAACTTGGGTTCAAGGTTTTTGATGTACAAGCAGAATTCCCACTTAGTACAGGCGAAGGCTAGCAATTAGATTGAGAAGAGGCCAGCTAGAGAGCAATAACGGTCATGAACATGCATTATGCATAAGTAACATTGGACACTAGCATGAGTAGGATATGAACACCATGAACATAAATATCATGGAGGCTATGTTGGTTTTAATTCAACTACATGCATGAACATGTGCCAAGTCAAGCCACTTGAATATTCAGAGCAGGATACCATATCATCATACTACATCACAATCATTTTAACGCAATGTTGATATCCAAGACAAATCATTATCCACTCCTAGCTACTTATGCATGGCATGAGAAACTATAATCTCTAATTGTTATTGCAAATATGTTTAATCATAATGGGATGAATCATAGATACTAGGTTAAACATATTTATAAAAATAGAACAAGTCGAGTTCATACCAGTTTCTCTCTGCCACGACCAGTTCATCAAATATCGTCATTATTGCCTTTCACTTGCACGATCGAACGATGTGAAAATAATAATAGTGCAAGAGTGCCGTGGACTAAGTTGGAATCTGCAAACATTTTATTCAACACGAGAAGACAAGGTAAAATGGGCTCCTTGTTAGATCAACAATAATGCAAATAAGAGCCACTCAATATTTTCATCATGGTCTTCTCCTTGCTACAACTAGAATAAAAAGGAAAGAAGTTCAGAGAAATACATTGAAATATTTTTGGAGTTTTTGGTTTTCTTGAACAAGCAAATAAAGGGAAAAGCAAAAGTGAGAAAACTATTTACACGGGAAAGCTCCCAACAAGCAAAAGAAGAACAAGGAAATCTTTTTGGGTTTTCTTTTTAGTACTACAACTAAGCATGCATAGAAAGTAAACTAACTACAACTATTTTTTCTAATATTTTTCAAACACACAAGAAGAAAGCGAGAAAATAAAATTTAGCATGGATGATACAATGAAAAAGTGTTGACACCGACAACTAGAATGAAATATGTGAACATGAACGTAATGTCGGTGGAAAAATACGTACTCCCCCAAGTTTATGCTTTTGGCCTAACTTGGTAATCAGTCAGTAGCTTGGATAGTAGTTGGCGTGGTATCTCATGGAGGCTCTCGGTGCGGCTGCCTTGGCTTGCCATGCCGCCTCAACTGCTACATTGTGAGCTCGGGCCTCACTCTCAAGAACATAATATCTTCCCTTGTTGTGATAGTCAAAAAGGGTAGGCACGGGCAAATATGTGTGCATAATAGATGCTTGGTTAAACAATAATTTATAGGTGAAATTATGAATATATCCTTTAAGGATCTTATGATTTTTGATAGCATCAAAGTCTAAATACTGTGTGGGTAGGATAGGGTCAAAGGGCAAGGGTGTAACACCCACCTCTCTTGCTGAACGCGTGGCATAAATTCCACCATAGAAATAGCTACTATTAGCGTTGTGTTGTGACCCGCGTGCAACAACCGCCCCAGGATTATAACTTCTATCACTAGTGAGAGTGGTGCGTATGAGGCTCAAGTCTCGAGCAAAAAGTGTACTACAATCTTGATTGCCTACGATACATTTCCCATTGAATAAAGCAATGTATTGAATTGCGGGAAAATGAATGCTCTTTATTCTACCTTGTGCCACTCCCCTCGTCTCACCGTAGCAAAGACTAGTCAAAAATGATTGGTAATCAGCCCTTGGTGGTTCGTCAAGTGAACCCCAGAATGGAATTTTGTAGTGGTGAGATTCAAGATTGATGGAATTTAAATCCTTTGACAAATGATTCAGTGAGAGTGTGGTATTGATCGCACTTATCTGAAATGTAGGGACCGAGACTGTCATTGTGAACATATTGATCAAATTCCTACTTAATGCCCACATTCACCATATAGTCATCGCAAGGCCATAAGCATGTTTTGGTGGTGGCGTCTTGTATAGAACTTTCACTTGGTTCAACACAAGACCGACGAGCGGAGCTGTCACTAGAAGACGATAGAGGCAAGGGTGTCCCAATGTTTCGATGAGATAGCTATCGTTTTCTGTGGGAGTTGACCTTGATGATCAGACTACGAACGTGCGAGACATCGCGCCTTAGCAATCGCTAAACAAACTTCCGAAGGGTTATTGACCACGCCGGAGCACGATCAACCTGACCACGAGGGTCTATTTCCTGCAGGAAAACGAAGAACATGCAAGAAACTAAGATTACAATCTGGATATTGCGAATATAAGATGAAAGCTTTATTGATCAAGGTGGGGTTCTGTGACGTCTTTGTCTGGTCGTTGAATACAAACGAAGTACATGAAGTTGCAGCTATGGTGAACTTTTAATCTTGTAACACCCCAGTGTAATGATGCTACAGTAATCCCGGGGGGTTAAGTTAATCATTTTGCTAAACAAGTGTTTGATCATCCTTGGTTCTCTCTCATTTCAAATTCCAGTTGAATTAAATTTCAAATTCTGAGCAAAATTCAAAACTGCTCAAACATGAAAACTAAAATGTTCATCATGTGCCAAATATTCTTAAATATTATTGGAGATGGAACCAAGTTTTTATAAAATGTTTAAGTTCTCAAATTAATGAAAACAGTAGCTAAAACAATTGTTAAATGCCTTTTCTAATGTACTAAATTTCAAACAAATTTATTTGGGCCTAGCACTTTTTGTGGCAGAGGTTTAAATAGTAATTAAAATTTATAAACTAATTTTGTATTTTAAATGAATAAAGTATTTTGGAAATTTAAATAAACATGTAAAAGAAAATAAAAGAAAAGAAAAAACAGAAAGCACCCCCACTGGACCAGGAGGCCCAGCTCACAGGCCAGGCCGGCCCACCAGGCCCATCCCTCCGACCCAGCCCACTCCTCCATCCCTCCTGGTCGCCTCCTTCCCCATGCACTGCTGCACCGATCGCGCCCGAACAGTGCCGCATCCCCGTCAAACCCACCTCGTCGGCACCGCCCCGCAGCGGCCTCGTGCCTGCGCAGTCCTCTTGCCGGCAGCCCCTACCCGCGCACGCTGCGCCCCTCCTGGGCATCGCCATGCCGGATCTCGCCTGGCCATGCGCCCCGTGGTCACAAGCCCTGCCATGGCCGACCACCCCGCCCACACGCGCCCCGGCCAGCCGCCACTGCCTAGCGCCGCCGCCGCCCCAGCCTGCCTTCGGCCGCAGGCGCAGCCGCCCCCTCTCGCCGCACCTGCCCAGCCACCTTCACCGGCAGCGCCTGCCCTGATCTCTAGTCTGGCCGCGGCGCTGTGCTGTCGCGCGTGCGCGTACACAGCCAAACTGTGGCTGGCCCAGTGTCACTGCCATGTGGGCCTCCTCTAGATTAGTGGAGCTAATCTCCCCATAATTTAGTTTTAGAAAAAAACGTTTTAGTTAAATAATTTAGCCCGGAGTCACTTACACATGGGGCCCACAGCACTGTTCACCGTGCACCGACCCACAGTCAACTGCTGACTATGCATTGGCCTGGACCCACCAGCCAGCCATTGACTGGGTACACGGCTGGGTACACTTAGCCTTTTTAGTAATATTTGAATTATTACTAATTTCAGTTTATTGTTTAAATACTTTGAAAATCATATAAATTAATCCGTAACACGGATGAAAATGTTTTCTACATGAAAGTTGCTCATAACGACGAGACGAATCCGAACACGCGGTCCATTCACCTGTCACATGCCCCCAGCATGCTGAACATGGAACCTTCCCCTCTCTTCCATCTGTCTAGAATTCGTCTAACGCCGGGAATTCATCCTCGGATGTTTATCCCCTCCGTCTGCAACTTTTAGTACTACGTTAGGACAACCCTAGATCTGCGTATCATCATGTAATGCTTAGTGATGCATCTGTTTGCTCTGTATTTACTGTTTCTTCCCCCTCTTCTCTCGTGTAGACCCCGAGACTGATGCCGCCCCTGTGATCGACTACGTCGTCGACGACACTTCTTCTTTTTCAGCAGAGCTTCTAGGCAAGCAAACCCCCCTTAAGCATTCCAATATCGCCCATTTCCTTCCCTCTCATGCTTGCATTAGAACTGCTACCGCTTTATGAATGATCCTACTCTCATGCATAGCCTGATTTTGTTACCTGCTTTCGTACCTTACCTACTTATTCTAAACTACATAGTATAGGTTGGTTAGAGATCCGTCAGTGACCCCCACCTTGTCCTAGTTGCCCCACTTTATGTTCGATGACTCGATCAACATGATCGACGTCCAGGCCCCGACACCGCACATCACCCCCACTAGTTGTACGACTCTGTAGAGTTACCATTGAGTGCCGAGGGTGGAACCTCATACATCACTCCTGGTGAGATCTCTGTAGTGTAGCTATTTGGTCATGGTAATCGAGGGTGATTTCCTCCTTAACCACTTCCGATACAGCTCTGTCGTGCAACCCCTCAAGTGTGAACCTCAAGGGTGGATCTTCTTACATTCACCTTGATGATTACATCGAGTGGAATTCATCGGGGGTGATTCCTCGGGTTTTCCCCTTGATGTTTGGACACACGTATACTTGGACTTTACAACTGTTACTTGGAAAGGGGGGTCGACCTTGAGGGGTACCCGTGAGTGATGTGGAGACGGGTTGACCAGGAGGGTACCCAAGAGTTGAACACAAGGAGTGGCTGGGCAATCTTAGCCCTTGCCGCAAGTACTCGAGACGGGGCGACGGGGTCACATATTTCGTGAGTCTCTGCTCGTGACCGCACTACCAACACACTAACGGTTTGGATATTTGATCCGAGGGGCCTCTAGCTTGATAGCACTAACCATCACGTGGGCATAGTATGGGCGTTCTGCGTCATATGCATCAGTCGAAGCTTAATAGACGTCAGCAACTGAGCGGCATGCGCCGGGTTGGATCGGTAAGCACCTGCCTTTTTTAAGGAGGCAGCTAGGTCTGCTCACCGGCCGCGTTCGCAACGTGTAGGAGTTCCCGGGGCGATGGCCCATGACCCCTGGGGGCATAGGTTTAGTCCGACGTGCTGACCTCTCTATTAAGCCTAGGTCGGGTTGTGGCGTATTGTTTGGCCGAGGCCGGGCATGACCCAGGAAAGTGTGTCCGTCCGAAGTTAATCGAGCGTGCACTACAAAAAAAAAGACACATCCGTGACATTTCGGGCCGAATGAATTTTTTTTCTGTCATACATATGACACTTCTATGACGATAATTGTGACAAAACCGGGTGTCATCATATATGTGGTGGGCTCCTACTTCTATGACAAAAAATCATTATAGAAAATGGGCTTTTCGTCCTGGGCGGGCCGGAGACGCAGCTGCATGACATTCTTTGGGCCGTCCATGACGGAAAAAACCGTGGTAGAAGCGAGGGCGAGGAAAATTTTGGGGAGTTCCCGGTTACGGTGGGAGGTCGGGGGCCGAGCGATGCGCGTTTCTATCATACATGTACGCGCGTGTGTGCAAGGCGTTGGCTCTAACTGAACCACCCAGTGGAGGGCAGGATGAACAGTAGACGTGGAGGGCAAGATGAACAGTAGCCCGTGGAGGGGTGGTTGAACAGGAGCCCGTGGAGAGGGTGGGTTGAACAGTTGCCGGTGGAGTATCGTGCGGTGGAGGCTGGATGAACAGGAGCCCGTGGATGAACAGTCACAGGTGGAGGCTGGAGAAGGTCGACTGTGGATGAACAGTAGCTCGTGGAGGCTGGAGGGGGTCGACGGTGGAGATGAACAGTATCCCGTGGAGTCCCGTTTTGCGGTACGCCACACCCCTCTCGATGAACAGGACCCCTGTTTCGACCGTAGCGCTCCAACACAAGTCCGTTTCGTCCGTTTTGCGGTACGCCACACCCCTCCCGATCAACAGGACCCCCGTTTCGACCGTAGGAGGTCCATTTCCTCCGTTTTGCGGTACGCCAGACCCCTCTCGATGAATAGGATCCCGTTTCGAACATGGCCGGCCGAACACAAGGCCGTTTCCTCCGGTTTGCGGTATGCTAGGCCTCGTTTCCATCGCCTGTTCCGTCCAAGCCCTCCCGATGAACACGACCACGCATTCCGTTCTGACCCAGCCGGTTAGCTCCCATGCGTTCCATTGCCTCCCGATGAACACGACGCATTCCGTTGCCTCCCCATGAACACGACGCATTTCGTTGCCTCCCCATGAACACGACGACGACGCTGTTTCTCTGTTCCGACCCAGCCATGTCAACGAGCCCTCGCCGTACGTATGCGCGAGTAGGCGTTCGAGACCCTGCCCGTAAGTACACATACGTGGTCGTATTTTCTTTCTTACACCCTGGCCGCCTCTACTACGACACGTGCGCGCCTCTACATCCACTAGTATATATGTACGTACACCTTCGCGACCAGAATGACAACGCTACGTACGCTTTGACCAGGTGGGTCCCGACTGTCAGGAACTTCCTTGCGTGCGAAGATGTAGCTGGTGGGTCGCAGCAGTTAGGGGGGTGAAATACAGTGGCCCGTCCGGTGGGTCCCCGCTGTCAGGTGGAGGAATAATTATTTTGCACATAATAAGGAGGCACTTCCTTGGTGCGGCCGTGGACCCAGCTGTCAGCCTCTCCACGTACAGTCCACGTCCGATGGAAGCCGTTCCTTGACCATGTTGACCACGCCGCGCCGAGAGCACCAGGGTGGTGGACGACGGCGAGGCCTAGGAAGGGGACGACGCGGAGCCGGGGAAGACGCGTCAGTGGATGCCCACATGTAGAGGAGTACGCGGGCACTGGTTCGCTGCGGTGTGAGGCTGCCGTCACTTTAGAGTAACAGGGGGTGTGGGTGAGTAGAGGGATGGCCTGGCCAGCGGTGGAGTAGTAGGGGCACTACTAGGAAAAGGGCTATAGATAGAATTGACACTAATGGCGCACCTGACATGTGGTGCGCCACTACAATATAGCAGTGGCGCACCATGTGCAGGTGCGCAATTAGTGTGGAAGACACTAATGGTGCACCAGATACATGGTGCGCCACTAGTAACAATTTTTTTTATTTTTCCAAACATACTAATGGCGCATCATGTAGACAGTGCGCCATTACTAGTCAAAGCTAGTAATGGCGCACTGTCCACATGTGCGCCATTACTAAGATTCCCGACCCCCTAGCTAATGGCGCACCGCCAGGGGGTGCGCCATTAGTAATCTTCCCCCTAGCTAATTCGCCCGATCCCTTCGTCCCTCCCTCCACTCCCCCCTCGCTCCACACCCGGCCGCTCCAACGACCGCCGCGCCCCGCCTCGCCGTCTCGGGCCTCGCCGCCGACCCACTGCGCCGCCGCCCAGTCTCCTCCGCCCGTAAGCCCCCCTCCTCCTCCGCCCGTCCATCGCCTTTGGCCTCGTGCCCCACCCGCCGCCCGCCCCACCCCCGCCGCCCCCATCTCACGCCCCCGCCGCCGCCTTCCTCCCCCCCACCCCCAATCCCACCGCCGCCGCCGCCTTCCTCCTCCCCCACCCCCAATCCAGCCCCGCCGCCCGCCTTCCTCCTCCCCACCCCCCAATCCAACCCCGCCGCCGATGACTCTGCCCACCGCTGGCTCCCCGCAACATCTCCTCCTCCATCGACAACCCCGAGTTCAGGGTCGTGCCCACCATCTCCTCTGCCTCTGGACGCCGCCCCCTCCCCCGTCGTGCAGAGCATCCAGGCGAGACGCCGATGCCCCCTCTTCACCGCCCTCCTCGACGACGCCCCCCTCTTCAACGCTGGCCGCTGCCGACCTGCCTCTGCCTTGTCACCGGACGGTGAACTCCTCTGCTATGCAAATTTGTCAATTGAAGCGCTTGAATGATGTTACCTTAGCATTTGATGATAAATGTGATGTTCTTTCTGTCAGTGTGAAACTCGATGGATAGGGTGTAAGATTTAATCAGTATGTCTAGTCTATTAGGCAGGGGGTGCAAAGTTGCAAGCTCAGGAGTTTGAAAAATTAGCCTAATTGATTAGTGGCATAGCTTAAAAGTTATCTGCCTTGGCTCAAATGAAGGTTGTTTGATATCTTGAAATAAGCAAACATGCCTTGTGTCAAACCATATTTTAAATCTGCAAGCTTGATTTTTCTTTTATCTGCTGTTTTCTCATGCTTTGGCTTGTAAAACTAAATTGGGACTTAGGGCCAGAGTAGATAGAAGGTGAAATCTTGGCCATTTTTTCACATGCTTCCGTTTAGACTCTTGAGAGCTAGAGCTATTTTATCAATATTTTCCTTTACCACACCAGCATATGTATGACATGAGCTCTTATGTTTTCAGAACATTGAGACTGAGCTTAACTAATTCTGATTGGTCATTTTTTTATATGATGATGAGGAGGAGTATCTTATTTGGCATGACTAGTAATTAACTGGTAGTAACTGATAGTGTGATACCCATCATGCAGACATGCTTTAGGCAGGCTTGGTAGATTTGTCAAGGCAGGCTTGATATGCATGCATGCATTCTTTGCTTGTTTATATTCATTCTTGTAAACTGAACATTCTCATCTATCTAACTATCTATCTACCTGCTTTAGTATGTATGTATGCATTGTATTTTTATTTCCTTTGGAAAGTAAAGTTAATGTGAAAGGAAGAGAGAAAAAGAAAGGGAGGAAGACAGATGCTTCAGTCAGTCTAAGCCCAGCTTAATTTGAGTGACAATCACCTCCCTGGCTGGCTGGCATGATCATCTTTTACAGAAAACAATTTTCAGCAAAGGTCATGTCTCCGACCATCATGTCGTGATGATTTTATAGGTACCCCGAGAGGCCCTTGAGTTTGCTGGAATGTCGATTAACTTCCGTTCCGGCAAATTCGGGTACTCCATATGTCCTATTTTCAGCAAAGGTCATGCTGAAATTTTCCGTGAATTTTAGCACGACTTTGCTAAAAATACGACATATGGGGTACTTGCGACTAATGCATGGGCCTGGGTATCTTAGTACTTAATTAAGTAGGATCAACTGCCTCTTGTGTTATACATATAGAAGTGTGATATCAACTCATAGTTATTACTAATGTGAAGAGATGATGTAGTTTTGAATTATGAACGTAGTAAATGTCGTCATCGGACGACAAAAGTCTCTCGGGGGAGTGCGGCTAGTGCCATGACGATCGAGGTCTGTGCGACAGGCCTCACCTGGATGATGATCGGCGCTTCAGCATTAAGCTCGAGGAGACCTTCGAAGTTGAAAAGGTACACAACGAAGACAATTGTTTTTTTCATAATTAAGCTTGACTTCAACTATTTCAACATGTAATTTTCATCTTTTACAATCGAGTATAGCTTATCCCATGCCATGCAAGACGCTATGTCTTGGAGAGGATGGATTTTGAAGACCATGAAATTTCTGAAACAAAGAAAATTCACTTAAGGACTCATCACGATGTGGACTTTGAAGTAAATCTGTATAATTCTGAGAGCGTAACCCATTTTGGTTGCAAAAATTGGGAAGCATTTTGCAAGATGTATGGTTTTGATGAGGGTATGCTTATCACCATGGATCTTGGTAATCCTGACATCGACCAAGACAATATGGACATTTGGGTCCTTGTTGATACGCCTCCAGTTCTACCGCTATGTGAGTTTCTCAAACATAGTTATTAGCTAATTTATATTGTTTATTTCAAAATAGCTGACAGCTTATTTCCATTGACAGCTTATTTTTATTGTTCAAAGAATGTGCGGGAGATGGTAGACAAAACCCACTACACCGATGGGTCCGAATTAACAACTTACAAGGAGAAAAATCATCTGGTCGGATTTTGTACTAACATTGAGAATTACAATATCCACAATCAAACTCCTCAACATTATGGTCAATACGTGCCACTAGTGCATGTGTTCAACTATGGTAACTACCATGGAGATACCTTGGTAAGATTTTTACTATTACGACATCCGTGCATCTTTTGCATACTTCTAAAACTAGTACATCATTGCTAACTATGAAGTTATTACTATGTCTTTCAATAGATAATCCCAGAGAATTGTGTGCCTCATTTGATGTATCAAAAAGGTAATCTTAATGTTTTGAACATACAGCCAGGTCATCCTACGAATCTCAACTGTCCATACGAGATTTCTAAAAGAAGTGGAGACATGAAAAATCAAAGGATGGAAAAAATGTATGGACAGTCGTAAGGAGGTTCTTGGAAGCAAAAGGAAGCGAAGTGCAAGAATTGGAGACAGGATGTTCCCCATTCTCCATAATGGAGAGTTAGGGTCTATATTGTTTTATGCTATTTTACCTTAAATAGGGTATTTAGGTCCTACCTAATACTGATGATCATGTGCTAAGAACAATTAAGTAGGGTTGGTTCGATGACTATCAAGATGATGATCGTATGACTTGTTATTAATAACGAGTAGAAGTTGTATGATGATGATTAGTAGGACTTGTTAGGATTAGTATTACTTCCGACAAACTCGCTACTCGTGGTCTCGAGACTTGTAATGTTCTACCTTTGTTCGGTCTTTTGAATTCGGAGACTAATATGATGAATTGTATTCGGAGACTAATCTTCTATCGTATTCGATGAATCTGCTCTTGTTGTGGGGTGCTGTCTATATTCTGTCCAATAATATATTTTGTAACCTGTGCAAAATTCAGAAAAGTAAAAAAACCTAATATTCATACTAATGGCGCATCACCCCACAGTGCGCCATTAGTATGCCAGATACTAATGGCGCATGGTGGCCTATACTAATGGCGCACCATGTGGTGCGCCATTAGTAAAAAATACTAGTGGAGTGGTACTACTGGCGCACCAGTAGTGCGCCATTAATAGGCAAAACGGGTGCGCCACTAGTAGGCCTTTTCCTGGTAGTGGGGGTGGTGAGGCCTCCGCCGCCTCGCAGCCGGCCACGGGAGGCAGGAGCACGAGGCACGACCGACGCTGGTTTGGGCGGCTGGAGCAAGAAGACCAGAGGTTGAAGAAGCACTACGGCCGTTGGATGGACATCGTACGGTCACTGGAGCTAGAATCGTGCATATTGACTAAGTTGACAAAGCCCTCCGTCCCCGTCAACTTAGTAGGCCCACAAGTCAGCTTGCCACTATACTGGGTCCCAGCTAACAGGGGGAGTATTCATTTTTTTGTGCGTAATAAGGAGGCACTTCCTTGCGTGCGAAGATATAGCTGGTGGGTCCGAGCTGTCAGCGGCGGTAACGTTTTTTCGCGAAATACAGAGACCCTTTTGGTGGGTCCCTGATGTCAGGTGGAGGAATCATTATTTTGCGCGTAATAAGGAGGCATTTCCTTACGTGCGGCCGTGGACCCAGATGTCGGCCTCTCCACGTACAGTCCACTTCAGATGCATGTCGGTTATTGACCATGTTGACCAGGCCACGCCGAGAGAACCAGGGCGGTGGACGATGGCGAGGCCTAGGAAGGGAACGACACGGAGGCAGGGAAGACTCGTTAGTTGTTTCCCACACGGAGGGGAGTACAACTGTACAAGGGTTTACCGGTTCGTCTACCGTCACCGGAGAATAACAGCAGGTGTGGGTGAGTAGAGGGATGGCTAGGCCAGCGATGGGAGTACGGTGGGGCGGTGAGGCCTGCGCGGTAGCACAGCCGGCCGCGGGGAGGAGGGAGTAGGCAGTCCCGTCGGCGCTTGCTTGAGCGGCTGGAGCAGGAAGAGCAGAGATTGAAGAAGCACGACGGCCGTTGGATGGACATCCAATAGTCACTACTTGTGCGTCAACCTTTTTTTAGGAAAGCCTCAAATCTTTGGAAAACAGCATACAGCCCATCTGCCATTATTTCTAATAATTTTCAGCCCATTTGCTAATTCTTAAGGTTTTTTTGGAGCCCATGTTCTTTTTGTTAGCATTACATCCCAAATTGTGGCCACGGTTAAAAAATTATACGAAATTTTGCATATTTCGGTGCGGTCTGAACTGTTTTTAATCCCGAAATTTCGACTCACATTCAAACTGATTTTAAAAATAAATGTATATCATAAAATCCAACAAATTCTCCACGCATAAAAATTAATGTAATTTAAAATCTTGAAATGGAAAAAAAGATATTTGAAACTAATTTCCGGTTTGATGTGTTTTAAAAATGTACAACGCATTTCTCATTACTGATGGGCCATTTTCTCGGCCAGCCGAATGAAAGCTCTCCTCGTCTTGAAAGATTTGCATCCCAACAGGCCTGACAAAGCGATTTACTTGGCAAATCACAAAAAAACTGGGCTGTGGCCGTGGACCCAGCTGTCAGCCTCTCCACGTACAGTACTCTTCCAATGGAAGTCTTTCGTTGACCACGTTGACCACGCCGCGCGGAGAGCACCACGACGGTGGACGACGGCGAGGCCTAGGAAGGGGACGACGCAGAGCCGGGGAAGACGCGGCAGTGGAAGCCCGCGCAAAGAGGAGTACGAGGGTTCACTGGTTCGGCTGTGGTGTGAGGCTGCCGTCACCGCAGGGCCTGGCCGGTGGTGGGAATAGTAGGGGGCGGTGTGGCCTCCGCGGCAGCACAGCCGGCCACGGGAGGCAGGAGCATGCGGCACGACCGGCGCTACTTTGGGCGGCTGGAGCAAGAAGACCAGAGGTTGAAGAAGCACTATGGTCATTGGATGGACATCGTACGGTCACTGGAGCTAGAATCGTTCGTATTGACTAAGTTGACAAAGCCCTCCGTCCCCATCAACTTTGTTGGCCCACAAGTCATCCTCCCACTATGGTGGGTCCCAGCTTGCAGGGGGGTAGTCATTTTTTGTGCGTAATAAGGAGGCACTTCTTCGCGTGCGAAGATATAGCTGGTGGGTCCGACATGTCAGGCGGGGGAACGTTTTTTCGCGAAATACAGAGGCCCTTCCGGTGGGTCCCAGCTGTCAGGTGGAGGAATCATTATTTTGCGCGTACAGTCCACGGCCGATGGATGTCGTTCATTGACCAGGCCGCGCCGAGAGCACCATGGCGGTGGATGACGGCGAGGCCTAGGAAGGGAACGACACGGAGCCGGGGAAGACTCGGCAATGGTTGCCCACGAGGTGGGGAGTAGAGGAATGGCCTGGCCAGCAATGAAGTAGGGTGGGGCGGTGCGGCCTGTGCGGCAGCACAGCCAGCCACGGGAGGCAGGAGCAGGCAGTCCCACCGGAGCTGGTTTGGGTGGCTGGAGCAAGAAGATAAGATATTGAAGAAGCAGCACGGCCATTGGATTAACATCCAACGGTCACTGTTGCTAGAATCGTTTGTGGACTAAGTTGACAAAGCCAAAGTACACGTCAACCTAGTAGACCCACAAGTCAGCCTCCAAATTGGTCACAAACAGCATACAACCCGAAATTTCTAGCCAGATTCAAATTAATTTTAAATCTAAATATACCTTAATTTAAGTTCAATGAAATTTTACCTGCACAAAAACAATGAAATTTAAAATATCAAAATCCGAAAGAAAACATTATTTTGGAACTAATTGTCTGTTTGCTGTATTTTTTCATTTTACAGCCCATTTATTATTACTTACAGCCCATTTCTTATTACTTATAGCCCATTTTCTGGGAAAAATGCATCCCTCCTCATCTTGATAGATTTTCGGCCCAGCAGGGCATAGAAAAGCACGTAGGCCTACGTTGGTTATTCTGCAAAAAACAAAATAGCTGGCTAGCAATTTTTAGAAAGGAAAAAAACAAACTTGGTTGGTCATGTGCTAAACATATGAAATAAAAAGCCTGGGCTAGACGGGCCACGGGTCCCGCACAACCTAGTTGATACCCTTCTCCGTCCGGAAAAAACAAAATTACTGCGCGCTGCTGGGTCCCTACTGTCATCCTCACCATGTACAATCATCTCCTTATTCCTCTCGGTTGTTGACCATGTTGACAACACCGGAGGGCGGCACCGCGGCAAGCGAACCAAGGCGGAGGACGATGGTGAGGCCTCGGACGGGAATGAACAGGAGCCGGGGCAGATCACAGCCAGCCGTGGGAGGCGGGAGCAGGCGGTCCCGCCGGCGCTGGTTTGGCTTTGGCGGCTCGAGGAAGAAGAGACTGAAGAAACGCGACAGACGTTGAATGTCAATCCAACGGTCAAGGTTGGCACAATCGTTTGTTGACTAAGCGGACACCAAGTAGCATACTTTTTATATATAGGAAGATAACTGCGAGGAAAATGCATTCATCTGCCGTCCTCCTCACAGGGAACGTTCTCCACATAAGTGACTAGCACCCTTGGTTTTCAACCGAGAGTTCTTGGGTTCGAGTCCCAGGAACTCTCGATTTTGTCCTCCTTCCTTCCTCGCAAAAAAGGGAAAGAAAATCAAAGACTTGGGAAGGCGTACAGAACAAGCTAGTGTACCAGTAATGAGACATTGTTGAGTTTTAGAAAAAAGAAAGATGTGCTCCTGTAGCTGGTTCGAATCCAAACCTAGATTATGACTATATATGGTGCTATGCTACTCTGCAAGTAATGAAACTGACATATCCAACATTTGCTTCTCCTCTTCTCTACTTACTCTGCCTAGCATCATAAGCTCTGGCCGCAGCAACCATGTCCGCTGGCTGCTCGTCCACCTGCTCTTCAGCAGGCAACAACCAGATATGCGCCAAGTCGTAACCCGTACCATCGCCTGTGGGTCTCATCACACCCTCACCGGCACGCGCACCGCAGCCGATTGCTCATCGCAACCCGCTGCCGTTGGTGTGGTGCCACTGCTGCAAATCACGCAGAGTCATCCGTCGCGTCTCAACCACAATCCGCAACCCTGGCCGAGTCTTCTACAAATGCCTGAATCATGGGATAATAATATGTTTAAGTGTTGTTCTGCTGCTTTCAGTTGCTGATTTTTTTAATAGTTTGGTTGATGATCTACCAATTTGATTTGTGCAGAAAAGGGAAGATTCGTGTGATTTGTATTTCTGGGAAGTTGCTGATGTGGGGGAATGCAACTACGCTGATTATTTGGTTAGCCGAGGAATCCCAATACCAGCAGGTTGGGGTGTTGGACAAGTAACTGAAGGAACGACAGAAGAGGAAGATGCAGAGCAGAAGGTTAAAGATGCAGTTCCTCTGATCATGGCCAAGCAACAGCTGCTGAATGGCCTTGACAGCAATGAGGAGATAAAAGAGCTTGTGAAGATAATGGGCAAAATCGATGTGCTCTGTAGGATGATTGTCTCTTTATTTGCAGTGTATGTAGCACTCGTGATGTATTCAGTGGCTACGACATGAGCACTTTGCTGAAACTAGTAATGAATGAAACCTGTGTAGCAGGTTGGGCGTAGTGTTGTGAACATCTAATGATTTCTATTAACGGAAATCAGGGGGTATCCCCTTTTGCTCATATAAATAAATAAATAGCAGAGGCCCTGTCAGGTCAGCTTTGTTCTCATTCGAAGACGTCGAGCAAATTGCAGTCCAACAGCAAACTATGTCATCAAATTCAAGTTTCACACCCAAATATGAGTACAACTAAACAACAATGTCATCATGTTTTAGTTGTCATACAATCACCATACACAAATCAACATACATAACAAGTGAGCTTCTCACAGCAAAATACTAAACAACATGTTCATTAGGTTTCAGTTGTCATAGCGAACACAATTTCACATAGTAGATAAAAAAACGTCTTCTGACAGGCAAATACAACAAAAGCAATGTAATCATCATCCGCAGCAGCAGCGTAAACATCTTCTCCATGTGTATCAGTCTGAATCGTAATTCCCCACGGTGTCATCTTCTTCTTCGTCCTCAACGTCCTCGAATGTTGGCTTCTTCTTGATCAACTCTTATATGTCCACAGCACGACAGGCAATCTTTTCGCCCGCGTCATTGACGTGATGGTTCTCAAACATATTAGGAACATTTGTGTTATCTTGTACATCAGGAGCAGTGTAAGCATCATCTTGTTGTGCAACTTCATTAATTGAATTCCTCTGCTCAAACCTTTGCAATACTCTCCAGCCATCGCTACGTGCAAATGTGTCTTCCAAGAGAAATATCTGTGTTGCTTGATTTGCCAAAATAAAAGGCTCGTTGGTCTGGTACGCCGCCTTGACATTGATGGATTTGAAATAATCATCAGCTCTGGGTTTTGCGATCCTGGAAAACAGGTTATACCAACGACAACACAACAGAACCACATACCAATGATCCTCGAAACTGGAGATATACTGCAACTGAATAATGTCTGTTATGTTAGCATACATTTCAGTTGTCTCTTTGTCATACGTATCCATGCTCATGATGGCACTGTTTTGTGTCTTCCTGCCTTCGTCTTGTGCAAGGGTGTTGTAGCGCACATCTCCAACAACTCAGGATTCATAATGTCTTACCCGAGTATCAGGACCCATTGCTAGTGAGTAAAGGGCATCATCAACTACCTGCCCATCCTCCCGCATCTTCTTAACCTATGGTTAGAAAATAGACAAGCTGATCATCTTATGTACTCAATATATTAAAAAAAACTTACAGTGCACTTCAAAAGCTTACATGGTTCTTGAACCATTTCTGAAATCCTGCCATAACCAGTTTGTCAATGTTTCTTGGATTTTGCGCCAGTTACTCCTCTTTGTAGATGCTACACAACATAGTGATCACGTCAAACATATAAATATATAAGAATGTGCTGCAAATTTAGTAGATTACGATGTATAAGCTGCATTACTGCACTTACTTGATATAAGGTAGTATCTCAGGACAGTTTTTCAACACATACCAAACCATTTTGTCCAAATCTTTAGGTTTGTCCTCTTGTCGACTTTTCCCTGTAACTCGAACAGAATAATGGAAAACATTGAGCCCAGGATTTTCTTCACCCACCTCTTTGCTAAGCTGATCAGTTGTTTCAATGTATTTTGAGCAGAATGTCAACGCTTCTGTAGCAATGTAGGCCTCTGCAATGGAACCCTTGGGTCTAGCTCTGTTCCTAACATAGCCCTTGAAAGTGCCTAGCCGCCTTTCAATAGGGTCATCCAGCCATACTGTACTGGACCTCTAAGTAGTGCCTCATCAGGTAGATGAACAGCCAAATGCACCATCACATCAAAGAAGACTGGAGGATATATCTTCTCAAGGTCGCATAGGATAGTTGGTATCTTTTCTCTAAGACGCTCCAAAGCATCTATCCTGATATTCCTACTGCAGAGTTCCCTGAAGAATTGTTCCAACTCTACAACTTCTCTGTATAAGTCAGGGCGGCCCAATCCTCTAAGGATAACAGGTAAAAACCCTTTGAAGTAGGACGTGGCAGTCATGAGTTTTCAACCCTTGTACCTTGTTTCCATCTGCACTGACTCTCCTTTCAGGGTTGGAAGCAAATCCATGTGGGAATCTCACACGTGACAGGACCTCGCAGAATTATTTTCTTTTTACCTTGTCCAAGACGTACACAGCTGGTGCCATATCCCGTGGTTTACCTTCATCTTGCACCTGCAAATCCTTTCTGATACCCAGGTGTGTCAAATCAATCCTAGATTTTAAGGTATCTTTCGTCTTGCCTTCAATATTAAGAAGTGTGACGATAATGCTGTCACATATATTTTTCTCGATGTGCATCACATCAAGATTATGCCACAGATCCAAATCTTTCCAATACTCCAAGTCCCACAAAGTGGACCTGCGGGTAAACAATAATGTCTCTTCTACCCTGCCATGCTTCCTTTTCCCGCTACCATTACCAGGATGGTTTCCTGGTGTAATATGCCTGACCTTCTCTAATTCCACTTGCAACTCATCGGCGGTGAGCCTCTTTGGCCATCACGGTTTTCATGCTTTGCATTGAACACATGTCTTCGGTATTTTGTAGGATGTGGCTTGTCCTTGGCAAGGAAATGACAGTGTCCAATGTAACAGATCTTGCTAAGTATTGCGTATGACAGCGGATTCCTGTCGCAGCGAACACATGCATTGTAACCATGTGTCGTTCGCCATGACATAGTGCCCAAAGCCGGATAATCATGGATGCACCAAATTATAACAACACACAGAAAGAAATCAGCTGGTGGGCTGCTATATAGTTCTCGAGTGAGAACACCCATCCATAGCTGTTAAAGTTCCTCCACAAGAGGCTCCTGAACAAATCAAAATCCTTTCCAGGACTTTTTGGACCTGGGATGAGCAAGGCCATCATGTAGTTTGATTCTTTGTTGCAGACATTTGGAGGCATGTTGTAAGGGATAACAAGCACTGGCCACATGCTATATGTGGCGCTCTGGTGGCCAAATGGGTCAGCATCAAACTCTTTGTGTTTATCATTGAAGCTTTTCCACTCACTACCATGAGATGGATGGCTCATTACATTCTAATCTCTATACTCCTGGTTCCTAGAATGCCACAGTACATCCTCTCTTGTTTCAGCATCATGAAACAACCTCTGCAATCTTGGTGTAATTGGAAAATGTCTCAGAACATTATGAGGAATCCTCTTCACAGCATCTCCATCTTTCCATCTTGATGATTTGCATTTCGGGCATTCACTTAAGTTGGCATAATCCTTTCGGAACAGAACACAATTATTCTTAAAAACATGGATCACATCATATCCAATTCCAACTGCACGAAGGAAATTCTTCATTTTACTGTAGGTGTCTGGCAGCTCAGATGCATCTGGGAAAGATTCACGGAAAGCTGCCAACATCGCATCGAATGATTTGTTGGTCATCCGCTTAGATGTCTTCACCTGAAGAAAGGTGACCATAGCTGAGAATACTGACAGCTTATTTCCTGGGGTGACAGCAACGTTGCATTATTCCAACATGTAGGCCCACCGTTTTGTTGTCCATGTGAAAGTTCATGGAATGCACGAGCATTTCATAGCATTGTTTCAATGTTGGTCAAACTCACTAGCTCCACCACCACCACCTCCTCCTCCTCTTCCACCTGAGCATCAGGCAGATCAAGATGGTGATCTGCTGCTTCCACGTAGTCAATAACATTGACGTTCACAGCTTCACCATGATGAACCCACCTAGTATATGTGACCGACATCCCATACAAGTGTAGATGATTTTGCACAGTTGACAGGGGTCTTGTAACTGAATTCATACAACTCCTACACGGGCAGAGCACATCTGATTTCGGACCACCGTACTCAGCTCTGATAAAGTTCATGAAGTTTTCAACCCCCTCGACATATGCACCAGAGAATCTTCGACCAGAAGTTATCCAAGTCCTGTCCATCTGTTAGACATACAAATTAGTTGTTCTACTAAATATTACAGGAAAAACATATATGCTCTTTTATGAAGTCCAGAAAAAAATACCTAGGTCGATGTCTAAAGCTATGGCAAGATATTTGGACGAGCAGATCTAAGTAACTAAATATATGTAAAGCTAATTCAGCAAACATATTTGAGTGCCAAATTATGGCAGGCTGTTTCAGCAGTCAATGAGGCAAAGCACACAGCCATCGAACTATCGAAGGCCATCGCAGCAACAAAGATCGAGTATAAAATGGTGTAGAGCTATTTTAGCTAACAGATTGACTACTAGACCATGGCAATCTTCGTCACAATAAATATATGGTAGGATATTTTAGCAACTAATCGGCCTTGGCATGCCATCTCAGCTGAGCAGATTGAGTGCAGAACAGGGCAAGGAAGCTTCTTAAGCAGAGCATATTAACAGTAAACTACTTTGGCAAACAGCGAGATTAACAGTGTCTATCAGCTAACATTCAGCGCTACACCGACATGAATGGGGCCTCAGTCTAGAATGTGCGTACCGTGGGAGAAGCTGACCGCCGTGCGTCTCCACACGAACGTCGCCAGCGGTGGCGGCGCTGACCACCGTGCGCCTCCACAAGAACGTAGCCAAAGGTGGCGGCGCGGCTAGAGGACGGCAGTCTATGAGAGCGTACTGTGGGAGCGAGAGGATCGCCGAACCGCAGTGCCGACGTATCGGCGCGGCGGGGAGGGAAGCTTTGGCGGAGCGAATGGAGTGGAGGGGGACAAGGGGTGGGGGGTTTGGGGAATATTATTGGCTAGTTCGCCGAAGGGCGGTTGAATCGGATTTGGGGGGAATTTTTGGGTGTGGGGGGAGGATTTTCGCGCGGTGGGCGGGGGGAGTTTGGCGCATGGTCGGTTTCTCCAAGTGCAGTCCCACGTGTTAGTGAAGAGGCAAGCCGAAGCGCGTTCCATTTGCGTGAGTCGTGTGCAGGACCGAACGTGTGTGGGGTGCAATGCGACCGCGACAGGAGTGCTGTGAGTGTACAGCATTTTTTCCTTTTAAACTAGGTGCTTTGCCCCCTCAAAAAAATATGTTGCTTCGCGGGATCCATCGATACTACTACTAGTAATCCGGTAATCCCGACTAAAACGACGCGGCCGGGTCTTTTCCCGCGCGATATGCTGGGATGTTGGCTTAGTTGGGTTTTTTAGGACGAGTAATGCTACACCTACGTAATCCCAGTTACGTAATTAACATAATGTGAAACGTGTGAGCTGTTGATTGTAGATCAGGGGAGGAGAGAGAGAGGCAATTTACGTTAACCCTTTCGTAGGTTCCCGTAGATGTAGAAAGATGTGTCCGATCCTGCATTATAGGTCGTCCGATCTATATCTAACGGATAGGAAGGAAACTTTGACAATTTACTCGCACTCCTCTCCACATTTGCAGGTAAGGCTTTCCCTCGTTCATCCTTTTCTCCCACAAGATCTTGATCTTCCATGCAATGCACGGGCATCTTGCTAGTACTCCTACAATATGTATATTAATGTGAAAGTTCATATACACCGGCCAAGATTAATGCAAACACGGCAGATTTTCATTACATTTCGAACTTTTATAGGACAAAAAAATAAAAGAAAACCAACCCTAAACCTATTCTACGGCGGCGACCGATGTCCTCCATCTGTGATCTCCATGTACGGGGGCGGGGTTCAAGACCCCGTGAAGTGAAGGTGCGGTCTCTGGCGAGGAAAAGTAGAACACAGGTGACGGACCGGCCAGCTGGCACACCATGCCCTGCCTCCTCCCATGCCCTACTCATCTTCAGAGGAGTCCCCGACCTTGGCGGTGCCGGACATTGGACGGCGGCAAGTAGGACGTGTGGCTGACGGTGCTCCCGTCATCGGCCGCCAGCGTGGCCACCGCTTTTGCGGCGACTTGAGTAAGGGCGGCGACGTCGAGCTCCATCCCCGAAGACAAGCTCTCCTGCAGAGAGTTCGCGCTTGTGGTCATGGAGGATGTGGTTCCAGGTAGGAGGACGATGCGCTATGGTGTGGAGGTTAGCTGGGCGTTGCCGCTTTAAGTAGCGCATTCCGGTGAGGCCAAGCGTCCAGGTGCGTCATTAAGTCGTTGGAGTTGGTTCCGCGGGCACCGAGCCTCATACTGACGACATACGAACGGACGGCATGAATGCGGGCAGCTGGCGCCGGCTGTGAACGCACCACGCGACGGCATGAGGGACGATGGTTTTGGTGTGCCAGGGTAGTCAGTTGTGGTCGTGGCAAAGTTGGAGATGCCCTTTGCTCACATACGATCCGCCGCATGTCATTGAAGAAGCAAGATGACCCGGCATGGTCTCAGGTCTAGAGGATGCAGTTGGCCCCGCTACACCACTCCACGGACACGTCGCGGCGCCCTGTGCATCCTCGACGAGCTGGGTGTTGGGGTGTGTTGGGATTGTGGCCAAAGTGCACCTTGCCAAATTTTTGGTCATGACCAAAAGATTGGTCTTTGTTTGGATGGTTGCCATTTTTTTAGCATGCCAATGAACTCTAGCCAACTCTAGTTCATTTTTCTTGCCAATGTCGGCCAAATCATGGGCAACCAATACCTCAACCAAAATTTTGGTCATGACCCAAAGATTGGTCTTTGTTTGGATGGTTGCCATTTCTTTGGCATGCCAATGAACTCTAGCCAAGTTAAGTTCATTTTTCTTGCCAATGTCGGCCAAATCATGGGCAACCAATACCTCAACCAAAATTTTGGCTACCCAATGCTTTGATGGGGCAACCTTGGGCACAAACCAAACATACCGTTGGTCGTGCCACAACACTAACGCCACCCACGGCAAACTGAAATAGACCGTGTCTAGCGACGATATGAGCGTGTCGCTCATCGCGGTTGTCGTGTCCAGTGGCGGTGCTGGAGCTGCGCCCCGTTGTTCGCCCCAACGACCCACATGAACGGTTGTCGGTGGCAAGGAGGTCGTGGGCCAGCTCCTCCATTGGACTAGTCTGCGCTACGTCGTCCCGACGGGTGTGCCCCACATGTCTGTTGCCCTGTTTTCCCGGCCATATTCGAGCGTCAGTGCTCCGTGTTGCGCATTAGGCCTTTCACTATGTAGGCCAAGTGAGACAACTTATTGTTTATTTGAGCCGTTCAAGTATAATCATGTGGCGGTTGCTTATTTCTCATTCCTCTCCAACCCTCTTCTCCATCGATCATGTCGCCCTCCAGTCGAGTCCATCCTCCCGCATGCCTCATTTGAACATTCCACCGAGTATCATTCACATGTACCCACCCTAGTCCTCTTTCAATAGATCTCCGGACCCTGAGATGAAATCGAGAGGGAACGAGTGGGGGCATGTGATACCTAAGGCGGATTCAAAATTTTGAACCGGTGATCATAGCATCCGCAAATCATATATAAAGGGTATTCAATGTTCGTTTCGTTTTTGAACGTACAATATACTCCCTCATATCCTTTCTAGTTTACATATAAGTTTTATGTGTAGTCAAAGTATATCTACTTTGATCAAAAAGGTATCAACATTCAACAACGCCCAATCAATATTGTTAGATTCGTATGTACTCCTAGATTTGTACTCAAGACGGTTTCCAATTTGAGTATTGACAAGATTAATAGTACACGAGATGTATAATGTGAAAATTATATCATTGGAAACTCCTTTCACATATGAATTTGACCGTATGCTTTGTGTAAGTTGCATGTCATATATTATTACTCTAACATTTGGTCAAAGTTAGCCTCGAAAACGCATTAGACCCTGTATGCTTTGTGTAAGTTGCATGTCATATATTATTACTCTACCATTTGTGTAAGTTGCATCTCATATATTATTACTCTAACATTTGGTCAAAGTAGTATAGTGGAAGTGGATCCTCTGACGTAGGTATCCCTGCCTTACCCTCCCTTTCGGTCACTTACTGGCGGACCCCATGCTTGCTAGGCCCCGCATGTCAGTTACTCAGTGGGTTCGACCACGTCAGGGGATCCTCATCCGTAGTATACTCCTTCTGTTTTTATTTACTCCACATAAAACAGAGGGAGTGGTTGTATAATAAATTATGCGGGCGGGGGAGGGGGAGGGACGTCGGTTTGCTCTCAACTGCGGTCCCACAAGCGAGCAAAAACGCAAGACAAAGCGTGCTCCATTCGGTGAGCAACATGGAGGGTCCAGCGTGCCGGGCTGCAATGCGAACGCGACAAGAGTGATGTACAGTCAAAATCGATTGACCGGTCGTCACCGAAACCACTATTCACACCAGAACCTTCGCTGCTCAGCCTACGCCAGCCACTGCCCAAAAACCACACCAAATCTCCAGCCCATTCCCCCAACTTTCGATCCCCTAGCCCACATCTAGCGTCCCCTAGTTCGCCGGAAAGCCATGGTGCGCTGCAAGATCACTTACTACAAGATGCTAATGCTGGAGCGCCGCACAGAAATCGCGGTGGCGGTCGGCGCCGCAGACCTCCGTTCCCAAGCTCGCTTTGTGGCAGGCCAATCCCCGAGTTCTCTGGAGCCAAGCTACGAGAGGAGGAAGCCAATCCAATGTTCATGGAGGAGGTCGCGGTGCAGAAGGCCCCCAATGGGTATGAGATGGACGTCGACTTTGTGTCGGCGTCCGAGTCCCCCATGGTGCAGGCGGACCAGCGGTTCAACATGGTGATACTAAAGGAGGACCGAGAGGCAGAGGCTCAACCCGACGCGGAGCGCGCGCATGCCGCTACCATCGAGGCTCTCCTGCATGCGGAACCAGATGTCGTGGATGTGAACCGGGCGGCGGAGGCTCAATTTGAGGTGGAGCACGCGGATGTTGCTGCCATCGAGGCCCTCCTGCAGGCGGAACCGGACGTCCTGGACTTGAACCGGGCGGCAAAGGCTCGACTCGACGCAAAGCGCGCGGATGCCGCTCTCATCGACGCCCTCCTGCAGGCGGAACCGGATGTCCTCGACTTGAACTGGGCTGTGCTCTCGTCCATGCAGAGTGCCCGCACGCTCCGCTTTAACGAGTAGCTGGAGGCCGAGGACAACCACGGTGCGGAGACACACATCGGCAGCGACAGCTAGTTCGCGCCGGCAGCCAAAGACGACGAGGTCGTCTCTTTCCGCGAGCAGTGATAGTTTTTCTTTATGTTGTTGTTTTTATGGATCTTTTGCTGTGTAAAAACATATATTTGTTATGCAAGTCGCCTGACTTGGGTCAGTCTACCATTTCAGGCGGTTGGATGAATATCCCACGTCTCCTAACCCTTCTTTCCTTCTTCCTCACCTCTTCTTCATCCCCAACAGACCACCGCACCGGCCGTATGGATACTCCCCAACATGCGGTTAGGATAAACATACTCTATGAAATGAAAATTATGTCTCAGCGATACGATGGCTGAGTTTGGTGTGTTCACATGCGACAACACGTGCCAGTGAGGGTGCATTTCCTTGGTTGGGTTTGCGGCGTGCAGGAGCGACTGTGTGAGGGTGCGGTGCGACCGCGGCATGCAAGAGCGACCGTGTGAGGGTGCGGTGCGACCATGATAGCCGTGCGCAAGTGGACCTCCTTCTCATTTTGAAAACTTTAGGCAAGCTTGGCAAAAATGTGTGGCGAAGTTTGGCAATGCAAGGCCTAGACCCAAACAGGATAAGTACGTATGTACTAGGAGTACTAGTGTTAAAAAGAAAAGATGGGTTTTCCTTCGCGGGATTTAATCGATACAAATCCTTGTTTCACGTGTCAATTAATGCATTTTTTCTCTCCAAAGACCAAAGAGCTAACCATCTCACTCTGCATTGCTTGATTAATGCAGCGCCATGCAAACCAACCTTCTCACTTCCACATGCATGCAGGGGATATTATTGTCCTTGGTTGCTAACCCCATCAATTTTGCCTCGATTAGTGTTAGTGGCCCTTTGCAAATTGTAATTTTGATATACTGGCCTTGTGTACAAAAAAATGGAGGTAGTAACTATATTTGACTTCCTTCCCCATTGCGGTGATGTCGACGATATTTTTTTATTTATTTTGGTGGTTTGGCGAAGTGCGTTCGACGGAGAACACCATTGAGGGAGACCACGGTAAGTCGTTCGCAAGTGCCGCCTGCAAGCCGAGACAACCGCCTTATTTGCATCCAGGAAGTCCTTTACTAGTACTACTAGGAGTAACTAATGCGGTGAGATGGCTTCTCGAAGAAGACGATGGAGAAGCGGAGTCACTGAAGAGCGAAATGATGGTTGCTTCGTCCGTGCTTTTGTGATTTGACGCCTCACTTCTTTGTGATTTGTGATAGAAGGGACAGGGGAGTAGACTCTGTGCTCTATACTGTACTACATGCGTCCAAGCATGGGAGAAAGAGGAGAGACGTTGCATTTTTCTATTCCTTCAATCAATCAATCAGGGAGCTTCGGTTCCATCTTTTTGGCTTTGGCAACACCGTCCACAATGGTTCCCACGATGCCAAAAGCTATTTTCACATTTGGCTACACATTGTGGATGCCCTTAACCGTACCACTTGGTTTTGCTCCTGTGTGCTATCTATACAAATCTCAATTATATTGATCTAAAAAAATATAGAATCGAGATTAGTAAAAAGGAGGTGATTTTGCCACGCAGATGGCGGGGGAGGTTTCTTATTTGAGCAATGCTACATCCACGTAATGGTTTACGTAAAGTTACGAACTGATGTGATGTGGGACTATTTTATTGGATTAAAGGAGAGGATTAGGCCCACCCCACCTAAAAATCAGGGGGGCATATATAGATTAGATGGAAAGTATATGTAGTAGCTACGTAGCCCTTTGTAAGTCTAGGATTAGGCTTCCTATTTTCGGAGGACGTTGTCCTGCGGTTTTCTAACATGCGATCCCATGTGTCAGTGCTTTACCAAGCCGATCCGCGTCCCACATGAGGCAGAACAACGGCAGACGCAACACGTGGTTAAGTTGAAGAAGATGAGGGAGAAGCGGATTCAGCAACGAGTGAAATGATGGTCGCTTCGTCCCTCCAGCTTAACTACGGGAAAGGTGCAGCTTTGTGTTTTGATGCCTCATTGCTCATTACTATGCCAGTGCCATGACTGGGGTGCTTCACCCCGGCTGCTCTGCACTGTATTCCGGTATGGCACGTGGACCTGGTAGCTTGATGTCCCACATGTCGGTGAAAGGGACTAGAAGATTTATGAAAGCGAGCGCTCCACTCTTACGACGGAGGAGTAGATGACACGACGACCCAGTGAACTGTCAATTGTACTGTATAGTACTATGGTTTTGCTGTTTCGCACGATCCATCGATACAAACCCGATTAAACAGGAAAGGGCAGGATTTCTCCCGCACGGTAGATGATACTGGCCATACATTTCAAAGGCAATTTTAATGTATGCAAACTGAATAATTATAAGTAACAATATGATATCTAGTAAAACTAAAAACACATATGATTTATTGTGCTAGAGTGTAGTAGTAGTGTTGTATTGCATAGTTGTTAGATGTAACATGCGAGAACGTGTAGAGATGTAGTTTTGGAGGGCCTACAGAGAGAAAAGCATAATACGGTCACCGAACTTCAGAATAAGCTGATTACGGTCACTATATACGTTTTGCCGTGATTATACGGTCACTTGCTCACAGCTCAGCATTGGATTGCACATTGTTGACCGGCCAAATAGTCTGCGTGGCGCCATGTTGACTAGTTAAATTGACCACGTTCGTTGTGGGTCCCACCTATCAGTTTGCATAGGCAAAAGGTCAGATAAACACAAATTTACGCAGGCGCGACAAGGCTCCAACCCGTGCGCGGGAATCACCTGGTTGTGTATGTGTTTGTCAGGGCCTGATGTGTGCGCATGCACGTGTAGGTTGAGCACTTGAGCGTGAGAGTGTGTGTTGGTCGTGTGGTGTACTCGTGTGTGCATGCATGAGTGCGTGTGTGCGTGTGAGTGTTGCATGCGTGTGTGGCTGCGTGTGTACGTGTGAGTGTTGCATGCGTGCGTGGGTGCATGTGTTTGTGTGAGTGTTGTGTGGATCCAGTTCGTGTGCATGCGTGTGTGTGTGTATAATCACCACACCAGCTCCTGTGTATGAAAACGGATGGCTCAGCATACCAATACAAGGCCACCTTGTTCACTGTGCCCGCGGTCATGACTTCGAACCACCGTCCAAATATTTTTTTTGTCGTTTGTTTTCATTCTTACTAGCAAGATGCCCGTGCGTTGCATGTAACATCAAGACGCATTTATATGACTTGTTTATCTTGTGAGAGAAAAGGATGAATGAGGGAAGGCCTTATTTGCAAATGTGGAGAGGTGTGTGGGTACCTTTTTGCAAAATTGCCATAGTTTCTTTCCTATCCGTCATATATAAATCGGACGACCTATATTGCAGGATGGTAGGCACACCATCATCAGCAACTCTGTTTTTTATAAGAGTGTATTTTATGTATTTTATAAGAGTGTGGATGTAGAGTAGATACAAGTCGACAGGTGGGCACGATGGTAGTGAGATAATGTGATGCAACACTAGAGGTGCCACGTGGAGCGTTTAACTGGTCAACTAGTCATGTCATGAGAAAATACAGAGTTGTACGGTGAGCCCGTGACTGCATAATAACCACTAAACGTGAATGGTGACCGTAATGAGTGGATTCTAAAGTCCAATGTACGTATCGTTCTTTCACTTCAAATACAATGATCGTCATTGCATATATCGCGAGAGAAAGATGAAACATGCGTGAATTTTCTGGGGGCTTACTTTTAGAGGACCTGGAGATAGTTTTGTGTGCATACGTGAAAGGGGCGTACAGGGGGGTATGCGATGGAGAGAGAGATGCTCTTCGTTTCTCTTTATTATGACTAACTTTGTATATAGTATAAAAATATACAAATTCAAAGTGCGGAATAAATATCATTGTGGGCACCATGCAATGCAAATTAGCGTCCGTACTCCTCCATACAACTTTGTAATGTTGTATATATGTAGAAACTCTAAAATAATTTTTTGGGCACACTTTATTCAAAAGGAATGTTGTATGTGAAATAAACGTGAAGAGAGGGCTTTTTAGATCAATGGGGTACGTGATGTAACATGTGTGAATGTGTAGTTGATGCATTTGGCGGGGCCTAGAGAGGTATGTGTGTGTATTACATATTCGAGAGAGTCATGGATAGAGGGGCCGATGGGGGGCGTGGGAGAGATAGCACGAGAAATGAGAGTGGTCTAGAGAGAGAGACGAATATGATGTCACGACAAGAGATTCCATTCCCTTGAGTGTGTATATGCAAGGGGGGAGGGAATAGAGGCACCAGGAAAATTTTCTGTGTGTGCGGTGTTTGTGTTGGTATGTGTGGGTGTGAGAAGATAATGAGACGTGGGGGAAGAGGGTGTGTCACCGCGTGAGGTCCGGTGGGTCGAGGTGAGGCCCTTCGTTCTGTTTCGTCCTGCGCCACATTGAAGATAATGAGATGTGGGGGAAGAGGGTGTGTCACCGCGTGAGGTTCGGTGGGTCGAGGTGAGGCCCTTCGTTCTGTTTCGTCCTGCGCCACATTGGTCGGCATGTGACGCATTTAGGAAGACCCATGGATGACTAGTCGTACAAGACAAAGATAGCAGAAGGGTGAAGGACTCTGTGTCCACTGACAAAGCCGGCTAGGATTTGCAACCCTAGGTTCTCGGACTAAGGTAACCCCTTTATCTCTGATATTACTATTCATCCAACCTAACTTTAAGGGGCATCCTACAGAATGCTCTGCTAGAATCATACTCATCGATTAGGAAAAGAGGTGTGAGACAATGCGTGAGAGACAGGCGTAAAGATAATGTGCATACATGAGACACGTAGGCAGGTCCATGTATATAGAAAGGGTCGATGAGGATTGTGCGTGTGTATGTTTGCCAGAGGAAGAGTGCTTGTGATAAAGGTTAGTGAAAACAGTTGTAAATGGTTACGAGAGGGAGGGAGGGTTATATCTAGAGCATGTGTGCGAGAAAGACACCTCGGGAGAAAGTGTGTGAGCATGTGTGAGAGACCACCGATGGAGAGTGAAACTCCACGTAAAAGACTGCTCTACACATTGGTTAAAGATATAAATTGTATCCAAATATTGGGATGGGATCATGATATTTGCAATTCGCGTAAGGAGTGGTCATTGATCCATCAGACATCTAGATTCTATCGAATTTGAGCATGTCTATGTTATTATTTGACACAATTGATCCACATAGTTAGTATTTTGAACTCCAGACAATGCATCGCTTTAGCAATCGAATATAAACGTGAGTATAGTTCATGTTGTGTGTGTAAAGCACATTATACATACGAAAGTTACACATGGGAATAGGAAGAAAAGAAGAAGAAGAAGAAGAAGAAGAAGAAGAAGAAGAAGAAGAAGAAGAAGAAGAAGAAGAAGAAGAAAAAGAAGAAGAAGAAGAAGAAGAAGAAGAAGAAGGAGAAGAAGAAGAAGAAGAAGAAGAAGAAGAAAAAGAAGGAGAAGAAAAGAAGAAGAAAAAGAAGGAGAAGAAAAGAAGAAGAACTTCTTCTTCTTCTTCTAGTCTTCTTCTTCTTCTTCTTCTAGTTTTCTTCTTCTTCTTCTCCGACATGAAGTTAGCTCTAAGTTATATCTCACAATATGCTTAGTTAGGTAAAAATGGCATAATTAGCTAGGTAAGCTCAAAAATGGCATTTTTCTTCTTATGTAGCCTATTTAGTCTATTTATGACATAATTTAGCCTATTTAGTCCACAAATGACATAATAAGATGAAGAAAATCCAGGAAGAGGAAGAAAAGAAGGAATAGGAAGAAAAGAAGAAGAAGAAAAAGAATCTTCTTCTTCTTCTAGTTTTCTTCTTCTTCCCCAGAATGAAGTTAGCTCTAAGTTATATAAAAATGGCATAATATGCTTAGTTCATTCAAAAATGGCACAATTATCTTGGTTAGCTCCATTTTACCTAAGTATGCTTACTACTTCTTCTTCTTCTTCTTCATTTTCTTCTCCTTCTTCTGATTCTAGCTAGTCTTCTTCTTTTCTAACTTTCTTGTTTCCATTTTGCAGATTTAATTCACTATATGGAAGCTTGCATGGATGGAGTGCTTGTTTCCCTTATCTTTTTTCGTTTGTATTGATGAAAAACATGGAACTTGTTATATGGATGCATGTTACAATGTGTTGGATGAACATTGTGATATGTAATATGTATATATGGATGGAACTATGTTTATTATGTATATATGTATGTTGTGATGGAGATAGATATGTATATGTATATCTGTGTGTTGGATACATCATATATGTGTATCTGTGTGTGCCTATGGACAAAATATATATATGTATATCTGTGTGTGAATTCTTGTGAAATTAAATGGATTCAAACAACAACAGGGGATATATAAGCTCTTTGCTGTCTGCTAGCGGACGGCAAAGCTATTTGCCGTCTGCTAGCGGACAGCAAAGCTATTTGTCGTGTGCTCACAGATGGCAAAGAGGACATGTGGCAGCTACCTGTGAAACCTGGAAACACTGGCTGCCTATTTGGTCACTTTGCCGTCCGCTAGCGAACGGCAAAGATTCAAATCACTTTGCATCTGCCAGCAGACGGCATAGCTGGCCACGTGGCAGCTTTGCGGTACTGCCTAGCTGAGCTCTTTTCCGTTCGCCAGCAGACGGCAAAGAGATTTGAATCTTTGTCGTCCGCTGGCGGACGGCAAAGAGCGCCGTTAACCCCTAACGGCTCTCATGCCACCGCACTGCCGTCCATTCTCTTTGCTGTCTGCTGGCATCAGATGGTGGACGGCACAATCCTTTGCCGTCCGTTTCTGAAAAGCGGACAACAAAGAAGGCCTTTGTTGGCATCCTTTCGTCCGGACATTTTGCCGTCTGCTGGCGGACGGTAAAGAGGATTGCCGTCTGTGAACCATGCCTTTGCCGTCCGCCATGGCGGACGGCAAAGAAGCTGATCCCAGTAGTGAAGGTGCTGAAAGAAGCGCATGACACCCCTCTCTCTATTCATCTGGGAAGTATCAAGATGTACTTAGACATTCGTCAGAAGTATTGGTGGCCCAAGATGAAGAAATACATTGCTCGATATATTGAAGAATGTGACGTTTGTCGTCGCATCAAAGCAGAACATCAGAAACTGGCTGGACTTCTACAACCGCTTCCGATTCCTGAATGGAAGTGGGATAAGATCCAAATGGACTTCGTTACTGGCCTTCCCACGTCTCAGAAAGGTAACGATGCTATCTTCATTGTTATCGACCAATTCTCGAAGGTTGCTCACTTTCTGCTAGTCAATTAGCAAACTTGTATATCTCCCGAATTATGTCACTCCACGGCATTCCGAAGGAGATCAGTTCAGACCGTGGCAGTATATTCACTTCAAAGTTCTGGGATAGTTTCCAAGAGGCAATGGGAACTCATATTACCTGGATAACTGCTTATCATCCCCAATCCCAAGGCCAAGTCGAGCGAGTCAATAAAATTCTTGAAGACATGCTTCGGGCTTGTGTTATTTCTTTCGGCAAGATGTGGGAAGACTATCTCCCTTATGCGGAGTTCTCTTATAACAACAGCTATCAAGCCAGCTTGAAGATGGCACCCTTCAAAGTGCTTTATGGACGTAAGTGCCGAACCCCTCTGAATTGGTCAGAAACTAGGGAACGACTGCTCATTGGTCCAGACATTATTCAACAAGCTGAAGAGCAGGTTAGCATTGTCTGGGATAATCTCAAGGCGGCCCAGTCCCGCTAGAAGAGCGACTATGACCGGAAACACTGGGGTTCAACTTATCAACCTGGTGAACAAGCTTATCTGTGTGTCACTCCTTTGAGAGGCACTCATCGGTTCGGATTCAAGGGCAAGCTAGCTCCGCGCTACATTGGTCCCTTCCGCATCCTCGCCCGTCGTGGACTGGGGGCTTAGGAATTGGAGTTGCCACCTTAGTTCTCTCACGTCCATGATGTCTTCCACGTGTCGCAACTTCGTCGATGCTTCAAGGATCCGGAATGTGAAGTGGATCCGGAATTGATTGAAGTTCAAGATGATCTCACATACAAAGAGCATCCTATCCGCATTCTTGAAGAAGCTGAATGTCGAACCCGCTAGAAGGTTACCAAGTTCCTCAAGGTGCAATGGTCGAATCATACTAAAGATGAAGCCACTTGGGAACGCGCAGATAACCTCCGGGCTGAATACCCCGACCTGTTCCCTTCTACCTCTTAATTCTCGGGACGAGAATTTCTTTTACAGGAGGAGAGTTGTAAAACTCCGGTGTAATGATACTACAGTAATCCCGGGGGTTAAGTTAATCATTTTGCTAAACAAGTGTTTGATCATCCTTGGTTCTCTCTCATTTCAAATTCCAGTTGAATTCAATTTCAAATTCTGAGCGAAATTCAAAATTGCTCAAACATGAAAACTCAAATGTTCATCATGTGCCAAATATTCATAAATATTATTGGAGATGGAACCAAGTTTTTATAAAATGTTTAAGTGCTCAAAACTAATGAAAACAATAGCTAAAACAATTAGTTAAATGCCTTTTCTAATTTACTAAATTTCAAAACAAATTTATTTGGGCCTAGCACTTTTTGTGGCAGAGGTTTAAATAGTAGTTATTATTTATAAACTACTTTTGTATTTTAAATAAATAAAGTATTTTGGAAATTTAAATAAACATGTAAAAGAAAATAAAAGAAAAAAACAGAAACCACCCCCGCACTGGACCAGGCGGTCCAGCTCACAGGCCAGGCCGGCCCACCAGGCCCATCCGTCTGACCTAGCCCACTCCCCCCATCCCTCCTGGTCGCCTCCTCCCCCGCGCACGGCTGCACCGACCGCGCCCGAATAGTGCCACGTCCCCGTCGAACCCACCTCATCGGCGCCGCCCCACAGCGGCCTCGCGCCTACGCAGTCCGCTCGCCGGCAGCCTCTATCCGCGCGCGTTGTGCCCCTCCTGGGCATCGCCATGCCGGATCTCGCCTAGACATGTGCCCCGTGGTCGCAAGCCCTGCCATAGCCGACCACCCCGCCCGCACGCGCCCCGGCCAGCCACCACTACCTAGCGCCGCCGCCGCCCCAGCATGCCTTCGGCCGCGCGCGTAGCCGCCCCCTCTCGCCGCACCTGCCCAACCACCTTCGCTGGCAGCGCCCGCCGCTGTCCTCTAGTCTAGCCGCAGTGTCGTGCTGTCGTGTGTGCGCATACACAGCCATGCTGTGGCTGGCCCAGGGTCACTGCCCTGTGGGACTCCCCTAGATTAGTGGAGCTAATCTCCCCATAATTTAGTTTTAGAAAAAACATTTTAGTTAAATAATTTAGCCCTGAGTCACTTACACATGGGGCCCACAGCACTTTTCACTGTGGACTGGCCCACAGTCAACTGCTGACTGTGCATTGACATGGACCCACCAGTTAGCCATTGACTGGGTACACAGCTAGGTACAGTTAGCCTTTTTAGTAATATTTGAATTATTACTAATTTCAGTTTATTGTTTAAATCTTTTGAAAATCATAGAAATTAATCCGTAACTCGGATGAAAATGTTTTCTACATGAAAGTTGCTCAGAACGATGAGACGAATCCGAATGTGCGGTCCATTCACCTGTCACGTGCCCCTAGCAAGCTGAACATGGAACCATCCCCTCTCTTCCATCTGTCCGGAATTCATCTAACGCCGGGAATTCATCCTCGGATGTTTATCCCCTCCGTCTGCAACGTGTAGTACTACGTTAGGACAACCCTAGCTCTGCCTATCATCATGTAATGCTTAGTGATGCATCTGTTTGCTCTATATTTACTGTTTCTTCCCCCTCTTCTCTCTGGTAGACCCCGAGACCGATGCCGCCCCTGTGATCGACTATGTTGTCGATGACACTTCTTATTTTTCAGCAGAGCCTCCAGGCAAGCAAACCCCCCTTGAGCATTCCGATATCTCCCATTTCTTTCCCTCTCATGCTTGCATTAGAACTGCTACTACTTTATGAGTGATCCTACTCTAATGCATAGCCTGTTTTTGTTACCTGCTTTCGTACCTTACACGCTTATTCTAAACAGCTTAGTATAGGTTGGTTAGAGATCCATCAGTGACCCGCACCTTGTCCTAGTTGCCCCGCTATATGTTCGATGACTCGATCAACGTGATCGACGTCCAGGCCCCGACACCGCACATCACCCCCACTAGTTGTATGACTCTGCAGAGTTACCATCGAGTGCCGAGGGTGGAACCTCATACATCACTCCTGATGAGATCTCTGTAGTGTAGCTATTCGGTCGTGGTCATCGAGGGTGATTTCCTCCTTAACCACTTCCGATAAAGCTCTGTCGTGCAACCCCTCAAGTGTGAACCTCGAGGGTGGATCCTCTTACGTTCACCTTGATGATTACATCGAGTGGAATTCACCAGGGATGATTCATCGGGTTTTCCCCTTGATGTTTGGACACACTGATACTTGGACTTTACAACTGTTACTTGGAAAGGCGGGTCGACCCTGAGGGGTACCCGTGAGTGATGTGGAGACGGGTTGACCTGGAGGGTACCCGAGAGTTGAACACGAGGCGTGGCCGGGCATTCTTAGCCCTTGCCGCAAGTACTCGAGACGGGGCGAAGGGGTCACATCTTTCGTGAGTCTTTGCTCATGACCGCACTACCAACACACTAACGGTTTGGATAATTGATCCGAGGGGCCGAAGCTTAGTATGGGCGTTCTGCGTCGTATGCATCAGCCGAAGCTTAATAGACGTCAGCGACTGAGCGGCACGCTCCGGGTTGTACTGGTAAGCACCTGCCTTTTTTTTGAAGGAGGTAGCTAGGTCTGCTCACTGGCCACGTTCGCAACGTGCAGGAGTTCCCGGGGCGATGGCCCATGACCCTTGGGGCATAGGTTTAGTCCGGCATATTGTTTGGCCGAGGCTGGGCATGACCCAGGAAAGTGTGTCCGGCCGGAGTTAATCGAGCATGGTGAGTAAGTTGGTACAGCCCTGCAGGGAAGAAAACATCTATCCATAGCCTGTCCTACGGTAACAGACACTTGGAGTTGTATCCCGATCGATACAACTAGAACTAGATACTTGAGGTGATAACTGGATAGTATGGCTCTGGGATTGCTTTCTCGCAGGGAGTCGAGAAAGGATCTCTGGCCGAGGTTGGTGACACTACTACTAATTTACATTATGTTGATATGTACACTTCTAAGTGCTACAAGATGCTTGAAGATGCTTGAAGATGCTAGTCTTCGATAGGCTAGACTTTCCCCTTCTCTTCTGGCATTCTACAGTTTAGTCCACAGATACAACCCATTCCTTTGATACAGATGCATACTTAGTTTAGATCTGATGTAAGTCTTGCGAGTGCTTTGGATGAGTACTCACGGTTGCTTTGCTTCCTCTTTTCCCCCTTCTTTCTTCTTTCTGGTTGTTGCAACCAGATGGTGGAGCCCAGGATCCAGACGACACCACCGATGACTACTACAACCCCGAGGGTGCCTACTACTACGTGGAGGCCGCCGATGACCAGGAGTAGTTAGGAGGCTCCCAGGCAGGAGGCCTTGCCTTTTCGATCATTGTTGCTTTTGTGCTAGCCTTCTTAAGGCAAACTTGTTCAACTTATGTCTGTACTTAGATATTGTTGCTTCCGCTGACTCTTGTGTATTTGAGCTTATGTATTCGAGCCCTCGAGGCCCCTGGCTTGTAATATAAAACTTGTATTATTTTAATTCGTGTCTAGAGTTGTGTTGTGATATCTTCCCATGAGTCCTTGATCTTGATCGTACACATTTGCGTGTATGATTAGTGTACGATTGAATCGGGGGCGTCACAAATCTAAACAAAACCCAAAGTCTAAACGATGCCCTAAGGGCTGTATATATTGAGGAAAGACGGGGGAATTTCGTGGCCCTTGGAGGAGGGGTCCGAAACCAACCCTAACTCTTGTTTCCCCACACATACGGACTCTAAAAACAGCCTATAATCTAGTATTTCAAAATTACATGGGCGTGGCCCAAAAATAAGGTGATGCGGCACCTAGAATAGCCTCTCGACGAAATTTATGAAGTGGCATCTTGTATATTTCGTCCAAGGCTTGATGCACTCATTATGGGGGCTTCAAACTCCTGGAATCATCACTTGTAATTCTGTTCTTGTTCCCCTTGCGCATGCCATCATCTCCATGCTTGAACTTGCTCCAAGGTTCATCTTTCTTGTCCAAGCAAGGCCCTTCATTTGTAAGTAAAAAAATGTATCCAATTTAGGCTGCATCATATTCTAATGAACATTAGAATCGTTACCAAGAAACAAAAGTACCTGGTAATTCAATTGGCGTGCGCGAGCTCTAGTAATTGGTCCAGTATGTGTAGCAGAAGGGGCTGTGGGTGTAACAATGGTGTTGATGTCGTCATCATCCTCCCCTTCTTGAAATGAAGTCGTCCTCAACGGAAGCTCAACTTCCTCACCCAAATAAGGATTCAAATATGCAATGTTAAAAGTGGGACTAACCCCAAAATCTGCAGGCGGCTCAAGTTTATATGCATTATCATTTATTTTCTCTAACACCTTAAAAGGACCATCATCACGTGGCATTAGCTTTGATTTGCGCAAATTAGGAAATCTATCCTTACGCAAATGTAACCAAACAAGATCTCTAGGTGCAAACACAACATGTTTTCTGCCCTTATCTCCAGCAAGTTTATAGTTAGCATACATACGCTCAATGTTTTCCTTAGTTAACTCATGCATTTTTAAAATCAATTCAGCACGTTGTTTAGCATCAAAATTAACCTTCTCCGAAGATGGAAGAGGCCACAAATCAATAGGTGCACGAGGTAGGAAACCATACACAATTTCAAAAGGGCACTTCTTGGTAGTAGAATGCAATGAAAAATTATAAGCAAATTCAATATGAGGCAAGCATTCTTCCCACATTTTCTTATTATTCTTAAAAATAGCCCTAAGCATAGTAGACAATGTTCCATTGACTACTTCAGTTTGCCCATTAGTTTGGGGGTGGCAAGTAGTACTAAAAAGGAATTTAGTCCCCAACTTAGGCCATAAACATCTCCAAAAGTGGCTAAGAAATTTAGTATCACGATCTGAAACAATAGTATTTGGCACACCATGCAAGCGAATAATTTCAGGTAAGAACAAATCAGCAACATTAAGATCATCATCACTTTTATGACATGGTATAAAGTGTGCCATTTTCGAGAATCTATCCACAACAACAAATATGTTATCCCTCTCCTTCTTTGTTCGAGGTAAACCTAAAACAAAGTCCATAGATATATCCTCCCAAGGAACACTAGGTACAAGAAAAGACATATATAAACCACTAGGATTGAGTTGTGACTTAGCTTTTTGACATGTAGTGCTGCGAGGAACAAAACGCTCAACATCCCGTCTCATCTATGGCCAAAAGAAATGTGTAGCAAGTACGTCCTCTGTCTTCTTCACGCCAAAGTGTCCCATTAATCCTCCTCCATGCGTCTCCTGCAACAACAAAAGACGAACGGAGCTAGCCGGAATGCATAGCTTGTTACCACAAAACACAAATCCATCATTAATGGCGAACTTGTTCCATGTTCTTCCTCCTTTACAATTCTGCATTACATTTTTAAAATCAGCATCATGCACATATTGATCTTTGATGGTCTCCAAACCAAATATTTTGAAGTCAAGTTGTGAAAGCATAGTATAGTGACAAGACAATGCATCAACAATAACATTTTCTTTGCCCTTCTTGTGTTTAATGACATAAGGGAAAGTCTCAATGAATTCAACCCATTTAGCATGTCTACGATTCAGTTTAGCTTGACTTTTAATATGTTTCAAAGATTCATGATCAGAATGTATAACAAATTCTTTGGGCCATAAATAATGTTGCCATGTTTCTAAAGTCATAACATGAGCATATAATTCTTTATCATAAGTAGAATAATTCAGACTAGGCCCACTCAATTTTTTAGTAAAGTATGCAACAGGTTTGCCATCTTGTAATAACACACCTCCTAATCCAATTCCACTAGCATCACATTCACGCTCAAAAGTCTTACTAAAATCCAGAAGTTGGAGTAAATGAGCATGTGTCAACTTGTCTTTCAATACCGTGAAGGCTTCTTCCTGTGCGGTACCCCAAACAAAAGGCATATCCTTCTTTGTAAGCTCATTGAGAGGTGCAGCAATGGTGTTGAAATCTCTCGCAAAACGCCTATAGAATCCAGCGAGGCCAAGAAAACACCTCACTTGGGTGACCGTTTTAGGCTGCGGCCAACTCTCAATAGCTTCAATCTTGGCTTTAGCAACTTCAATTCCCCGTTGAGTAACAACATACCCAAGAAAAGATACTCGGTCGGTGTAAAAAGGTGCACTTCCCAAGGTTACCAAACAAATGTGCATCACGTAGAGCAATAAAAATAACACATAAATGTTCCTCCAAAGTTCTGCTATAAATTAGTATATCATAGAAATAGACTACCACAAATCGTCCAATGAAAGCACATAAAACTTCATTCATTAATCTCATGAAAGTACTAGGTGCATTAGTTAACCCAAAAGGCATGACTAACCACTCATATAATCCAAACTTAGTTTTAAATGTTGTTTTCCATTCATCTCCCAATTTCATATGAATTTGATGGTATCCACTACGCAAATTAACTTTGGAGAATATTGTAGAGCCACTCAATTCATCAAGCATGTCATCTAGCCTAGGAATAGGATGATGCTAACGAATAGTAATATTATTAATGCCTCTACAATCAACACACATACGCGATGTACCATCCTTTTTTGGCACTAGTATAATAGGAACAACACAGGGACTAAGAGATTCACGTATATAACCTTTGTCGAGCAACTCCTGTACTTGATCCATAATCTCCTTCATCTCCTCTGGATTGGTATGGTATGGCGCATGGTTTGGCAGCGAGGCACCGGGAATTAAGTCAATCTGATACTCAATCCCACGAATAGGTGGTAATCCCTGTGGCACGTCTTGTGGAAACACATCAGCAAACTCCTGCAAAATGTTAGTGATAGCAGGAGGCAAAGAGGAAGGTACATCCTCGAAAGAATATAATGCCTCTTTACACACAAAAGCATAGCAAACAGATTTGCTGAAATCTAGATCATCATTATCAGATTTAGTGGCAAGTAAACATGCACTTTTCAATGTAATCTCAGAAGCAACACTAGTTGTTTTATTATTAGGCTTAATTTGTTGCTCAAATTCTTTTGCCACAATCTGATTTTCACTCTTATTTTTCTCCTGTTTTTCTTTATTAGCTCTATTAATATCATATTTCAAAATGGAATCAGGAGTCATAGGAAGCAAAGTAATATTTTTATCCTTATGAACAAGAGTATACTGACTGTTTCTACCATGGTGTACATAATTTTTATGAAATTGCCATGGTCTACCAAGTAATAAGGAATATGCTTGCATAGGTACCACATCACAATCAACATAACCAGCATATGTAGAGATACTAAAATGCACAAGAACTGTGCGTGATACCTTGCCGTTGTTGTTGAACCATTGGATGTAGTAAGGATGTGGATGTGGTCTTGTGGTGAGGGATAGCTTCTCCACCATCTCCATGCTAGCCAAGTTGTTGCAGCTCCCTACATCTATGACGCCGTGAATCGAATGTTCCTTCACAACTCCCTTTGTATGGAACAAATTATGCCTCTGATTTTGCTCAGCTTGTGTGACCTGCACACTCAAAACACGTTGAGCAACTAAACATTCATAACTGTCAGCGTCTTCAGGAGCCATGTATTGCGTCTCATGATCAGAATCATCTTGATCGTGTTCTTCACTTGTAATAAGAGCCAAAGTCTCCTCATCATAGTCACTAGCGGACTCATACCCACCATCCTCGGTAGCAATCATCACATGTTTAGACGGGCATTCTCTTGCGTAATGACCTCCACCCTTGCAACGACGACAAATAATATCATGTGTTTGCCCTGTTGATGCCATGGATGAAGAAGAGCTCTGTGCGGAACCAGAAGGTGTACTCCTGGCAGATGGTGGTGGTGGTGCCTATTTTCTTGTATCTTGGTTGGAATTGGCGGCTGAAGTTAGTGGTGCTGCAGTAGGACGTGTGGGAGTAGAGTATGCACGCGGTGTCCATGATGAAGGTCGATCTGCAAAAAAGTTAGCTCGCGCCAATGCCTGTCGATCCTGCACTTCATGTTCAGCTTTGCAAGCAAGATGGAATGAACGAGTGATATTATTGTACTCCTTATACTCTAGAATGGTCTGAATATCTTTATTTAATCCACCCATAAAACGTGCAAGCACAGCTTCATTATCCTCAAAAATATCACATCTAATCATTCCAGTTTGTAATTCCTAATAATATTCTTCTACATATTTTTTCTTTGTCTTAAACGCTGCAATTTTTGATGTAATTCACGTTGATAATATGGTGGAACCCAACGAGTACACATAGCAGTTTTCAAAGCATCCCTGGAATAGGATATAATCTACAACATCCAGACCACCAAACACATGCAAAACTAGTGAAAGCACAAATAGCAGCTGGAACACGTCTCTCCTAAGGATATTGTGAACATGTAAAACATTGTTCAGTTTCTAACTCCCAAGTAAGATATACATCAGGAACATATCTACCCTCAAACGGTGGAATATTCAATTTTAGTTTAGGAAGATGGTCATGATCTCATACCTCATGTGGTGGTGCAGCCCTACTGTTGCGATTATATGCATGAGGACGACCTGGTGGTGGTGGTGGTGCTGGTGGTTGCACATAGTTCTGATTTTAATCAACCTCGTCCTCGTAATGGTCCTTCACCTCTGCAGTATCAGCAGGAGCTACAGAAGCATCAACAGTAGGTACAGCGGCACTAGAATTTTGACCAGGCTCAAGGGGAACGCACAATGCTCATCCCACTTGATTTGGAAGGCATTGTTGTTGTTGTTGTTGTTCTTGTTTTTGTTGATGTAGCGGTGCGACAAGTGCAGCGAGTCGTGGTTGTGGAAGACGCGCGAGGACTTCATCGAACATGGCGTTCAACTTGGTGTTAATTGTCTTCTCAATGTCATCAATCCTCTCCAGTGCCTCTCCAAAGGTGGCCATGATGTCTTCCACCTGTTGACTCAACATTTGCTGAAATTTATCATGAAGCTCCTTCTTTGTCATGTTCTCCCACTCAATCTCGTCATCTTGTGGTCCTGCCATGGTTAGCAGCAATAGAAACACACAAGAATATGATCCTACAGACTACTAAGAAGTGGCAGTGTGTCGCAAATCCATCAGGAAAATCTCAAATTCTTACCAGTTCTTACCAAGCGGCAGGTGGTGATTGGCAACCGTTGTAGCCAAAACTCTCAAAGCTTGGGTAGAGCGATTACCACGGAGAGTCAAACGGACGACGTAGATGTATGTGGAGCTGGGAAGGCTTATAATATGGTAGCAAAAAGGGTCTGCAATAATCAATTCAGAGATGCAAAGTTGAATAAACGCTCAAGACGGTACCGTGCTGGTCCTAGGCTAGATCGTACTAGAGACTGGAGCCTAGAACACTAACAAAATCACGGCACGACACAGAAACAAAGGAAAAGCCCACTCTGGAATTTTTTTCCTCCTTTTTTTGCGCTCTTTTTTTGTGCCCTCTTTTTTTTGCGAATAGTCACTATAATGCAAGTGTCTCAAAACTCTTCCCAAGTCAAATTGACAAGATTGGCACAAAAAAATTTGACTATTTTTTTTTCAGAAATCAGGGCAGCGATGACGAAAAAGTGTGACAAAAAATCACTATGATGGCGAGTGTCTCAAAAGACTTAGAAAAGCCTAAAAACAGGATAGGGAAAAATATTTTCACCTACCAAAATTTTGGCCTAAAAACTGCCCGGGGGTATCCTGACTCTTTTTTCCGAAACCTACCCACGCAAGGAAACACGAATCGGAAAATAGATGGATCTCAGAAACAAACCTAATATGAAAAGAACTCGGATTGGTGGTGGATATATGGTTGTAGGATATGGCAGCGGTGGTGGTATATGGCAGCGTTGGTGGGATATGGCAGGGGTGGTGGTACATGGTAGTAGTGGTATGATATGGCAGCGGTGGTGGTATATGGCATCATTGGTGGGATATGGCAGCGGTGGTGGTATATGGTAGTGGTGGTGGGATATGACAGCAGTGGTTGTATATGGCAGCAGCGATGAAGATGGTGTGGCGGCGGCGTGACAAACTGTGACAGAACTCGAAACTCTAAAGGACTAGACGCTAAGACCAGCAACTAGACACAATGATGCAATCGCAAATTCAACAAAGCAAATTTGCAAATTCAACAAAGAAAATTCAACTAGAAATTTGCTTTTATTCATATTTGCCATCTGCGGCGGACGGCAAAGCGGGGGGGGGGGGGGTTAAGTATTTTTTAACCAGCTCCTCAGTGGGCCCCCCTCCCTCTTTGCGGTCTGCTAGCGGACGGCAAAGATTCTTTGCCGTCAGCTAGCGGACGGCAAAGAGCTGGCTGATGGCAAAGGCTTTCTTTGCCATCAGCCAGTTCTTTGCCGTCTGCTTTCGGGTAGCTGATGGCAAAGAGCTTCTTTGCCGTCCGCTAGCTGACGACAAAGAGCTGGCAGATGGCAAAGTAGCTGATTCCAGTAGTGAAAACCCTAAAAAGATTATGCAAAGGCTCATATTGGTTCGGATATGATGAACTAACCCTAATTATTTTTTGGCTTTTTCGTGGACAGTAGGTATGAAGAACAGACTCGATCTAAACTATGAAAACTGTGAAATCTCACCGAGCAACCTGGAAATCTAATACCACTTGATAGAGGCGAGGGTGTCCCGATGTTTTGATGAGATAGCTATCATTTTATATGGGAGTTGACCTTGGCGATCCGACTACGCACGTGCGAGACATCACGCCTTAGCAATCGCTAAACCAACTTCCGAGGGGTTATTGACCACGCCGGAGCACGATCAACCTGACCACGAGGGTCTATTTCCTGCAGGCAAATGAAGAACAAACAAGAAACTAAGATTGCAATCTGAATATTGGGAATATAAGATGAAAGCTTTATTGATCAAGGTGGGGTTCTGTGATGTCTTTGTCTGGTCATTGAACACAAATGAAGTACGCGAAGTTGCAGCTATGGCGAACTTTTAATCTAAACAAAACCCAATGTATATATGGAGGAAAGAGGGGGGAATTTCGTGGCCCTTGGAGGAGGGGTGCGAAACCAACCCTAACTCTTGTTTCCCCACACATATGGACTCTAAAAACAACCCATAATCCAGTATTTCGAAATTACATGGGCCTGGCCCAAAAATAAGGTGACACAGCACCTAGAATAGCCTCTAGAGGAAATTTATTAAGTGATATCTTGTATATTTTGTCCAAGGCTTCATGCACTCATTATGGTGGCTTCAAAGTCCTGGAATCATCACTTGTAACTCTGTTCTTGTTCCCCTTGCGCATGCCATCATCTCCATGCTTGAACTTGCTCCAAGATTCATCTTTCTTGTCCAAGCAAGGCCCTTCATTTGTAAGTAGAACAAATGTATCCAATTTAGGCAGCATCACATTCTCATGAACATTAGAATCATTACCAAGAAGTGAAAGTACCTGGTAATTCAATTGGCATGCGCGAGCTCTAGTAATTGGTCCAGTATGTATAGCAACATGGGTTGTTGGTGTAACAATGGTATTGATGTCCTCATCAGAAGATGCCCTCGAGAATCCCCTCCTCGAAGAACTCCTTCCAAAAAGGTTCATCATGTCCGCGTACAATTTTCTAAAAAAAATTCAGGAGACAAAAATTTATCAACAAAACATTATAAAATTGATAGCAACTACTCATAGGGATACATAGAGACCACATCAAGCATTCAAACTACTTAGAAATCTAAGAATTCAACATGCAAGCTCATCTACAGCAGCACCAAGAGTAGCTAATTATTCAAAATATAAACCACTAAAACAAAAACTAATTGGACAAACGGACGAGTCACATACCAAGCAACAATCCCTCGAAACAGTTTCGGAAACGGAGCTTCAAGCAAAGAGATTGAAATCTACGGGTTTGAGAGCGAGAACACGAGAGAGAGAGAGAGAGAGCAATGGTGAATTTTTTGTGGAGGTAGGTGATGGTGTAGTGTAAAGAGATAAGTGAGGGGCCCCACATGGGGACCACAACCCACCAGGGTGCGCCAGGGGGTCCTGGCATGCCCAGGTGGGTTGTGCCCACCCTGGTGCACCTCCCTCTTATATTATTTGCACCAGAAATTCTTAAATATTCAGAAAAATCATACTAAATTTTCAGGGCATTCTGAGAAATTTTATTTTTGGGTCATTTTTTATTGCACGGGAAATTTAGAAAACAGGCAAGACATGGCATTTTATTTTATTCAACTAATAAAAACAGAAAACAAAAGGTAGGGGAAGAAGGTAGTGCTTACTAAATTCATCAACTTCATACCTTCCAAAAATGATCCATTAGTAAGGTTGATCAAGTCTTATTAACAACCACTTTCGATTAGCATGAAACTGAAGAACTTTCGTAAATCACTAAGTTACCTCCATGAGGATATGAATGTCCCTGATACGTCTCCAACGTATCTATAATTTTTGATTGCTCCATGTTATATTATCTACTGTTTTGGACATTATTGGGCTTTATTATCCACTTTTATATTATTTTTGGGACTAACCTATTAACCGGAGGCCCAACCCAGAATTGATGTTTTTTTGCCTGTTTTAGGGTTTCGAAGAAAAGGAATATGAAACGGAGTCCAAACGGAATGAAACCTTTGGGAATGTGATTTTCTCAACAAATAAGACCTGGGAGACTTGGACCCTACGTCAAGAAAGAAAAGAGGAGGCCACGAGGTAGGGGGCGCGCCTACCCCCCCCCCCCCCCCCCCCCCCAGGCGCACCCTCCACCCTCATGGGCCCCCTGTTGCTCCACCGACGTACTCCTTCCTCCTATATATACCTACGTACCCCCAAACGATGAGATACGGAGCCAAAACCCTAATTCCACTGCCGCAACTTCCTGTATCCACGAGATCCCATCTTGGGGCCTGTTCCGGAGCTCCGTCGGAGGGGGCATTGATCACGGAGGGCTTCTACATCAACACCATAGCCCCTCCGATGAAGTGTGACTAGTTTACCTCAGACCTACGGGTCCATAGTTAGTAGCTAGATGGCTTCTTCTCTCTTTTTGGATCTCAATACAATGTTCTCCCCCTCTCTTGTGGAGAACTATTCGATGTAATCTTCTTTTTGCGGTGTGTTTGTTGAGACCGATGAATTGTGGGTTTATGATCAAGTCTATCTATGAATAATATTTGAATCTTCTCTGAATTCTTTTATGTATGTTTGGTTATCTTTGCAAGTATCTTCGAATTATTAGTTTGGTTTGGCCTACTAGATTGATCTTTCTTGCAATGGGAGAAGTGCTTAGCTTTGGGTTCAATCTTGCGGTTTCCTTTCCTAGTGACAGTAGGGGCAGCAAGGCACGTATTGTATTGTTGCCATCGAGGTTAACAAGATGGGGTCTTCTTCATATTGCATGGGTCTATCCCTCTACATCATGTCATCTTGCTTAAGGCGTTAGTCTGTCTTTAACTTAATACTCTAGATGCATGCTGGATAGCGGTCGATGAGTGGAGTAATAGTAGTAGATGCAGGCAGGAGTCGGTCTACTTTTCTCGGACGTGATGCCTATATACATGATCATACCTAGATATTCTCATAACTATGCTCAATTCTGTCAATTGATCAACAGTAATTTTTTCACCCACCATAGAATACTTATGCTCTCGAGAGAAGACACTAGTGAAACCTATGGCCCCCGGGTCTATCTTTATCATATTAATCTCCTACTACTTACTTATTTCCTTTGCTATTTCCTTTGCCTTTATTTTACTTTGCATCTTTATCATAAAAATACCAAAAATATTATCTTATCATATCTATCAGATCTCACTCTCGTAAGTGGCCTTATAGGGATTGACAACCCCTATTTGCGTTGGTTGCGCGGATTTATTTGTTTTGTGCAGGTACAAGGGACTCGCGCGTAGCCTCCTACAGGATTGATACCTTGGTTCTAAAAAACTGAGCGAAATACTTACGCTACTTTGCTGCATCATCCCTTCCTCTTCGAGGAAAACCAACGTAGTGCTCAAGAGGTAGCAGTCCCCAATAATAAGCATTTCATATTTCTTTTTGGTAGTAGGTAGAGGCAGTTGAAAACTTCCAATAGTGATTGTCGGAGATTTTTCAATAACATTAATACCAATTCACTTCGAATTGTTTCTTCGGAAAGTGCACCGTATGTTCATTACCATTGAGATGAAAAGTGACCTTGCTTTTATGCAATCAATAACAGCCACTGAAGTATTTAAGAATGGTCTACCAAGGATAATCGACATGTTGTCGTCCTCGGCATCTCAAGTATAACAAAGTCAGTCAAAATAGTAACATTAGCAACAGCAACGGGTACATCCTCACATATACCAATAGGTATGGCAGTTGATTTGTCAGCCATTTGAAAGATATTTCAGTAGGTGTGAGTTTATTCAAATCATGTCTTTTATATAAAGAGAAAGGCATAACACTAACACCAGCTCCTAAATCACATAAAGAAGTTTTCACATAGTCCTTTTTGATGGATCAAGGTACAGTTGGTATTCCCGGATCTCCAAGTTTTTTAGGTACTCCATTTTAAAAGTATAATTAGCAAGCATGGTGGAGATGTCATCTTCCGGTAGTTTTCTCTTATTGGTGATGATGTCTTTCATATACTTTGCATAAGGAGGCATTTTAAGGATATCAGTCAAGCGAGTGCACAAAAAGACTGGCCTCAGCATTTCAGCAAAGCGTTCAAATTCTTCATCAAATTTCTTTTTAGTTGACTTAGGTGGAAAGGGCATAAGTTTTTGAACCCATGGTTATCTTTCTTTATCGTGTTTTCTAGCAACAAAGTCTCTTTTATCATACCTTTTATTTTTAGGTTGTGGGTTATCAAGATCAACTACAGGTTCTATCTCAACATCATTATCTGGTTATTTACTATTTGTTTGAGTGTCTTCATGAACCTCATCATTATCTTTTTCATTATCATAAGGTGAGTGTTCACTACCAGATTGAGTTTCAGCATCAGAGATAGAAATTTCATTATCATTATCAGGAGGTTTTTCTATTTCAGGTTCACTAGAAGCATGCAAAGCCCTATCATTTTTCTTTTTCTTCTTCTTTTTAGAAGGACTAGGTGCAGTAGTGTTGGCTCTTTGAGAGTCTTTTTCAATTCTTTTTGGGTGTCCTTCAGGATAAAGTGGTTCTTGAGTCATTTTACCTCCTCTAGTTCCTACTCTAACAGCAAAGTCATGTGTATTGTTGTTCATTTCATCTAGCAACTCTCTTTGAGATTTAGCAACTTGTTCTAACTGGGTTTATACCATAGAAGCATTCTTTCCAACACCTCTAACATCATTTGAGATTCTAAATAACAAGTCGCTCAAGCGAGCAATCATATCAGAGTTGTATTTCAATCGTTTCATGACATTTGCATTGAAGCGATCTTGTTTTGTAATATAGTTTTCAAACTCATAAAGGCATTGGCTAGGGTGCATATTGTGAGGATTGTCATTATCATTGAACTTCATTAGATAATTTACCTCTACCACCTTAGGCAGTGGCGGTGTATCGAGCCCATGTATTTCTTCAATAGGAGGCAAATTTTTAACATCCTCAGCTTTAATACCTTTTTCCTTCATAGATTTCTTTGCCTCTTGCATATCTTCAGGACTGAGATATAAAATACCCCTCGTCTTCAGAGTGGGTTTAGGCGGTTGTTCAGGAAGAGTCCAATCATCATAATTTTTCAATATGTTATTCAATAATTCCTCAGCTTGCCCAACAGTTCGTTCCCTAAAAACACAACTATCTAGGAAGTCCCTAGAAGCATCGATTAGTCAATTATAGAAGATATCAAGTATTTCATTTTTCTTAAGAGGATGATCAGGCAAAGCATTAAGTAATTGGAAAAGCCTCCCCCAAGCTTGTGGGAGACTCTCTTCTTTAATTTGCACAAAGTTAAATATTTCCTATAAGGAAGCTTGTTTCTTATGAGCAGGAATTTTTTTCCAGAGAAGTAATAAATGATATCCTGGGGACTACGCACAAAACCAGGAGCAAGAGTATTGTACCAAGCTTTAGCATCACCCTTTAATGAGAACGGAAATAATTTTAGAATATAGTAATAGCGAGTTTTCTCCTCATGAGTAAAAAGGGTGGCTATGTCATTCAACTTAGTAAGATGTGCCACAACAGTTTCAGTTTCATAACCATGGAAAGGATCATATTCAATCAAAGTGATTAACTCTGGGTCGACAGAGAATTCAAAATCCTTATCATCAATAAAGATAGGTGAAGTTGCAAACTTAGGACCATATTTACTCATAATCATCTTTATCCTTACAAGCAAGAATATCTCTAGATCATGTTTATCCATATTTCATTCTAGCATTCAGAGATTTTTCTTTATACTTGCATAATAATTTCTCTAGATCATCTTTATCCTTACAAGCAAGAATATCTCTAGTTGTCTCCTCATTCATAATATAACCTTCCAGTACCTTACGCAATTCATATCTGGGAGGGATAGTTCTAGCAGGTGTTTCAAGATTTTCAGTTTCAAGCTTATCATCAGATTCAACATCATGTTGAATTACTCTAGCAATTTGTTCATCAAGAAAATCACCAAGTGGCACATCATGATCATCAAGCAAGGTACAAGCATCATCATAAGTATCATTCATAGCAGAAGTAGTATCATCAATAACTTGCGACATATCAAGATTAATAGCATGTGGTGGTGTTGCAAGTTTACTTATAACAGAAGGTGAATCTAAAGCAGAATTGGATGGCAGTTCCTTACCTCCCCTCGTCTTAGAGGGATAAATCTTTGTCTTAGCATCCTTCAGATTCTTCATAGTTACAAAATGATAATAATCCCAAGTGACTCAACAAATATATCTATGCCCCCTGGCAACGGCGCCAGAAAAAGGTCTTGATAACCCACAAGTATAGGGGATCGCAACAATTTTCGAGGGTAGAGTATTCAACCCAAATTTATAGATTCGACACAAGGGGAGCCAAAGAACATTTGAAGGTATTAGCAGCTAAGTTGTCAATTCAACCACACCTGGAGATTAATTATCTGCATCAACGTGATCAGTAGCAAAGTAATATGGTAGTTTTGGTAATAGTGACACCAGTAATAGTAATGGTAACAGTGATAGCAATAGTTTTGTAGCAAGTGCAACAATAACAATAGCAGTAGTAACTTAGTAAGAACAATATAAGATAAATTCGTAGGCATTGGATCGGTAATTTGTTTGATGATATTCAGCATGTGACAGTCATAACCTAGGGCGATACGGCACTAGCTCTAGTTCATAAATATAATGTAGGCATGTGTTCCGTAAATAGTCATACATGCTTATGGAAAGAACTTGCATGACATCTTTTGTCCTACCCTCCCGTGGCAGCACGGTCCAATTGGAAACTAAGGGATATTAAGGCATCCTTTTAATAGAAAACCAGAATAAAGCATTAACACGGTGAATACATGAACTCCTCAAACTACGGTCATCACCGGGAGTGGTCCCGACCATTGTCACTCCGGGGTTGCTGGATCATAACACGTAGTAGGTGACTATAACTTGCAAGATTGGATCTAGAACATGGATATAATGGTGATAACATAAATGGATCAGATCTGAAATCATGGCACCCGGCCCCAAAGTAACAAGCATTAAGCATGGCAAAGTCATAGCAACATCAATCTCAGAACATAGTGGATACTAGGGATCAAGTCCTAACAAAACTAACTAGATTACATAATGAATCTCATCCAACTCCTCACCGAACAGCGAGCCTACAAAGGAATTACTCAGTCCTGGTGGGGAGCACCATGGAATTGGCAATGGAGAAGGGTTGGTGATGACGAAGAACGAAGATCCCCTCCCCGGAGCCCCAAACGAACTCTAGATCTGCCCTCACGATAATTCTTTCTCCCTAATTTTTTTCTGGAAAAATAGGATTTTTGTAGCGTCAGTTTCAAGGTCCGCGGGGCCACCAGGTGGGGACAACCCACCTGGCCGTGCCTGAGGGGGGGCAGGCGCGCCCTGGTGGGTTGTGCCCACCTAGGTGCCCCCTCAGGTGGCTCTTGGCTCCATTAATTCTCTTTTATTGTATAAAAATCCTCACAATGTTTTGTTCCATTCCGAGAACTTTTATTTCTGCACAAAAACAACACCATGGTAGTTCTGCTGAAAACAACATTAGTCCGGGGATAGTTTCATTCAAATCATGCAAATTAGAGTCCAAAACAAGAGGAAAAGTGTTAGGAAAAGTAGATACGTTGGAGACGTATCAATCTGCCACCACCATGGCGAGGGGAAAAGGCCGAGCTCGTGCTTTTGCTACTGTAGTAAGGGCTTTTCCCTGGTAGCATGCTCCTACCTCTGATGCGGTCGCGGAGACTAGCTCCAGTGCTCCGCGTGGGTGATTGCTTGTATCCGCGTCGGTATTTTCCCGAAGAGGAGAGGGTGATGCAACACAACAAAAGGTAAGTATTTCCCATAGTTATGAAACCAGTGTCACCAATCCAGTAGGAGAACCAAGCAACACTATGTAAACAACATCAGGCACATAAACAAAAAAAACTTGCAACCCAACACGTAAGAGGGGTTGTCAATCCCTCCTCGGTATTGAGATAGATTAAATTGTATGAGATTTGATAAATAGATCTAGCAAAAACACAAAATAAAATAAATAAAGGAAAAATGCAGCAAGGTATTTTTGGTTTTATATGATAGGAAAATAGACCCGAGGGTCGTAGTTTTCACTAGAGGCTTCTCTCGAGAAAATAGCATACGGTGGGTAAACAAATGATTGTTGGGTAGTCGATAGAAAAGCAAATAATCATGATGATACACAAGGCAATGATCATGTATATAGGCATCACGTCCAAGATTAGTACACCTAAAGGATTCTGCATATACTACTATTACTGCACACATCAACTGCTATCCAGCATGCATCTTGTGTATTAAGTTCATGGAAAAACAGAGTAATGAAATAAGAACGATGACATGATGAAAACAAGATCTATTCATGTAGGAATAGAACCCATCTTTTTATCCTTAATAGCAATGATACATGCGTGTCATGTCTCTTTCTGTCACTGAGATTGAGCTCCGCAAGATCGAACCCATCACAAAGCACCTCTTCCCATGGCAAGAGAAATCAATCTATTTGGCCAAACCAAACCAAAATTTTGGAGAAGAAATATGAGGCTATAACAATCATGCATAAAAGAGTTCAACAAAGACTTAAATAATATTTAGGGATAGAACTGATTATAAACCCACAATTCACCGGCTCCTAACAAACACACCGCAAAAAGTCGTTACATCAAATAGATCTCCAAGAACATCGGGGATAACACTGTATTGAAGATCAAAAAGAGAGAAGAAGCCATCTAGCTATGGAACCGTAGGTCTATGGTAAGCTACTCACACATCATCGGAGGGGCAACAAGGATGATGAAGCACCCCTCCATGATCGTTGACCCCTCCAGCAGAGTGCCGAATAAGGCATATAGATTAGATCTCGTGGTTCTGTAACTTGCGGTGGCGAAAACTGTATTTCCTCATATCCCCTAGGGTTTTGGGATTTTAGAGTATTTATAGCAGTGGATGTCGGTGGAGAAGCTTCCCGTGGGCTCCACTACCCACCAGGGTGCTAGGGGCCTCTAGGACACCCTGATGTCTAGTGGGCCCCACGGGCCTCCTCCCGTGCACTCCTTTGGCTTCCTGGGTGTCTTCTGGGAAGAAAAAAATCGCCAACAAGTTTCACGACATTTGGACTCCATGTGGTATTGATATTCTGCAAAGTAAAAAACAAGCAAAAAAAACTACTAACACTGGGCACTATGTCAATAGGTTAGTCCCAAAAAATGATATAAAGTTGCTAGTAAATGAAGATAAAGCAGTCAAGATTGATAATATAACAACATGAAACAATAAAAAAATTATAGATATGTTGGAGACGTATCAGCATCCCAAGCTTAATTCTTGCTCGTCCTCAAGTAGGTAAATGATAAAAACAGAATTTTTGATGTGGAATGCTGCCTAACATGTTCATCATATATTATTTTCTTTTTTAGCATGGACATTTATGCTTTTAGATGATTCGAAGCAATAGTCTATAATTGACATGAGGACATCAATACTCAAGCATATAAATAAGTAACCTTGTCTTTCAAAATATCAACACTAAAGAAAGCTATCCCTAGCCCATTATGCTCAATCATTGATCCATTCATGAAGAACACTCAAATATTAGCTATATCAAATGCATAATTATGATAATAGTGTTCCCTATTTGGTGCTTTATAAGAGAAGATGGAGATCCAAATGAAAATAAAAATTGCATAAAGTAAATAGATAGGCGCTTCGCAGAGGGAAGCAGAGATTTGTAGAGGTGCTAGAGGTCATAGCTTCGAGAGATAAAATTGTTTTTGAGTGGCATGCTTTTCCTGTCAATGAAAATGACCGAGAATTCCCAATACTTTCCATGCTAGATAAATCATAGATGGTTCCTAAACATAAAATGAATCTTATTCCTTTTTTCACCATTCTTTCACAATCCATGGCTAGCCATATCCACGGGTGCCTTCTATACCAACACTTCCCAAGAAATTTATTATTAACAACATATAAATATGTTTTTTTTCATTTCGGGACTAGGCATCCCTATTACGTGCCACACTCTCGTGTAATGACAAGTGAATAAACACTCATCACGAGAATAAAATATCTAGCATAGAAATATTGGCCACCCCCTACCACTTCATCAGCGGTACGGGCACACAAAAAGGAAATTCATTTTTAAAATTAGAGTTGGCACATACAAATTTACTTGGAACGGGACAAAAATACCGCATATAGGTTGGTATGGTGGACTCATTTGGCACAACCTTGGGTTTAAGGAATTGGTTGCACAAGTAGTATTCCCACTTAGTACAAATGGAGACTAGCAAGTAGATTGAGAACTGACCAACCAAGAAATGAAAACGATCATAAACGTGCATTAAACATAACTAACACCGAATAATGCACCACAAGTAGGATATAACTTCATTGCGTAACTATTGATTTTCTGCTTGCATAGGGAATCACAAACCTTAACACCAATATTTTTACTAAGCATAATTACTCACCAACATGACTGACATATTACTATCTCCATATCTCGAAACTATTACAAGGAATCAAGTTTATAATATCCAATGATCTTCATGAAAGTTTTTATTATATCCCCCTTGAATATGTATCACTTTGGAACTAATTTCATATATCACCATTGCTACTTTTCAAGCTGTCAAAACATATTTAGGTCAAGCACGAGAGCATAAATATTTCTTCCAAAAAATCCAACTCTCAAAATAATCTAAGTGAAGCATCATAGGATTTCTCGAAAAAACTAAGCTACCACCATGATAAAAAAGATACAAGTGAAGTATTAGAGCAATTCTTAGCTCAAAAAATTTAAGTGAAGCACATAGATCAATTGTAAAAAAACATAGCATCAATATGGTTCTCCCAAATAGGTGTGTCCAGCAAGGATGATTGTGAAAAAATAAAAAGAAAAACAAGCAAAGTCTCATATAATACAAGACGCTCCAAGCAAAACTCACGATATGTCCCGAATAAAAATATAGCTCCAAGTAAAATTACAGATGGTAGTTAGAAGAAAGAGGGGATGCCAAATGTAGCGACCCGACCTCAGAAGATCAAGCCTCTGTGTATCTGTGCCATCCCTGGATCAGTATGCTGGCACACACAGTACATCAATGAATATATCAAAGTGCAATCACATGTATAAATAACATAAAACTGATATATATACCTTATAAGTCTCAGCGGAAACAATCAACGGGTGTGGAGTCCCATCAACGCCATCGGCAGGTTGAGTGTAGACCGTAACCCAATCAACGAAACTCACTTGTTGTATATATAATCCTGCAACATGATACATCGCAGCCGTGTAGGTCAGTACATTGAATATACCGGCAAGATCACCATAAGAGAAAACAGATGATAAACTATACTATATGCAGTATGGCTTTGTGGCTCTGTATCTGAGTTTTGTTTGCGTAAAATCTGGTTTTATTTTCCCTACATCAAAGGAATTATCTGGAGTCTGTACTATGGAGTTTTCTATCATGACATGGTTCTGCCAACCGATGTCTCATAGCCCAAATCATCATAAGTTGCCCACAATTAATTTAGCAGTCCGATGTTGAGAGTTTCGAGATAGATCCAAGTCCAAAGGCTCAAATTGTCCATAACGGGGGACAAGGCTAATCGATTAGGTTTTAACCCTCTGCAGAGGTTTGTACAGTCTACCCGCAAGATTCGATCCCTCTTTTTACGTTCTCGCACTCTAGGTTATTTGAGAACAAGACGATCGAAACATGGTCTTCCGAAGAGTTCCCCTGACCACTGTCCGGTGCTCATCCAATCCTACCGTTGTTCTACATCTGCTAGCACCGTCCCAGCCAGAGTCACAACTAAGGTCAACCAAGCCAGAGCCCATAGTGACTTGTGGTTGCACAGGTGAGCTTCCGGGCATGAAGTATTCTTCCTTCTCTTTGAGTCTGGGTGAAGCTTTCCGCAAGATGTCATGGCGCTTCTCCATGCATCCCGGCCAACCACTGGTTTCTCCAGGGTGCCCGTCAACCGTCCTTCACCCAGTAGTGTGTATTGAATTCTTGTCTCGAGTCTCGAAATCTCGAGGTCTTGAAGTCTTGAGGCCTCAAAAATGCAGTCCTTGCAGATGCCATCATGGAGTTGTCATCATTCGCGTAGAGTCCTCTATTATCACACCCCTCTCATGCACTCATACCAAACCTCGTCTGCTATAGACGAGCATTAGAACTATATAAAGTCCCGGGCTTGGTAACAGGGAGATGGGTTTCTACCTCATGCATTCTACTCAACTACAAGATTAAATAACACTACTGGAGGGATTGTTGAAAGTGTGCTACTACATGCAAATAAAACATAGGTATGGAAAACATGGTCAAAGTGAACTTGCCTGGTATTACTTGATGAAGATAATAACGCTTTCGGAATCTTTGATAAACTATTTGTCACTCTGAGAAAATATATATAGTCAAACATTTACTCACATAAGCAATAATCTTAGCAAACAATACTAGCAATCAAAATAACAATCAAAAATCCATAAATAAAACAATAATGAAGTCAAAGAAAACCAAATAGAATTCGAAAGAAAACTTCACGAAAACAAGGGAGAAACCAACTCACACAATAACAGTCAATACTTTCTTATTAAAATTAAATTACTCTAAGAACTTTTATACAGCATGGAAAATATAATTCTAATAAAACAACAACAAAATAATTTACTAAAGCATTTACTAGCAAAAGAACTAGTATAAAAACTATTATAACTATCTAGTTAACACTAGAACAACTATAACAACTAGAAAACACTAAGACAATAGTAAACAATACTAAAATAATTCATGAAAACTTATTTTACTTCTAAATAACATAACCAATAACAACATATATTGAAGTGGCAAAAAGAAATACACTAAAACTAATAAAAACTATTTGTATCAACTATCACTATGAACTAAACAAACAAATTCTAAAACAGTAGCTAAACACTAATAAATAACAGAAACATATGACAACATGTAAAAATCTACAAAAAGAATTAACTAAAAATAATTAAAAACACTAATTATATGACAAAAACAACTACATAAGCAAAACAGTACTGCTTTTGCAACAAACCTAATTTAAAATAAACTAAAAATAAATAACTATATGCTACTGGATGAACAAAACAATAAAAAAGCAGTAGCAAAAAGAATCAATCAAAAATCTATTTCTAAACTCAAGTTAGATCAAATACAAGGATTTAAGAGAAATTGATCAAGTTCAAATTTAATTAGTCAAACCTAAAAACTATTTACCTATTCAGAAACTTTACAAAATTTGTGATATAACACAATTGGAATCACTCAATTTGGATATGTATACTAATAGATATGAATTTTCTAAGATCGCGACTTTTCTGAAAAGAAGAAATTACGGGATTTCTTTGATCTCACAGGAGTAGTCGCCGGAGTTGGGGAAGAATATTGAATCCGAGGTTGTAGGGGCTCCTAGAGGAACGAGAGCATGGGACGGTGCAGAGGAGATCTCAGCAACCTCAGGGGAAGCCGAGGAAGTACCAACCGAGCCTCGGGCGGCGATGGAGAAGCCGCCAGAGTTTATGAACTCCGATGAGAAATTATGCGGGATAGGGAGGGGGATAAGCTCCCATAGGAGAGGGCTTTGGGCGAGGGGAAAGAGGGCAACACAAGGGGGGTATTTATAGGGTGTGGGGGTGTCCAAATTCGTGCAGCCATGGCGAGCAAAAAAAGGCAAGTGCGGATCTCCAGTGAGAAAATCCGGGGCATTAATGGCCTTTTACTTGGAGAAGGAGGTGTAGGGGAAGGAGGTGGATCCATTCAGAGGATTCTTGGGGAAGGGGAAGGAGGGAAGGGAGTGGGGCGCGGGGTGGGGTGCGTGCATGCGTTCTGCTCCTGTAGGTGCAGGAACGATCGTAGGAGGGAGACGACCTGTTGGGTCGTGGAGGGGGCCGGGCCTAGTGCGGCTGGGCTTCGCCTAGTTTTTTTTTTAAATAGAGAAGGAAAATTGAAATAAAGAGCAATAAAAAACTACTATATAGGCATATTATATATCAAAAGTTTCAGAAAAATAATTTCTAAACCATGAACACATTTTCAGAGGCAAATAAAATCTACAAAAAATTCAAATTTTGCAAATAGTGCTACTGTTGCATTAAAACCCCACAAAAATCATTTTTAAAATACCAAAATGATTTCAAGTTTATTTTCTCCTAATTTTCCATTGAAGGGAATTATTTTACCCTTATTTCCATTTATTTTTTTTAGGAGACAAAACAATTAAAATAAAAATCCAAATAATTACAAATTGGAAGGGAGTTTCAAAATACTTCCAAATGACTTTAAATTGGATTCTTTGTAACTTCCAACTCATATTTCATATAATAGAAGAAGTCATTTTATCTTCTCTTGTGAAAATCATTGAGTTGCATAAAGTTTCGAATTTCAAATATTTTCGGATGGAATTCAAATCTTTTAAAAACCCTTTTCATTTATTTAAATGGCAGAAGTCATATCATCTTCACTCTAGGGTTTTGTGATGAAATGAATTTGAATTCATGGGGATCAAAATGCAAAGTGAAAGTTTTAGGGAAGTCATTTCATTCCCTCTCATTCAACTTTCAAAAAGTATCAAATTTCACTCAATTTCACACAAAAATCAAACAAACAATCATAAATATTTATTTAATATAACATTCCAAAATTTAGAATTTTGGGATGTTACATGTACAAACCTCCGTAGAGGATTAAAACCTAATCGATTAGCCGTGTCCCCGGTTATGGACAATTTGAGCCTCTAGACTTGTTTCTATCTCGGAACTCTCAACACCGGACTGCTAAATTAATTGTGGGCAATGTACGATGATTTGGGCTATGAGACATCGGTTGGTGGAACCATGTCATGATAGAAAACTCCGTAGTACAGACTCCGGATAATTCCTTTGATGTAGGGAAAATAAAACCAGCTTTTACGCAAACAAAACTCAGATACAGAGCCACAAAGCCATACTGCATATAGTATGGTTTATCATCTATTTTCTCTTATGGTGATCTTGCCGGTACATTCAATGTACCGACCTACACGGCTGCAACGTATCATGTTGCAGGATTATATATACAACGAGTGAGTTCCGTTGATTGGGTTACGGTCTACACTCAACCTGCCGATGGCGTTGATGGGACTCCACACCCGTTGATTGTTTCCGCTAAGACTTATAAGGTATATATATATCAGTTTTATGTTATTTATACATGTGATTGCACTTTGATATATTCATTGATGTACTGTGTGTGCCAGCATACTGATCCAGGGATGGCACAGATACACAGAGGCTTGACCGTCTGAGGTCGGGTCGCTACAGATATGGTACCAGAGCACATGTTGACTGTAGGATGTGACCCTAGAAACTGGAAAGGTCCTAGGACAGGAAATCTGTAACGCCCTCGATGCGGCTATAGCTCCCACGTGTCGAGGCACGACTTAGAGGCATAACCGCATTGAAAGCAGTGTCGCAAGTCAGGCAATCATTACAACATCCCATGTAATACATAATAAAAGGGGGAGATACATAGTTGGCTTACACTCGCCACGTCACATCAGAGTACATAAATAACATCCATCAAACAATCACTCATGGCCCGACTACGGCGCCAAAATAGAAGAACAACCCAACATGCGACAAGGCCCTGAATCGAACCCCAACCAGGCACCACTACTGATCATCGGGAAAGGAAACATAATAACGCTGAGAGTCCTCGTCGAACTCCCACTTGAGCTCGTAATCGTCACCTGGAACGTAATCACCTGGACCTGCATCTGGAATTATAGTATCTGTGAGCCACAGGGACTCAGCAATCTCGCACCCTCGCGACCAAAACTATTTAAGCTTATAGGAATGGATGAGGCAAATATATGTGGAGCTGCAGCAAGCGACTAGCATATATGGTGGCTATCTTATACGCAAAGAGAGCGAGAAGAGGATGCAAAGCACGAGCGAGAATCTAGAAGAACAACCTGCGCAAGCATTACTCCAACACCGTGTCCACTTCCCGGACTCCGCCGAGAAGAGGTCATCACGGCAACACACTCAGTTGATTCATTTTGATTAATTAAGGTTTAAGTTATCTACAACCGGACATTAACAAATTCCCATCTGCCCATAACCGCGGGCACGGCTTTCGAAAGTTCAATCCCTGCAGGGGGGTCCCAACTTAGCCCATGACAAGCTCTCACAGTCAACAAAGGAATAGACCTCCACCCGAGACACACCGATCAGACTCGGTAACCCGGTACAGCAAGACAATTCGACAGGTTAAAACAAGACCAGCAACACCGCCCGAATGTGCCGACAAATCCCGATAGGAGCTGCACATATCTCTTTCTCAGGGCACACTCAGATGAGCCAGACGTCGGGTAAGCCAGCCAAGAGTTGCCCCTGGTAGCCTCGGACATCGCTCAGTGGGACCAACACTCAGAGGAGCACTGGCCCGGGGGGTTAAAATAAGATGACCCTTGAGTCTGCAGAACCCAAGGGAAAGAAAAGGCTAGGTGGCAAATGGTAAAACCAAGGTTGGGCATTGCTGGAAAAGCTTTAATCAAGGCGAACTATCAAGGGGTTCCCATCATAACCCAACCGCGTAAGGAACGCAAATTCCGGGAACATAACACCGATATGACGGAAACTAGGGCGGCAAGAGTGGAACAAAACACTAAGCGAGAGGCCGAGCCTTCCACCCTTTACCAAGTATATAGATGCATTAAGATAACATGGCAATATAATGATATCCCGAACAAGTAAATAAAAGATGTTCCAACAAGGAACGGCCTACAAACTTCACCTGCAACTAGCAACGCTATAAGAGGGGCTGAGAAAAGCGGTAACATAGCCAATCAACGGTTTGCTAGGACATGGTGGGTTAGAGGCTCAACATGGCAATTGGGAGGCTGACAAGCAAAAGGTAGGCATCGTAGCATTGGCATAGCAAGAGCGAGCAAACTAGCATAGCAAAGATAGTAGTGATTTCGAGGGTATGATCATCTTGCCTGCACAGTTGTCAGAGTTGACTGGATCCTCACAAGCAAACTCAACGGGCTCCTCGGTTGCGAACTCGTCTCCCGGCTCTACCCAACAAGACAAACAAGCAACAAGGATACAATCAACCACGTGCAAGACCAAGCAATAAGATGAAATGATGATATGCTATGCGGGATGCGATGCGGGATGAAAAATGCAAGATATGACAGGAAATGCATGAACCTGGCCTCAACTTGGAATTCCAAGGGTGCCACTGGATATAGGGGATGAAATCGCTTGAAAACGATACAAAGATCATTGGAATCGGAGTTACGGTTTGGAAATGGCAAGTGTTTTAAGATATGACACCGGTCTGCGATTTACAGCAAGTAGGCATCTAAATGCAACAAAATGAACATGCTACAGTCACCAAACATGACAACAAAATACATGGCAGGGATGCACACAAGATTCTTAACAAAAGACTAGCACTGAGACACGGCCAATTCATCCATTAAGAGGTTCAAACAAGCATGGCAAAAACGCAAATGCAAAACAGATTCCAGACTTTTAGTGAAATTAACACTTGTCTGAAATTTCAGATCACGATGCTCTCTTCGGAGCAGCAAAACAACATGATAAATGACCTGAACATGACAAGTAAGAACATTTCATGGGGCTACTCAAAAATCTTAACAAAAGACCCAAAGTGACCTGGGGCCAAAAGGGTTCACAAAATATATTAACGGGCACACGAACATAGCTAAAACACAATCAGTTTTCAGACTTAGTGAAAACTGAGACATGCTGAAATATAACTCACGAAGGCATGAAAACGAGCTCGATGCACTCACCACGGTGCAAGTCATGGCAAGGAAAACATACAGCCATTACGAAGGCACAAAATACAAGCTAGACATGGTAAGAACAATGGCATAGCATACACGGATCAACTATAACAACGCCGGCAAAATCGCAAACGAGTTGACGATCTGCCCAGATTCACCACGAAGCAAAAGTAGAGCTCGATTGATTCAAGCTATTGTGCTCCATAATTGCAAAAAAAGACATGGATGGATATAGCATAACATTAATAACAAAAGTCCCTTACTGATCATCCTCAAAAGAGGCACGGATCACTAGGAAACAAGCTGAACATATGGCATCATGAACTAAAATATCCCAGACTTAGTGAAAACAACTAAGTCCCTGAAAACAGATTTACCGGGTACCTCACTTTGCAAGCTTGCACAAGTCACCACACACATCCTAAAAATGCATGGGTTGCACCTATGGAAAGAAGAAAAAATGCTTAACAAAACATATGAAGGACTCACAGGCATATCATGCACACATTAATCATGGCAAAAATGACAAAAGTCTAAGATGAACTAGCAGATCTGACAATTAACTCACAAAGCCTCCTTCTAACAGAATTTTGGGCATGAAGATGAGCTCAAATGAAAATGATGAAATGGAATGAAATGATGTACTCATCGAGGCGAAGATTTTGATATATCATATGTCCAAAACAGAGCTACAGATGCAAAGTTACGGGGCCTCGAACAGAGCAACTTGGATCAAGAATTTCAGGACTTAGAGAAAATTCCACCTCGCGAAAATTAGGGTTACTGTAGCTGGATCTAGATCGGGCACTGTTCACCGAAGCTCGCCGGATCCGGCGCTCGCCGGCGGCTGGCGTGGAGGAGGCGGCCGGGGTGGCGCGGCCGGGAGGCGGCGGCGGTCGGCGGGGCCGGGAGGCGGCGCGGCCGGGCCGGCCTGGGGTGGCGGACGGCGGCAGCGGCAGGCGGCGGGGTCGGCGTGGAGCGGCCGGGCCAGGCGGCAGCGAGGCGGCCGTGGCGGCGCGGTGGTGGCCCGCGGCGGCGCTGGCCACCGGCGCTGGAGAGGGCGGCGGCGGACGAGGTAGGAGGCGGCGGGCGGAGATGGGCTCGCGGGGGCTTCCCGCGGGCCTGGCGGGCCTCGGGCGCCGACGGCGAAGCGGTCCCGCGGGCGCTGACGTGGCGGCGGCGGGTGGATCCGGATGTTGTCCGGCCTGTACGGACACGTCCGGCGGCGGCGGAGATGTTTTTTTTTGGACTAGGGTTTGGACGGGGAAGAAGATCTGAATGGAGGGGGTATAAATAGGCATAAGTAGAGCTAGGAGAGTCCAAATGAGGTGCGGTTTTCGGCCACGCGATCGTGATCGAACGCTCTAGGACATGGAGTAGAGTTTGGTGGGTTTTGGGTCAAAAACAAGGGGTGTTGGGCTGCAACACACACAAGGCCTTTTCGGTCCCTCGGTTAACCGTTGGAGTATCAAACGAAGTCCAAACGATACGAAACTTGACAAGCGGTCTACCGGTAGTAAACCAAGGCTGCATGACAAGTCTCGGTCCAATCCGGAAATGTTTAATCCCCACACACGAAAGAAAGCTAGAAATGACCACCAGAGGAGAACGAAGCGCCAGAATGCAAAACGGACAATGGGGAAAATGCTCGGATGCATGAGACGAACACGTATGCAAATGCAATGCACATGATGACATGATATGAGATGCATGAAAACGAAAACAACACACGGAGACAAAACCCGAACCCGAGAAATAAATATAACTTAACGCCGGAAACGGCAAGAGTTGGAGTACAAATTGGGAAAGTTACACCCGGGGTGTTACAAAATCCCTAAAACCTTATTTTCAATAGAATCCATTACTTCTCATCTTTTTTGATTTTATCAAATATCCTCTCTTACCTCAAATAGTTAGAATATACCCCTTTCCCTTTTGACCACACGAAGGATCAACTGAAGCCGCTCGAAGAAGGACAAGATATCGGACTATCGATGACCATTTCAGAGTAAAGAGGATTTCACCATGCATTAGAAGAGTTGAAGCTACACCGGTTGAAGACTCCGACGACTTGAAGAATCAAAAGAATTATTCAACCGTTAGAGGACCAAACCACCATTATACACTTACGTTAGATGTGACGATTTGTGAGCTATCATTTGTTTGATGTTTTTCCGACAGCCACAAAATAAAACTCAGTTGTTTAAAACTATTATTTGTATTGTGTGTATCCCTTCCCACCTCTCTCTTATCTCACCCTAAAACCCTTGGACACAGTAGATGATGAATGAAGTTGGACTGGTATTCTCTGGACCGAAAACCCAGCCGGAGGCAGAGCTATGGATTCAGAACATGGAGAATCACTTTGGGAGCAATTTGGTTTCAAGGAAGAATGAAGTATCGTACGCTCTTCAGTACTTTGAAGGAAGTGCTGCAACATGGTGGCAGATGCATCAAGCTATACAGGGATGGAATGGAGCAAGGACTTGGGAAGAATTCAAGAAGACTCTGACAAGATCCCGTCTTATCCGGAAGCACCATGATACCCCAAGAAATAAACCTTGTGCCTGCAAGATTTGCGGAGAAATAGGACACACCCAGGAGGAACACAAGGATGGATGCCCTCATTGTGAGGAGAAACACCCAGCTGAGGAATGCCCAACTAGTCAGGTGACTTGTTTCTTGTGTGAAGGAAACACCCACTACCCAGCTCAGTGTCACATTTACCCCACGGTGCAACAAACTATTCAGAAGCAGGAAGAAGGAATGAAAGAAGCCCTCTGAGAAGTTATGAAAGAACCTATGATTAAGGAAAATGTTGAAGACCCTGATGGAGAAAGCCTCAACCGATTTTACTCCAATGCCTGTTATTCATGTGGAGAAGGACATTTTTCACAGTATTGCACCAAGGAAAGAAAAGAGTATCCGGGATACTTCTCGACAGAAGCAGTGGAGTTTGATCCACAGGGAATAGAATGTTTGATCAGAACGAAGAAAACCAGGAAGAGAAAACAAAGACACCCTCAGAACAACCCAATTTCTACAAAGAGGGACAAGAGTCATATTACCTGTTTTGAATGTAAGGACGTCGGGCATTATGCCAATGATTGTCTCGAAAGGAAGCAAGGAACTCAAGGAGCGGGCACCATCACCAAGAAGCCTCGAGACATGTTGTAAGTTATTTGTTTTCATTGCAAGGAAGCATGACATTTTGCTAGGGATTGTACAAATCATGAGAAAGCTGGAGCTGAGTAGAGGAGATGTTGATATCAGTAATAAGGGTAGTATGGAAAACACGTTTTCATGAGAATGCAGGGTTGAGTTATGTAATAGATTACTCAGAGATTGTAACATTTCATGACTCAATAAAGTTGATATGTCATATGCTGAAAGGCTTTAAGGAGTTGTTATGTTTTATCTTGGAAATTAATATTCTGGTGAACATGGAAGAAAATGAGTTGTGATGCATAAACTGGATGTTGGAAATTGAGTTTGAAGTTTTGTTTGGATGATATGAATGTGTACCCAAGGAGATATGTACCTTATTCTGAGCACCATTTTTGTTTTACAACTGCAGATGACGACCCTTTATGAGTCTTTCCTCACAGGACCAGAAACGATCATGACCCTGACAAGTGATGAGGATTACCCAAAGATCATGAAGGACATGATGAAGCATATTCATCTTGAAGGAGATGCAGTCTACAAGGGTTATTCTTTCATCGAGAATGGAGTGGAACTTTGGTATGTGGAGGTACACCTCCACCGTATGAAAGGAGTTTGCCAATGACGATGGGGTAGTAATTTTTCATCTCACGTGTACCACAAGCAACTTTCTTCGACGTTGTTCGTGAAGTAGCCATGGAAGCCATACACCAGATCGGAGAAATACTTGAAGCAAGACTCCGTTATACTCAGGAATACCTAAGAGAAGTGCATGCAGAGATGATGGAGATGAAGCTCAAGGCCACCACGATTAAACAGAAGATTGAAGATTTCAAAGCGCATGTCGCACAATTCCAGTGGGACTGGAGAATCCTCAAGGAGAAAAAATAATAATAAAGTTGGACGTAATGCCTGACCATACCAAACCACGTGGGTGGCAGCATTTTTAATAAAGTACTTTTTGGAATTTGGATTTACGAAAAATGGTTAAGGATGTAATAAAAGATTTGATATGAAAATAATATTATTTATGGATAAACTAGTGCATTTTTTGGTGTGGTAGTACTCCGTAAAGCCATAGGATCAATGAAGAAAGAAATGTGTTATTCATGACGGTCCATAGAAGGGAGCTAGACCAAATAAGTTGGAGTTTCGTATGATCGTCACCACAAGGGTATGAAGGAAGAAGTACTATTGGATTTAAAGGAGATGTAATGTTGGAATATGAAATGATAATCCTCGAAAGGATGAGTTAAATTTGTACAAGAGTTGAAGTGGGCCATAACCCACAGGCCCAGGAGTTAATAAGAAGCAAGCACACTCTTGCTGAGGGATGACGTTTTGGAAGAAAACTCTGAGTTAATCAGCCCACATTTTTAGGAGGATACGAAAACCCGAGAGTTGTGAAGAAACATTAGATGTCTTGTTCAGCTTGAAGAAACAATGGATTTATTCGCACTCAGTTCGTCGACAAGAGAATTCCGCAATGCTTGTGAGTATGCCCAAGTGTTAGAATACGTGATTCTATGTCTGCATATGTAGTAATGGTTCAAGTACGGGGTGGATTGGCCCCCATACTGGAGACTTCTATCATGAACTATCATATGTTGATGGAAAATCATAGAGCCTTGAAAACCTTAGAAGAGTGTCGATACGCCAAGCCATAAAACCATAGAATGGTAGGACGATGGAACCCTTTACAGGCAACCGATGCCAATCATAGGATATACGGTGAGACTCAACCCTGGCCATTTTTCCTGCAGGAGAAGCCATAAATTGTTGACCGCCAGGAGTCTCCGATAGTTTCTTAGTATTGACGATAGACATATCATATACGAAGACCCACTCCCCGAAAGAACCTCACCAGGATTGAGAGGACACAAGGTTGTGAGAAAAAAGTCATGCCCGACCGGAAGAGCACTCGTGAAAGAGCTATTCTGGAGTATATGAGAACACCGACACTAGCAACCCAAAAGGATGGAGTACATGAGTTTTGTCGGAACCATACCCATGCTTTTAAGTGTGGTAGCACACTAGACCATTCCAATCAATGGCATTGCTAGAAGACCCCCAAACCCTAACCTTTTCTTGCTAGCCTCTTCGAATCTCGACGACAAGATTCATTTTAAGTGTGGTATGTTTGTAACATCCCAAAATTCTAAATTTTGGAATGTTATATTAAATAAATATTTATGATTGTTTGTTTGACTTTTGTGTGACTGATTGTGTGAAATTGAGTGAAATTTGATACTTTTTGAAAGTTGAATGAGAGGGAATGAAATGACTTTCCCAAAACTTTCACTTTGCATTTTGATCCCCATGAATTCAAATTCAATTCATCACAAAACCATAGAGTGAAGATGATATGACTTCTTCCATTTAAATAAATGAAAAGGGTTTTGAAAAGATTTGAATTCCATCCGAAAATATTTCAAATTCGAAACTTTATGCAACTCAATGATTTTCATGAGAGAAGATAAAATGACTTCTTCAATTATATGAAATATGAGTTGGAAGTTACAAAGAATCCAATTTAAAGTCATTTGGAAGTATTTTGAAACTCCCTTCCAATTTGGAATTATTTGGATTTTTATTTTTATTTTTTTTCTCTCCCAAAAACAAATAAATGGAAATAAGGGTAAAATAATTCCCTTCAATGGAAAATTAGGAGAAAATAAATTTGAAATCATTTTGGTATTTTAAAAATGATTTTTGTGGGGTTTTAATGCAACAGTAGCACTATTTGCTTTATTTGAATTTTTGTAGATTTTATTTGCCTCTGAAAATGTGTTCATATTTTAGAAATTATTTCTAAAACTTTTGATATATAATATACCTATATAATAGTTTTTTTTAATTGGTCTTTATTTCAGTTTTCCTTCTCTATTTTCAAAAAAAACTAGGCGACGCCGAGCCGCACTAGGCCCGGGCCCCTCCACGACCCAACAGGTCGTCTTCCTCCTATGACCGTTCCTGCACCTACAGGAGCAGAACGCACGCACGCACCCCACCCCGCGCCTTTTTCTTGCTCGCCATGGCTGCACGAATTTGGACACCCCCTCGCCCTATAAATACCTCCCTCGTGTTGCCCTCTTTCCCCTCGCCCAAAGCCCTCTCCTATGGGAGCTTATCCCCCTCCCTATCCCGCATAATTTCTCATCGGAGTTCATAAACTCCGGCGGCTTCTCCATCGCCGCCCGAGGCTCGGTTGGTACTTCCTCGGCATCCCCTGAGGTTGCTGAGATCTCCTCTGCACCGTCCCATGCTCTCCTTCCTCTAGGAGCCCCTACAACCTCGGATTCAATTTTCTTCCCCAACTCCGGCGACTACTCAGTTGAGATCAAAGAAATCCCGTAATTTCTTCTTTTCAGAAAAGTAGCGATCTTAGAAAATTCATATCTATTAGTATACATATCCAAATTGAGTGATTCCGATTGCGTTAGATCACAAATTTTGTAAAGTTTCTGAATAGGTAAATAGTTTTTACGTTTGACTACTTAAATTTGAACTTGATCAATTTCTCTTAAATCCTTGTATTTGATCTAACTTGAGTTTAGAAATAGATTTTTGATTGATTCTTTTTGCTACTGCTTTTTTATTGTTTTGATTATCCAGTAGCATATAGTTATTTATTTTTAGTTTATTTTAAATTAGGTTTGTTGCAAAAACAGTACTGTTTTGCTTATGTAGTTGTTTTAGTCATATAATTAGTGTTTTTAATTATTTTTAGTTAATTCTTTTTGTAGATTTTTACATGTTGTCATATGTTTCTGTTAGACTACAGTAGATAAATTTTTGTATTTATTTATTAGTGTTTAGCTACTGTTTTAGTATTTGTTTGTTTAGTTCATAGTGATAGTTGATACAAATAGTTTATTAGTTTTAATGTATTTCTTTTTGCCATTTCAATATATGTTGTTATTGGTTATGTTATTTAGAAGTAAAATAAGTTTTCATAAATTATTTTAGTATTGTTTACTATTGTCTTAGTGTTTTCTAGTTGTTATAGTTGTTCTAGTGTTAACTAGATAGTCATAATAGCTTTTATACTAGTTCTTTTGCTAGTAAATGCTTTAGTAAATTATTTTGTTGTTGTTTTATTAGAATTATATTTTCCATGTTGTATAAAAGTTATTAGAGTAATTTAGTTTTAATAAGAAACTATTGACTGTTATTGTGTGAGTTGGTTTCTCCCTTGTTTTCGTGAAGTTTTCTTTGGAATTCTATTTGGTTTTCTTTGACTTCATTATTGTTTTATTTATGGCTTTTTGATTGTTATTTTGATTGCTAGTATTGTTTTCTAAGATTATTGCTTATGTGAGTATAATGTTTGACTATATAGATTTTCTCGGAGTGACGAATAGTTTATCAAAGATTCCGAAAGCGTTATTATCTTCATCAAGTAATACCAGGCAAGTTCACTTTGACCATGTGTTCCATACCTATGTTTTATTGGCATGTAGTAGCTCACTTTCAACAATCCCTCCAGTAGTGTTATTTAATCTTGTAGTTGAGTAGAATGCATGAGGTAGAAACCCATCTCCCTGTTACCAAGCCCAGGACTTTATATAGTTTTAATGCTACGCTATAGTAGATGAGGTTTGGTATGAGTGCATGAGAGGGGTGTGAGAATGGAGGACTCTACGCCAATGACGACAACTCCATGATGGCATCTACAAGGACTGCATTTTTGAGGCCTCAAGACTTCAAGACCTCGAGATTTCGAGACTCGAGACAAGAATTCAATACACACTACTGGATGAAGGACGGTTGACGGGCACCCTGGAGAAACCAGTGGTTGGCCGGGATGCATGGAAAAGCGCCATGACATCTTGTGGAAAGCTTCACCCAGACTCAAAGAGACGGAAGAATACTTCATGCCCGGAAGCTTACCTATGCAACCGCAAGTCACTATGGGCTCTGGCTTGGTTGACCTTAGTTGTGACTCTGGTTGGGAGGGTGCTAGCAGATGTAGAACAACGGTAGGATTGGATGAGCACCGGACAGTGGTCCGGGGAACTCTTCGGAAGACCATGTTTCGGTCGTCCTGTTCTCAAACAACCTGAAGTGCGAGAACGTAAAAAGAGGGATCGAATCTTGCGGGTAAAGTGTACAAACCTCTGCAGAGGGTTAAAACCTAATCGATTAGCCGTGTCCCCGGTTATGGACAATTTGAGCCTCTGGACTTGGGTCTATCTCGGAACTCTCAACACCGGACTGCTAAATTAATTGCGGGCAACTTATGATGATTTGGGCTATGAGACATCGGTTGGCGGAACCTTGTCATGATAGATAACTCCGTAGTACAGACTCCGGATAATTCCTTTGATGTAGGGAAAATAAAACCAGCTTTTACGCAAACAAAACTCAGATACAGAGCCACAAAGCCATACTGCATATAGTATAGTTTATCATCTGTTTTCTCTTATGGTGATCTTGCCAGTACATTCAATGTACTGACCTACACGACTGCAACGTATCATGTTGCAGGATTATGTATACAACGAGTGAGTTTCTTGATTGGGTTACGGTCTATACTCAACCTGCCGATGGCGTTGATGGGACTCCACACCCGTTGATTGTTTCCGCTGAGACTTATAAGGTATATATATATATATCAGTTTTACGTTATTATACATGTGATTGCACTTTGATATATTCATTGATGTACTGTGTGTGCCAGCATACTGATCCAGGGATGGCACAGATACACAGAGGCTTGACTGTCTGAGCTCGGGTCGCTACACCTCAGGGGGCATCCCCAAGCTTGGTTGCTTGGTACTCCTTGAATATTACCTTGGGGTGACACATGCAACTCCAAGATTAGGCTCTTTTCACTCCTTATTTCTTCATCCATTGTGATCTCACTGAAAACTAGAAAACTTCAATCACACAAAACTTAACAAAAACTTTGTGAGATTGGTTAGTATAATAAAGCAAATCACCACTCTAAGTACTGTTGCAAACCCATTCATATTTTATTATTGCATTTATACCTATTGTATTCTAACTTTCCCATGGCTTATACCCCCGATACAATCCATAAATTCATCAAAATGAGCACATATTGCAACAAAAACAGAATATGTCAATAGTAGAACAGTCTATAGTAATATGTACTTTAACCATACTTCTGTAACTCCAAAAATTCTGAAAATTTAGGACATTGTAGGAAATTTGTATATCAATCCTGTGTAAAACATTCAAAAAATTTCATCGCTCCAGTGATTTTTAACAATTCTGCTACTGCTTGTAAAATTTCTGTTTTCCAACAGTATCAAGTCAACTATCACCCAAGCCATGCTAAAGGTATTACTTGGCACAAACACTAATTAAAACATAAAAAAGACAATCATAACAGAGGCATAATTGTGTAAACACAAGAAAACATAAAATAATAATTATTGGGTTGTCTCCCAATATGCTCTTTCTTTATAGCCATCAAGATAGGATTGAGATTTTACTGATGCTCACATAAAAGATAATAACTGAAACACAAAGAGAGCATCATGAAACATTTCAAAAACACATTTAAGCCTAACTCTCTTCCTATGCATAGGCATTTTATAAGCAAATAAATTATCAAGGCATGAAGTATCTAGCATATGCAAGTAAGAAGAAATAAACAATAACAATGTAAACATGAAGAGAGGTAATTTAGTAACATGAGGATTTCTACAACCATATTTTCCTCTCTCATCAACAATATAACTATCATATAAAATTTTCTCTCCATGTTCCACATGCATAAAAGGTTTACAATCTTCCAAGGTAGTGGGATTGACATCAACTAAAGTCATGACCTCTTCAAACCCACTTTTATCAGAAATTTCATAAGATTGAACACTCTCCATATATGTGGGATTATTTTACCTAAAGTTGACGCTCTTCCAAACCCACTTTCAATATTGTTGTGAACATTATTATCAATATCATGAGGCTTAATAAATTTTCAAGATCATAAGAAACATTATTACCCCAATCATAATCATTGCAATAAGTAGTGGACATAAAAAATTATCAACCTCAAGCTTGTAGCTTTGCATATCATTAGCACAATTGACATTAATTGAAATTATAGTAAAATCATTGTAATCATGTTTTTCATTCAAGGAGGTATAATGAATCACTTTATAAAGTTCTTCTTCTAACACTTCATCACAATTTTTAGATTCATGATTTTGAAGAAAATAATTGATAGAGGTAACCTAGTGCACTCAACTAACTAGCAATTGGTTCATCATAATTGGATGTTTAAAAAAGATTAGGGAGTGGATGAGGATCGATATCAATAGATCTTTAGCAAGTGAAGATGCAAGCAAAAAGAATGCACATGGCAACACAAGCAAAAAGGCAAACATAAAATATTTTTGTATTTTTGCAAAAAAAACTTTTTAGAAGTGGGGGAGATGAAAACGGGAGGCAAATGGCAAATAAGGTAATTGCAAGGAGATGAGAGTTTATGCGTAGGTACCTGATAGATGTTGACGATGTCTCCCTGGCAACAGTGCCAAAAATTCTTCCTCATTGCTTGCATCTGCGTTGGCTTTTCCCCGAAGAGGAGAGGATGATGCAGCACATGAAAGGTAAGTATTTCCCTCAGTTATTAAACCAAGGTTATCAATACAGTAGGAGAACCAAGCAACACTATGTAAACAACACCTGCACACAAACAACAAAAACTTGCAGCCCAACGCGTAAGAGGGGTTGTCAATCCCTCCTCGGTCTTGAGATAGATTAAATTGTATGAGATTTGATAAATAGGTCTAGCAAAAACACAAAATAAAATAAAAAAGAAAAAATGCCGCAAGGTATTTTTGGTTTTATATGATAGGAAAATAGACCCGGGGGCTGTAGTTTTCACTAGAGGCTTCTCTCGAGAAAATAGCATACGGTGGGTAAACAAATGACTGTTGGGCAATTGATAGAAAAGCAAATAATCATGATGATACCCAAGGCAATGATGATGTATATAGGAATCACGTGCAAGATTAGTAGACCAAAACGATTCTGCATCTACTACTATTACTCCGCACATCGACCACTATCCAGCATGCATCTAATGTATTAAGTTCATGGAAAAATGGAGTAATGCAATAAGAACGATGACATGGTGTAGACAAGATCTTTCATGTAGGAATAGACCCCATATTTTTATCCTTAATAGCAATGATACATGCGTGTCATGTCTCTTTCTATCACTGAGATTGAGCACTGCAATATCGAACCCATCACAAAGCACCTCTTCCCATGGCAAGAGAAATCAATCTAATTGGCCGAACCAAACCAAAATTTTGGAGAAGAAATACAAGGCTATAACAATCATGCATAAAAGAGTTTAGCATAAACTGAAATAATATTCATGGACAGAACTGATTATAAACCCACAATTCATCGGCTCCTAACAAACACACCGCAAAAAGTCATTACATCAAATAGATCTCCAAGAATATCGGGGATAACATTGTATTGAAGATCAAAAAGAGAGAAGAAGCCAACTTGCTACGGAACCGTAGGTCTGTGGTAAACTACTCATGGATCATCAGAGGGGCAACTAGGATGATGAAGAACCCCTCCGTGATCATTGACCCCTCCAGCAGAGTGCTGAAAAAGGCCTATAGATTAGATCTCGTGGTTTCGTAACTTGCAGCGGTGGAAAATGTATTTTCTCGTCACCCCTAGGGTTTTGGAATTTTAGAGTATTTATAGAGGTGGATGTCGATGAAGAAGATTCCCGTGGGCTCAACTACCCATCAGGGCACTAGGGGCGTCTGGCGCACCCTGGTGTGTAGTGGGCCCGACGGGCCTCCTCCCGTGCACTCCTTTCGCTCCCTAGGTGTCTTCTGGGAAGAAAAAAAAATCTCCAACAAGTTTCACGACATTTGGACTCCATGTGGTATCGATATTCTGCAAAGTAAAAAACAAGCAAAAAACAACAACTGACATTGGGCACTATGTCAATAGGTTAGTCCCAAAAAATGATATAACAACATGAAACAATAAAAAATTATAGATATGTTGGAGACGTATCAGCATCCCAAGCTTAATTCTTGCTCGTCCTTGAGTAGGTAAATGATAAAAACAGAACTATTGATGTGGAATGCTGCCTAACATGTTCATCATATATTATTTTCTTTTTTATCATGGACATTTACACTTTTAGATGATTCGAAGCAATAGTCTATAATTGACATGAGGACATCAATACTCAAGCATATCAATAAGCAACCTTGTCTTTCAAAATATCAATACTAAAGAAAGCTATCCCTAGGCCATTATGCTCATTCATTGATCCATTCATGAAAAGCACTCAAATATTAGCTATATCAAATGCACAATTATGATAATAGTGTTCCCCAGATGGTGCTTTATAAGAGAAGATGGAGACTCAAATGAAAATAAAAATTGCATAAAGTAAATAGATAGGCCCTTTGCAGAGGGAAACTGAGATTTGTAGAGGTTCCAGAGGTCATAGCTTAAGTTGAGAGATAAAATTGTTTTGAGTGGCATGCTTTTCCTGTCAACGAAAATGACCGAAAATTCACAATAGTTTCCATGGTAGATAAATCATAGGCGGCTCCTAAACATAACTGTTTCCACCATTCTTTCACAATCCATGGCTAGCAGTATGCACGGGTGCCTTCATACCAACACTTTCCAAGGAATTTATTATTGACAACATATACATTTTTTTTCATTTCGGGACTGGGCAGTCCTATTTCATGCCACCCTCGTGCAATGACAAGTGAATAAACACTCATCATGAGAATAAAATATATAGCATAGAAAATATTGGCCACCCCCTGCCGCTTCATGAGTGGTACGGGCACACAAAAAGGAATTTCATTTTGAAAATTATAGTTGGCACATACAAATTTACTTGGAAGGACACGAATATACCGCATATAGGTAGGTATGGTGGACTCATTTGGCACAACTTTGGGTTTAAGGAGTTGGATGCACAAGCAGTATTCCCTCTTAGTACAAATGGGGGCTAGCAAATAGATTAAGAACCGACCAACCAAGAAACGAAAACAATCATAAACGAGCATTAAACATAACTAGCATCGAATAATGCACCACTAGTAGGATATAACTTCCTTGCCTAACTATTGCCTTTCGTGCTTGCATAGGGAATCACAAACCTTAATACCAATATTTGTACTATGCATAGTTACTCACCAACATGACTCACATATTACTATCTCCATATCTCAAAACTATTGCAAGGAATCAAGTTTATAATATCCAATGATCTTCATGAAAGTTTTTATTATATGCCCATTGAATATCTACCACTTTGGGACTAATTTCATAAATCAGCATTGCTACTTTTCAAGCTCTAAAAATAAATTTAAGTGAAGCACGAGAGCATAAATGTTTCTTCAAAAAAATTCAACTCTCAAAATAATCTAAGTGAAGCATGAGAGGATCTCTTCAAAAAATTAAGCTACCACCGTGCTCAAAAAGATATAAGTGAAGTACTAGAGCAATTCCTTGCTCAAAAAAATTTAGGTGAAGCACATAGAGCAATTCTAACAAATCATAGCATCATTATGGATCTCCCAAATAGGTGTCTCCAACAAGGATGATTGTGACAAAATAAAAAGCGAAACAAGAAAAGGCTCATATAATACAAGGCGCTCCAAGCAAAACTCATGATATGTGATGAATAAAAATATAGCTCCAAGTAAAATTACCATGGTCATTAGAAGAAAGAGGGGATGCCTTTCGGGGCATCCCCAATCTTAGTTGCTTAGTACTCCTTGAGTATTACCTTGGGGTGTCATGTGCATCCCCAAGCTTAGGCTCTTTTCACTCCTTATTCCTTCATCCATTGTGATCTCACCCAAAACTTGAAAACTTCAATCACACAAAATAGAACAAAACCTTCGTGAGATTGGGTAGTATAATAAAGCAGATCACCACTCTAAGTACTGTTGCAAACCCATTCATATTTTATTATTGCATTATACGTATTGTATTCTAACTTTCCCATGGCTTATTGTTGGGGAACGCAGTATTTTAAAAAAATTCCTATGATCATGCAAGATCTATCTAGGAGATGCATAGCAACGAGAGGGGAGAGTGTGTCTACGTACCCTCGTAGACCGAAAGCAAAAGCGTTTATCAACGCGGTTGATGTTGTCGTGCACCTTCATGATCCGTCTCGATCAAGTACCGAACGTACGGCACCTCCACATTCAGCTCGATGACGTCCTCGCCTTCTTGATCCAGCAAGAGGGGCGAAGTAGTAGATGAGTTCCGGCAGCACGGTGTGGTGACGGTGTTTGGTGAAGAACAATCTCTGCAGGGCTTCGCCTAAGCACTACGAAAACTATGACGGAGGATAAACTAGAGGGGACGGGGTTGCCGGCACACGGCTTGGTGTTTCTTGATGTGTCTTGGGTATTAGCCCTGCCCCTCTATTTATATGTTGAGCCTTGGGGTTGAAACTTGGAGTAAAAGCCTCCACAAAGTCGATTTCACCTGAAAGGCAAGCACTACTAGGGAAAACGTTATACACAGAATCTTAGCAGCAGCGCGGTTTAAAAACAGGCACTACTGCTAACTAGCAGTAGCGAGCTTAAAGGAACCGCGCTACTAATAACTAGATAGCAGTAGCGCTCTAGGTGAAACAAGCGCTACTCCTATAATTGCCACGGATTTGCCCCCATGCTAGATATAGTAGTAGCGCCCTTCCCTGGACGCGCTGCTGCTAAAGTAGTTAGTAGCAGCGTGTTTCTGCAAAACTCGCTGCTGCTAAGTGTTTCACCTAATTAAGTTTAGTCCCATACTGCTAAGCGAACAAGGTGTCTACCACCTTAAATATGTTGACTATTTAGATTCTACACAAAAAGATCAATGATGACCAACGTATATTTTTGAAGCGTGCTTAGACTTAGTAGTAGCGTTTTTCCTGAAAACGCGCAATAGCTACTTTAGCTATAGCGCGTTTCCTGAAGTGGGCTACTGCTAGTTCAACTTAACCACCCGCCCGCTCAAAATTTCGCTAAGTCCTCCTTCCCCCCACTGTTCCCCTACTCCTCTGTCACCACCGCCCGAGCCCGAGCCTGCCCTCACCGCCGTCGTCCGAGGCCGCCGTCAACCTCACCGCCGCCGCTCTCGACCTCACCGTTGCCGCCGCCTTCCCCAACCCCCCCGCCCCCCCTCCCGCCGCCGCCTCCCAATCCGAGCCCGCTCTCGCCGCCCCTACCTCTCCATCGCCGAGCACCTCCCCGCCACCGTCTCTCCCCTCTTCGTAAGCCCCCACCCCTCCCCAACCCTCCTTCTCTCTGCTTAGTTAGTACTAGATGTTTTTAGTAGTAGTAGATGTTAATTTAGGGCTCATAGATAATGATTTTTAGCAGTAGTAGATGTTAATTAGTAGTAGTGATGGTACTAGTTAACTATTGTATAATGTAGTTTATTTTTACTGTTTTTAGTAAGTGTTTAAAGTAATTAGTAAGTAAATTAATAAACTAGTTGAACTACTTTAGTTGTAGTTGAACTAGTTTAGTAAGTAAATTAATAAACTAGTTGAACTAGTTGAATTAATAAAACTAATGTATTTTTAGTAAGATAATTAATATAACTAGTTGAACTACTTTATTTTTAGAAAGAACTAGTTTTTTCTATGTGTAGTTAGTTTATATTTAGTAAGAACTAGTTGAATTAATAAAACTAGTTGAACATGTCATATTTGTTGTTATTTTTTAGTTTAAGCAATTATTTGGGATGTATTAGTGATAACTTATACGGTTTTTGCTTTTGCAGAAATCAAGGAGCCCCTCCACCATCCCCGCCGTCGTCCCCGTCACCGACCCCTTCCGACATTGAGGTGAGACCAGCCAAATATCCATGTATATCTTGTGTTGCTCAAATAGGATATGTGGTTGCCCAAGTGGTCGTTCATGTTCAGTTTACATCTCCGAGTGGCCTATGTTTTGCCGGAGTGTTGATTAATTTCTGTTCCGACAAATTTCAGGCGCTAGATATGTCCTCTTTTAGCAAAGGTCATGCTGGATATTTCCATGAATTCTGGCATGACTTGTGGTAGAATATGTAGGAAATATCGAGTGGCCTGGATTTTCTCGAAAAATAATGATCTAATTTAGGTTTTTTAGTACATATATTTAATTGTACAAGTTTAATCTTTGAATTATGAACGTAGGAAATGTCGTACTCGGACGCCGATAGTCTCCCGGGGGAGTGCAGCTGGTGCCACGACGATCGAGGTATGTGCGACAGGTTCGTTGAGCTGGACGAAGATCGGCGCTTCAGCTTTAAGCTCGAGGAGACCTTCGATGTTGAAACGGTATGCAACAACGAGAAGTGTTTTTTTTCGTAATTAAGCATCACTTCAACTATTTCAATGTCTAATTTTCATCTTTTACAATTTGACTAGCTTATCCCATGCCATGCAAGACGCTATGTCTTGGAGAGGATGGGTTTTGAAGACCATGAAAATTTTCAAACAAAGAAAATTGTAGCGACCCGACCCGAATGGATCAAGTCTCTGTGCTTAAGTGTCATCCCTGGATCGATATGCTGACACACACAGAACTCGAGGATTTATAACAGAGGTAAATCACATGTGTAAAGTAACGTAAATACTATTACCTCAATCCAAAATAGCGGAAGTAACAAGGTTGTGGATTCCCATCAACACCAACGGCAAAGTTGAGTGTAGAAATCATAACCCTAACGTATCACTTACTCGTCGTAAGATAAACCTGCAACATGAGACGTTGCAGCCACAAAGGGTCAGTACATTGAATGTACTCGCAAATTCACACCATAGAGAATGATGAACAATGGCTATCACTACATGCATATTTGGCTGGTGGAAAAGCTCTATGGTTATAAGTTTTTTGTGAAAAGCCAATTTTTCCCTACTGCAAAGGAATAAATTTTATTTAACTATCATGGTGGTTGTTAAACATTGAGAATGGTTGACAGCATTCTCAATCCCAATTGAAAGTAATCATTAACACCCAACAATATTCATTTAAAGTAACATGATGAGATTCACATGATAATCCAGGTACTAGATACTCAAGTTGTCCATAACCGGGGACACGGCTAATCATGATTAGTTTATACACTCTACAGAGGTTTGCACACTTTTCCCCATAAGACTCGATCGCCTTCGTTTGGTTTCTCGCACTACATGGTGTTTGAGAAGACGGATGACCGAGACATAGTCTTTCAGAAGCGCTAGCACCTTATGATGGATAGACCGTTACACCTACTCTCCCCTACATCTGCTAGTCTACCCTGTAAGAGTTTGCACGACTTAATCAACTATGCTAGAGCCCATAATAGCTTGTGGCTGCACACGGAAGTTTCTAGCATGAATAATCTTATGATCCCTTTGAGCCTGGGTGGCGGTCCATAAAAAAACAGGCAATCCTGGTCTACCCAGGTGCCTAGACAGGCAATCCTGGAATACCCAGGTGCCTCAATCCACCCAGATGTGTGTTTAATTTGCCACCTTAAGTAAACCATTAATTAATAATCTCACAGCGGTCATGAATACTCTCAAAACCCAATCCACGTCTACGAGCATAGCATGGCAATGTAAGCATAATGTAAAAGTAACTCCCAAGGTTTGAATGCAGGGCAATAGGTTCCTACCTCATCAACTACTTCCCATCCCACAATTTAATTAGATCCTAATCATGCAATGTTGGAGGTTTGATCTAATGCAATAAAAACTGGGTATGAAAAAGGTATGATCAAAGTGTGAACTTGCCTGCAATGTTGATGAAGATGATTCGCACTCAAAATCTTGATAGTTCTACTCGTCACCCTCCATTCAATCTATCATAAGCAAGCAATAGTAACCACACATAAGCAATCACTCGAAGATCAGAAAGAATGAAGAAGTCGATTCGGAAAACATCAAAGACAAGCAAATAGCTCTTGCAACATAAAACAATTTCTAACAGTACCAAAATTATGTGAATTTGGCCTTATCAGAAGATTTAGGTCAAGAGCTTCGATTTGCAAAAAGAATCTACTCAAACGGAGCTACGAAACTCAAGTTATGATCAAACAAAGTTTGAATTCAAATCTGATCTAATTTAAATTTAAACTTTTCAAAAACATGTTTGACTTGGATTACTGGATAGAGGAGATCATAACGAAGACGTGAGCGTTGGTTTCGTTGGATTTGGATAAACGAGTAAAAAGTAGTGATAGTTTGAAGATTAGGGGCTGAACCAGGCAGTAGTTTTACCGGTTCGGTGGTTTGCGAACCGTCGAGATCCGCCGAGATCCCGACAATGGCGGGGGTCGACGGCGGAGCAGAGATCGCCGGCGGCGACTGCTCCGGTGGACTCCGGCTGCGAGGCGCGGGGCGAACGGCAGTGGCTCCGGGCGTGGCTGCAGGCGGCGAAGACGGTGGCGGTGACGGCGTGCAGCGGCAACAGCGGCGAGGCGGCGTGCAGCGGCGGCAGCGGTGAGGGGGCGATGCAGCGACGAGGCGGGGGCGCAAATCCGGCGGGATGCGGCGGGGCGCGGCGAACGAGGGGAGAGAGGCAGGGCCGGGGCCTCGGGTTCTTATGGAGGAAGGGGCGGCACGGTGGCGTGCGAGAGGGGCTGGCCGGAGCCGTGTCGGCGCCGGACTCCGGTGGAGTCCCGGTCGGCCAGGACGGAGAAGGCGGCGCCGGAGCGGGCTGGTAGCTGGGCTTCGGCCCAGCTAGGATGAAGAAGTTATTTCTAATAAAGATTTTTTTTCCAGACAAACAAAACAAATAAAAAAAGAGAAATAAAATATTATATAGGCATATAATATACCAAAATTTTCAGAAAAAGATTTTCTACGACATGAACATTTTTCTAGAGTCAAATAAAATTCATACAAATTCAGATAAAACAAAGAGTGCTACCCTATTTTCCATATATTTTATTTTTGGAGAAAAATAATTTGAATAAAACTCAAACAATTCCAAATTGAAAATAATTTCAGAAGGACTTTGAATTTTTTTATCCTTGAAACTCCCAACTCATATTTCATAATTTGAAGAAGTCATTTTATCTCCTCTCGTGAAAATCATTGGGTTTCTTAAAGTTTCTGAATTGGAAATATTTTCCAAATGAAATTCAAATATTTTCAACCCCCTTGTCATTTAAATAATGGAAGAAGTCATGTCATCTTCTCTCTAGGGTTTTGTGATGAAAAGAATTTGAATTCACGGGGATCAAAAAGAAAATGGTGAAAGTTTGGGAAAGTCCTTTTATTCCCTCTCATGTAACTTTCAAAAGGTTTCAAATTCACTCACTTTCAGTCAATCAATCAAATCTATCTATTTATTATAACATTCCAAAATTTAGAATTTTGGGATGTTACGAACCTACCACCCTTAAAAGGAATCTCGTCCTTGAGATTCGGAGAGGCTAGAAAGAAATAGGTTAGGGTCGGGGTCTTCTCAAAATCCATCAATTGTCGCAGGAGGGGATTTGGGGTGCTACCACCCTTAGAAGCATGGTTACCGTTCCATCAAAACTCATATACTCCATCCATATTGTTAACAGTGTCGGTCTTCTCAGATCTTCAGGATAATTCCTTATCTAGGCTCTTTCGGTAGTGACATAACCTTTCCTCAATTCTTGTGTCTTTCATCCAGGTAAGGTTCTTCTGTGACTGGGTCTTCTTAGCTAACGGGTCTGGTGCCAATACTAAACAACTATCGATATCTCATGGTTGTCAACCATTTATGGTTTCTCCTGCAGGAAATGGGTCTGGGTTGATCCTCACCGTATAACCTACGGTTGGCAAAAACTGCCTTGTACAAGGGAAAAAATACCTATACCATTCTAAGGCTTAAACAAGGTTTTGATCGTCGTCTCTCTACTATAGGTAAGTCACTCAGATTTACCATCCCATATAGCAAGGCGAACAATAAGAGTAAGTCGGTATGGTGATCAACCCATCCCGCACCCAAATCATTACCATGCATACAGTTTAGCGAATCTCGCATAATAACACTCGGTCATCCTCACAAGCATTCCAGAATTTCTCTTGTCGACGAACCAAGGTTCGGATAAATCCATTCATTCTGCAAGCCAAACAAATATCTGTCGTTCCTTCACAATCTTTCAGGTTTTGCGTAACTCCTATAAGATCGTTTGTCGATAAAATCGTAACTTCCTCCAAGGTTTTTCCTTCAGCAAGAATGTGCTTGCTTCTTGGTAGGTCCTGGGCCTGTGGGTTATGGCGCATCTTATTACTTGTAATCCTTGAACTCATCCTTGGGCAACTGATCATTATTCCAACTTCCAACTTCCTAGTATTCTTAAATCCATCCAATTGTACTGTCTTCCTTCCTTCTATTGGCACCAAACTAAGACGTGATTATTCAAACTCATCACGGAGTTACAATCGTTCCATAATACCAACATCATACCTCCTTTATATCCAATAGTAATTCATCTCTTCATCCTCGTGGGTTATCCCACATACCGAGATATAAACTTATACTTATGGAGTCCATATTCCACTTCGTGGAACATCATTATCCTTTCCAGGGTCAAGCGTCCTTATAGGGGAATATGGGCCATCTCTGCATGGCACTTCTTCAACTGGGAATCGTGAAACACATCATGAACTCCTGATAGTCCTTCGGGTGACTCCAACTTGTTGGCCACTTCTCCCATACGCTCCAAAACTCGGTATGGTCCTACAAATCTCGGGGCTAATTTTCCCTTAACTACAAATCGTTTAACTCCTCGTAGAGGGGTCACACGAAGACATGCTTTGTCTCCAATTTCATAGACTACCTCCTTGCGTTTTTGAGTCTGCATAACTCTTCTGTCTGGACCGAGCTACCTTCAATCTATCTCGAATCAAATTATCATTTTCTTCTAACTTCTTGATCACATTAATTTGGTCCAAACAACTAACGGTCTCCACTTCATCCCACATACTCTTGGGGCATCACACATATCGAGACAAAACTCGTATTCATTTTGTCCGAAATCCACTCAGTGGAGTAACCTTATCTTTTCCAGGGGTCAAGGGTTCTTACAGGGTACTACCACCCTTAAAATGCACAAATCTTCCATAGACCATATTTCTCGTATCCTCAGAATGGCCAAAATCCTTCTTCATAGAGTAACAACTCATAAAATCCATATCAGTACCAACAATGCTAACTTTATTCATTCTCAAGTGATTACAATCTCTCGCTTTTCCATTACATGTCTCAACTCAACCCTCAATATAAAAGAAAATGTTCTCACTTTTACTACTCCATTTCTTTTGTTGCAACTCAACTATCTAGCACAAGTTTCCTTCTCCTTGGGGCATTCTCTGGCAAAGTGCCCTGCTCCATTACAACTAGAACATATTACTTCTGACAAGTATCAAGGTTTCCTTTTTGGGCAACTGTTGAGGTAGTGCCCTGACTCCTTGCACCTGTAACAGGTGATATGGCTCAGGTCCTTCCTGGAATCCAATCTGCTTCTCTTCCTGGACCTTTCCATACCGATCATGGCTTCTATTTCTTGTGGGTCATACTCTACTTCCTCCATCAGGAATTCTACTAGATCCCCATTCAAACAATTTTGGGAGATGTGTCCTTCTTCTCCACATGAATAGCAAGACTTAGTGCAGGGTTTACTCGGGTCCTCTTTAGGTGTGTCCTCCACATCTTCCTTCATCACGGGTTATTCTAAAATTTCCATAAGGGCTCCTTTCTTTACTTCTTTCTTCTGCTATACGGTTCTTCGTACCATGGGGTAAATGTGACACTGAGTAGGATAGTGGGTAGTCCCTTCTCACAAGAAACAAGTAATCTGCCTAGTTGGGCATTCTTCAACTGGGTGACTTCATTCACAATTAGGGCATTCATCCTTGTGTTCTTTATGGGTGTGTCCTATTTCTCCACAAATCTTGCATGCACAAGATTTCTTCATATCCTTTCTATAAGGCTTCAACTTCTGGGACACAAGCCGAGACTTTGGCAGAGTCAACTTAAATTATTTCCAAGTGGTTAGTCCTTGCCATCCATTGATGGTTTGGTACATCCTCCACCAAGTAGCAGCACCTCTTTCAAAGCACTGAAGAGCATGCTGGGTCATATCCTTTCCGACTATAGGGTTATTCTTCATGTGATCCTCCATGTTCTGAATCCATCGGTCTGTCTCCAATTGACTTATCGGTCCAAAAAATATAAGCTCATCTTCATTCATCCTCTATTGGGTCCATGGGTTTGGGGTGAGATAAGAGAGATAGAGAGGGATACACACAATACAAACAAAAGTTTTGAAAAGACAGATTTTATTTGTGGTTGTTGGGAAAAACATCAAACAAATGACAGCCCACAAACGTCGCATCTAACGTAGGTATATAACAGGGGTTTGGTCTTCTAAAGGTCAATAAATCTTCAATGTCTCCAAACTCTTCAAGCCTTGTTCATGCCTCTGATGGCTTCTTCCAATCATGCTTGCCTTTCTCCAGTTCTTTTGCCAGATCATCTCTGTTGACGTGAAATCTCTCGTGACATCCTTTAATATTCCGGAGTTGCATTTCAAACTTCTAGGTTTCAACATCCTTGGCATGAACCATGGTCTAGTTCCTGACAAATTTCCGGTTTCTCGATGTTTTGCTCCTCCAGCTTGGCTACTCTCATCTTCAGGGTCCTGAGTTCCCCATGAAATACTCCCTTGTCAAAATACTGCTTCTTGTAGGTCCATCTTAACTTCTTGTTGTAACACTCCAGATCCTGGTGATACACCAGCTAAGGTTAAAATTGCATCCTTAACTCAGCATGGTGACAATAGCATCAACGGGCGATATCATCAGGGGTAGCCGTGTTTCTTCCCTTGTCATTGCCATGAGCTATCTTTCATAATTGATATCTCCTGCCTTAGGTTTTTCTTGACAAAACTTTGAGTTCTCATGCTCCTTATTTTAGTCTTTCTCCGATACACCTTGATCTCGGGTATTGACAACTTCCATAGTCTGCCAAGTTCCATAAGGGTAGCCTTCCAAGGTCATACAAATCTGGGAATTCTTCAGAGCCTTCAAATTCTACTTGTCTCGGGTCTTCAACCATTGTAGTTTCCATTATTCAGATGCACGAAAAATCCTCTTCATTCCGAAGTGGTCTTAGTTGTCCGATATCTTGTACTTCTTGGAGTGGTCTCATCAGTCGAATCTTCGTGTGGTCAAAAGGGGAAAGGGGTATAGTCTCACTAAAAAGGAAATTTTTGAATAAGCTCAGAAGAGAAGAGAGGTAAAAGATCTTTTTGAAAGGGAAAGTTGTAGAGAAAAATCTTTGCTATGGGCTTGCCAGTTTCTAGGGTCACGTCCTACAGTCAACATGTGCTCTGATACCATCTTGTAGCGACCCGACCCGAATGGATCAAGTCTCTGTGCTTAAGTGTCATCCCTGGATCGGTATGCCGACACACATAGTACTCGAAGATTTATAACAGAGGTAAATCACATGTGTAAAGTAACATAAATACTATTACCTCAATCCAAAATAGCGGAAGTAACAAGGTTGTGGATTCCCATCAACACTAACGGCAAAGTTGAATGTAGAAATCGTAACCCTAACGTATCACTTACTCATCGTAAGATAAACCTGCAACATGAGACGTTGCAGCCACAAAGGGTCAGTACATTGAATGTACTGGCAAATTCACACCATAGAGAATGATGAACAATGGCTATCACTACATGCATATTTGGCAGGTGGAAAAGCTCTATGGTTATAAGTTTTTTGCGAAAAGCTAATTTTTCCCTACTGCAAAGGAATAAATTTTATTTAACTATCATGGTGGTTGTTAAACATTGAGAATGGTTGACAGCATTCTCAATCCCAATTGAAAGTAATCATTAACACCCAACAATATTCATTTAAAGTAACATGATGAGATTCACATGATAATCCAGGTACTAGATACTCAAGTTGTCCATAACCGGGGACACGGCTAATCATGATTAGTTTATACACTCTACAGAGGTTTGCACACTTTTCCCCACAAGACTCGATCGCCTCCGTTTGGTTTCTCGCACTACATGCTGTTTGAGAAGACGGATGACCGAGACATAGTCTTTCAGAAGCGCTAGCACCTTACGATGGATAGACCGTTACACCTACTCTCCCCTACATCTGCTAGTCTACCCTGTAAGAGTTTGCACGACTTAATCAACTATGCTAGAGCCCATAATAGCTTGTGGCTGCACACGGAAGTTTCTAGCATGAATAATCTTATGATCCCTTTGAGCCTGGGTGGCGGTCCATAAAAAAACAGGCAATCCTGGTCTACCCAGGTGCCTAGACAGGCAATCCTGGAATACCCAGGTTCCTCAATCCACCCAGATGTGTGTTTAAGTTGCCACCTTAAGTAAACCATTAATTAACAATCTCACAGCGGTCATGAATACTCTCAATACCCAATCCACATCTACGAGCATAGCATGGCAATGTAAGCATAACGTAAAAGTAACTCCCAAGGTTTGAATGCAGGGCAATAGGTTCCTACCTCATCAACTACTTCCCATCCCACAATTTAATTAGATCCTAATCATGCAATGTTGGAGGTTTGATCTAATGCCATAAAAACTGGATATGAAAAAGGTATGATCAAAGTGTGAACTTGCCTGCAATGTTGATGAAGATGATTCGCACTCAAAATCTTGATAGTTCTACTCGTCACCCTCCGTTCAATCTATCATAAGCAAGCAATAGTAACCACACATAAGCAATCACTCGAAGATCAGAAAGAATGAAGAAGTCGATTCGGAAAACATCAAAGACAAGCAAATAGCTCTTGCAACATAAAACAATTTCTAACAGTACCAAAATTATGTGAATTTGGCCTTATCAGAAGGTTTAGGTCAAGAGCTTCGATTTGCAAAAAGAATCAACTCAAACGGAGCTACGAAACTCAAGTTATGATCAAACAAAGTTTGAATTCAAATCTGATCTAATTTAAATTTTAATCTTTTCAAAAACATGTCTGACTTGGATTACTGGATAGAGGAGATCATAACGAAGACGTGAGTGTTCGTTTCGTTGGATTTGGATAAACAACTAAAAAGTAGTGATAGTTTGAAGATTAGGGGCTAATCTGTAAAATAAATAATTACTCCTCGGTCCCTGGCCACGAAACAGAATCTAAACTAAGAACGTTCGCTGAATAGTACTAGGGAACGAATACGTTCTCTAAGAACTACTAAACAGAAAATGTTTACTAACTAACTAGATCTGAAAAGAAAACCAGATCAGTTTTTTTTAAAAAAAACGAAAACAAAACATAACAACGAAAAAAACCGGGGTGAACCAGGCGGTGGTTTTACCGGTTTGGTGGTTTGCGAACCATCGAGATCCGGCGAGATCCCAACAGTGGCGGGGGTCGACGGCGGAGCAGAGATCGCAGGCGGCGACTGCTCCGGTGGACTCCGGCTGTGAGGCGAGGGGCGAACGGTGGTGGCTCCGGGCGCGGCTGCAGGCGGCGAAGACGGTGGCGGTGGCGGCGTGCAGCGGCAGCAGCGGCGAGGCGGCGATGCAGCGATGAGGCGACGGCGCAGATCCGGCGGGATGTGGCGGGGCGCGGCGAACGAGGGGAGAGAGGCGGGGCCAGGGCCTCGGGTTCTTATGGAGGGAGGAGCGGCGCGGTGGCGTGTGAGAGGGGCCGGCCGGAGCCGTGTCGGAGCGAGCCGGAAGCTGGGCTTCGGCCCAGCTAGGACGAAGAAGTTTTTTTTAATAAAGATTTTTTTCCAGAAAAACAAAACAAATAAAAACAAAGAGAAATAAAATATTATATAGGCATATAATATACCAAAATTTTCATAAAAAGATTTTCTACGACATGAACATTTTTCTAGAGTCAAATAAAATTCATAAAAATTCAGATAAAACAAAGAGTGCTACTGGTCTATTGATATCCAACAAAAATCATTTTAAAAAAACCAAAATGATTTCAAATTAATTTTTTTCTCCAATTTTCTAATGTAGGGAATCATGTTACCCTATTTTCCATATATTTTATTTTTGGAGAAAAATAATATGAATAAAACTCAAACAATTCCAAATTGAAAATAATTTCAAAAGGACTTTGAATTTTTTTATCCTTGAAACTCCCAACTCATATTTCATAATTTGAAGAAGTCATTTTATCTCCATTCGTGAAAATCATTGGGTTGCTTAAAGTTTCTGAATTGGAAATATTTTCCAAGTGAAATTCAAATATTTTCAACCCCCTTGTCATTTAAATAATGGAAGAAGTCATGTCATCTTCTCTCTAGGGTTTTGTGATGAAAAGAATTTGAATTCACGGGGATCAAAAAGAAAAAGGTGAAAGTTTGGGAAAGTCCTTTTATTCCCTCTCATGTAACTTTCAAAAGGTTTCAAATTCACTCACTTTCAGTCAATCAATCAAACAATGAATCAAATCTATCTATTTATTATAACATTCCAAAATTTAGAATTTTGGGATGTTACAAAAATACACCTAAGGACCCATCATGATATCGATTTTGAAGTAAATCTGTACAATTCTCAGAGCGTAACCCATCTTGGTTGCCAAAATTGGGAAGCACTTTGCAAAATGTATGGTTTTTATGAGGGTATGATTGTCACCATGAATCTTTGTGATCCTGACATCGAGGAAGACAATATGGACATTTGGGTCCTTGTTGATACGCTTTCGATTCTACCGCAATGTGAGTTTCTCAAACATAGTTATTAACTAATTTATATTGTTTATTTCAAAATAGTTGACAGCTTATTTCCATTGACAACTTATTTTGAATCTTGAAAGAATGTGCAGAAGATGGTAGACAAAATCCACTACACTGATGGCTCCGAATTAACTTATAAGGAGAAAAGTCATCTGATTGCTTATTGTACTTATCTTGAGAATTACAATACCTATTATCGAATGCCTCCAAATTATGGTGAATGCGTGCCACTAGTGCACGTGTTGAACCATGGTAACTTCTATGGAGATACCCTGGTAAGATTTTTTACTATTACGACATCAGTGCATATTTTGCATACTTCTAAAACTAGTACATTGTAACACCCCGGATGTAATTTACCTAATATGTACTCCAACTCTTGTCGTTTCCGGTGCTAAGTTATTTTATTTTCTCGAGTTCAAGTTTTTGTCTCTGTTGTGTTGTTGTCGTTGTCATGCATCTCATATCATGTCATCATGAGCATTGCATTTGCGTACGTGTTCGTCTCATGCATCCGAGCATTTTCCCCGTTGTCCGTTTTGCATTCTGGCGCTCCTATCTCCTCCGGTGGTCCTTTCTACCTTTCTTTCATGTGTGGGGGTTAAACATTTCCGGATTGGACCGAGACTTGCCAAGCGGCCTTGGTTTACTACCGGTAGACTGCCTGTCAAGTTTCGTACCATTTAGACTTCGTTTGATGCTCCAACGGTTAACCGAGGGACCGGGAAGGCCTCGTGTGTGTTGCAGCCCAACACCCCTCCAATTTGGCCCAAAACCCACCAAAACCCTCTCCATCATCTAGAGCGTTCGATCATGATCGCGTGGCCGAAAACCGCACCTCATTTGGACACTCCTAGCTCCTCCTATGCCTATAAATAGGTCCTCCTCCAAATTCCTGGATCTCCTTCGTCCCAAAACCCTAAAAAATCGCATCGCGCCGCGCCGGACATGTCCGTCCCAGGCCGGACGCTTCGCGCCGCCGCGCCCGGCCAGTGACAGTGCGCCACGTGTCGCCGCCGCATCGCTCCCGCCGCCGGCCCGCTCGGCCCGCCGCGGGCCCCCGAGCCCGTTTTCCTTCGCGCCGCCCGCGCCTGCCCTTCCCCGCCCGAGCCGGCAGGCTCCTTCACCGGCCACCGCGACCGCCATCGCCGGTTACCGCCTCGCCTCGTCGCCCCCTCGTCACCAGCCATCGCCTCGGCCGCCGATCCTCGCCGCCCGCGGCCACTCCGGCGTGCCGCTCCTCGCCGGCCCCGGATCCGGCGAGATCCGGCCGGCCCGCTCCTCCGGTGAGCTCCGGCAGCCGCCTCCCCGACGAACTCCGGCGAACATCGATCCGCGCGCCGCCCGTTCTCAGATTCAGATCTGAAACCCTAGGGTTGACTTCATTTTTTTCCTAAGTCTACAGATTATATTGCCATGTTCATCATGCTATATCTCCTCATCCGTAGATCCGTTTTGGGCGTGTAGCATATCAAAAGGTTTGCCTCAGAGAGTACATCATTTCATCTCATTGCATCATTTTCATTTGAGCTCATCTTGACCCGAAATGCTGTTGGAAGAGTGCTATTTGAGTTAATTGTCAGATCTGCTGCACCAAATAGCTATTTGTCATTTTTTCCATGATTAATGTGTGCATGATATGCTCGTGAGCTCTACATGTGTTTTTATATGATTTTCCATCTTTACAGAGGTGCTATCCATGTATTTTTGTGATGTGTGTGGTGACTAGCACAAGCTAGCATAACCCCAAGCACGCCAAGGTCAACTTGATGAACGCAGCTTAGGCGGAGGACCCGTCAGATGTCATCATGGGTAACCTTCCTGTTAACGATGTTCCTGCAAAAGTACTTTTTGACACTGGTGCATCACATTGTTTCATTTCCAAACCTTTTGCATCAAAGTATGAGTGCGATTATCAGTATTTGCAAAGTTCGTTGCAAATCGTGTCACCGGGCAAGCAAATGACAGCTAATACCTGCGTCCCGGATGTTACTATCACGTTGGGCGACCAGAAATTTCTAGCTTCTCCTATTGTTCTGGGCGACTCGGATATTGATCTTATTCTCGGAATGGATTGGCTTTCTAAGCACAAGGCGCATCTTGATTGTGCTGCCAGGTGGATTCAATTGACTCATTCGTCTGAGGATGTAATTATCTTTGCCGCTCGTGATGATACAACCCATCTATTTTCTCTCAATGAGAAGGGCGAACTGGATGCTATCTCGCAAATTCCAGTCGTTTGCGAATATCAAGATGTCTTTCCGGAAGAGCTTCTAGGAATGCCTCCACACCGGCCAGTTGAATTCGTCTTCGATCTTGAGCCTGGCACGGAACCGGTTTGCAAGCGTCCTTACAAGCTCGAACCTGAAGAGTTGAAGGAGCTGAAGAAGCAACTCGATATTCAAGAGCGAATGGGTCTCATCTGACCTAGTTCCTCTCCGTGGGGTTGTGGAGTACTCTTTGGGAAGAAGAAGGATGGAACGGACCGACTTTGTGTTGACTACCGTCCATTGAATAAGAATACTATCAAGAACAAATACCCACTTCCCAACATCAACGAGGTGTTCGAACAACTCAAAGGTGCCCAAGTATTCTCCAAGCTTGATCTCCGTATGGGTTATCACCAGATTCAAATCCGTGAGCAAGATATTCCCAAGACGGCTTTTAGGACAAGCTATGGTTCATATGAATACACTGTCATGTCTTTTGGCCTCGTCAATGCTCCTTCGACTTTCTCTCGCATGATGAACTTCATCTTCAGCGCCTACACAAACGACTTTGTTTTGGTCTATCTCGACGACATTCTGGTCTTTTCGAAGAACAAGGAAGATCATGCCAATCATTTGCGTTTGGTGCTCGATAAGCTCAGGGAACATCAATTCTACGCCAAGTTCTCAAAGTGCGAGTTTTGGCTCGATGAGGTCCTGAAAGCACAAGTGCTCCCTAGGTGGTTTTGATAATTGATGACAACATATCTCTTGTTGGACTAACATTTCGATCTAGCATGTTTCAGATAAGTTCAACAATGGAGTGGCATGGACTAAAGGTTGTGGGAACTCCTTCAAGATGCTGAGGACAAAGGATTGGCTAAAGCTTCAAGCTCACGACTCTTCATTTTATATTTTAGTGATCCAAGATCACATTGAGTCTTTAGGAAAAGCCAATACTATCAAGGAGGGATGAGGTGTTGCTTAATGAGCCTCTTGCTTCATGTGCTTAGTGATATGCTCCAAAACCCTCAACTACTTTCCCACTTCCACATATGACCTAAACCCTAAGCCAAACTCGGTCCTACCGATTCTTCCTATCCGGCGCCACCGAGTTTCACTTGTCATAAGCCACTGCCAAACCCTAGCAATTCGGTTCTACCAATAGGGATCTCGGTCTCACCGAGATGGGATTGCAAACTCTCTGTTACCTATTGCAATATTCTCGGTCCCACTGAGATATGCAATCGGTCCCACCGAGATTAAAATGTAAACTCAGTGTTTCCCCTTTGTAACTTTTTGGTCTCACCGAGTTCCACTCGGTCTCACCGAAAGAGCAAATCGGTCCCACCGAGTTTGCCTGACCAACTCTCTGGTTAGCTAATTACCAAATTCGGTCTCACCGAGTTTGTGTAATTGGTCTCACCGAGATTACGTTATGCCCAAACCCTAACCATATCGGTCCTACCGAGTTGCATGTCAGTCCCACCGAAAATCTCTAACGGTCACTAGGTTTCCATTTTCGGTCCGACCGAGTTTATTGATTCGGTCCCACTGAGATTGGAAAACTGTGTAATGGTTAGATTTTGTGTGGACGCTATATATACCCCTCCACCTCCTTCTCATTCGGAGAGAGAGCCATCAGAACACATACACCATTCCAACTCATATGTTCTAAGAGAGAACCACCTACTCATGTGTTGAGACCAAGATATTCCATTCCTACCATATGAATCTTGATCTCTAGCCTTCCCAAGTCTTTCCACTCAAATCTTCTTTCCACCAAATCCAAATCCTATGAGAGAGAGTTGAGTGTTGGGGAGACTATCATTTGAAGCACAAGAGCAAGGAGTTCATTACCTACACACCATTTGTTACTTCTTGGAGAGTGGTGTCTCCTAGATTGGCTAGGTGTCACTTGGGAGCCTCCGACAAGATTGTGGAGTTGAACCAAGGAGTTTGTAAGGGCAAGGAGATCGCCTACTTCGTGAAGATCTACCGCTAGTGAGGCAAGTCCTGTGTGGGCGATGGCCATGGTGGGATAGACAAGGTTGCTTCTTCGTGGACCCTTTGTGGGTGGTTGCTTCTTCGTGGACCCTTCGTGGGTGGAGCCCTGTGTGGACTCGCGCAACCATTACCCTTTGTGGGTGGAGCCCTGTGTGGACTCTCGCAACCGTTACCCTTTGTGGGTTGAAGTCTCCATCAACGTGGATGTAGGATAGCACCACCTATCCGAACCACGGGAAAAACATCCGTGTCTCCAATTGCGTTTGAATTCTCCAAACCCTTCCCTTTACATTCTTGCAAGTTGCATGCTTTACTTCCGCTGCTCATATACTCTTTGCATGCTTGCTTGATATGTATTGTGTGTGTTGAAATTGTGCCTAAACTCCACTTAAACCGAAAAAGCTTAAAAATTGCAACTTTAGCATTAAGTGTCTAATCACCCCCCTCTAGACACATCTACTTCTAGATCCTACATAGGGAGTCTTAGACATAGAGTGCCTATTCTTGATGGAGAGTATTTTCATGAGTGGAAAAATGAGATGCTTGTAATCTTCAATCAATATCATTTGAACAAGTATATTGCTAGCCCTTGTGCACCCCATATTGATCCCTTGCGTCCTACCCTAGATGAAGATATTAACATGATTCGCAATCTTAGAACTATTGAGCTCATCATTAGAGGATTGCCCAAAAATTTGATTGCTAGTTTGCCTACTCACAATTGTGCCTATACCATATGGAAATTTCTTGAGGAACGATTTCCCGATTATTCCTTGAAAACTTTGGATGAAATTCTCCATAAATCTATTGCCTTGAGTAAGATGAACTCTAGTGATCCTAGTTTTGGTAAATGTCTTTTTGAACTTGCCAATCTTAAGCATGCTAAAGGAGATGTTGGAATCATTAATGATATCATATTCAAAGCTATAAGAATTCATAAAAGTAACCACTTTGATGATCATTTATCTAATGAATTACCCTCTCTAGGAAACGATGAGTCATAAGATCATGATGAACATGAATATTATGATGATGATGATGATGATAGTGACTTCGATCTTGATGATGCAATGATACATTTTGGTCTTATGGCAAATCTTCGGGGATATGAATCAGGAGGAAAGGAATGGGTTCTTGATAGTGGATGTACTGATCATATGACCGGAGATGAAGAGATGTTTCGTGAGCTTGCTGAAAATGATGGCCCTCGAAAATATGTCACCTTTGGTGATAATTCAAAGGGTAAAGTAGTTGGCCTTGGTAAGGTGGCCATCTCACATGATAGTTCCATTCAAAATGTCATGCTCGTTGAATCTCTTGGCTACAACTTACTTTCAGTATCTAGACTTGCTGATTTCGGTTTGAATGTCCTATTTACTGAGGTAGATTGCCAAGTATTTCGTCGAGACAATCATAAAATGGTCTTTACGGGTATGCGTAGAGGTGATCTTTACATTGTCGATTTCTCTAAAAAGGCACAACCTAAAACTTGCTTTGTTGCTAAATCCTCAAAAGGTTGGTTGTGGCATAGATGACTAGGTCACGTTGGCATGAGAAACCTTGACAAGCTTATTAAAGGAAATCATATCCTTGGAGTCAACGATGTCATATTTGATAAGGATAGACTTTGAAGTGCTTGTCAAGCAGGTAAACAGGTTGGAGGAAGACATCCCGTGAAGAACATCATGACCACAAGGAGGCCACTCGAGCTACTTCACATGGATCTTTTTGGTCCCAACGCCTACAAGAGTCTCGGTGGAAATTCTTTTGGTCTAGTTATAGTTGATGACTTTTCAAGGTTTACGTGGGTATTCTTTCTTAATGACAAGTCGCAGGTCCAGAAGATCTTCAGAAACTTCGCTAGGAAAGCCCAAAATCAGTTTGATGTGAACATCAAGAAGGTTCGGAGTGACAACGGAATGGAGTTCAAGAACGCAAATGTGGACACCTTTCTTGACGAAGAAGGGATTTCACACGAATTCTCGGCTACGTACACACCTCAACAAAATGGAGTTGTTGAGAGGAAGAACCGGACGCTCATCGAAATGGCAAGAACAATGCTTGATGAATACAAGACGCCAAAGCACTTTTGGGCAGAAGCGGTTGAGACAGCTTGTCACGCAACAAATCGCTTATATCTTCACAAGCTACTCGGCATGATGGCATACGAGCTCCTCACCGGTAACAAGCCTCAAGTTGGATACTTTCGAGTATTCGGCTCAAAGTGCTACATTCTTGATAAGCATCGTCGTTCAAAGTTTGCTCCTAAATCTCATGAAGGTTTTCTACTTGGTTATGGATCAAACTCTCACACTTAGCATGTCTACAACAATTTCACCCGAAAGGTTGAAGAGACGGTAGATGTGAAGTTTGATGAATCTAATGGCTCGCAAGTAGAGCAATTGCCAATTGATGTAGGAGATAAAGATTCTTCAGAAGCAATCCAAGACTTGTCCATTGGCAAAATTCGTCCAACGGAGGTGAAGGAGAGTACTTCATCCGTCCAAGTGGAAGCTTCTACTTCACGACAAGGTGAACCAAGAATCGACACGGAAGCATCCACAAGTGGGACACACCAAGATGAAGAAAACGAGGAAATACATCAAGACGAACATCAACAACCTCCTTCTCCACCACGACAAGAGAACGACGACGTCAACAATGAAGAAGGCCAAGAAGAAGAACAAGATGAAGAAGATGTTCAACAAAGACCCAAGCAAAAGCTCTCACGAGTTCGAGCAAGAATTGCAAAGATCATCCCGTCGAGCAAATCCTAAATGATATACAAACCGGGATAATCACTCGCTCAAAAACTCGATTAGCTAACTTTTGTGAAAACTATTCATTCATCTCTAGCATTGAACCTATGAAGTTTGAAGAAGCATTGGAAGATCCGGATTGGATAAACGCTATGCATGAAGAGCTACATAATTTTGAGAGAAACCAAGTTTGGACATTGATTGAGAAGCCCGACAACAACCACAACATCATTGGTACCAAATGGGTGTTTCGCAACAAGCAAGATGAAGATGGACAAGTGGTTCGCAACAAAGCACGTCTCGTCGCCCAAGGGTACACACAAGTCGAAGGTATGGACTATGGTGAGACATATGCTCCCGTTGCTAGACTTGAGTCCATTCGCATCTTACTTGCCTATGCTAATCACCATAATATCACCTTGTACCAAATGGAAATTAAAAGTGCTTTTCTAAATGGTGAAATAGAGGAGGAAGTTTATGTCAAACAACCTCCCGGCTTTGTCAATCCTAAGAAACCAAATCATGTTTACAAACTTCACAAAGCTCTTTATGGTCTTAAACAAGCTCCTAGAGCATGGTATAAATGCTTGACCAAGTTCCTTACTACAAGTGGTTTTGAAATTGGTAAAATTGATTCTACTCTTTTCACTAAAAGGGTTAATGGAGAACTATTTGTATGCCAAATTTACGTTGATGATATCATATTTGGTTCAACTAACCCTCTCTTTAGTGAAAAGTTTGGAAAGCTAAGGTCAGAGAAGTTTGAGATGTCTATGATGAGTGAACTCAAATTCTTTCTCGGGTTGCAAATCAAGCAAACTAAGGAAGGTACATTTGTCTCTCAAACAAAGTACACCAAGGACTTATTCAAGAAGTTCAATATGCAAGAATGCAAAGGTATGTCTACACCCATGCCTACTAGTGGACATAATGATTTGACCAAAGATGGTGAACCGGTTGATCAAAAGGTTTATCGCTCTATGATTGGTTCATTGTTATACCTATGTGCTTCACATCCCGATATTATGCTAAGTGTGTGCATGTGTGCACGATATCAAGCTGCTCCTAAAGATTGTCATCTTAAGGCTGTGAAAAGGATAGTGAGATACTTAATCCATACACCAAATTTTGGCATTTGGTATCCTAAGAGGTCTTCTTTCGATCTTGTTGGCTATTCTGACTCGGATTATGCCGGAGACAAGGTTGATAGAAAGTCCACTTCGGGTACTTGTCAATTTCTTGGCAGATCTCTTGTGTCTTGGTCTTCCAAGAAACAAAACTCGGTATCCTTATCCACCGCCGAAGCGGAATACATTGCCGCTGGTTCATGTTGCGCTCAATTACTTTGGATGACCCAAACTCTTAAAGATTATGGGATTTATGTGAAACATGTTCCACTGCTTTGTGACAATGAAAGTGCTATCAAAATTGGTCATAATCCTGTACAACATTCTCGAACTAAGCATATTGAAGTTCGTCATCATTTCATTCGAGATCATGTTGCTAAGGGTGACATCAATCTTAAGCATGTTCACACCGATAAGCAATTAGCGGATATATTCACTAAACCGCTTGATGAGAAAATGTTTTGCAGGTTGAGAGGAGAATTGAACATCATTGATGCTTCGAACTTGGAGTAGAAACTCCATTGGATACATGCAAGACATGAGCTTATGACTAATCCATGATGTATCTCTTATGATAACTATCTTATGTCTTGGATATATTTGCACCTTGCATGTTGTCTAACCCATGTAGGTGCTTGGTTGAATCTAATTCCATGAGATTGCGACTCACTCATATCTTGAGCAATCTCTACATCACCAAGAATCTACACAATAGTGGTTGAAGACAAGGAAGCACAAAACCACTCAAACATATCCTTTGACAAATTCTATGTTAAGCTTCATGATTGTTATTTTTGGATACACAAGTGCTCTTCCTTGCAAGAACTAACCCATGTAGGTAGATGAACTCAAACTCCAAGTGGTGCTCCCAACTCTTGATGAACTACATCAACCTTGAGCACCCACACAAGTTCAACTACATGAGCAAGAACCACATCACCACCCAAGGTATGTCATTCCATCTTAGAGAAGCTTTACTCCAAGACATGAGTCAAAGCAACTCAACAAGATGTGAATACATCAAGATGCTTAAACGAAAAATGGTAACCCCATTTTGAGCTTAAACGATGAGTATGACCTATGATCAAGTTTTCTCACTTGACTCCTAAGTCAATATACTCTAACATAGGTGACTATGTCACCGCCCAATTCTAGATGAAGTTCTCTTGTGTTCTTTTCTGAGTTATTGCATTTGTCCCTTGCATATTTGTTTCCTTCTCTTTCAAACAAAAAAAACTTCATCTAGAAACTTTCACTCTTTTCCTTTTTGTTCTTGTTCTGCATATTTCTGCATCAAATTCCTTGCAAATCCTTCAGGTAATTCATTGCAAATCTTTGTGAGATCCTACATGTCTAGTGAGCTGAGGTGACAAGTGTTTTTCTCTGTGTAAACTCGGTTTCACCGACTTGCAATTTTCGGTCCAACCGAATCTTTTCGGTACCACCGAAATATGCCACTCGGTGCCACCGACTTTGCAATCAGAAAAATAGTTTGCCACTTGTTCTACATTTCTTCTGATCCAGCTCCACTCAATGAATCTTGTCCTCTACAAGCATCACAATTTTATCCTCTGCCTTGTGCTGAATCTCAAGGACCAAACCTATTCGACGGATTCCAGGAGAAACCTTCTTGGAAATTTATGTCAAAGGGGGAGAGAGAGATCACATCAAAGCTTGTAGGAGAGAGAGATCACATCAAGGGAGAGAAACAGTCTCAAGGACCAAACCTACAAGAGAGAAACAGTCTCAAGGACCAAACCTACAAGAGAGAAAATATTAAGGGGGAGAGAGAGACCTCAAGGGGGGAGAGAAAGTCTCAAGGATCCCAGATGTTGTTAAGGGGGGAGAGAGAAAATACTCAAGGATCCCAGATGCTTGACGATCAAGAGGAGAGATGTCACATGTCTTTTTGGGGGAAAGACATGTATTTGCATTAAGCTCTATCCATTTGTATCCTTCAGCTCTGATTTTCCCTTTCCTATCTTCTCCCAATATCCCATGTAAGATTCAGGGGGAGCAAGACACCTAAGGGAAAGAAATCAGTCAAATTCATTGCATATCTTTATTCTTGGGGACATGTTGAATCCAATGTGGTACCTAGTACTCACTCTCTACATGTCATCCCAGTCTTGGTATTCTTGTGGTTTCTTCTGTTTGCTCTGGCTAGTGGATGTACCTGTGTTATCTAACTTTGTTTGTGCAGGTTCATTCCATCCTAAGCCAACTCAAGACCACAAGGTAAGTATATGCATCAAAATCATGAGTATGAGGAGTTCTTGCTTATGTACATACTGTTTGCAAGAAGGACTCATGAGCATGAAGGTATTTTCCTTGATAATCTTTTGCTCTGATGCATATGGCCAAGATGCATGTAACACATTGCCTACTCTGTCATGATTATGCTCTCACATGTCTCTATATTTCATATTTACATGAGTGCATACATGTAGGGGGAGCCTATGCTTGTTACATGTCCTTCCAAAGCTTTACTTGTTGTTCTTTATATCTTTATCTAAAGCTTTGATGTATGTTGCCATGAATTACCAAAAAGGGGGAGATTGAAAGCACAAGTGCTCCCTAGGTGGTTTTCATAATTGATGACAACATATCTCTTGTTGGACTAACATTTCGATCTAGCATGTTTCAGATAAGTTCAACAATGGAGTGGCATGGACTAAAGGTTGTGGGAACTCCTTCAAGATGTTGAGGACAAAGGATTGGCTAAAGCTTCAAGCTCAAGACTCTTCATTTTATATTTTAGTGACCCAAGATCACATTGAGTCTTTAGGAAAAGCCAATACTATCAAGGAGGGATGAGGTGTTGCTTAATGAGCCTCTTGCTTCATGTGCTTAGTGATATGCTCCAAAACCCTCAACTACTTTCCCACTTCCACATATGACCTAAACCCTAAGCCAAACTCGGTCCTACCGATTCTTCCTATCCGGTGCCACCGAGTTTCACTTGTCATAAGCCACTGCCAAACCCTAGCAATTCAGTTCTACCAATAGGGATCTCGGTCTCACCGAGATGGGATTGCAAACTCTCTGTTACCTATTGCAATATTCTCGGTCCCACCGAGATATGCAATCGGTCCCACCGAGATTGCAATGTAAACTTAGTGTTTCCCCTTTGTTAATTTTCGGTCTCACCGAAAGAGCAAATCGGTCCCATCGAGTTTTCCTGACCAACTCTCTGGTTAGCTAATTACCAAATTCGGTCTCACCGAGTTTGTGTAATCGGTCTCACCGAGATTACGTTATGCCCAAACCCTAACCATATCGGTCCTACCGAGTTGCATGTCAGTCCCACCGAAAATCTCTAACGGTCACTAGGTTTACATTTTTGGTCCGACCGAGTTTATTGATTCGGTCCCACTGAGATTGGAAAACTGTGTAACGGTTAGATTTTGTGTGGAGGCTATATATACCCCTCCACCTCCTTCTCATTCGGAGAGAGAGCCATCAGAACACATACACCATTCCAACTCATATGTTCTAAGAGAGAACCACCTACTCATGTGTTGAGACCAAGATATTCCATTCCTACCATATGAATCTTGATCTCTAGCCTTCCCAAAGTTGCTTTCCACTCAAATCTTCTTTCCACCAAATCCAAATCCTATGAGAGAGAGTTGAGTGTTGGGGAGACTATCATTTGAAGCACAAGAGCAAGGAGTTCATTACCTACACACCATTTGTTACTTCTTGGAGAGTGGTGTCTCCTAGATTGGCTAGGTGTCACTTGGGAGCCTCCGACAAGATTGTGGAGTTGAACCAAGGAGTTTGTAAGGGCAAGGAGATCGCCTACTTCGTGAAGATCTACCGCTAGTGAGGCAAGTCCTTCGTGGGCGATGGCCATGGTGGGATAGACAAGGTTGCTTCTTCGTGGACCCTTTGTGGGTGTGCTTCTTCGTGGACCCTTCGTGGGTGGAGCCCTTTGTGGACTCGCGCAACCGTTACCCTTGGTGGAGCCCTCTGTGGACTCGCGCAACCGTTACCCTTCGTGGGTTGAAGTCTCCATCAACGTGGATGTAGGATAGCACCACCTATCCGAACCATGGGAAAAACATCCGTGTCTTCAATTGCGTTTGAATTCTCCAAACCCTTCTCTTTACATTCTTGCAAGTTGCATGCTTTACATTCCGCTGCCCATATACTCTTTGCATGCTTGCTTGGTATGTATTGTGTGTGTTGAAATTGTGCCTAAACTCCATTTAAACAGAAAAAGCTTAAAAATTGCAACTCTAGCATTAAGTGTCTAATCACCCCCCTCTAGACACATCTACTTCTAGATCCTACAGGTTCTTTATCTTGGGCACCTCATCTCTGCCAAGGGCATTGCGGTAAATCCTGAGAAGGTGTCTGCAATTGTGAATTGGGAACCACCTCAGAACGTGAAGCAACTCCGTAGCTTCCTCGGTCTCGCAAGCTACTGTCGAAGGTTCGTTGAGAACTTTTCAAAGATCGCGAAGCCTCTTTCAAACCTTCTCCAGAAGCACGTCAAGTACGTTTGGTCTCCGGAATGTGACATCGCTTTCAACATGTTGAAAGAGAAATTGGTCACTGCTCCAGTTCTGACTCCTCCTGATGAATCCAAACCGTTTGAGGTCTTCTGCGATGCCTCTCTCCAAGGTCTTGGTGCAGTGTTGATGCAAGAAAATAAAGTTGTGGCTTATACCTCTCGCCAGTTGAAGCCCAATGAGAAGAACTACCCCACTCATGACCTCGAGTTGGCGGCAGTTGTGCATGCTCTTTTGACTTGGAGACATCTCTTATTGGGAAGAAAAGTGGACATCTTCACTGACCACAAGAGTCTCAAGTACATTTTCACTCAGCCCAATCTCAACCTCAGGCAGACTCGTTGGGTCGAAATGATTCAAGAGTATAATCCGAGTATCGAGTATACTCCAGGCAAGGCCAATGTGATTGCTGACGCATTGAGCAGGAAAGCGTACTGCAACAGTCTGATTCTCAAGCCTTATCAACCGAGCTTTGTGAAGCTTTCCGCAAACTTAATCTGCAAGTTGTTCCTCAAGGTTTCCTCGCCAACCTTCAAGTCTCTCCTACATTGGAAGAGTAGATTCGTCAGGCTCAACTTCTTGATGCTATGGTGAAGAAGGTAAAGATTGGGATTGCCAAGAGTCAATCCAAGTACAAGTGCTACCGCCTTGATGACAAGAATACTCTCTTCTTCGAGGATCGTATTGTTGTGCCCAAAGGTGACCTTCGTAAAGTGATCATGAACGAGGCTCACAATTCACTCCTCTCCATCCACCCTGGGAGTACGAAGATGTATCAGGACCTCAAGAAAGCTTATTGGTGGACTCGAATGAAGCGCGAGATTGCTCAGCTCGTGAATGAATGTGATGTCTGCAGAAGAGTGAAGGCAGAACACCAAAGGCCAGCTGGTCTCCTCCAACCTCTTGCCATTCTAGAATGGAAGTTTGACCACATTGAGATGGACTTCGTGACTGGGTTTCCAAAGTCCAAGCGTGGCAATGATGCTATATTCGTTGTCATCGACAAACTCACTAAAGTGGCTCACTTTCTGCCTATCAAAGAGTCTATCACTGCAGCTCAATTGGCGGAGCTGTATACCTCTCGGATTGTCTCGCTGCATGGTATTCCACAGGTGATCTCTTCAGACCATGGCAGCATCTTTACCTCCAAGTTTTGGGATTCTTTTCAGAAGTCCATGGGCACCAACATCCGCTTCAGCACAGCTTTCCATCCTCAAACTAGCAGTCAAGTCGAGCGTGTCAATAAGATTCTTGAAGATATGCTCAGGGCTTGTGTGATCTCCTTCGGTATGAAGTGGGAGGATTGTCTTCCATATGCTAAATTCCCCTACAACAACAGTTTTCAAACAAGTTCGGGCAAGGCCCCATTCGAAATTCTGTATGGCAGGAAGTGTCGTACCCCTCTCAACTAGTCTGAAACCGGTGAACGTCAACTTCTTGGAAATTACTTAATCACAGAGGCAGAGGAGATGTGTAAAGTCATTCAAGATAACCTCAAAGCAGCGCAATCGCGCCAGAAGAGCTACTATGATAGTAAGCACCGTGATTTGGCTTTCAAGATCGGAGATCGTGTTTACCTCCGCGTCTCTCCAATGAAAGGTACTCGTCGCTTCGGTATCAAAGGGAAGCTTGCCCCTAGATACGTGGGTCCTTTCAAGATCGTCAGCAAGAGAGGCGATCTCGCCTATCAACTCGAGCTTCCTTGAAACTTTGCAAATGTGCACGACCTGTTCCATGTCTCTCAGCTCCGCAAGTGCTTCAAGACTCCTGACCGCACTGTCAACTTCGAAGACATTGATCTCCAAAAAGATCTCTCTTATCGTGAGCACCCCGTTGCTATTCTTGAAGAGACTGAACGCAAGACTCGCAATAAGTCAATCAAATTCCTCAAAGTCAAGTGTTCACACCATTCCGACCGTGAAGCCACCTGGGAGCGCGAGGATCACCTCCGTTCTGAGTACCCGACGTTCTTCCAGTCCTAGATCTCGGGACAAGATCCTTTCTTAGTGGTGGAGTGTTGTAACACCCCGGATGTAATTTACCTAATATGTACTCCAACTCTTGTCGTTTCCGACGCTAAGTTATTTTATTTTCTCGAGTTTGGGTTTTTGTCTCCGTTGTGTTGTTGTCGTTGTCATGCATCTCATATCATGTCATCATGTGCATTGCATTTGCATACGTGTTCGTCTCATGCATCCGAGCATTTTCCCCGTTGTCCGTTTTGCATTCCGGCGCTCCTATCTCCTCCGGTGGTCCTTTCTACCTTTCATGTGTGGGGGTTAAAAATTTCCGGATTGGACCGAGACTTGCCAAGCGGCCTTGGTTTACTACCGGTAGACCGCCTGTCAAGTTTCGTACCATTTGGACTTCGTTTGATGCTCCAATGGTTAACCGAGGGACCAGGAAGGCCTCGTGTGTGTTGCAGCCCAACACCCCTCCAATTTGTCCCAAAACCCTCTCCATCATCTAGAGCGTTCGATCACGATCGTGTGGCCGAAAACCGCACCTCATTTGGACACTCCTAGCTCCTCCTATGCCTATAAATAGGTCCTCCTCCGAATTCCCGGATCTCCTTCGTCCCCAAACCCTAAAAAATCGCATCGTGCCGCGCCGGACATGTCCGTCCCTGGCCGGACGCTTCACACCGCCGCGCCCGGCTAGTGACAGCGCGCCACGTGTCGCCGCCGCATCGCTCCCGCCGCCGGCCCGCTCGGCCCGCCGCCGGCCCCCGAGCCCGTTTTCCTCCGCGCCGCCCGCGCCTGCCCTTGCCCGCCCGAGCCGGGAAGCTCCTTCGCCGGCCACCGCGACCGCCATCTCCGGTCACCGCCTCGCCTCGTCGCCAGCCATCGCCTCGGCCGCCGATCCTTGCCGCCCGCGGCCACTCCGGTGCGCCGCTCCTCGCCGGCCTCGGATCCGGCGAGATCCGGCCAGCCCGCTCCTTCGGTGAGCTCCGGCAGCCGCCTCCCCGCCGAACTATGGCGCCGACCCCGGCGAACATCGATCCGCACGCCTCCCGTTCTCAGATCCAGATCTAGAACCCTAGGGTTGACTTCATTTTTTTCTTAAGTCTGCAGATTATATTGCCATGTTCGTCATGCTATATCTCCTCATCCATAGATCTGTTTTGGGCGTGCAGCATATCAAAATGTTCGCCTCGGAGAGTACATCATTTCATATCATTGCATCATTTTCATTTGAGCTCATCTTGTTGCCCGAAATTCTGTTGGAAGAGTGCTATTTGAGTTAATTGTCAGATCTGCTGCACCAAATAGTTATTTGTCATTTTTGCCATGATTAATGTGTACATGATATGCTCATGAGCTCTACATGTGTTTTGTTATATGCTTTTCCATCTTTACAGAGGTGCTATGCATGTATTTTTGTGATGTGTGTGGTGACTAGCACAAGCTTGCAAAGTGGTACATTCGTTAATGCTGATTTCAGGGACTTAGCAATTCCACTAAGTCCTTGATCTGTTTTTATCATGATGCCATATGTTCATGTTGTTTCCTAGTGATCCGTGCCTCTTTTGAGGATGATTAGTAAGGATGATTTGTTAATCTTGTAGTGCTCTATCTATCCATGTCTTTGTTTGAAATTATGGAGCACCCTAGCTTGAGTTAATCGAGCTCTACTTTTGCTATTTCGTGAATCTGGGCAGATTTTCTACTTGTTAGCAATTTTGCCGAGGATGTTGTAGTTGATCCGTGCATGCTATGTTGTTGTTCTTGCCATGTCTAGATTATATAATGTGTATTCTTGATTGGTGTATGCTTAGATTGTCATGACATGCTCTGTAGTGAGTGCATCGAGCTCGTGAACATGCCTACTTGATATCTGATTTGCATGCTCCAGTTTTTCTCTAAGTCTGAGATCTGATTATGTTTTTGCCATGTTCACATGCTTGCAATTGTATTTTCTGATCCCTTTTGGCTCAAGGTCACTAAGGGACTTTTGTTAAGCTCTTTGATTATCTCCATGCCATGCCTTACTTTGCCATGTTAAGTTCCTGTAGCATCTAGTGTTCATGCTTCAAAGTGTGCTACCTGTTCTGAAATTCCAGGCTTGTGTTAATTTCACTAAGTCTGAAACCTGTTTACCAATTGCACTTTTGCCATGCTTGTTTGAACCTGTTAATGGATGAATTGGCCGTAGCTCAGTGTTCATATTTTGTTAAGCATCATGAGTGGATCCTTGACATGTATTTTGTTGCCATGTTTGGGTGCTGTAGCATGTTTAACTTGTTGCATTTATATGGCTACTTGCTGTTTATCGTAGACCGGTGCCATATTTGTTTTGCTTGCCATTTCTAAACCGTACATCCGATTCCGGCGTTCTTTATATCGATTTCAACCGAAATCACCTCACCTTTCCAGTGGCACTCTTGGATTTCCATGTTGAGGCCAGGTTCATTCATTCCTTGTCAAATCTTGCATATGCATCACATATCGCATCCCGCATAGCATACCATGTTTGCATCATGTTGTTTGAGCTTTGCACGTGGTTGATTGTGTTCTTGTTGCTTGTTTGTCTTGCTTGGGTAGATCCGGGAGACGAGTTCGCTAACGAGGAGCCCATTGAGTTTGCTTTCGAGGATCCAGTCAACTCTGACAACTTTGCAGGCAAGATGATCATACCCTCGAAATCACTTCTATCTTTGCTTTGCTAGATGCTCGCTCTCTTGCTATGCCTATGCTACGATGCCTACCACTTTCTTATCATGCCTCCCAAATTCCCATGTCAAACCTCTAACCCACCATGTCCTAGCAAACCGTTGATTGGCTATGTTACCGCTTTGCTCAGCCCCTCTTATAGCGTTGCTAGTTGCAGGTGAAGATTGGAGACCGTTCCTTGTTGGAACATTATTTTCTTGTTGGGATATCACTATATTATCTTGTTATCTTAATGCATCTATATACTTGTTAAAGGGTGGAAGGCTCGGCCTTTTGCCTAGTGTTTTGTTTCACTCTTGCCGCCCTAGTTTCCGTCATATCGGTGTTATGTTCCTGGATTTTGTGTTCCTTACGCGGTTGGGTAATAATGGGAACCCCTTGACAAATCGCCTTAAATGAAACTCTTCCAGCAATGCCCAACCTTGGTTTTACCATTTGCCACCTAGCCTCTTTTCCCTTGGGTTCCGGAGTCCAAGGGTCATCTTATTTTAAACCCCCTCGGGCCAGTGCTCCTCTGAGTGTTGGTCCAAACTAGAGTCCTGTGCAGCGCCCCCTCGGGGAAACTCGAGGTTTGGTTTTAGTTGTATGGAGCACTCATCTGAGTGTGCCCTGAGGACGAGATATGTGCAGCTCCTATCGGGATTTGTCGGCACATTCGGGCGGTGTTGCTGGATTGGTTTTGACTTGCCGAAGTTGTCTTGTAGAACCAGGATACCGAGTCTGATCGGAATGTCTCGGGAGAAGGTATATCCTTCGTTGACCGTGAGAGCTTGTCATGGGCTAAGTTGGGACTCCCCTGCAGGGATTTTAACTTTCAAAAGCCGTGCCCACGGTTATGGCCAGATGGGAATTTGTTAATGTCCGGTTGTAGATAACTTGAACCTTAACTTAATTAAAATAAATCAACTGTGTGTGTTACCGTGATGGTCTCTTCTCGGCGGAGTCCGGGAAGTGAACACGGTGTTGGAGTAATGCTTGCCGTAGGTTGTTCTCTAGTTTTTCATTCGTGCTTTGCCTTCTCTTCTCGCTCTCTTTTGCGAACAGGTTAGCCACCATATATGCTAGTCGCTTGCTGCAGTTCCACATATAACCTTGCTTTACCTATAAGCTTAAATAGTCTTGATCGCGAGGGTGCGAGATTGCTGAGTCCCTGTGACTCACAGATTACTTCCAAACCAGATGCAGGGCCTGATGACTCCGTTCCAGATGATGCGCTAGAGCTCAAGTGGGAGTTCAACGAAGGCTCACGCCGTTACTATGTGTCTTTCCCTGATGATCAGTAGTGATGCCCAGTTGGGGCGATCGGGACTGTGTCGCATGTTGGGTTGATCTTTTATTTTGGTACCATAGTTGGACCATGAGTGATTGGATGATGTAATGCTATTTATGTACTTTGTTTGACGTGGCGAGTGTAAGCCAACTATGTACCTTCCCTTTCATTATCTATTTACATGGGATGTTGTGAAGATTGCCTTACTTGCGACATTGCTTTCAATGTGGTTATGCCTCTGAGTCATGCTTCGACACGTAGGAGATATAGCCGCATCGAGGGCGTTACATACATCATTGCTAACTACGAAGTTATTACTATGTTTTTCAACAGAAAATCCCGATGGATTGTGTGCCTCATCTGATGTATCAGAATGGTCGCCTTGCGGTTCTGAACATACAGCCATGTCAATCTAAGGAGCTCACCTGTGCATATTAGATTTCTAAAACCGGTCAACACATGCTAATCAAAGAATGGAAAAAATGTTTGGACATTAGCAAGGAGGTTCTCGGAAGTAACATTAAGCGAAAGGAAAGAATTGGAGACAGGATAATCTCCATTCTCCATAATGGAGAGTCAGGGGCTATATTGTTTTTTGCTATTTTACCTTAGAGAATATAGTAGGTCCTAAGAGAATGTAGTAGGTCCTATGAGGTAAAATATGTTTATTATGTGATACAATGTGTTAGAGTTGATGATGAGGAGTACTTGTGATTACGACTAGTGACCAATTTGCTATGTGATGTCTCATTGATGAAAACGATGATCTTAAGGAGGTGTTATATGACAATGATGTATTATGATGGTAAGTTGTTAATGATATGATGATGATATTTATTATATCATTGGGGTGAAAGAACCACGGATTAGTTTCAAGTAGATGTCCATCCACTTGAAACTAGTCCACGGTTCTTTCACCCCGTGATGTAATAACTCATTATGATGTAAAAACAATTTCTAAATTCCTGTTGTATGAAAACTTGTGTAAAGGTGTACGAATACAACATGAAATAAAAAAATAAAACATGAAATAATAGTAGCAGCGCGGGCAGGGAGAAGCGCCACTACTAATTACCAGTAGCGCTCCTCCAGGAAGTCGCTACTACTAATTCGATTTAGCAGTAGCATGGGCGGAGGCATGCTACTGCTATGCGTTAGCTGTAGCGCCTTATCAGTAGCGCATCGCCCTGCGCTACTGATAGGCCTAAAACCCGCGCTGCTGTTAGGCTTTTCCCTAGTAGTGAAGAGTCCTTCTCGGACTCCAGGGCCAGACGCCAGGGTTCCCGGCGTCTGGACCCAGATGCCAAGGACCCTGGCATCTGGCCCATGGAGTCCGCAAAACTTCCTTCTGCGCTTTCCAAAACCTTGTGGGCTTTCCCCTTTCGCCCAAATAAAGTGTTCTCGTACCCAAACATTTTGAGAAACATCCGGAACCCCTTCCTGTGAATTCCGGAACCCTTCTGAGAACAAACACTATTATCCCATATATCAATCTTTATGTCCGGACCATTCCGGAGTTCCTCGTCATGTCTGTGATCTCACCCGGGACTCTGAGCAACATTCGGTCACCAACATACATAACTCATATAATACTATATCATCAATGAACATTAAGCGTGCAGACCCTACGGGTTCGAGAACTATGTAGACATGACCGAGAGACCTCTCTGGTCAATAACCAATAGCGGAACCTGGATGCCCATATTGGCTCCTACATATTCTACAAAGATCTTTATCGGCCGAACCGCATAACAACATACGTTGTTCCCTTTGTCATCGGTATGTTACTTGCCCAAGATTCGATCGTCGGTATCATCATACCTGGTTCAATATTGTCATCGGAAAGTCTCTTTACTCGTTCCGTAATGCATCATCTCGTGACTAACTCATTAGTCACATTGCTTGCAAGGCTCAAAGTGATGTGCATTACCGAGAGGGCCTAGAGATACCTCTCCAATACACGGAGTGACCAATCCTAATCTCGATCTAGGCCAACTCAGCAAACACCATCGGAGACACCTGTAGAGCATCTTTATAATCACCCAGTTACGTTGTGACGTTTGATAGCACACAAGGTGCTCCTCCGGTATTCGGGAGTTGCATAATCTCATAGTCAGAATAACATGTATAAGTCATGAAGATAGCAATAGCAATAAAACTAAACGATCATCATGCTAATCTAACGGATGGGTCTTTTCCATCACATCATTCTCCTAATGACGTGATCCCATTTCTTAAATGACAACACATGTCTATGGTTAGGAAACTTAACCATCTTTGATTAACGAGCTAGTCAAGTAGAGGCATACTAGGGACACTTTGTTTTGTCTATGTATTCACACATGTATCAAGTTTCCGGTTAATACAATTCTAGCATGAATAATAAACATTTATCATGATATAAGGAAATATAAATAACAACTTTATTATTGCCTCTAGGGCATATTTCCTTCAGTCTCCCGCTTGCACTAGAGTCCATAATCTAGTTCACATAGTCATGTGATTTAACACCAATAGTTCACTTCTTTATGTGATTAGTTCACATCCCCATGTGACTAACACCCAAAGGGTTTACTAGAGTCAATAATAGAGTTCACATCCCCATGTGACTAACACCCAAAGGGTTTACTAGAGTCAATAATTTAGTTCACATCGCTATGTGATTGACACCTAAAGAGTACTAAGGTGTGATCATGTTTTGCTTGTGAGAGAAGTTTAGTCAACGGGTCTTCCACATTCAGAGTCATATGTATTTTGCAAATTTTCTATGTCTACAATGCTTTGCACGGTGCTACTCTAGCTAATTGCTCCCACTTTCAGTATGTATCTAGATTAAGACCTAGAGTAATCCAGATCAATGTCAAAGCTTGCATCGACGTTACCCTGTACGACGAAATTTTTGTCACCTCCATAACCGAGAAACATGTCCTTATTCCATTAAGGATAATTTCGACCGCTGTCCAGTGATTATTGTACCCTCTTGCCAAACTCATGGTGAGGTACACAATAGGTATGGTACACAACATAACATACTTTATAGAACCTATGACTGAGGCATAGGGAATGACTTTTCATTCTCTTTCTATTTTCTGCCGTGGTTGGGTTTTGAGTCTTTACTCAACTTCACACCTTGCAACACAGGAAAGAACTCCTTCTTTGGCTATTCCATTTTGAACTAATTCAAAAACTTGTCAAGGAATGTACTCATTGAAAAAACTTACCAAGTGTCTTTATCTATATCTATAGATCTTGATGCTCAATATGTAAGCAGCTTCACCGAGGTCTTTCTTTTGAAAAATTCCTTTCAAATACTCCTTTATGCTTTCCATAAAAATTCTACACCATTTTCGATCAACAATATGCCATTCACATATATTTATCTAAAAGGCTGTCGTGCTCCCACTCACTTTCTTGTAAATACAGGCTTCACCGAAATTCTGTATAAAACCATATGCTTTGATCACTTTATCAAAGCGTATATTCCAACTCCTAGATGCTTGCACCAGTCCATAGATGGATGGTTGGAGCTTGCACACTTTGTTAGCTTCTTTAGGAGCTTGCACACTTTGTTAGCTTCTTTAGGATTGTTGCATCATATACAACTCTTCTTTAAGAAATCCATTAAGGAATGCAGTTTTGACATCCATTTGCCAGATTTCATAAAATGTGGCAATTGCTAACATGATTCGGACAGACATAAGCATCGCTACGAGTGAGAAAATCTTATCGTAGTCAACACCTTGAACTTGTCGAAAACTTTTGCGACAATTCGAGCTTTGTAGATAGTAACACTACTATGAGCGTCCGTCTTCCTCTTGAAGATCCATTTATTCTCAATGGCTCGCCGATCATCGGCAAGTCAATCAAAGTCCATACTTTGTTCTCATACATGGATCCCATCTCAGATTTCATGGCCTCAAGCCATTTCACGGAATCTGGGCTCATCATCGCTTCCTCATAGTTCATAGGTTCATCATGGTCTAGTAACATGACTTCCAGAACAGGATTACCGTACCACTCTGGTGGGGACCATACTCTGGTTGACCTACGAGGTTCGGTAGTAACTTGATCTGAAGTTTCATGATTGTCATCATTAGCTTGCTCACTAATTGGTGTAGGAATCACTGGAACTGATTTCTATGATGATCTACTTTCCAATTCAGGAGAAGGTACAATTACCTCATCAAGTTCTACATTCCTCCCACTCACTTCTTTCGAGAGGGACTCCTTCTCTAGGATCCATTCTTAGCAATGAAGTTCTTGCCTTCGGATATGTGATAGAAGGTGTACCCAATAGTTTATTTTGGGTATCCTATGAATACACACTTTTGTGATTTAGGTTTGAGCTTATCAAGTTGAAACCTTTTTCACCTAAGCATCGCAACCCCAAACTTTTAAGAAACGACAGCTTAGGTTTCTTCCCAAACCATAGTTCATACGGTGTCGTCTGAATGGATTTAGATGGTGCGCTATTTAAGGTGAATGCAGCTGTCTCTAATGCATAACCCCACAATGATAGTGGTAAATTGGTAAGAGACATCATAGATCGCACCATATATCTTATAACGTACGGTTACGATGTTCGGACACACCATTATGCTATGGTGTTCTAGGTGGCATGAGTTTGTGAAACTATTCCACATTGTTTTAATTGAAGGCCAAACTCGTAACTCAAATATTCGCCTCTGCGATCAGATCGTAGAAACTTTATTTTCTTGTTACGACGATTCTCCACTTCACTCTGAAATTCTTTAAACTTTTCAAATGTTTCAGACTTATGTATCATTAAGTAGATATACCCATATCCGCTCAAATCATGTATGAAGGTCAGAAAATAATGATACCCGTCGCGAGCCTCAACACTCATCGGACGGCATACATTGGTATGTATTATTTTCAGTAAGTCAGTGGCTTGCTCCATTGTTCTGGAGAATGGAGTCTTAGTCATCTTGCGCATGAGGTATGGTTCGCAAGCATCAAATGATTCATAATCAAGTGATTACAAAAGTCCATTTGCATGGAGTTTCTTCATGCGCTTTACACCAATATGACCTAAATGGCAGTGCCACTAGTATGTTGCACTATCATTATCAACTTTTGCATCTTTTGGCATCAATATTATGAATATGTGTATCACTATGATCGAGATTCAATAAACTATTCACCTTGGGTGTATGACCACAGAAGGTTTTATTCATGTAAACAGAATAACAATTATTCTTTGACTTAAATGAATAACCGTATTGCAATAAAGATGATCCAATCATATTATGCTCAACACAAACACCAAATAACATTTATTTTAGGTTCAACACTAATCCCTAAGGTAAAGGGAGTGTGCGATGGTGATTTTATCAACCATGGGATCACTTCCAACACACATCTTCACCTCGCACTCAACTAGTCTCTCATTTTGTAACTCCTATTTCAAGTTACTAATCATAGCAACTGAACCGGTATCAAATACCCTGGGGTTACTATGAACACTAGTAAAGTACACATCAATAACTTGTATATCAAATATACCTTTCACTTTGCCATCCTTCTTATCCGCCAAGTATTTGGGGCAGTTCCGCTTCCAATGACCATTTCCTTTGCAGTAGAAGCACTCAGTTTCAGGCTTGGTCTAGCTTTGGGCTTCTTCATGGGAGTGGCAACTTGCTTGTCATTCTTCTTGAAGTTCCCTTTCTTTCCCTTTCCCTTTTACATGAAACTAGTGGTCTTGTCAACCATCAACACTTGTTGCTTTTCTTGATTTCTAAATTCGCCGATTTCAGTATTGCGAAGAGCTAGCGGAATCATTTTTGTCATCCCATGCATATTATACCTCATCACGAAGTTCCAGTAACTTGGTGATAGTGACTAGAGAACTCTTTCAATCACTATCGTATCTGGAAGATTAACTCCCACTTGATTCAAGTGATTGTAGTACTTAGACATTCTGAGCACATGCTCACTAGTTGAGCTATTCTCCTCCATCTTGTAGGCAAAAAATACTTGTCAGACGTCTCATACCTCTCGACTCGGGCATGAGTTTGAAATACCAATTTCAACTCTTGGAACATCTCATATGCTCCATGGCGTTTCAAAACATTTTTGAAGTCCCGATTCTAAGCCGTAAAGCATGGTGCACTAAACTATCAAGTAGTCATCATACCGATCTTGTCAAACGTTCATAACGTCCGCATTTGCTGCTGTAAGAGTTCTGTCACCTAGCGGTGCATCAAGGACATAATTCTTCTATGCAGCAATGAGGATAATCCTCAGATCACGGACCTAGTCCGCATCATTGCTACTATCAACTTTCAACTTAGTTTTCTCTAGGAATATATCAAAAACATAGGGGAGCTACAACGCGAGCTATTGATCTACAACATAGATATGCAAAAACTATCAGGACTAAGTTCATGACAAATTAAGTTCAATTAATCATATTACTTAAGAACTCCCAGTTAGATAGACATCCCTTGAGTCATCTAATTGATAAAGTGATCCATATCAACTAAACCATGTCCGATCATCACGTGAGATGGAGTAGTGTTCAATGGTGAACATCTCTATGTTGATCATATCTACTATATGATTCATGTTCGACCTTTCAATCTCTAGTGTTCCAAGGCCATATCTGCATATGCAAAACTGTCTTGCACCTGTTGTATGTGAACGTAGAGCTTATCACACCCGATCATCACGTGGTGTCTCGACATGACGAACTAACACAACGGTGCATACTTAGGGAGAACACTTATACCTTGAAGTTTTAGTAAGGGATCATCTCATAATGCTACCATCATACTAAGCAAAATAAGATGCATAAAAGATAAACATCACATGCACTCAAAATATGTGACATGATATGGCCGTCATCATCTTGTGCCTTTGATCTTCATCTCCAAAGTACTATCATGATCACCATCGTCACCGGCTTGACACCATGATCTCCATCATCTTGATCTCTATCAACGTGTCATGACATGGTCGTCTCGCCAACTATTGCTTTTGCAACTATTGCTATAGCATAGCGATAAAGTAAAGCAATTATGTGGCGCTTGCATCTTATGCAATAAAGAGACAACCATAAGGCTTCTGCCAGTTGTCCATAACTTTAACAAAACATGGTCATCTCGTACAAAAATTTATATCTCATCATGTCTTGACCATATCACATCAAAACATGCCCTCCAAAAACAAGTTAGACATCCTCTACTTTGTTGTTGCAAGTTTTACGTGGCTGCTATGGGCTACTAGGAAGAACCGTTCTTACCTACGCATCAAAACCACAATGATTTTTTGTCAACTGTGCTGTTTTAACCATCAACAAGGACCGGCCGTAGTCAAACTCGATTCAACTAAAGTTGGAGAAATAGACACCCGCCAGCCACCTGTGTGTGAAGCACATTGGTAGAACTAGTCTCATGAACGCGGTCATGTAATGTCGGTCTAGGCCACTTCATCCAACAATACCGCCGAATCAAAGTAAGACGTTGGTGGTAAGCAGTATGACTATTATCGCCCACAACTGTTCTACTCATGCATATAACATCTACGCATAGACCTGGCTCGGATGCCACCATTGGGGAACACAATATTTCAAAAAAAAATCCTATGATCACACAAGATTTATCTAGCAGATGCATAGCAATGAGAGGGGAGAGTGTGTCTACATACCCTTGTAGCCCGAAAGCAGAAGCGTTTATCAACACGGTTGATGTAGTCGTACACCTTCATGATCCGTCCCGATCAAGTACCGAACGTACAGCACCTCCGGGTTCAGCACACATTCAGCTCGATGACGTCCTCGCCTTGTTGATCCAGCAAGAGGGGAGAAGTAGTAGATGAGTTCCGGCAGCACGACGGCGTGGTGACGGTGTTTGGTGAAGAACAATCTCCGCAGGGCTTCGCCTAAGCACTACAAAAACTATGATGGAGGATAAATTAGAGGGGTTGGGGTTGCCGGCACACGGCTTCGTGTTTCTTGATGTGTCTTGGGTGCTAGCCCTGCCCCTCTATTTATATGTTGAGCCTTGGGGTCAAAACTTGGAGTAAAAGCCTCCACAAAGTCGGTTTCACCCGAAAGGCAAGATTCCTTCTCGGACTCCAAGGCCAGATGCCACGGACCCTGGCGTCTCGCCCCTGGGCTCCGCAAAAATTCCTTTTGTGCTTTCCAAAAACCTTGTGGGCTTTCCCCTTTGGCCCAAATAAAGTGTTCTCGTACCCAAACATTTCGGGAAACGTCCGGAACCCCTTCTGGTGAATTCCGGGAACCCTCCCGGAGACCAAACACTGTTATCCCATATATCAGTCTTTAACTCCGGACCATTCCGGAGTTCCTCGTCATGTCCGTGATCTCATCCTGGACTCTGAACAACATTCGGTCACCAACATACATAACACATATAATACTATATCGTCAACGGACGTTAAGCTTGCGGACCCTACGAGTTCGAGAACTATGTAGACATGACTAAGACACCTCTCTGGTCAATAACCAATAGCGTAAGCTGGATGCCCATATTGGCTCCTACATATTCTACGAAGATCTTTATCGGGTGAACCGTATAACAACATACGTTGTTCCCTTTGTCATCGGTATGTTACTTGCCCGAGATTCGATCATCGGTATCATCATACCTAGTTGAATCTCATCACCGGAAAGTCTCTTTACTCGTTCCTTAATGCGTCATCCTGTGACTAACTCATTAGTCACATTGCTTGCAAGGCTCATAGTGATGTGCATTACCGAGAGCCCAGAGATACCTCTCCGATACATGGAGTGACAAATCCTAATCTCGATCTATGCCAACTCAACAAACACCATCGGAGACACCGGTAGAGCATCTTTATAATCACCCAGTTACGTTGTGACGTTTGATAGCACACAAGGTGTTCCTTCGGTATTCGGGAGTTGCATAATCCCATAGTCAGAGGAACATGTATAAGTCATGAAGATAGCAATAGCAATAAAACTAAACGGTCATAATGCTAAGGTAACGGATGGGTCTTGTCCATCACATCATTCTCCTAATGACGTGATCTCGTTTAGCAAATGAAAACACATGTCTATGGCTAGGAAACTTAACCATCTTTGATTAACGAGCTAGTCAAGTAGAGGCATAGTAGGGACACTTTGTTTTGTCTATGTATTCACACATGTATCAAGTTTCCGGTTAATACAATTCTAGCATAAATAATAAACATTTATCATGATATAAGGAAATATAAATAACAACTTTATTATTGCCTCTAGGGTATATTCCTTTCACTTATACCCCCCGATATAATCCATAGATTCATCAAAATAAGCACACAATGCAACGAAAATAGAATCCGTCAAAAACAGAACCGTCTGTAGTAATCTGTACCTTAACCACACTTCTGCAACTCCAACCTTTTTTAAAACTTAGCAAAAGGTATGCAATTTGTATATCAATCTTGTGTAAAACATTCAGAATTTTTCGTCGCTCCAGGGATTTTTAACAATTCTGCTACTACTCGTAAAAGTTTCTTTTTTCCAACAGGATCAAGTCAACTATCACCCAAGCCATCCTAAAGGCATTACTTGGCACAAACACTAATTAAAACATAAAAAAGACAATCATAACAGAGGCATAATTGTGTGAACACAAGAAAACATAAAATAATAATTATTAGTTTGTCTCCCAATAAGCGCTTTCTTTATAGCCATCAAGATAGGCCTGAGATTTTATTGATGCTCACATAAACAATAATAATTGAAACACAAAGAGAGCATCATGAAACATGTCACAAACACATTTAAGCCTAACTCTCTCCCTATGCATAGGCATTTTATAAGCAAACGAATTATCTTGTGCCCTAGTGCCTAGTGGGCCCCGTGGGCCTCCTCCTGTGCACTCCTTTGGCTCCCTGGGTGTCTTCTGGGCACAAAAAAAATCTCCAAAAAGTTTCGTGGCATTTGGACTCCGTTTGGTAGTTGATATTCTACAAAGTGAAAACCAAGCAAAAAACAACAACTAGCACTGGGCACTATGTCAATAGGTTAGTCCCAATAAATGATATAAAGTTGCTAGTAAATGAATATAAAACATCCAATATTGATAATGTAACAACATGAAAAAATAGAAAATTATAGATAAGTTGGAGACGTATTAGTGGGGCTGCTGGCCGGGGTCGTGGAAGACGCGGTGCTTGGGGCTGGGGTGGCCATAGTAGGGCGCTCGTCATTCCACCCCGGGCCGCCCCTTCTCCGATAGAAGGCCATACAGTGGATACGGCGCTTGACTTCATTGTGGAGCTGCACGACCTGTCGCCACATACGGCTCCCCCGTCCCTTGCCATGGTAATGGAGGCTGACCAACGATCGGCCTGTGGTTGCGCGTGAACGGCTGCTACAACGGCTCCGTTTGGGTGAACGTCGAGTTCCCCGCTGAAACATCACATACCTCACGCATGGGTGGAAATCCTTCGGTCGTGCCCATTATTTGGGGCAGGAGCATCTCCTCCACTTCAAGCTGGTGGAGTCCGATACGCTATCTTTGAAGTTTTTCGGGACTTTAGGCGCTCGCATGGAGTGCTGCGTCGAGAGCTCGAGCAATGATGAAAGCTCCTCCTCGAGCGACAACGACGATGAGGACATTGATGAAGATGACGAAGAGGGTCCCCAGGCATCAAGATGAAGGACGACGGCTCAAACTCTAGCTGAGCACCGGCAGCACCATCATCGCCAGCTGAGCGCCAACAGCACCATCGTCTGGTCTGCCGGGAGTGCTCTGCCTAGGTGCCCCATTTTGCCCTGGGTTGCACTCGATCTAAACACTAGAAATAAAGGGCTAATAAAAAACTTATCGAGCACTTTTCATTTTCAATAAATATATGATATTCGTCATGCCCAAATGAATGTGTACTATTTCACTTATCCATTTATATTATTGTATGATTCAAATCTGACACCCTACGCAGTTCGGAAACTTGCCGAACACACACTTTCTGCGAGCACTTTGAAGGACTGGTCCTTAGCAGCCTGCTGGAAGTGCGGTATCCAGCAAAGCAACTTGCCAGTCTCAACACAACTACAAAAAATCTTGTCGAGCGGACTCGAGGCAGATATAAGAGTGCGAATAAACACAACAAGATTCCTTCACGTGCAGGTTTTTCATACATGTATAAATACGAATCAAGGGAAACATTATGTAACAAAGAAATTTTGGTTGAAAAAAATTCCAATTTAGCTTTATTTGTTGTACTTCTCATCATATGAAATGTGTGCATCAATGCCATCTAAAATGGTACTCCATCATCACTCCCCCCCAGGAAACATGCACGCGAGGAATGCTTCTATCTTTTGAGAAAAAGAAATTAGAGAAAAGAATGGTATGGAGACCTTGGCAGTTTGTTAGCCATTTCATCCAAACAAAATGTAATCACAATGTTACGCGTATCGACACATATGTAAATATGCACAAAAAGGTTGTGAAACACTTAGCTTTATTCACATATGCACAGGTTCTACACCTGGCTTTGTACAAAGGGTTACAAGTATTGGGGACAAAGCTTGTACAAAAGGGGGTTGCCGGGGCAAGGTCCGGCAACCGCACCTCATGGGTAGATGACATAGGGTGGGATCCTAGATGGCCGATCTTTCACGAAAGGAGTGGAACCCGCGAAGAACACGAAGAACATGAGGGGAAACACGAGGGGAAATCACAAAGGGGTACACAAGAGGGACACTCAAACCAACAAGTATGATCACACATGTGCTAGATCCATGAACACAAAAGTAGATACAAGATCCACGATCAACAAGGGACGATACACAGTAACTGGTTCTTCTCCAAAGGAGGCCTTGATGGGGCCACCCAAAAGGGAGTCTTGAATCCAAGGGGATCTTCTCCAAAGAGGTGTCGCGGTCTCTCTCGTGGAGTAGATCCGTAATGGATGAGTAAAGCTCAATCTCTAATAAGCTACTACTTTGCTAACCCTAACTAGGAGCAGGAGGGGGTCTGTATATAGTGTTAGACCATGAAGGGGTAAGTGAGAGGGGGATACATGGGCCCTTGGCCCGTTCACTATGCGCAGACAGGCGCCGGATGTCCGGGCTGGGGGCCGGATGTCCGTGGCTTCGCGATGGGCTGGATGTCCGGCCTGGAGGGGTCGGATGTCCGGGCTGGCACGGTCAGTTCCAGATGCATCCGGTGATGGAGGGGCCAAATTCCCGGGCGAAGGGGGCTGGATGTCCGGGGCTTCGGGAGGAGCCGGATGTCCGGAGTGATGGCCGGATGTCGGTGCTGCGCTGGACCTTTGCGGTGCTCTTTGGATGGCCTATGCTGGATTTCCGGGGGTCGGGCCGGATGTCCGGGCTGGAGCAGGATGTCCGGACGCTGTCGCAGCTGGCCCTTCTTCCTTCTCCTTCCTTCTCTTCCGTGCACGCTTGGCCTTGGTCCTTGGGCTCTCCTTGGTCTCCCCGGGTGTACCTGAGTATGCACAAGGTCCGCGCTTGAAGTACCATACATGTCTTACGTGTGGAAAGGGAAGATTCGTAAAGGAGCAAGTTGACCTTAGGTCCGAAGGCGTATGCTTGAGTGTACATGGGGATGATCGTAGATTGCTCCGCATCATCTCCCCTCCCCTGGGAAAGATCCGACCTCAGATCAAAAACCTCATGACCGTGGAAATAGTTGTCGTGGACGGACTTGTAGTTGGATGAAGTGGAAGATATGGCGCAATCCAAGTACTCCAAGGTCTCTCCGAAGTGGTACACATGCAAAAAGAGCAAACACAAACGACACTCAAAAATACAATGGTTAGCGCACACAAAGTGTCCATCATGTAAGAATGAGTCCGTTCGACAAGATTGATCATGACAAGGTGCATGAAGCTTATCCAAAAGATATGGAATGGTATGCAAAGCATTCATGGGAGCAATTTCATGTATCATGTGCACAAAGGTGTTGTGAATGTGATCTACGCAACCATTGTGCAAAACGATGTCATAATGGGACGGTGTATCAAAAGCATGAACATGGTAATTGGTGCTCACTGTGACTATGTGATCATGAAATTGGTGGTGGGCAATATGATGATGATGTATGAATATGCCATCAAGGAAGATCACAACAAATTTGCTAAGGAAGTGCACAAGCTCAAATATCATGGATGACATGGGAATACAAGATGCAACAAGGCAATCAAAATGTGAGTCAATCCATGTATAAGATGCAAATTTGTCATGTGTATGATATGTCCATCGAGCATGACATGTGTGAGCACAATCAACAAATATGGAGGTGTTGTTGTACCAATGCTCAATGTCGTGGCATGAGTGGAGGTTCGAAGGTGCATCCAATAAGTCCGAGCGCTCCTCAGTTTGAAGGTCCATAGAGCCAATCTCCAATGTCGCTCCTCCGTTCGTGAGATGTATCATGTAGACAACAAGAAGGAGACAACAATGAAAGAGTGACCCATCCCAATACGCATATTTGAGGATGGCTTAAAGGGAATGAGTTCACCTTTATGAGGATGTCGAAAATGTTGGTGTTGTGAAACATGTACGCCTTCACACGACCAAGGTGTTTCATGATGGTGCCACCTTGTGAATCCTTCAAAATGAAAGAACATGACAAACAGTTGGAGGAACAAATGAGGCTAGTGCAAATGCAACACCTATCATTCGAATGGTGAGATACCCAACAAGTGTTTTCAGCATGCTTATCATAAGAAAGGACAAGATGTGGCATGGTATGAAAGCATAAGATGCAACTACAACCAAACAAAATAGGGTCAATCAAACAAGCATGCATCACAAGTAATATGTCCAAGTCTCCAGGATCAATGAGCATAGATGCAACAATTGGAGGGAAGCGACAATGAACCAGATGTATCATGTGAGAGGCACGAACATATATGTCATCAACCCAAGAAATCGAGTAATAGTGGAACATGGGTGATGCGACGAAGTAAGTAATCATAGTGATCAAGTCAAGCAAGCTAGTAGTGCAAAGATGCAACATACTAGAAGGAATCATGGCAAGCATGTCATGGGTGCAAATAGTGTGCATGAATAATTCACATGACATAGCACAAGCATGAAAGCAACAATATGAGAAAAATATCATCAATGTATTGGTGAGAGGATATATGTAAATAGCAATGGGACATCATGACTCTCCCAACACAACAAGCAACAATATCATGTGGCACATGGTAGACATGGCAATAGCAAAAGTATCTCCACCATGCATGCAAATACAGATAGAAGTAGTATAATGGTGAATCATATGTAAGTGCAAGCAAGGGTCACAATTGCATGGCAAAGACATAGAAATAGGCATCATGCAAAGTGAACACGATATAATGGGCATGAGGTGACAAATGGTAAATAGCCCAAAGCCGTGTGAGAGCCAAGTAAAAGGAATGCGCGAAGTCATTGCGCTAAGATAACGGTGGTAAGAACAGTCCACGGGATCCCAAGTCATCGTTGCTCTCAAGAGCTTGTTTCGTCAATTCTTGGGATTGAGAGGTTGACGAGTATACATGAGTACCTACACAAAACAAAGACAAAGGGGAAAATGTGTGTGAGTGGTATATGTACACATCATCCATCATGATGCATACGTGCATGTGTTGGTTAGCACAAAATATCCAATGCTCAAATAAATGAGATGCATGATATAGAAACATGTCATCCATCATGAGAGGTCTGTTTTTATGTATAGCATAATGGAGATTCAAATTGTGCAATGCATCATGAGAAATAAGTAGAGCATTGTTATTCATGGAATGCGTATGGTGCACACAATTATGGGAATCATGCAAAGTATGGAATGGATCAAAATCTCCTATTATGTATGAGGAAACTATGGGGTTATCCTCATGATCATTAATGGAAACATCACATGGAGAATATTGACAACATCCAAAACAATGCATATTTGGAACAATGTGATCATGGCATGGCATAGTAGATGAATTGCGCAAAGCATGTAAAGGAAGCATAGCAATATCATCACAAGAAAAACAAAAGCCAATGACCATCATCTCGTCATCTATGCCATAAGTGAAAATGGGATTTATTTTAATTGGGCATGCATAGTTACTATCTTGAGATTGAAATGATGCAATATGTGATATCTCACTCATAGCATATGACAAGTTAAATGGATTGTCAAACATGACGTGGCCAATAGAATTTTCACATGATATCATATGGAGCATAGCATCACAACTAGGCAAATCAACATGCTCATCATCATATTCATCATAAATTGGTAAGTCATGGCATGAGGAAGTCGCACTAGCATGAAGCATGGGAATAGGTGGATCAACATCATGCAAGCAATCATTTGTAAGATAGTCCACTAGTGGGACAAGATAAGTACCATCACTTAGGTTACCTTTGGAGCATCGCTCATGTGTTGTAGGTGATGTGTCGAAGATCCACTCGTTGTCATCTTCATCTTGATGGAACCATGTGGGGGTGCATATTCTTCCACCATGGCCATCGTCATCTCCATTGGGGGTATGGATTCATCGAGGCTAGGCATGTCGTCATGTAGAAGACCTAGCACCAAAGAAGAAAACACACTTGGAGTAGAGGGTAAGTTGTTAGAAATCATAGTGGCCTCATGTGCCGTGTCAACTACCTCACTCGTTAAGTGTTGTGGCACACTCACTCCCTCTTGGATGCTCTCACTCGTATGGTTGGTGGAGTCACTCAAATGGCTCTGAACCTCACATAGGATGTGTGGCATGCTCTCAAGTGTGGGGCTAGTGGTGGTCACACTCATCCTCTCATAGGAAATGCACTCAATGTCATATATGGTGGAGTCACTCATCTCACTCATAGGTTGGTGGTTCTCCTCACATGGCAATTGGGGCATCTCGTGATATGTAGGTGTCGGAGAGATGTAGGTGCAAATGTCTCCATGCTCAATCATGTCGTAGTCGTAGCCGTGGATGAAGGCCGAAGATGGCACATCATCACTCTCCTCTAAGACCAAAGATAAGGTATCATGTGCGGTCTCGTAGCTTGGCTCGGAGTATGAGTCCAATATGGGCGTCGTCTTCATGTTGTTGAAGAGGTTCATGCTCGTTGCCGTGGTCGAAGGGGATGGCCCTATCTCAACCTTCTTGTCACTGTCTTGTTGTTGGAGGCCCATATGATGTGGCTCCTCATATCTCGACTCCATGACCGAAGGGAAATTCCCATGTTCGCCATCTTCCTTGAGGGGCTTCCGAAGATGGAAGTGTCTCCCTCTCTTGTAGGTGGTCGCCTTATTTGTGAAGATGTCGATGTAGGTGAACTCATGGTAAGTAGGCAAAGATGACGTACGTCCGAATGCGAAGATGCCTTGAGAACACTTGGCAAAGATGCCTAGGTGGTTGGTGCAGACGTAGCTCCGTCTTGGTGGTGCTCGTCTCGCGGTCTTCTCTTATGCTCATGAAGGTTGACCTTGGCGTGAAGTAGGGCTTGTTGGGACTTGTGCATTTGCACTTGGTGAGCATCTTCATGATGATGCTGTCGTTGTCGTGCTTGAGCTCGATGGCGTTTGTCGTCGTCATGCACATGATGCTTGGAGGTGGCTTGCCCTTCATGAAGATGTGGATCACGAACATGATGGTGGTCTCCATGGATATGTGGAAGTGGACGACTTGCACTTTCATCATTTTTGCGCTCCGAAGACTTGTGACATGAACGTTGCCACCTTGAGGATGATGAAGGGGAAGAACGGTTGATCAACAAGGCCCGAATCTCCTCCATCATTGCATCTTGCTCCTCCTTTTGTGCGGAAAGCTTGTTGTCGATGTAGTCCCTTTTCCTTGCTTCGGACTGACGAATGTCAATGGAGAGGTTCTCGATGCGCTCTCACAATCTTGATTGTGCGCCTTGCATTTATCGTTGTAGATTGAAGATTGACGCTTTGGTGATGTAGTTGTTCACGCCGTCATTGTTGTGGAAGACCGGAGATGAAATGCCTTGCCTATCCATCACAATACTCGAGCAAATATGAGTGGAGAAAGGAGAAGAACTATACCAAATGTACCTTGACCGATGTTGAAGATGGATCAATGATCACTCAATGATGTAACAAGGAAATAGCACAATTGGTACCAAGCCTTGTTAGTTTCTCACACCTAAACAAATAAGCCTTATGGTGGAGCTCGGTGAGGATAGTGGCACAAAAATTTAATGCAAAATGTTAGCAAGAGACGATAATGTTGAAAGACATTCACAAATTCGCAAGTGAAACAAGTAGACCAATAGCAATGAATGGCACACAGAAAGGCACACGGATAGATAAATGGGGTCGTGCAACCAAGGATGAGCACAAAATGTGGAAACCATGGAAAACGCTCGTGTTGCACAACTCAAGAGAGATGCTAGCAGAATTGCTCAATAGGCGGATACGACACTTGTGCACAACCTATAGGAGACAAAAATGCAACGACTTCTATCCCAAGTATGCTATATATGTATGATGTTCCGGTGCTATGATCCAAATCGGATATGAAAATCTTATATGCAAAGTGTTATGATGCTATGGCTATTGCTTACAAGCTTCTTTGTTCTCTCTTTTTCTTTGCATAAAATCTTATTTTTTTTGTATATGGCCACAATGCGAAATGCACAAACCAAGGTAGCAATTGGGTATATACGGGAACAATCTTGTGACACAAGGGATCATATGATACCAATATGATATGGTATGTATGCAATGTATGGTGTAGATCACTAATGTGCACAAATAACATTGCCGGCAATACTCAAATGGCTAGTCTCGATAGGCAAGTGACGCAAGATGGGCTAGGGGTTATCAATGCAATGGAAAGGGAATATACAATGGAGGGATACCACGATACCAAGATGATATGGAGGTTACCGTCCGTGGCAATGATGAGTGGCGGTCATCTTGATGGAGATACCAAGATGATGGAGACTCATCCCTAAGTAGCCAAAACACCTTAGGAAATGAAAAAACTGCGAACTCAAAATCTAAAATGTCAAATGTCAAAATGGTGGTAGCGGGAAAGCGGTGGTGGTGGCGGAAGCTCAATGGGATTGCGGAAATGCAATGATGGGTTTTGCGAGTGGGCAATGCGGAAATGGAGGGTAAGCTGGTGGACTATACACGGTGTCAGAGTTGGAAGCACGGTCCCTAAGTAGCCGAAACACCTTAGGAGACACAACTCACAACACAAACAAAATTGGGTTAAGTTGGGGTGGCGGAAGTGTATGGTGGTCAAGCCTATGCGGGAGTTATGGTGGTGGTTGATGAAGAAGCAACCATCCATAAGTAGTTGAAACACCTTAGGAGACTCGAATCACTACTCAAGTAACCACAAATGCTATAAGGAACAAAATTGGTTAGGTTTCAAAAGTCGATGGTTGTTATGCGGAGGTTGTGGTGGAAGCCCTAGGCAAAGATGCCAAAGTTCGAAAAATTTGATGGAGTCAAATGGTGATGGTAGTATTTTTGTGGAAAGGGGGATGTCAAGAGCTTCAAAACAAGCTAAAGAACGTCAATATCGGACTCCGGATGTGAAAGTTACGGTCACAACGATGAAACATGAGAGGCTGATGCTCCAGTGGTCGGACATTCGGGGTCGGGGCCGGATATCCGGGATCTAATGTCCAGAACTCTATGCGAAAATGCGTTCCAGGAGCCGGATGTCCGGCTTGGGGACCAGATATCTGGCAAGATAGCCCGGATGTCTGGCCCGACGATTCCAGATCGGGATTTGGACTTCGAAACTCGATTTGGGGCGGAGATTGATGATTTCGGGGGCAAAGTTGCAGAGATTTCGTGGATGGAAAGTGAGGAAACATGGGGATAAGATAGATTTACTCAAGACACAACGAATCAATGGATCAAAATCAACAAAACATCATCAAACTAACAAATCACAAAAAAAATAGGTCCTGTTTTTGGTAGGGAATTTTTGAATCAACGAAATCAACAAAATTAGTCTAGAAAACACAACAAGGAGGCTCCAATATTGTGATCAACGTGGCTCATGATACCAAGATGATCATGAGCAAGCTGGCTCTAATCCAAGATGATGTAGGGTAGAACCCTAGATGGATGATCTTTCACGAAAGGAGCGGATCCCGTGAAGAACACGAAAAACACAAGGGGAAACATGAGGGAAAATCACAAAGGGGAACACAAGAGGGACACTCAAACCAACAAGTATGATCACACATGTGCTAGATCCATGCACACAAAATGAGATACAAGATCCACGATCAACAAGGGATGATACATGGTAACCGGTTCTTCTCCAAAGGAGGTCTTGATGGGGCCACCCATAAGGGGGTCTTGAATCCAAGGGGATCTTCTACAGAGAGGGGCCGCGGTCTCTCTCGTGGAGTAGATCCGTAATGGATGAGCAAAGCTCTATCTCTAATGAGCTACTACTTTTCTAACCCTAACTAGGAGGAGGAGGGGGTCTATATATAGTGTTAGCCCACGAAGGGGTAAGTGAGACGGGGGATACATGGGCCCTTGGCCCGTTCACTGTGCGCAGACAGGCGCTGGATGTCTGGGGCTTCACGAGGGGCTGGAGGGGCCGGATGTCCGGGCTAGCGAGGTTGGTTCCAAATGCATTCATTGATGGAGGGGCCGGATTTCTGGGCGAAGGGGGCCGGATATCCGGGGCTTCAGGAGGAGACAGATGTGCGGGGTGATGGCCGGATGTCCGGGCTGCGCTGGACCTTTGCGGTGCTCTATGGATGGCCGATGCCGGATTTCCAGGGGTCGGGCCGGATGTCCGGTCGCTGTAGGAGCTAGCGCTTCTTCCTTCTCCTTCCTTCACTTCTATGCACGCTTGGCCTTGGTCCTTGGGCTCTCCATGGTCTCCTCGGGTGTACCTAAGTATGCACAAGGTCCGTGCTTGAAGTAGCATCCATGTCTTACGTGCGGAAAGGGAAGATTCAGAAAGGAGCGAGTTCACCTTAGGTCCAAAGGCATATGCTTGAGTGTACATGGGGATGATCGTAGGATGCTCCGCATCAATAGAACTTGCTCATATGCTCAATATTCCACAAGTTTTGCACACAGATGCCATCTTCTGTTTCCAGACGAATTGCGCTGGGTCTACTGACTCGCGCTACCCGATAAGGGCCTTCCCACTTTGGCGTCAACTTGTTTGATCCAATGGCGGATTGAACGCGCCAAAGAACAAGGCGCACTCCTCAAGACTTCGACCTTGAACCTTGTGGCTATGATAGCGGTGCAGGGCTTGCTGGTAGCGTGTGGCTCGCATAGCTACCCGAGGACGATCTTCCTCGAGGAGCACAACATCATCTTGCCGCAATTACTCTTGCTCTACCTCGTCGTAGGCAAGCACTCGAGGTGACCCGTATGTGAGTTCTGTGGGGAGCACTGCTTTTGCACCATAATCTAGGGAGAAGGGTGTTTGGCCAATACCTCGATTTGGTGTCGTTCTGAGTGACCAAAGAACCACCAGCAACTCATCAATCCAACATCTTTCGCACTTATGCAGCCTGTCAAAAGTTCTTGTTTTGAGGCCACGCAACACTTCAACATTCGTCCATTCTGCTTGCCCATTGCTTCTAGGATGAGCAACAAAGTCAGAGCAAATCTTACTCCCAAGGCCTTGGATGTACTGCATGAAGGTGCAGCTCGTGAACTATGTGCCGTTGTCGGTGATGATTCTATTTGGAACCCCAAAACGACAAACTAGTCCCTTGAAGAACTTGACGACTGATTGTATAGTCACCTTTCTCATCGGCTCTACTTCAGGCCACTTTGTGAACTTGTTGATGGCAACATACCAGAACTCAAATCCCCCAGTAGCACGGGGGAAGGGTCCCAAGATATCGAGCATCCAAACCTGTAAGGACCAAGAGTATATCAACTAGAGGGGGTGAATGGGAGATTCAAAATTTCTTTCAAAAGTTTTGAACTGATCCCAAGCACAGCAATGAAAAAAAAGGTTCGGTAGATATGAACTCAATTTTACTATTGAGGAACAAAAACTTCAATGTAGGATGCAATAATGGTTCGAGCATAGTAAAAAACAGGCTTGATGATAATGATGGTAATGCAATATGCCAACAGATACAATATCATTACAAAGAGCTAGAGAAGAATAACAATAGATAACATCGAGGAATAATTAGAGTGAGGTAGAAGTTAACGACACAAGAGATGACTAGGACTCAGATAGCATTACATAATGAAGAGGGTGCAACATTGTGGACATTGAACAATGACTGATGGGAATGACAGAAGAAATAAAAGTGAATGATATGCAACAGAGTATGAATGATCAGATAAACTAGCGTCACAGAGCATGAATGTGAAGTGCTGAAGGTATTGCAGTGAAGTAAATTGAACCAATGGTGCTCGATGGCGACAGAGAGATTTGGTAGACCAGTTCACCCTTCTGCCAAAGGGCTATGTCTGGTTGGAGGGGCTGTGACTTAACACGGAAGATAAACTCTCTTTACCCTATTCTCCTTCAACTCGAAGCTGATTAGACTCCAGTTGATTTCACTCGTGGTAGATACTTGTCAGCAATCTCCAAACCTTCGGCTGACCTTCGCGAACCAAAATCACTCTTGGTTGCTGAAGATCTTGCTTGATGAAGACAACTACTCTTCAACACTCGAGCCGACACCTATCCATCTACAGAGTGTGCAGCTCTCAAGAGTAATAGGTACAAGAACTCTAATTCAGAACTAATATGATGCTAAACCACTATCTATGTTTGGGCTCTTGATTTTTCTCTTGGTGGATCTTAAACTCAAATCACTCGGAGAGTGGTTGCTCAAATCAATCTTCTCAGAAATCTCAAGCGGAGCAGCCAACGGACAATGTTGGAGCGGGGTGGCTATTTATAGCCGCAGCCTTCCCTGATGGGAGAAGACAAAATTGGACACAAGGATCAGCCAATGACTAAGTGACACGAGTCCAACAGTCGGAAATTGAGCACAACGGGGACATTACTTGCGGAGCAAGTAGTGCTAACTCCTTAGTCCGATAGATATCTCCTGCTGCACGAAGAACAACGTCTACTGCTGCCAGGTAATCATTCAAAACATAAAGAGATTTCTCTCGCATCTTGCATAGGTTTTGGGCTAAGGATCACAGATAATCTAAGCTTTGAGAACATATACCCCTCTTAATAGTACGTAGGTCCTATGACTCAAATGAACGAAAGAAGAACAAAGAAATGAATTCTACATCTTCACTTTGTCTTCAACCTCCGTTCGCTACAATCAATTTCTTTGGACGACAATACCGAATGAAATGCTTCACTTCAGAAGTGAAATCTTTAAGGGGTTAATTCCTTCACATCAATTTTCTCATCTACATATCTTCAACATATGTAGCTCTTTCTTCTCTGCAACGCAGATGTACTTCGGTGAAGTTCCTCGAACTCAGCACCGGAGACAACATTCTCTTCGGTTCTGTATGGACTATTTCTCTCTATATGCACTAGCAAACAAATCAGTCCATACCTGTTTCTATCAACAATCTCCAAAACATAGGAGGGCAGCTATTGCACCAACAAGGCCAAAAATGGCCAGGAGAGAGGGATTGTTTGGAGAGCTTGTGCCGGTTGATATATGTTCTTTGAATGGAACTGGCATGCTTCACATCTTGTTACTAGCTCAGTTGCATCCTGGAGGGCAGTGGGCCAACAAAAACATTGTTGGAAAGCTTTGCTGACAAGGGCTCTTGATCCTATGTGAGAGACACATATGCCTCTGCGTATCTCTGCCAACAACTTCAGTACATCTTCCTAGCAAATGCACTTTAATTTCACCCCATTTGGCCTCTTTCTTTACAGAATGTTATCCACAAACAAATACATACTCGATTGACAGGCTACTTTCTTATCTCTCTCTTGCTCATAGCTCTCCTATTTGGAGAAACTGAACTATATGTTGCGCCCATGCCGGAGCTTGTGGCTCTACAACAAGGATTAAAGGCATCTCTACAGCCGCAGGAGCGCTATCCTCAAGAACAAGAACCTGAGGTTCTGTGTGAAGCTGTGATACGTGTCCAACGTATCTATAATTTTTGATTGCTCCATGCTATTATATTATCTATTTTGGATGTTAATGGGCTTTATTTTACACTTTTATATCATTTTTGGGACTAACCTACTAACCGGAGGCCTAGCCCAAATTAGCTCGATGGCTTCTTCTCTCTCTTTGGATCGCAATACAAAGTTCTCCTCGATTCTCTTGGAGATCTATTCGATGTAATCTTCTTTTGCGGTGTGTTTGTCAAGATCCGATGAATTGTGGGTTTATGATCCAGATTATCTATCAAAAATATTTGATTCTTCCTCCTATATATATCCACGTACCCCCCCAAACATCCAGGAGCACCACGAAAACCTAATTACACCGCCACAACCTTCTGTACTCGAGAGATCCCATCTTGGGGCCTTTTCCGGAGCTCCGCCGGAGGGGGCATTGATCACGGAAGGTCTCTACATCAACTCCATGGCCTCTCGGTGATGTGTGAGTAGTTTACTTCAGACCTACGGGTCCATAGTTATTAGCTATATGGATTCTTCTCTCTCTTTGGATCTCAATACAAAGTTGTCCTCGATTCTCTATTCGATGTAATCTTCTTTTGCGGTGTGTTTGTCAAGATCCGATGAATTCTGGATTTATGATCCAGATTATCTATGAACAATATTTGACTCTTTTCTGAATTTGTTTATGTATGATTGGTTTATCTTGGCAAGTGTCTTTGAATTATCAGTTTGGTTTGGCCTACTAGATTGATCTTTCTTGCAATGGGATAAGTGCTTAGCTTTGGGTTCAATCTTGCGGTGCTCGATCCCAGTGAAAGAAAGGGAACCGACACGTATTGTATTGTTGCCATCAAGGATAAAAAGATGGGGTTTATATCATATTGCATGAGTTTATCCCTCTACATCATGTCATCTTACTTAAAGCATTACTCTATTCTCATGAACTTAATACTCTAGATGCATGCTGGATAGCGGTCGATGTGTGGAGTAATAATAGTAGATGCAGAATCGTTTCGGTCTACTTGTCACGGATGTGATCCCTATGTACATGATCATACCGGCGGGGAGCGGGCGGCGGATGGGCGGCGCTAGGCCACGGGGGTGGCCGGGTGGCGCGCGGGCGAACGGGCCGTCGGGGGCCCGCACTGGGCCGTGCGGGCTGGCGCAGCGGAAGGCCATGTGGCGCGCTGCGGTTGGCGCGGGTGCGGTGACGGGTTTTTGTCCGGTGTGGATCGGACGTGTCCGGCGGCGGAGGGAAGCGGGGCTAGGGTTTGGACTGCGCGAAAATTCGGAGGGGATCACATATTTATAGGTAGAGGGAGTTTGGAGTGTCCAAATGAGGTGTAGTTTTCGCCCACACGATCGTGATCCGACGACGGAGGACATGAAGATGGTTTAGATGGGTTATTGGGCCATTTTGGAGGGGTGTTGTGCTGCAAGACACAAGAGGCTCTTGCGGTTACCCAGTTAACCGTTGGAGCCGGGGCGACGCGCGGGCGAACTGGCCATCGGGGGCCCGCGCTGGGACAAGCGGGCCGGCGTGGTGGATGGCGGCGGAAGGCCATGTCGTGCGCTACGGTTGGCGCGGGTGCGGCGGTGGGTTTTTGTCTAGTGCGGACCGGACGTGTCCGGCAGCGGAGGGGAGCGGGGCTAGGGTTTGGACTGTGCGAAAATTCGGAGGGGATCACATATTTATAGGTAGAGGGAGTTTGGAGTGTCCAAATGAGGTGTAGTTTTCGCCCACACGATCGTGATCCTACGACGGAGGACATGTAGATGGTTTATATGGGTTATTGGGCCGTTTTGGAGGGGTTTTGTGCTGCAACACATAAGAGGCTCTTGCGGTAACCCGGTTAATCGTTGGAGCATCAAACGGCCTCAAAATGGAACGAAATTTGACAGGCGGTCTACCGGTGGTGTACCAAGGCCACTTGGCAAATATCGTTCCATTCTGAGAACATTTAGCACCCGCTCATGGAAAGAGACAAGAGGGTTGCGCCGATGCATGTAGGAGTGTCGGATTGCGAAACGGACAACGGGGAAAAAGCTCGGATGCATGAGACGAACACGAATGCAAATGCGATGCACATGATGACATGATATGAAATGCATGACATGAAAAAAATGCAAAACGAAGATGGAACCCAACCTTGAAGGGAATCTCATAACTTAAAGCCGAAAATGGCAAGAGTCGGAGTTACAAATATGGCAAGTTACACCCGGGGTGTTACAACACTCCACCACTACGAGAGGATCTCGTCCCGAGATATAGGACTGAAAGAACTCCGGATATTCGGAACGGAGGTGATCCTCGCGCTCCCAGGTGGCTTCTCGGTCGGAATGGTGTGACCACTTCAGTTTCAGGAATTTGATTGACTTGTTGTGAGTCTTGCGCTCGGTTTCTTCAAGAATAGCAATGGGATGCTCATGATAAGACATGTCTTCTTGGAGATCAATCTCTTCAAAGTTGATGGTGCGCTCAGGAGTCTTGAAGCACTTGCGAAGCTGTGACACGTGAAACACATCGTGCACATTTGCGAAGTTGGAAGGAAGCTCAAGTTGATAGGCGAGGTCGCCTCTTTTACCAATGATCTTGAAAGGACCCATGTATCTAGGGGCAAGCTTCCCTTTGATACCGAAGCGACGAGTGCCTTTCATTGGAGAGACGCAGAGGTAGACATGGTCTCCGATCTTGAAAGCCAAGTCACGGTGCTTGATATCATAGTAACTCTTCTGGCGCGATTGCGCGACTTTGAGATTTTCACGGATGACTTTACACATTTCTTCAGCTTCTGTGATTAAGTCATTCCCAAGAAGTTGGCGTTCACTAGTCTCTGACCAATTGAGAGGAGTACGACACTTTCTGCCATAGAGAATTTCGAATGGGGCCTTGCCCGAACTCGCTTGTGCTGTTTTTGTAGGAGAACTCGGCATATGGAAGACAATCTTCCCACTTCATAACGAAGGAAATGACACAAACCCTGGGCATATCTTCAAGGATTTGATTGACTCGCTTGACTTGACCGCAAGTTTGGTTTGGCCTACTAGATTTATCTTTCTTTCAATGGGAGAAGTGCTTAACTTTGGGTTCAATCTTGTGGTGCTCGATCCAAGTGACAGAAAGGGAACCGACACCTATTGTATTGTTGCCATCGAGGATAAAAAGATGGGGTTTATATCATATTGCATGATTTTATCCCTCTACATCATGTCATCTTACTTAAAGCATTACTCTGTTCTTATGAACTTAATACTCTAGATGCATGCTGGATAGCGGTCGATGTGTGGAGTAATAGTAGTAGATGCAGAATTGTTTCGGTCTACTTGTCACGGACATGATGCCTATATACATGATCATACCTAGATATTCTCATAATTATTCGCTTTTCTATCAATTGCTCGACAGTAATTCGTTTACCCACCGTAATACTTATGCTCTTGAGAGAAGCCACTAGTGAAACCTATGGCCCCCAGGTCTATCTTCCATCATATTAATATTCCAACACTTAGTTATTTCTATTGCCGTTTATTTTACTTTGCATCTTTATTTCTCTCTATCATAAAAATACCAAAAATATTATCTTATCATATCTATCAGATCTCACTCTCGTAAGTGACCGTGAAGGGATTGACAACCCCTTTATCGTGTTGGTTGCGAGGTTCTTATTTGTTTGTGTAGGTGTGTGGGACTCGAGCGTGATCTCCTACTGGATTGATACCTTGGTTCTCAAAAACTGAGGGAAATACTTACGCTACTTTACTGCATCACCCTTTCCTCTTCAAGGGAAAACCAACGCAGTGCTCAAGAGGTAGCAAGCTGTTGCTCACCGTCAAGCGCGTTGGTGCTCCCGGCAACATTCTCACTGGCGGCTTTAGGAAGCTCTGTCGGAAAATATTTTCTAGTGTTCAGCTTTTTTCTCTTTTTAGCTTGCGTTGATGGAGTAACTAGTGGTTGATTCGAATGGAGTACAAAAGTTCCTAGTTCCACACGTAGTTTTTGGGCAGCACACTTTGACAAGTGATCAGCAATGTTGTTCTCCACATAGGGGATATGATCTGTTTGCAACTCGTCAAAGTGTCCCTCCAATTTCCTCACTTCTTCCACATATGCTTCCATCAACAGGCTCTGATAATATTTATTTACTTGCTTCACAACAAGTTGCGAATCTCCAAGAATGATCAAATTTTTCATTCCCAACTCTACTACAATTCTGACACCAGTAAGGCGCCCCTCATACTCTACGGTGTTGTTGGTTGCTTTCTCCCAGGGAAGGTACATTTGAACCACGTACTTGAGGTGTTCTCCAGTGGGTGTGACAAGCAGCACTGAAGCACCGGCGCCTTGTGATAGAGGCAGACGTGTCTTGTCTTTCGATGAGATGGTGGCTATCGTTTTGGAGGATGTCGACTTTGACGATCCAACTACGAACGTGCAAGGACGTCGCGCCTCAGCAATCGCTAAACCAACTCCGAGAGGTTATTGACCACGCTGGGGCACGATCAACCTGACCACGAAGGTCTGTTTCCTATAGGCAAACGAAGAACAAGCAAGAAACTAAGATTGCAATCTGGATACTAAGAATATAAGAGGAAAGCTTTATTCATCAAAGGTGGGGTTCTGTGATGCCTTTGTCTAGTCGTTGAACACAAACGAAGTATGCCAAGTTGCAGCTATGGTGAACTTTAATATAAACAAAACCCAATGTCTAAACAATGCCCTAAGGTCTGTATATATGGAGGAAGAGGGGGGAATTTCGTGGCCCTTGGAGGAGGGGTCCGAAACCAACCCTAACTCTTGTTTGCCCACACATACGGACTCTAAAAACAGCCTATACTTAAGAATTTCGAAAATACATGGGCCTGGCCCAATAATAAGGTGACGCATCACCTAGAATAGCCTCTGGATGAAATTTATGAAGTGGGGTCTTGTATATTTCGTCCAAGGCTTCATGCACTCTTTATGGTGGATTCAAAGTCCTGAAGTCATCACTTGTAACTTTGTTCTTGATCCCCTTGCGCATGCCATCATCTCCATGCTTGATCTTGCTCCAGTGTTCATACATCTTATCCATGCCAGGCCCTTCATTTTTAAGTGAAACAAATGTATCCAATTTAGGTAGCATCATATTCTCACGAACATTAAATTCATTACCAAGAAATGAAAGTACCTGATAATTTAATTGGCGTGCGCGAGCTCTAGTAATTGGTCCAATATGTATAGCAGCAGGTGATGTGGGTGTAACAGTGGTATTGATGTCCTCATCATCCTCCCCTTCTTGAAATGAAGTCGTCCTCGACGGAAGCTCATCTTCCTCACCCAAATAAGGCTTCAAATTTGCAATGTTAAAAGTGGGACTAACCCCAAAATCTGTAGGTAGCTCAAGTTCATATGCATTATCATTTATTTTCTCTAACACCTTAAAAGGACCATCAGCACGTGGCGTTAGCTTTGATTTGCACAAATTAGGAAATCTATCCTTACGCAAATGTAACCATACAAGATCTCCAGGTGCAAACGCAACATGTTTTCTACCCTTATCTTCAACAAGTTTATATTTAGTATTCATACGCTCAATGTTTTACTTAGTTAACTCATGCATTTTTAAAACCAATTTAGCACGTTCTTTAGCATCAAAATTAACCTTCTCCGAAGATGGAAGAGGCAACACATCAATAGGTGCACGAGGTAGGAAACTATACACAATTTCAAAAGGGCACATCTTAGTTGTAGAATGCAATGAACGATTATAAGCAAATTCAATATGAGGCAAGCATTCTTCCCACATTTTCTTATTATTCTTCAAAACAGCCCTAAGCCTAGTAGACAATGTTCTCGACAACTTCAGTTTGTCCATCAGTTTGGGGGTGACAAGTAGTACTAAAAAGCAGTTTAGTCCCCATCTTAGCCCATAAACATCTCCAAAAGTGGCTAAGAAATTTAGTATCACGATGAAACAATAATATTTGGCACACCATGCAAGCGAATACTTTCATGAAAGAACAAATCAGCAACATTAATAGCATCATCGCTTTTATGACATGTTATAAACTGTACCATTTTCGAAAATCTATCCACGACAACAAATATGATATCCCTCCCCTTCTTTGTTCGAGGTAAACCTAAGACGAAGTCCATAGATATATCCTCCTAAGGAACACTAGGTACAGGCAAAGGCATATATAAACCATGAGGATTGAGTCGTGACTTAGCTTTTTGACATGTAGTGCGGCGAGTAACAAAACGCTCAACATCCCGTCTCATCTTTGGCCAAAAGAAATGTGTAGCAAGTATATCCTCCATCTTCTTAACGCCAAAGTGTCCCATTAATCCTCCTCCATGTGCCTCCTGCAACAACAAAAGACGAACGGAGCTAGCTGGAATGCATAGCTTGTTAGCACGAAACACAAATCCATCGTTAAGAACGAACTTGTTCCAAGTTGTACCATCCTTACAATTCTGCAATACATCTTCAAAATTAGCATCATGCACACATTGATCTTTTATGGTCTCCAAACCAAATATTTTAAAGTCAAGTTGTGAAAGCATAGTATAACGACGAGACAATGCATCAGCAATACATTTTGTTTACCCTTCTTGTGTTTAATGACATAAGGGAATGTCTCAATGAATTCAACCCATTTAGCATGTCTACGATTCAGTTTTGCTTGACTTTTAATGTGTTTCAAAGATTCATGATCAGAATGTATTACAAATTCCTTAGGCCATAAATAATGTTGCCATGTTTCTAAGGTCCAAACAAGAGCATATAATTCTTTATCATAAGTAGAATAGTTTAGACTTGGCCCACTCAATTTTCCAGAAAAGTATGCAACAGGTTTGCCATCTTGTAATAACACACCTCCTAATCCAATTCCACTAGCATCACATTCAAGCTCAAAAGACTTATTAAAATCAGGAAGTTGGAGTAAAGGAGCATGTGTCAACTTATCTTTCAATACCGTGAAGGCTTCTTCCTGTGCGGTACCCCAAACAAAAGGCACATCCTTCTTTGTAAGATCGTTGAGAGGTGCAGCAATGGTGCTGAAATCTCTCACAAAATGCCTATAGAAACCAGCGAGGCCAAGGAAACTCCTCACTTGTGTGACCGTTTTGGGCTGCGGCCAACTGTCAATAGCTTCAATCTTGGCTTTTATCAACTTCAATTCCCTGTGGAGTAACAACATAGCCAAGAAAAGATACTCGGTCAGTGCAAAAGGTGCACTTTCCAAGGTTACCAAACAAACGTGCATCACGTAGAGCAATAAAAACAGCATGTAAATGTTCCAAATGTTCCTCCAAAGATCTGCTATAAATCATTATATCATCAAAATAGACTACCACAAATCGTCCAATGAAAGCACTTAAAACTTCGTTCATTAACCTCATGAAAGTACTAGGTGCATTAGTTAACCCAAAAGGCATGACAAACCACTCATATAAAACAAACTTAGTTTTAAATGCAGTTTTCCATTCATCTCCCAATTTCATACGAATTTGATGGTATCCACTACGCAAATCAACTTTGGAGAATATTGTAGAGCCACTCAATTCATCAAGCATATCATCTAGCCTAGGAATAGGATGACGATAACAAATAGTAATATTAATAATGCCTCTACAATCAACACACATACGCGATGTACCTTCCTTTTTCGGCACTAGAATAATAGGAACAACACAAGGACTAAGGGATTCGCGAATATAACCTTTGTCGAGCAGCTCCTGGACTTGACGCATAATCTCCTTCATCTCCTCTGGATTTGTACGGTATGGTGCACGGTTGGGTAGCGAAGCACCGGGAATTAAGTCAATCTGATGCTCAATCCCTCGAATAGGTGGTAATCCCAGTGGCACCTCTTGTGGAAAGACGACAGCGAACTCCTGCAAAATGTTAGTAACAACAGGAGGCAAAGACGAAGGCACATCCTCAAATGAAAATAATGCCTTCTTCGCACACAAAAGCATGGCAAACAGATTTGCTGAAATCTAGATCATCAATATCATATTCGGTGGCAAGTAAACATGCACTTTTCAATTTAATTTCAGAAGTAACATGAGATGGTTTATTATTAGGCTTCATGTGTTGCTCAATTTTTTTGCCACAATCTAATTTTCACTCTTGTTTTTCTCCTCTTTTCCTTTATTAGCTCTATTAATATTATCTTTCAAAATGGATTTAGGAGTCATAGGAAGCAAAGTAATATGGCTATCCTTATGAACAAGAGTATACTAATTATTTCTACCATGGTGTACAATTGTTTTATCAAATTGCCATGGTCTATCAAGTAATAAGGAACATGCTTGCATGGGTACCACATCACAATCAACATAATCAGCATATGTAGAGATACTAAAATGCACATGAACAGTACGTGTTACCTTAACCTTGCCGATGATGTTGAACCATTGGATGTAGTAAGGATGTGGATGTGGTCTTGTGATGAGAGATAGCTTCTCCACCATCTTCATGCTAGCCAAGTTGTTGCAGCTCCCTCCATCTATGATGACGCGTATAAAACGTTCCTTCACAACTCCCTTTGTATGGAACAAATTATGCCTCTAATTTTGCTCAGCTTGTGTGACCTGCACACTCAAAACACATTGAGCAACTAAACATTCATACCTGTCAGCGTCTTGAGGAGCCATGTATTGCATCTAATGATCAGAATCATCTCCACCGTGTTCTTCACGTGTAATAAGAGCCAAAGTCTCCTCATCTTAGTCACTAGCGGACTCATACCCACCATCCTCAATAGCAATCATCACACGCCGAGATTTGCATTCTCTCGCCAAATGTCATATTCCCTTACGACGACGACAAATAATATCACTTGTGTGCCCTATTGATGCCATGGAAGAAGAAGAGCTCTGTACAGGCCAGACAGGTGCGCTCTTGGTAGATGGGGGTGGTTGTGCCCACTTCCTTGTATCACGGCTGGAGGTAACAACTGATGGAGGTGTCGGTGCAATAGAATGTGTGGAAGTAGAGGATGCACGCGGTGTCCATGATGAAGGTCGACCTGCAGAAAAGTTAGTCCGCGCCAATGCCTGTAGATCCTGCACTTCACATTCAGCTTTACTAGCAAGATGGAATAAACGAGTGATATTATTATACTCCTTATAGTCTAGAATGGTCTGAACCTCTCTATTTAATCCACCCATAAAACGTGCAAGCATAGCTTCATTCTCCTCAACAATACCACATCTAATCATGCTAGTATGTAATTCCTGATAATATTCTTCTATAGTTTTTTTCCTTGTCTTAAGCGCTACAATTTTTGAAGTAATTCACGTTGATGATATGGTGGAACCCAACGAGTATGCATAGCAGTTTTCAAAGCAGCCCAAGTAGCTGGAATAGGATATAATCTACAATGTTCAGACCAGCAAACACATGCAAAACTAGTGAAAGCACAAATAGCAGTAGGAACACGTCTCTCCTCGGGATATTGTAAACATGTAAAACGTTGTTCAGTTTCTAACTCCCAAGTAAGATATATATCAGGAACATGTCTACCCTCAAATGGTGGAATATTCAATTTTAGTTTAGGAAAAACATCATGATCTCGTACCTCAGGTGGTGGTGCAGCCCTACCATTACGATGATATACCTGAGGACAACCTGGTGGTGGTGGTGCTGGTGGTTGCACGTAGTTCTGATTTTGATCAACCTCATCATCGTAATGGTCCTCCACCTCTGTAGTAGCAGTAGGAGCTACATAAGCATCAACAACGGCACCAGAATTTTACCCAGGGTCAATGGGAACGCATTGTGCTTGTCCCACTTGATTTGGAAGGCGACGTTGTTGTTGTTGTTCTTGTTGTTGTTGTTGTAGAGGTGCGATAGGTGCAGCCGGCAGTGGTGGTGGAAAACGCGATAGCAATTTAGTAAACTTTTTATCGAGCTTTGTTTCGAATGTCTTCTCCGTGGCCTCGTCAAATCTGTTTAGCACATCTTGGACCTGTCCACTCATCATTTGCTGAAACTTATCGTGAAGCTCCTTGTTCGTCAAGTTCTCCCTATCAATCTCATCGGCTTGTGATCCTGCCATGGTTAGCAGCAATAGAACACACAAGAATATGATCCTACAGACTACTAACAAGTGGTGGTGGTGGGTGTCACAAATCTGTCAAGCAAATCTCAAATTCTTACCAGTTCTTACCCAGCAGCAGGCGGTGATCGGCAACCGATGTAGTCAAAACTCTCAAAGCTTGGATAGTGCGATTACCAGGGAGAGTCAAACGCACGTCGTAGATTTATGTGGAGCTAGGAAGGCTTAGAATATGGTAGCAAAAAGAGTAGCAATAATCAATTCAGAGATGCATAGTTGAATAAACGCTCAACGACGGTACTGTGCTGGTCCTAGGCTAGCCCGTGCTAGAGACGCGAGCCTAGAACACTAACAAAATCACGACGCTGCACGTAAACAAGGGAAAAGCACACTCTGGAATTTTTTTTCGCTCCTCATTTTTTTGGCGCTCCTCTTTTTTATTGCGCTCCTCTTTTTGTGAAAAAACACTATAATGGCGAGTGTCTCAAAGCTCTTCCCAGGTCAAACTGACAGGATGGGCACAAAGTTTTTTTTGACTTTTTTCGGAAATGAGGGCAGCGACGATGAAAAAGTGCGACAAAAAATCACTATGATGGCACGCGGCTCAAAAGACTCAGAAAAGCCTAAAAATAGGATAGGGAAAAAATATTTGGCCTAAAAACTGCATGGGGGTCTCCAGACTTTTTTTTCCGAAACCTACTCAGGCAAGGAAACATGAATCGGAAATTAGACGGATCTAAAAAAACCTAATATGAAAGGAACTCGGATTGGTGGTGGATATATGGTGGTAGGATATGGCAGCGGTGGTGGTATATGGATATAGATTGGTGGTGGTATATGGATACGGATTGGTGGTGGTATATGGATACGGATTGGTGGTGGTATATGGAGACGGATCTATGGCAGATAAGCGGTGGTGGTAGATGACAGGCGCGATGATGATGGTGCGATGGCGGCGTGACAACTTATGACCAGAACACGAAACTCTAAAAGACTAGACTCTAAGACCAGCAACTAGACACGACGATGCAATCGCAAGTTCAACAAAGCAAAATACTGAAAAGACTATGCAAAGGCTCAAACTACTTCGGATATGATGAACTAACCCTAATTTTTTTGGCTTTTTCGTGGACTGTAGGTATGAAGAACAGACTCGATCTAAACTACGAAAAACTGTAAAATCTCACCGAGCAACCTGGAAATCCGATACCACTTGATAGAGGCAAAGGTGCCTCGTCTTTCGATGAGATGGTGGCTATCGTTTTGGAGGAAGTTGACTTTGACGATCCGACTACGAACGTGCGAGGACGTCGCGCCTTAGCAATCGCTAAACCAACTCCGAGAGGTTATTGACCACGTCGGAGCATGATCAACCTGACCACGAAGGTCTATTTCCTGCAGGCAAATGAAGAACAAGCAAGATACTAAGATTGCAATCTGGATATTGCGAATATAAGAGGAAAGATTTATTGATCAAAGGTCTGGTTCTGTGACGCCTTTGTCTGGTCGTTGAACACAGACGAAGTACGTGAAGTTGTAGCTATGGCGAACTTTAACCTAAACAAAACCCAATGTCTAAATGACGCCCTAAACATGGCCCTTGGAGGAGGGGTCCGAAACCAACCCTAACTCTTGTTTCCCCACATATACAGACTCTATAAACAGCCTATACTTAAGTATTTCGAAAATACATGGGCCTGGCCCAGTAATAAGGTGACGCAGCACCTAGAATAGCCTCTAGATAAAATTTATGAAGTGGCATCTTGTATATTTCGTCCAAGGCTTCATGCACTCCTTATGGTGGCTTGAAAGTCCTGAAATCATCATTTGTAACTCCGCTCTTGATCCCCTTGTGCATGCCATCATCTCTATGCTTGGTCTTGTTCCAGTGTTCATCCATCTTATCCATGCCAGGCCCTTCATTTGTAAACAAAATAAATGTATCCAATTTAGGCAGCATCATATTCTCATGAACATTAGAATCATTACCAAGAAATGGAAGTACCTGATAATTTAATTGGCGTGTGCGAGCTCTAGTAATTGGTCCAGTATGTATATCAGCAGGGGCTGTGGGTGTAACAATGGTATTAATGTCCTCATTACCTTGTGATACGTCCATTTTGCATCATGTTTTCTTACTGTTATTTATAATGTTTTTATCCATAATAATTCCTTTTGGGATAATTCTAATGCCTTTCTCTCATAATTTGCACCAAACACACCAAGAGGGAGAATTCCGGCAGCTGGAAATCTGGACCTACAAAAGCTACATCACGTCACCTATTCTGCACAACTCCAAATGAGCTGAAACTTCACGGAGATTTTTTATGGATTATTTGAGAAATACTGGAGCCAATAAACACAAGAGGGGGGCCACCAGGTGGGCACAACCCACAAGGGCGCGCCAGACCCCCCAAGTGCGTCCTGGTGGGTTGTGGCCTCCTAGGCCCACCTTCGGTGCCCATCTTCTAGTATATAAGTCATTTTGACCTAGAAAAAATAAGAGGAGGACTTTTAGGACGAAGCGCCGCCGCCTCGAGGCGGAACTTGGGAAAGAGCACTTTTGCCCTTCGGTGGAGCAATTTCGCCAGGGGAACTTCCCTCCCGGAGGGGGAAATCATCGTCATCAACATCACCAATAACTCTCCCATCTTGGGGTGGTCAATCTCCATCAACATCTTCAACAGCTCCATCTCCTCTCAAACCCTAGTTCATCTCTTGTGTTCAATCTTGTTACCGGAAATATAGATTGGTACTTGTGGGTGACTAGTAGTGTTGATTACATCTTGTAGTTGATTACTATATGGTTTATTTGGTGGAAGATTATATGTGCAGATTCATTATGCTATTTAATACTCCTCTGATCATGAACATGTTTATCATTTGTGAGTATTTACTTTTGTTCTTGAGGTCACGGGAGAAATCATGTTGCAAGTAATCATGTGAACTTGATATGTGTTTTATATTTTGATAGTATGTATGCTGTTATTCCTTTAGTGGTGTCATGTGAACATCGACTACATGACACTTCAACGTACTTGGGCCTAAGGGAATGCATTGTGGAGTAGAAATTAGATGGTGGGTTGTGAGAGTGACAGAAGCTTAAACCCTAGTTTATGCGCTATTTCGCAAGGACCGATTGGATCCAAAAGTTTAATGCTATAGTTAGAATTTATTCTTAATACTTTTCTCGTAGTTGCGGATGCTTGCGGGAGGGTTAATCATAAGTAGGAGGTTTGTTCAAGTAAGAACAACACCTAAGCACCGGTCCACCCACATATCAAATTATCAAAGTAGTGAACACAAATCAAACCAACATGATGAAACTGACAAGATGAACTTCCCGTGTACCCCCAAGAATGCATTGCTTATCATAAGAGACCGTTTTGGCCTGTCCTTTGTGATGTAGGGTGGAACCCTATTCGGCCGATCTTTCACGAAAGGAGCGGATTCCGCGAAGAACACGAAGAACACGAGGGGAAACACGAGAGAATCATTCGAACCAACAAGAACGATCACACATATGCTAGATCCAAGTACACATAGAGATCACATGATCCAAAGTCAACAAAGGATGATACAAGGGGTAACTGGTTCTTCTCCATGAGGAGGTCTTCATGGTCTTCTCCGCGAGGAGGTCTTGAATCCAACGTGGATCTTCTCCGAAGGGGGGCCGCGGGCTCTCTCTCAAGGAGTAGATCCGTATGGATGAGCAAGGCTCTATCTCAAATGAGCTAAACCAATGCTAACCCTAACTAGGATGAGGAGGAAGTCTATTTATAGTCTTAGTGCAAATGGGGGAGAAGTGAAGGGGTACGTGGGCCTCAGCCCGCAACTAGACACAGCCAGGGGTCGGACGTCCAGAGGCTCGGGACGGTCCGGACGTCCATATATCTTCGGACTTCCATAGGTTTGGTTTTGTCGTCATGGCGTCGGTCGTCTGGTCTTCCTCGGATTTCCGCTGTTTCCACTCGGGTGGTGTGGTGACGGTTGTCCCGAGAGGCTCGGTCGTCCGGGGCCTGGGAGGTGTCAGTCGTCCGGACCCGGTCGGATGTCCGGCAGCTGTAGCCTTCGATGGCCTAGATTCCTTGGGCCGTTGTGACCTTCAGGGGCCGGACGTCCGGGCTGGGCCGGTCGTCCGGTGGCTGTAGCTTCCGTGGCAGCTCTTCTTATTGTCCTTCACACTCGGTGTCCTTATTGTCTTGTCTGTTGGATGTAAATTTTCCGTGGCTTTCCTCCAAGTACCTGAGAACACATAGTGTTTCCATATGAGGTAGTAGCCATGTCTCATGTGCAAAAGGTGGTAGTTCGGATAGGAGCGAGTTCACCTTATCTTTGATAGCCTTCGCTCGGGCTCTTGTCATTGGTCCACGTGGTGTCGTGGGAGACGTAGGTAGGTCCATGGGGATGACCTTGGGATGCTCCGCATCATCTCCCCTCCCTTGGGAAAGATCTGTCCCGGATCGAATTCTTCATCACCATTGTAGGGTGAGAGATCCTTGACATTGAAGACATCGCCCAAGTTGTACTTGTCGCGCGGGAGGTCGATCTTGTAAGCATTGTTGTCGTAGCATGCAAGCACCTTGAAGGGTCCATCCGCTCGTGGTAGAAATTTGGACTTTGCGTTCGTTGGGGAAGCGGTCCTTGCGAAGGTGTAGCCACACAAGACCTCTAGTGTTGAATACCATGGGGTGCTTGTTGATGTTGAGCTTGGTCGCCAGTCGTTGTACTTGGCCCGCGATGGTGTTCCTTGTATCTTCATGCACCTTCTTGAGATAGTTCACACATGCACTTGCATCCATATTGACGTGCTCTTGTAGCTGTAGAGGAAGAATGTCCAATGGCGACAATGGGTTGAAACCATAGACGACCTCGAAGGGGGATGTCGGTGTACAAAAAGAGGGGTACGCTTTTTGTACCCCTATAACTGTGCACGGGCAGTCTGAGCCACCGGCACCACCACACTGAGCAAGGCAAGGGAGGTGAGCCAAGGTAAGGCCGAAGCTCAGGAGAAGCAGAACGACGCCAAGACCAAGAACACAAAGAGAGAAGGGGACGAAGCGGACTCCCCCGGCAAGATCCTTGCCGGGAGGCGGTTTTAGCAAACCCGGCAAGACCCTTGCCGTGGCAGCTCGCCCCACACCTACGGAGTGAGTCACCCTTGAGTCCACTGCCCCCATGGGGCAAGGATTCGGGAGAAATCCCCGTGGTGGCATGCAGATCTTTGTGAAGACATTCAAGATCAGATACACCCTTTAGAAGATGATGATCCTTGGCGGGATCCCAGCCAAGGAGGACCACAAGGCCCCCAGCAAGAGCCTTGTCGGGTATGACAGCAGGCGCCACGGCAAGACCCTCGCCGGGGCCTCGGCAAGGCCCTTGCCAAGAACACCCGTAGGGCCACCATCAGGCCCACGCCAGTCAAACCTCCACCGTCGTTCGCATGCAGCTGCCGACCCAACCAGCTGGGCAGGCACCTGCGTGGCGGCATGCGGATCTTCGTGGAGACCCACCACTGTGCCACCTCAGCTGCCTGCCTGCCTACATGGCACTGTGGGCGCCGCTAGCCAGGGTGCGTGTCGACGTGAGAGGGAGCGGCAACGGACGAGACAGGGCTCTCCCCCGTCCCCGATAAAGCAAGGACACCTGGGCAAGACGCATTAAATGCGCCTTATCATGTAATGCATGTTGGGGAACATAGTAATTTCAAAAAATTTCCTACGCACACGCAAGATCATGGTGATGCATAGCAACGAGAGGGGAGAGTGTTGTCTACGTACCCTCGTAGACCGAAGCGGAAGCGTTGACGCAACGTAGAGGAAGTAGTCGTACGTCTTCCCGGTCCAACCGATCCAAGCACCGTTACTCCGGCACCTCCGAGTTCTTGGCACACATTCAGCTCGATGACGCTCCCCGGGCTCCGATCCAGCAAAGCTTCTGGGAGGAGTTCCGTCAGCACGACGGCGTGGTGACGATCTTGATGTTCAACCGTCGCAGGGCTTCACCTAAGCACCGCTACAACATGACCGAGGTGGAATATGGTGGAGGGGGGCACCGCACACGGCAAAGGAACGATCACGAAGATCAACTTGTGTGTTCTAGGGTGCCGCCCTGCCCCCGTATATAAAGGAGCCAAGGGGAGGGGGCGGCCGGCCAAGGAGGGCGTGCCAAGGGGGAGTCCTACTCCCACCGGGAGTAGGACTCCCTTCTTTCCTAGTTGGAGAAGGAGAAGTGGGAAAGAGGAGGAAGAGGGAAAGGAAAGGGGGGGGGCCGCCCCCTCTCCTTGTCCTATTCGGACTAGGGAGGGGAGGGGCGCGCGGCCACCTCTTGCCTACTTTCCTCTTATCCCTTAGGGCCCATATAGGCCCAATAACCCCCGGGGGGGTTCCGGTAACCCCCCGGTACTCCGGTAAAATCCCGATTACACCCGGAACGATTACGATATCCAAATATAGGCTTCCAATATATTGATCTTTATGTCTCGACCATTTCGAGACTCCTCGTCATGTCCATGATCACATCCGGGACTCCGAACATCCTTCGGTACATCAAAATACATAAACTCACAATGAAACTGTCATCGTAACGTTAAGCGTGCGGAACCTACGGTTCGAGAACAATGTAGACATGACTGAGACACGTCTCCGGTCATATTGGTTCATATTGGTTCCTACATATTCTATAAAGATCTTTATCGGTCAGACCGCATAACAACATACGTTGTTCCCTTTATCATCGGTATGTTACTTGCCCGAGATTCGATCGTCGGTATCTCAATACCTAGTTCAATCTCGTTACCGGCAAGTCTCTTTACTCGTTCCATAATACATCATCTCACAACTAACTCATTAGTTGCAATGCTTGCAAGGCTTATGGGATGTGCATTACCGAGAGGGCCCAGAGATACCTCTCCGACAATCGGAGTGACAAATCCTAATCTCGAAATACGCCAACCCAACATGTACCTTTGGAGACACCTGTAGAGCACCTTTATAATCACCCAGTTACGTTGTGACGTTTGGTAGCACACAAAGTGTTCCTCCAGCATACGGGGGTTGCATAATCTCATAGTCATAGGGACATGTATAACTCATGAATAAAGCAATAGCAACATACTAAACGATCGGGTGCTAAGCTAAAGGAATGGGTCATGTCAATCAGATCATTCACCTAATGATGTGATCCCGTTAATCAAATAACAACTCTTTGTCCATGGTTAGGAAACATAACCATCTTTGATTAACGAGCTAGTCAAGTAGAGGCATACTAGTGACACTCTGTTTGTCTATGTATTCACACATGTATTATGTTTCCGGTTAATACAATTCTAGCATGAATAATAAACATTTATCATGATATAAGGAAATAAATAATAACTTTATTATTGCCTCTAGGGCATATTTCCTTCAGTCTCCCCTTGCACTAGAGTCAATAATCTAGATTACACAGTAATGATTCTAACACCCATGGAGCCTTGGTGCTGATCATGTTTTGCTCGTGGAAGAGGCTTAGTCAACGGGTCTGCTACATTCAGATCCGTATGTATCTTGCAAATCTCTATGTCTCCCACCTGGACTAGATCCCGGATGGAATTGAAGCGTCTCTTGATGTGCTTGGTTCTCTTGTGAAATCTGGATTCCTTTGTCAAGGCAATTGCACCAGTATTGTCACAAAAGATTTTCATTGGACCCGATGCACTAGGTATGACACCTAGATCGGATATGAACTCCTTCATCCAGACTCCTTCATTTGCTGCTTCCGAAGCAGCTATGTATTCCGCTTCACACGTAGATCCCGCCACGACGCTTTATTTAGAACTGCACCAACTGACAGCTCCGCCGTTTAATGTAAACACGTATCCGGTTTGCTGCTTAGAATCGTCCGGATCAGTGTCAAAGCTTGCATCAACGTAACCATTTACGATGAGCTCTTTGTCACCTCCATAAACGAGAAACATATCCTTAGTCCTTTCCAGGTATTTTAGGATGTTCTTGACCGATGTCCAGTGATCCACTCCTAGATTACTTTGGTACCTCCCTGCTAGACTTATAGCAAGGCACACATCAGGTCTGGTACACAGCATTGCATACATGATAGAGCCTATGGCTGAAGCATAGGGAACATCTTTCATTTTCTCTCTATCTTCTGCAGTGGTCGGGCATTGAGTCTTAATCAACTTCACACCTTGTAACACAGGCAAGAACCCTTTCTTTGCTTGATCCATTTTGAAGTTCTTCAAAACTTTGTCAAGGTATATGCTTTGTGAAAGTCCAATTAAGCGTCTTGATCTATCTATATAGATCTTAATGCCTAATATGTAAGCAGCTTCACCGAGGTCTTTCATTGAAAAACTCTTATTCAAGTATCCCTTTATGCTATCCAGAAATTCTATATCATTTCCAATTAGTAATATGTCATCCACATATAATATCAGAAATGCTACAGAGCTCCCACTCACTTTCTTGTAAATACAGGCTTCTCCAAAAGTATGTATAAAACCAAATGCTTTGATCACACTATCAAATCGTTTATTCCAACTCCGAGAGGCTTGCACCAGTCCATAAATGGATCACTGGAGCTTGCACACTTTGTTAGCTCCCTTTGGATCGACAAAACCTTCTGGTTGCATCATATACAACTCTTCTTCCAGAAATCCATTCAGGAATGCAGTTTTGATATCCATTTGCCAAATTTCATAATCATAAAATGCGGCAATTGCTAACATGATTCAGACAGACTTAAGCATCGCTACGGGTGAGAAGGTCTCATCGTAGTCAATCCCTTGAACTTGTCGAAAACCTTGTGCAACAAGTCGAGCTTTGTAGACAGTAACATTACCGTCAGCATCAGTCTTCTTCTTGCAGATCCATTTATTCTCAATTGCTTGCCGATCATCGGGCAAGTAAACCAAAGTCCACACTTTGTTCTCATACATGGATCCCATCTCAGATTTCATGGCTTCAAGCAATTTCGCGGAATCTGGGCTCACCATCGCTTCTTCATAGTTCGTAGGTTCATCATGATCTAGTAGCATGACTTCCAAAACAGGATTACCGTACCACTCTGGTGCGGATCTTACTCTGTTTGATCTACGAGGTTCAGTAGCAACTTGATCTGAAGTTCTATGATCATCATCATTAACTTCCTCACTAATTGGTTTAGGTGTCACAGAAACCGGTTTCTGTGATGTACTACTTTCCAATAAGGGAGCAGGTATAGTTACCTCATCAAGTTCTACTTTCCTCCCACTCACTTCTTTCAAGAGAAACTCCTTCTCTAGAAAGGATCCATTTTTAGCAACGAATGTCTTGCCTTCGGATCTGTGATAGAAGGTGTACCCAACAGTCTCCTTTGGGTATCCTATGAAGACACATTTCTCCGATTTGGGTTCGAGCTTATCAGGTTGAAGCTTTTTCACATAAGCATCACAACCCCAAACTTTAAGAAACGACAACTTTGGTTTCTTGCCAAACCATAGTTCATAAGGCGTCGTCTCAACGGATTTTGATGGTGCCCTATTTAATGTGAATGCGGCCGTCTCTAAAGCATAACCCCAAAACGATAGCAGTAAATCTGTAAGAGACATCATAGATCGCACCATATCAAGTAAAGTACGATTACGACGTTCGGACGCACCATTACGTTGTGGTGTTCCGGGTGGCGTGAGCTGCGAAACTATTCCGCATTGTTTCAAATGTAGACCAAACTCGTAACTCAAATATTCTCCTCCATGATCAGATCGTAGAAACTTTATTTTCTTGTTACGATGATTTTAAACTTCACTCTGAAATTCTTTGAACTTTTCAAATGTTTCAGACTTATACTTCATTAAGTAGATATACCCATATCTGCTTAAATCATCTGTGAAGGTGAGAAAATAACGATATTCGCCACTAGCCTCAACATTCATCGGACCACATACATCTGTATGTATGATTTCCAACAAATCTGTTGCTCTCTCCATAGTACCGGAGAACAGCATTTTAGTCATCTTGCCCATGAGGCACGGTTCGCAAGTACCAAGTGATTCATAATCAAGTGGTTCCAAAAGTCCATCAGTATGGAGTTTCTTCATGCGCTTTACACCGATATGACCTAAACGGCAGTGCCACAAATAAGTTGCACTATCATTATCAACTCTGCATCTTTTGGCTTCAACATTATGTATATGTGTATCGCTACTATCGAGATTCATCAAAAATAGACCACTCTTCAAGGGTGCATGACCATAAAAGATATTACTCATATAAATAGAACAACCATTATTCTCTGATTTAAATGAATAACCGTCTCGCATCAAACAAGATCCAGATATAATGTTCATGCTCAATGCTGGCACCAAATAACAATTATTTAGGTCTAATACTAATCCCGAAGGTAGATGTAGAGGTAGCGTGCCGACCGCGATCACATCGACTTTGGAACCATTTCCCATGCGCATCGTCACCTCGTCCTTTGCCAGTGTTCGCTTAATCCGTAGTCCCTGTTTCGAGTTGCAAATATTAGCAACAAAACCAGTATCAAATACCCAGGTGCTACTGCGAGCTCTAGTAAGGTACACATCAATAACATGTATATCACATATACCTTTGTTCACCTTGCCATCCTTCTTATCCGCCAAATACTTGGGGCAGTTCCGCTTCCAGTGATCAGTCTGCTTGCAGTAGAAGCACTCAGTTTCAGGCTTAGGTCCCGACTTGGGTTTCTTCTCCTGAGCAGCAACTTGCTTGCTGTTCTTCTTGAAGTTCCCCTTCTTCTTCCCTTTGCCCTTTTTCTTGAAATTAGTGGTCTTGTTGACCATCAACACTTGATGCTCCTTCTTGATTTCTACCTCCGCAGCCTTTAGCATTACGAAGAGCTCGGGAATTGTCTTATCCATCCATTGCGAAGAGCTTGGTGGAAGTGATTGGAGAATTCTGTCAATGACGCTATCATCCGGAAGATTAACTCCCAGTTGAATCAAGTGATTACAATACCCAGACATCTTGAGTATATGCTTACTGACAGAACTATTCTCCTCCATCTTGCAGCTATAGAATTTATTGGAGACTTCATATCTCTCAATCTGGGCATTCTGCTGGAATATTAACTTCAACTCCTGGAACATCTCATATGCCCCATGGCGTTCAAAACGTCGTTGAAGTCCCGGTTCTAAGCTGTAAAGCATGGCACATTGAACTATCGAGTAGTCATCAGCTTTGCTCTGCCAGACGTTCTTAACATCGTCAGTTTCATCAGCAGCAGGCCTGGCACCCAGCGGTGCTTCCAGGACGTAACTCTTCTGTGTAGCAATGAGGATAATCCTCAAGTTATGAACCCAGTCCATGTAATTGCTACCATCATCTTTCAACTTTGCTTTCTCAAGGAACGCATTAAAATTCAACGGAACAACAGCACGGGCCATCTATCTACAATCAACATAAACAAGCAACATACTATAAGGCCTAAGTTCATGATAAATTTAAGTTCAATTAATCATATTACTTAAGAACTCCCACTTAGATAGACATCCCTCTAATCATCTAAGTGATCACGTCATCCAAATCAACTAAACCATAACCGATCATCACGTGAAATGGAGTAGTTTTCAATGGTGAACATCGCTATGTTGATCATATCTACTATATGATTCATGCTCGACCTTTCGGTCTTAGTGTTCTGAGGCCATATCTGCATATGCTAAGCTCGTCAAGTTTAACCTGAGTATTCTGCGTGTGAAAAACTGGCTTGCACCCGTTGTAGATGGACGTAGAGCTTATCACACCCGATCATCACGTGGTGTCTGGGCACAACGAACTTTGGCAACGGTGCATACTCAGGGAGAACACTTTTTATCTTGAAATTTAGTGAGAGATCATCTTATAATGCTACCGTCAATCAAAGCAAGATAAGATGCATAAAAGATAAACATCACATGCAATCAATATAAGTGATATGATATGGACATCATCATCTTGTGCTTGTGATCTCCATCTCCGAAGCACCGTCATGATCACCATCGTCACCAGCGCGACACCTTGATCTCCATCGTAGCATCATTGTCGTCTCGCCAATCTTATGCTTCTACGACTATCGCTACCGCTTAGTGATAAAGTAAAGCATTACAGGGCGATTGAATTGCATACAATAAAGCGACAACCATATGGCTCGTGCCAGTTATCGATAACTTGGTTACAAAACATGATCATCTCATACAATAAAATTTAGCATCATGTCTTGACCATATCACATCACAACATGCCCTGCAAAAACAAGTTAGACGTCCTCTACTTTGTTTGTTGCAAGTTTTACATGGCTGCTACGGGCTTAAGCAAGAACCAATCATACCTACGCATCAAAAACCACAATGATAGATTGTCAAGTTGGTGTTGTTTTAACCTTCGCAAGGACCGGGCGTAGCCACACTCGGTTCAACTAAAGTTGGAGAAACTGACACCCGCCATCCACCTATGTGCAAAGCATGGCGGTAGAAACAGTCTCGCGTAAGCATACGTGTAATGTCGGTCCGGGCCGCTTCATCCAACAATACCGCCGAACCAAAGTATGACATGCTGGTAAGCAGTATGACTTATATCGCCCACAACTCACTTGTGTTCTACTCGTTCATATAACATCAAACCATAAAACCTAGGCTGGGATACCACTGTTGGGGAACGTAGTAGTTTCAAAAAAATTCCTACGCACACGCAAGATCATGGTGATGCATAGAATTAAGAGGGGAGAGTGTTGTCTACATACCCTTGTAGACCGAAGCGGAAGCGTTGACGCAACGTAGTGGAAGTAGTCGTACATCTTCCCGGTCCAACCGATCCAAGCACCGTTACTCCGGCACCTCCGAGTTCTTGGCACACGTTCAGCTCGATGACGCTCCCCGGGCTTCGATCCAGCAAAGCTTCGGGGAGGAGTTCCATCAGCACGACGGCGTGGTGACGATCTTGATGTTCAACCGTCGCAGGGCTTCGCCTAAGCAGCACTACACTATGACCGAGGTGGAATATGGTGGAGGGGGGCACCGCACACGGCTAAGGAACGATCACGCAGATCAACTTGTGTGTTCTAGGGTGCCCCCTTGCCCCCGTATATGAAGGAGCCAAGGGGAGGGGGCGGCCGGCCAAGGAGGGCGTGCCAAGGGGGAGTCCTACTCCCACCGGGAGTAGGACTCCCTTCTTTCCTAGTTGGAGAAGGAGAAGTGGGAAAGAGAAGGAAGAGGGAAAGGAAAGGGGGGGCGCCGCCCCCCTCTCCTTGTCCTATTCGGACTAGGGAGGGGAGGGGCGCGTAGCCACCTTTTGCCTCCTTTCCTCTTCTCCCTTAGGGCCCATGTAGGCCCAATAACCCCTGGGGGGTTCCGGTAACCCCCCGGTACTCTGGTAAAATCCCGATTTTACCCGGAACGATTCCGATATCCAAATATAGGCTTCCAATATATCGATCTTTATGTCTCGACCATTTCGAGACTCCTCGTCATGTCCATGATCACATCCGGGACTCCGAACAACCTTCGGTACATCAAAATACATAAACTCACAATGAAACTATCATCGTAACGTTAAGCGTGCAGACCCTACAGTTCGAGAACAATGTAGACATGACCGAGACACGTCTCTGGTCAATAACCAATAGCGGAACCTGGATGCTCATATTGGTTCCTACATATTCTACGAAGATCTTTATCGGTCAGACCGCATAACAACATACGTTGTTCCCTTTGTCATCGGTATGTTACTTGCCCGAGATTCGATCATCGGTATCTCAATACCTAGTTCAATATCGTTACTGGCAAGTCTCTTTACTCGTTCCGTAATACATCATCTCACAACTAACTCATTAGTTGCAATGCTTGCAAGGCTTATGGGATGTGCATTACCGAGAGGGCCCGGAGATACCTCTCCGACAATCGGAGTAACAAATCCAAATCTCGAAATACGCCAACCCAACATGTACCTTTGGAGACACCTGTAGAGCACCTTTATAATCACCTAGTTACGTTGTGACGTTTGGTAGCACACAAAGTGTTCCTCCGGCAAACGGGAGTTGCATAATCTCATAGTCATAGGAACATGTATAACTCATGAATAAAGGAGTAGCAACATACTAAACGATCGGGTGCTAAGCTAATGGAATGGGTCATGTCAATCAGATCATTCACCTAATGATGTGATCCCGTTAATCAAATAACAACTCTTTGTCCATGGTTAGGAAACACAACCATCTTTGATTAACGAGCTAGTCAAGTAGAGGCATACTAGTGACACTCTATTTGTCTATGTATTCACACATGTATTATGTTTCCGGTTAATACAATTCTAGCATGAATAATAAACATTTATCATGATATAAGGAAATAAATAATAACTTTATTATTGCCTCTAGGGAATATTTCCTTCAATGCAAGGGATAACCTCACATCACTGTTCCCTTTCCACCTCCTGTGTGCCACTGTGGCAACCCCTTTCCTATAAAAGGAGGCCCGAGGCGACCAGGAGGGGGATTCGGCTTTTTGGACCTCCTCACGCCCCATAGCTAGCTCAAGAACACAGATATACAATCCACCAAAGCAGGAGTAGGGTTTTACACATCCCCGCGGCCCGAACCTGGATAAACGAACCGTGTGCTATCTGTTTCATCCGCTCTTCTCACGACCCCGCGCCCCGCAACCATAGTAGGGATTCTTGTGATCCCATAGGTGTCGTTCCCACCGACATCTTTGGCGCGCCAGGTAGGGGGCGCAGTTGTTAGAATCGGCTTTAGCAGTTAGTTCGAAGCTTCTTCATCGTCATGGCGCCCAAGAAGAAGACGACGGTGGCGGTTGGCTCGTCGGAAGTCGGACATCCCGTCCCGACGCGGGCGAGCAGCGGACTGGTCGCAGAAAGGACCCGGGGCGCCGTTCGCGAACACCAACACCGTCCCAGCAGCCGGAGTTTGGGAGGCGGCGATGTTCGTGCGCCTGGTAATGGGCCGCACGCCGCCAAATCCTAAGACGGAGCCAGGCCCTCCGCAGGTGGCGCGGGGTCTTCCAAGATCGCTACCGCCCCGCCCAAAGGCGAAGCGAGGGCCTCCAAGACTCCCACGCCGGTGCTGACGGCACGCTCCTCTCAAGCGGCGCGTGACGAACGGCGCAATCACACCGAAGTCCCCGGGCGTCGCCGCGGGAAGAATCCCGAGCGCCACTCCCGGGAGGTAGAAAACCTGCCCGCTCGCCGAGGCGCTGGTGAAGATGGCATGCGACCGCGGGGTCGTGATAGAGCTCCTTCTGACATGGTCAGAAGTCGAAGCGCGTCGCGATCCGTGCAGGTTTCGCTGCCACCAATGCCAGCAGAAGCCCTGGCGCGCGTGCAGTTGCTCCTCGATTTTCCTCCCACTACGGGGGAACTCGACGAATGGAGAGCCACTATCTGAAGCCTTGTTGCGGTGGCCAACAAAGACGAACCGAGTCCGGTGGAGCCCCCGGGTCGACGCTCTGACGGAGTCCCACGCACCAGTGGCAGGAAAGGCGGCGGCGCCGCGACCACGGTGCACTCGCCTCCTCCTCGCCCGGTACCGCGAACGGCAGCCCGTCGCGATGTTGCAGGCGACGAAATCTCCATAGCGTCGTCCGACCCGCGGACCCACTGTGACCAGCGCCAAGTCCTTCGGGACAAGAACATGAAGACGCTCGAACCACTATCGAGCGCAGGCGCGGACACGCCACCAGTCAAACAGGCGAGCAGGGCCTGCTGCGAACCACCCAGCACCGGAGAGCCCTGGAGGCCTACCTTACGAGGTAGGCTGTCCGGCTTTTACCCGTGAGCTGCGGCATTTCCAGTGGCCCACTCACCGCACCTTCAAACCTGACGTGGGAGAAAAGTACAGCGGCAAGACCCACCCGTCCGAGTTCCTCAGCATCTACACCATTGCGATGCAAGCTGCCGGAGCCCGCGACGATAAGGTGCTTGCGAATTACTTTCCGTTGGCTCTTAAACCCAACGCCATGTCATGGTTGATGCACTTGCCGGTAGACTCTATTTCCTCCTAGTCAGATTTGTGCCATGAGTTTGTGGGCGCCTTTACTGGACGCCACCAAGCCCATGGCCAAGCGAGCGACCTGCACGTCATTCCCCAGAAGGGAGGCGAGAGTCTCCGCAAGTATATATAGAGGTTCAGCCGGATGCAGTACAATATCCCTAATGTTCACCCTGCTGCCATCATCAGCGCGTTCCAGCAGAACGTGCGTAACCACAAGATGCGCGAAGAACTAGCAATGAACAAGGTGAAAGATGTAGCAAAACTCTATGTTCTTGCTGACAGATGTGCCCGGGCTGAAGAGGGAAGGAAATACCCCGGCGAAGACGCCGGCGTGGAAACCAACTCCTCAGATGAAGATACTGCCGCCCCGGCGAAGAAGGGCCGGCGCCGCAACAGGAAGCGCAAAGGTAAAGCCGTTCTTGCCGTCGAGGGATCTGATGACACCGGCTCCACCAAGAAAACCAAGGCAGATGACCCTGGCATGGAAATTGCCGGATGTGTCGCCTGCCGGGCATTGGCGGTTGCCGAGAAGCCAGGAAACTCCGACAAGCGATACTGCAAGATCCATCGCACCAAAGGCCATGCTCTCCAAGACTGCCGACAGGTTGAGCTCCTCGCTGAGAAGCAGAGGGCTGAATATGAGAGGCGGGACAAGGAGAAGGGCCAAGACGGTGCTAAGGGGTCTGGCAAGAAGCGTGACGGCCAGGCGGGCCGTCACGGCAAGGATAAACAACAGGAGAGGACCGCCCGGGGCTGTGACAAAAAGCCAGAAGACGACGATCACGAAGAGGACGATGAATCCGGCGACCAAGAGTTTCAAAAAGCTACAGAGGCCATGTGCGTCGACGGCGGCGCCTCGCTGCATACTTCTCACTGCCAGCTTAAACAGTGGGCGCAAGAGATTACAGCGGCAGAGCCGTCATTTGATGCCCAAAGGCCGTTGAAGTGGTCCAGCACACCTATCATTTTTGACACTGAGGATCACCCTGATCGCACTACTGCGGTCGGGTGCTTGCCATTGTTGGTTTCACCAACAATACGCAACCTCAAGGTGACAAAGATGCTAGTCGATGGCGGGGCCGGTCTAAACTTGATCTCGCCTACCGTGATCAAGAAACTGCAGATTCCTGATGGAGACCTCGAAGAGATGGGCACGTTTCAGGGGGTCAACCCGGGAAGAAGCCAACCTAAGGGAAAGGTCACGCTGCCCGTGACTTTTGGAAGCGATCTGAACTACAGGACGGAGAGGATCTTGTTTGATGTTGCCAAGATCCCCTTTCCCTACAACGGGATCCTTCGCCGCCCAGCGCTGGCCAAGTTCTTGGCGGCGTCACACTACGCCTACAACACCCTGAAGATGCCAGGACCTGTGATGATCATCACCATCCCCTCCGATAAGAAAGATGCGCTGATTTGCGCTGACCAACTATACCAGCAAGCAGTTGCAGCAGCTGCCGCCACTAGGGCACTTCCTCCTGCCGCTGGGACTCCAGGAGGGAAGAAGAAGAAGACCGGTGAGACCTCGGGCACCCACTCCGGCAAGCGCACCTCTTCGGAGTGTAGCGCTCCCATCGAGGACGTGCCAGAGAGCTCCACCGGCGGAAACAAGAAGCCCAGGGCCATACCGCCGGGAACCAAGAAGGTTTCTGTGAATGAGGACGGCATGGGAGGGGCTTTCACCATAAGCTCCACCCTTGATGACAAATAGGAAGACGCGCTCGTCACCTTCCTACGGGCGAATGTCGATGTGTTTGCATGGCAAGCTTCCGACATCCCCGGCGTTCCCAGGGAGGTGATTGAGCACCACCTTGCTGTCTGTCCTCATGCACGGCCCGTCAAGCAGAAGGTCAGAAAGCAAGCTTTGGAATGACAAGAGTTCATCACAGAGGAGATCCGGAAATTGGAAGCAGCGGATTTGGTAAGAGGAGTGCTCCATCCAACGTGGTTGGCCAATCCGGTCGTAGTGCGCAAGGCTAATGGGAAGTGGAGGCTGTGTATTGATTACACAGATATAAATAAGGCTTGTTCTAAGGACCCCTTCCCGTTGCCGCACATCGACCATATTGTTGACTCCACAGCTGGGTGTGATTTGTTGTCATTCCTCGATGCCTACTCCGGCTACCACCAGATCTTCATGACAAGAGAAGACGAAGAGAAAACAACATTCATCACCCCATGTGGTACGTATTGTTTCATGCGGATGCCTTTCGGGTTGAAGAGTGCTGGTTCGACGTTTGCAAGGGCGGTCCAGATTGGTTTTGAACCCCAGCTCCATAGAAATATGGAAGCTTATATGGATGACATAGTGGTCAAAACCAAGGACAGGGCAACCCTCATACCGGATTTGCAAGAAACATTTGCAATCCTGCGCAAGATCAATCTCAAGCTGAATCCTGAGAAGTGCGTCTTTGGCGTCCTGTCCGGCAAGCTTCTCGGGTTCTTTGTGTCACAGCATGGGATAGAGGCCAATCTGGACAAGATCAAAGCTATAGAGCAGATTGAAGCACCCAAGCGAATCAAGGATGTGCGTCGGCTTGCTGGTTGCGTCGCCGCCATGGGGAGATTCATTTCCAAGTCTGCCGAGCGCGCCCTTCCCTTTTTCAAGATCTTGAAAAAGGCGGGCCCGATGGAGTGGACGCCAGAATCCGAAGAAGCATTGCAAGATTTGAAGAAGTACCTCTCCTCCCCGCCAATACTAGTTGCGCCTAGGCCACAGGAGCCATTGCTGCTATACCTGGCGGCAACGAACCAGGTGGTCAGCGCCGCACTAGTGGCACAGAGAGAGGTTGACGACGAGGTAATGGTAGTGTCAGAGCCCGACAACACCAATGCAGAGACGACACAGTTAGTTGAAGTGCCGCCGAAGAAGAAAATGATGCAGCACCCGGTCTACTTTGTTAGTTCCCTCCTGCAGGGAGCTAGATCAAGGTACTCCGGCGTGCAGAAACTGCTCTTCAGTATTCTTATGGCCTCGAGGAATCTGCGTCACTACTTCCAGGCACACGAGATCACTGTCGTCACTCGCCTCCCTCTGCAACGGATATTGCACAATCCAGATGCAACGGGAAGAATTGTGGAATGGGCACTGGAGCTGTCCAGCTTTGGCCTCAAGTTTGAAGGTACTTCGACGATCCAGAGCCGAGTCTTGGTGGAGTTCATTGCAGAATGGACCGCAACGCCTGACGAAGAAGCCCAAGAGACGGCTCTCCCCAGCAAGGAGATGCACTTCCCCAGGGAGGTGTCAACAAACAATAAGGCAGAGTACGAAGGGCTGCTCGCCGGTCTTAGGATCGCGGCGGACCTCAGAATCAAGAAGCTCATCGTCAGGGGTGACTCGCAGCTCGTCCCAAGCAAGTCAACAAGGACTAACAGAGCCCGTTGATGAAGGCCTACGTCGATGAAGTGAGAAAGCTGGAAGAGCATTTCGACGGTATACAGGCTGAATACGTTCCCTGAGCGGAGAATGATATCGCCGATTACCTGTCAAAACGTGCTGCCCTCAAGCTACCTGTGGAACCAGGTACCTTTGTGCTCCAGCTAACTCAGCCATCCGTTGATCCATCAACAGAGCTGAACAAGAGAAGGAAATCATGACCCGGCAAGTACTTTCCCACCGAGCTCCCCGGAGCCGCCGACAAGGATGTTGCTGGGGACACTGAGCCCGCCACGGGACGGCTAGCTCCGGCGGAGCGTCAAGCTCTTGCCATCGAGATAGCCGCTCCTATAGTGGAGGAAATGCCTTGAGTCCTCGCCGTCGAGCCCCAGGCTCCAGCATGGGCACAGCATACCATCCGGTTCCTCCAAACAGGGGAACTTCCTAAAGAGCAGGAAGAAGCGGAAAAAGTAGCCCATCGCTCTACCATGTACCAGTTCGTTGATGACGTCCTGTACAGAAAGAGGCCGAACGGCGTGAAATTGAAGTGTATCCCTCGGGAGGAAGGACTGGAGCTGTTGGCGGAGATACACGGAGGCATATGTGGATCCCACATCGGGTCAAGGGCCCTTCCCGGCAAGGCATTTCGGCAAGGTTTCTTCTGGCCCACAGCCCTCCAGGATGCGACGACACTAGTCACCAGGCATGAAGCGTGTCAGTTCCATTCAAAGAAGCTTCATCAGCCAGCTCAAGCCCTTCAAACCATTCCTCTCTCCTGGCCCTTCTCGGTCTGGGGGCTCGACATACTAGGCCCTTTCCCCAGCGCTGTAGGGGGCTTTGAGTACTTGTACGTTGCAATCGACAAGTTCACAAAGTGGCCGAAAGTGGAGGCAGTGAGGAAGGTCACAGCTCAGTCAGCCGTCAAGTTCTTCAAAGGACTAGTGTGCCGTTTTGGTGTACCCAACAGGGTCATCACTGAGAACGGCACACAGTTCACAAGCCGCACCTTCATGCAATATATCCAAGACCTCGGCAGCAAAGTCTGTTTCGCTTCCGTTGCTCACCCACGAAGCAATGGTCAAGCTGAGAGGGCAAACGCTGAAGTATTGCGAGGCTTAAGGACCAAGACCTTTGACAGGCTTCACAAGAGTGGAAGGCGCTGGATTGATGAGTTGCCGACGGCTCTTTGGTCGATCAGGACGACGCCAAATCGAGCCACCGGCCAGACACCCTTTGCCCTGCTATACGGGGCAGAAGCAGTTCTCCCCACTGAACTCATATACGGGTCACCTCGAGTGCTCGCTTATGATGAGCTTGAGCAAGAGCTACTGCGGCAAGATGACACAATGCTCCTTGAGGAAGATCGTCTTCGGGCGGCTGTGAGAGCATCACGCTACTAGCAAGCCTTGCGCCGCTACCATAGCCGCAAGGTTCATGCCCAAAGCCTTGAGGAAGGCGACCTTGTCCTTCGGCGCGTTCAATCGGCCAAGAATTCCAACAAGTTGACGCCAAAGTGGGAAAGCCCTTATCGGGTAATACGAGTCACCAGGCCGGGCGCAGTCCGCCTGGAGATCGAAGATGCCGTTCCAGTGAGTAACTCCTGGAACATTGAGCATCTTCGCAAGTTTTACCCGTGAGGCGCGGCTTGCCGGGCCCCCCGGCAAGCCACCTTTTGTACAAGCATTGCCGATGATGCATGTAACCCTTTGTGGAAAGCCAGGCGCAGACCCTGAGCACAAGTAAATGAAGCGCTGGCGCCCTAAGTTATAGCATGCATGCTAGGTCGAGTCTCGTCCTTGGTTAGGATTGATAGTGCTTAGCGGCGACTAGCCCCAAGCTTAGAGGTCGAGTGTGCGTATCTTTGTCTTTCTTTTGTCTTCTTTAGTTCACAGGACACACAGATATCCGTGCCGAACCACTTGGGGAGGAAAAGAAGATGAACAGACTAGCATCTAGCCCCCGGCAAGCCAACATTGCCGGGGGCTACAAGAGCAAAGATTCACCCACGGCGAACCAGAGTTGCCGGGGGCTGCATCTTCAGATAAGTTCTTCATCCCTTATCATGCATTCCATTATGGACTGAGGTATGTGAAACCTCGTTTTCCCCTAAGCTACCGTGCTCCCATAACTCAAGGCCCTAGGGCTCGTTCCTTGGGCCAAGTTTGGTCGTAGTCGCAGCAGTGAAAGGATGAAACAAGGAGCCAGAACCTGCCTCATCCCTGCCTCCGCCAAACGCGTGAGGAAGGTCGAGCGAAGTGGGAAGACGACAAGGCTTGTTGCCAGGCAAGGAAATGTTTATCTTCAAGATATCAAGGATTTACTCCTTGTCGTGGGTTCTACCCACAAACAAATGACCCGGCAAGCATCCCTTTTTCATTAAAAACATTCCACTCAGGTACAGTCCATAGGGAATGAAAAACATGAATGATGGGATTACAAGTTTTAAATTCAGCTAAGGCCCGAAGGCTTACAAACTAAAAAGACATAAGGTGCCCGTAATCCCTTTCTTGTCCCTCTCCTCAGGAGGCAGGTCAAGGAGGCGAAAAGGGCAAAAGGGGCGCCTAGGCGAGCTACGGGTGGCAGAAGACACCAAGAGAACATCTCGGTGGCCGTCCGAAGGCTGGATGGTAATGGCGGCGCCGGAAGCAGAGCTCGAAGACGAGGCGGCAGGACGTCAGCACGCGTCGAAGGCGTCGGTGCCCGCGTACTCCGACTTGACGGCCTTGCCGCCCACCCTCTTCCTCTTTCACAGCCTCCCAACGCCAGCCGCCCAAGGAGACGACCCCGGGAAGTTCAGGGAGCCGGCGATGCGGATGATGGGGTCGCCGGTGCCGCACGGAGCGGCACCCAACACCTAATCGGACCTGTCATCCTGCCGCCTACTACCCTCGTCATCGCTGCCGCTGTCCTCCTCGTCACTCCAGCCCGAGGAGGAGTCTTCACTATCAGAAGAGCTCTCCACGCAGCACCTTGCACGGGTCCCAAAGCACCCGAAGACCTTGACGGAGAGAAGGCCACCCTCCATCAGCTTAAAATGGAGAGTGAGCCCCTCCGTCAAGCGGTGGATATGGGCAAACGTCTTCCATCCCCGACGGAGATACATCACGTGAGGGGCGGGGAAATCGACGCAGGCCCGCGTGCCACTGATCGCACAGCCCCTCATGTGCAGCCACAACGACTCTGGCGGATCCAGCTGCATCTCCCGCGCGAATGGAGTCTAGAGACGAAGGCGACGGCGAGGCGGCCGGCGTAGCCTGACGAAGAACTTGCAAGGGTCATCCCCAACATGGCCCTCCACGAGGGGAAGAACTGCTGGCGGAGGCGAGGCCGGCGCGCTGCCCCGTCCTCCTCTTCCCCGAACTGCTGGCGGGTGCAGGAGAAGGAGGGACGCGCTGTCGAGCGGCGACCCTCGCCGCCACCGTTGAAGGACCAGGATTCCCTCTCTCCATGATGGATGGAAGGGGGAGAAGAAGCTGAAGAAAGGAGGAGATGAAGGAATGCGGGACGCCATCCCCCCCTCCCGCTCTTTATAAAGGAACGGGGTGGGGGCTCGGCCGCCCCGCTCAGCCAATCAAGACGCGGAAGGCGCAGGGAACTGGGACCGACCCGCCGCCCCAGCCCGCGGCGGCCCGGTTTCCCGCCTCCACCGTTCACCACCCCAAGCGCATGAGAGCCACGTGGCAGGCGTGCAGGACTGAGGCGACGGGTGAGGCAACCTCTCCCCACCCCGTGATCATGGGGAGTGGATGCCTTGAAGACCACGCCTCGGCCCCGTTCAGTAAATGGGTCGCGCCTCCACGCCTCCCTCCGTTTATGGGGAAGGCGCAAACCGCCCCCTTTACTATGACGTGGCGCATGCATGCAGAGCTCAGCCCCACAAATGCCGCCCATGTCACACACGCCTCCCCACGCCGCGCCACGCGTGGGAAGCATGGGAAGCACAGCATGCGAAGAGACTTACCGTGGTAAAAACCACCCCGCCTGCCCGCGCACCATTTTTGGGGCTAGCCCAACAACGCGATTGCGCTTACGTGTGGCCCAGGCCCGGGGGCTCCTGTCGATGTACAAAAAGAGGGGTACGCTTTTTGTACCCCTATAACTGTGCACGGGCAGTGTGAGCCACCGGCACCACCACACTGAGCAAGGCAAGGGAGGTGAGCCAAGGTAAGGCCGAAGCTCAGGAGAAGAAGAACGACGCCAAGACCAAGACCACAAAGAGCGAAGGGGACGAAGCGGACCCCCCGGCAAGATCCTTGCCGGGAGGCGGTTTTAGCAAACCTGGCAAGACCTTGCCATGGCAGCTCGCCCCACACCTACGGAGTGAGTCACCCTTGAGTCCACTGCCCCCATGGGGCAAGGATTCGGGAGACATCCCCGTGGTGGCATGCAGATCTTTGTAAAGACATTCAAGATCAGATACACCCTTTCGAAGATGATGATCCTTGGCGGGATCCCATCCAAGGAGGACCACAAGGCCCCCGACAAGAGCCTTGTCGGGGATGACAGCAGGCGCCACGGCAAGACCCTTGCTGGGGCCCCGGCAAGGCCCTTGCCAAGAACACCCATATGGCCACCATCAGGCCCACGCGAGTCAAACCTCCACCGCCGTTCGCATGCAGCTACAGACCCAACCAGCTTGGCAGGCACCTGCGTGGCGGCATGCGGATCTTCGTGGAGACCCACCACTGCGCCACCTCAGCTGCCTGCCTGCCTACATGGCACCGCGGGCGCCGCGGGCCAGGGCACGTGTCGAGGCGAGAGGGAGCGGCGACGGACGAGACATGGCTCTCCCCAGTCCCCGATAAAGCAAGGACACCTGGGCAAGACACATTAAATGCGCCTTGTCATGTAATGCGAGGGATAACCTCACATCACTGTTCCCTTTCCACCTCCTGTGTGCCACTGTGGCAACCCCTTTCCTATAAAAGGAGGCCCGAGGTGACCAGGAGGGGGATTCGGCTTTTTGGAGCTCCTCACGCCCCATAGCTAGCTCAAGAACACAGATATACAATCCACCAAAGTAGGAGTAGGGTTTTACGCATCCCCGTGGCCCGAACCTAGATAAACGAACCGTGTGCTATCTGTTTGATCCGCTCTTCTCACGACCCCACGCCCCGCAACCATAGTAGGGATTCTTGTGATCCCATAGGTGTCGTTCCCACCGACAGGGGACTTGCCGGTAGTCGAGTGTCTTGCTCGGTTGTAGGCGTACTCGGCGATTGGAAGACACTCCTCCCACTCCTTAATGTTCTTCTTGATTAGCACGCAAAGGAGAGTGAAGAGTGTGTGGTTGGTCACCTCCATTTGGCCGTCGGTTTGTGGATGGTAAGTCGTGGAGAAGAGTAGCTTGATTCCGAGCTTGGCCCATAGGGTCTTCCAAAAGTAACTCAAGAACTTGATGTCGCGGTCCGAGACAATCGTCTTTGGTACTCCATGTAGGCATAGGATTTCCCTACAAAAGAGATTGGCAACATGTGAAGCATCATCTATATTGTTGCAAGGAATGAAATGAGCCATTTTGGAGAATTAGTCCACAACAACAAACCCAGAATCATTTCCATTTCTAGTTCTAGGAAAACCAAGCACAAAATCCATGCTAATATATTCCCATGGTTGGAACGGTATTGGAAGGGGCATATAGAGACCATGGGATTGAGATTTAGACTTAGCTTTGCAACATGTAGAGCATCGGTTGGTGAAGTGGTTGACATCGCTGAACATCTTGGAGAGCGTAGCAAATGTCTTGTCGTGTCCAAAGTGTCCCATTAGTCCTCCTCCATGAGATTCCTGCAAAAGCAACAAACGAAGAGAAGACTCGGGGATGCAAAGTTTGTTAGCTCTCATAAGAAAACCATTTCTGATGTAATAACGATCCCAAGAGGTATGCGTCAAACACTTGGCATAAGGAATAGCAAAAGTAGGATCATGCGCATACAAGTGTTTTATGTGCTTAAAACCAATGACATCCAATTCAAGTTGAGTAACGAACATGCATATGTGGGAAAGCGCATCCGCCACAACATTTTCCTTTCCTTTGATATACTTGATGATATAAGGAAAAGACTCAATAAACTCACTCCACTTAGCATGACGCTTGTTCAACTTAGTTTGACCCTTAAGGTACTTAAGTGTTTCATGGTCGGTGTGGATGACAAACTCATGAGGGCGAAGGTAATGTTCCCATTCACGCAAAACACGAACTAAAGCATATAGCTACTTGTCATAGCTGGGGTAATTGAGTTGCACTCCAAAGAGGTTCTCACTAAAGTAAGCTATGGGGCGCTTCTCTTGAGTTAAGACACATCCTATGCCATTACCACTAGCATCGCAATGAATCTCAAAAGGTTTGTCAAAGTTGGTTAAAGCAAGCATGGGAGCATGAGTAAAAAATTCTTAAGCTCATTGAATGCGGTATCTTGGTATGGTCCCCAAACAAAGGGTGCATTCTTCTTGCTCAAAGCATGCAAAGGTGAAGCAATGGTGCTAAAGTCCTTGACAAATCTATGGTAGAAACCGGCTAAACCTAGGAAGCTACACACTTGTTGCAAGTTGGTTGGGTGTGGCCAAGTTTTAATAGCATTGATCTTAGAGTCATCAACATGAACACCCTTAGATGACACAACAAAACACAAGAAAATGATCTTATCAACGCCCAAAACGCATTTTCCATGTCAGCATAGAGACGCTCTTTTCGAAGAGTTTGCAAAATGGTTCGAACATGGGTGACATGATCTTAGAGAGATTTGCTAAAAACAAGGATATCGTCAAAATATACCACAACAAACTCACCAATGTAAGGGCCAAACACATAATGCATAAGATGCATGAACGTACCCGGTGCTTCCGATAAACCCATATGCATGACTAACCACTCATACAAACCAAACTTTGTTTTGAAAGCGGTCTTCCATTCATCACCCTCTTGTATGCGGATTTGATAGTAACCACTTTGAAGATCAATTTTGGAAATAATAGTGGTACCGCTAAGTTCATCAAGCATATCATCAAGGCGTGGAATGGGGTACCTATAACGAATGGTGATAGCATTGATAGGTCTACAAACGGAACACTTGCGAAAGCTACCGTCTCTTTTTGGCACAAGAATGACCGGTACGGCACAAGGCCTCAAACTTTCACGCACATGTCCATGGTCTATGAGATGTTTTACTTGCCTTTGTATTTCTTTGGTTTCTTCGGGGTTGACGCGGTAGGGGGCCTTGTTTGGAAGTGGTGCTCCGGGGATGAGGTTGATGTGGTGCTCGATGCCTCGTAAAGGAGGTAGGCTTGGAGGTAGCTCGTCGGGGAAAACATCTTGGAATTCCTACAAAAGAGAAGATAATAGTAGAGGTAGATTGTGAGAGGTGTTAGCTTTTGGTGCCTCGTCCTTGCACAAAAGGACATAGTGTATGACACTAGATGGGTTCGCACACACTTCTCTTATCTCACTTTTGGTGGCAAATAGAACTAATTTCGTCTTGTCGCTCATCATGGAGGCACTCATTTTGGGCTTGTGGCGCTCACTCTCTGTTTGGTGGTTCACTCTCTCACTATTTTATCCACGATGGGTGGCTTGCTTGTTGGCGGTCACTTGGCTTGGAGACATAGGGCGAAGTATGTACTCCTTTCCTTTCATCTTGAATATATAGTGATTCATTGGGCCGTTGTGGGTGACACCTCTATCAAATTGCCATGGTCATCCAAGAAGAAAGTGGCAAAGGGTCATTGGAACGACATCACACTCCAAAGTCTCTTTGTAAGCTCTGATTTTGAAGGAGACTTGCACTCTATGCTCGACTTGAATAGTGTCAGAGTCGCTTAGACATTGAACTTTGTAGGGATGTGGGTTCTTTGTTTTTGGGAATTGGAGCTTGGAGCAAAGTTCTTCACTTGCTAAGTTAGGGCAACTCCCTCCATCGATGATGACCTTGACGGACCTTCCATTGATGCCTGCCTTGGTATGGAATATGTGGCATCTTGGGTCTTCTTCTTGGTGATGTTGAAGATTCAAGACCTTGGAGACAACGAGGGTGGGGCTTGAATCTTCGTCACAAAAGACTTGTTCTTCTTCATTATCATTCACTTGCCGGTGCATGGCCACTTGATCAAGTGCTTCCATTTCTCCTTCACTCATGGAGTCATATGTACCATCGTCATTGAGGATCATGGTTCGCTTGTTGGTACACTCAAAGGACTTGTGGCCTCGGCCTCCGCATGTGAAACATTTGAAGGAACTTGTCTTGACGGTCTCATCGGTTGGGGTAGATGATGATGAAGCTCTCGGCTTGAAGTTGCTTGTTGTAGGAGGATGACTTGAAGTTGTCGAAGCTTTCTTGTAACTCGACTTGTCGGCGTTGCCTATAGAAGTCTTGGTTGATGTAGAAGGTGTTGGAGTCGTTGAAGCTTGGGTGTTGAAGAAACAATAGGACTTGGATGAGAACTTGGCATACTTGAAGTCATCTTGCACTTGACGTTTCGCTTTGGTAGCTTGATGTACTAGCTCGATGATGTTCGAGTATGGTTGGAAGTCGGCGATCTTCTTGATAGGATGATTGAGTCCATTTAAGAAACGGGCCATAGTTTGCTCATCATCTTCCATGACATTAGCTCGTATCATGGAAATCTCCATTTCCTTGTAGTATTCTTCAACGCTCTTGGTTCCTTGCTTGAGGAGTTGGATTTTCTTGAAGAGGTCATGGTTGTAGTAGGTTGGCACGAAGCGTGCTCTCATGACTTCCATCATTTGCACCCAAGTAGTGATGGATGGTTCACCTCTTGCCTCTCGACGCTCAATGACTTGTTCCCACCAAATGAGGACATAGTATTGGAACTCAAGGGATTCCATCGCGATCTTCTTCTCTTCTTCATAGTTGTGCAAACGGAAGATTTTGCCGACCTTCAATGCCCATGAAGGTTAGTCCCAAGAATAATATAAAAGTGTAAAATAAATCCCATTAACATCCAAAAAAGATAATATAATAGCATGGAACAATCAAAAATTATAGATACGTTGGAGGTGTATCCTAGACGCGCTCGCTCTTCCTCTTCGTGTTGGCATTGTCATTACCGTTCTCGTGCTTGCGCAAAGGTAGCTTGGTTTTGACGATGTCGTTGTTCTTGAGAGTTGTTGTCGTGTAGATGGTTGAGGTTGGCTTAACGATCTTGGCGCGTGGCATGACGAAGAGTATTTGATGTTGGTGTACTTGAGCCAGAGATGGTGTAGTCGGAGTGTCGACTTGAGCGGCTCCGTCTTGAGGAGGACGAAGTGGAAGAAGAGCGGTTGAGCAACAAAGCACGAATCTCGTCCATTCTTGCATCGTTCTCTTGCTTGTGGTCGGTGAGCTTGTGGTCGAAGTATTCTCTTGTGCGTTGCTCGGAAAGTCGCAAGTCGGTGGCGAGGTTGTCGATGCGTTCGCTCATTGCTTGTTGCTCTTGATGCAAAGCAGGTTGTGCACCAAAGAGGTGGATCTTTGTGACGTAGCAGTTCTTGTCGTTGTCTTGCTCGATGAAGAGTGGGTTCGTAGAAGTACTTGGCCTATCCATCATTCCAAGAGAAATATGTGAGTGGGAGAAAGAGAAGAACATATACCAAATGTACCTTGACCGATGTTGAAGATGGATCAAAGATCACTCCAATGTGGAACAAGGAAATAACACAATTGGTACCAATTCTTGTCGGTTTCTCACACCTACACAAGTAAAAGCTTATGGTGGAGCTCGGTTAGGATGGTGGCACAAAATTTGATGCAATTGTAGTGAGCTTCAATAATGTTGGAAAAGATTCGCATGTTTGCAATGCAACAAGGAGACCAAGCAAAATAAGGTACACGGAAACACACACACAAAGAGATAAGTGGGGTCATGCAACCAAGGATGAGCCAAAATATGGAATCCACAAAAATGCTCTTGTTGCACAACATTGGAGAGACGCTAGCACGATTGCACAATAGGCAGATACGAAGACTTGTGCACAACCTATTAAGAAAAAATGCAACGACTTCTATCCCAAGTATGCTCTATGTATGGTGTTCCGATGATATGATCCAAGATGATCTAGTATGACAATCTTAATGTTGTATGATGCTATGTTTCTTGCTTAAAAGCACTTTGCTTATCTTTCCCTTTTGCTGAAAAGCTTGTTTGGCTCTTTGTTGTTTGAGCTCTTTTCTCATGCAATGCTTCATGAACCAAGATAGAAATTGTGTATGCGATGACAACTTTGTGACACAAGAGATGATACCAAGATATGCACCAATGATATGGTATGTATGCTATTGGAAGTATGATCACTAATGTGCACAAGTCACGTTGCCAGGAATACTCAAAGGCTAGTCTCGATGGGTAAGCTACGCAAAAAGTAAGACTATGAGGTTATCAATGCAATGGCAAGAATGATGTATTACGATACCAAGATGAGGTTACCGATTCTTGCTTACAGTATGGTGTCAAAATGGCAGTGGTTGTTGTCGATGATGCGTCTGTGGCAAAGATGAGCGGCGGTGATGTCGATGTCGAACCATACCTATATAGGTGAAACACAACAGGACATGGAAACCGCAACTAAAATTCTCAAAGCAAAATGTGGCAAAAAAAATTGTGTCAGAGTGGGTAGCGGGTTAGCGTAAGGTGGTTGTGGAAAGTGGTTGAGGTATGGGACAGCGTATGCGGAAGTGGGGCGGTGGCTGAAATTTTCGGGGGTGAAAAATTCAGTTTTGTCAGGGTTTTATGGATGTCCGGGAGGGGCCTAGTCGTCCGATCGAAGGACGTCCGTAATCTGTCGGACTTCCGGTGCCTGTGTGCTTTTGGGCACGGGATGAACTGCTAGAGTTTGTCGTGGATGTGGTGAAAATGGTCAAATCCAGGCGATTTTGTGGATGAAAAAGGTGGAGACGAAGGGGGAAAGCTAGATCCACTCAAGGCAAAGAAAATCCACGGATCAAATCCAACAAAATTTCATCACACCAACAAATCACAAAAAAATTGGGGCTTTTTTTGTGGGGAATTTTCGAATTTGGGAAGGAATACAACAAAATCAAGCTAGAAAACACAACGGGGATGCTCCGAAATCGTGATCAACGTGGCTCATGATACTAAGATGATGTAGGGTGGAACCCTATTCGGCCGATATTTCACTAAAGGAGCGAATCCCACGAAGAACACGAAGAACACGAGGGGAAACACGAGGGAATACACGAGGGGAAACACAAGAGAATCACTCAAAACAACAAGAACGATCACACATATGTTAGATCCAAGCACGCATAGAGATCACACGATCCAAAGTCAACAAGGGACGGTACAAGGGGTAACCGGTTATTCTCCGTGAGGAGGTCTTGATGGTCTTCCCCGCGAGGAGGTCTTGAATCAAACGTGGATCTTCTCCGAAGAGGGGTCGCGGTCTCTCTCAAGGAGTAGATCTGTATGGATGAGCAAAGCTCTATCTCAAATGAGCTAAACCAATGCTAACCCTAACTAGGATGAGGAGGAGGAGGAGGTCTATTTATAGTCTTAGTGCAAATGGGGGCGAAGTGAAGGGGTGCATGGGCCTTAGCCCGCAATTGGACACAGCCAGGGGTCGGACGTCCGGTTGGCGTCGGACGTCTGGAGGCTCGAGACGGTCCGGACATCCGTAGATCTTCGAACTTCCATAGGTTAGGTTCTGTCGCCATGGCGTCGGATGTCCGTAGGTGCCCGGTCATCCGGTCACCGGTCGTCTGATCTTCCTCGGATTTCTGCTGTTTTCGCTCGGGTGGTGTGGCGACGGTCATCCGGAGAGGCTCGGTCGTTCAGGGCCTGGGAGGTGTTGGTCATCCGGACCCGATCAGATGTCCGGCCGCTGTAGCCTTCGGTGGCCTGGATTCCTTGGGCCGTTGTGGTCTTCAGGAGCTGGATGTCCGGGCTGGGCCGGTCATCTGGTGGCTGTAGCTTCCATGGCAGATCTTCTTCTTGTCCTTCGCGCTCGGTGTCCTCGCCGTCTTGTCCGTTGGATGTAAATGTTCCATGGCTTTCCCCAAAGTACCTGCGCACACATAGTGTTTCCTTATGAGGTAGTAGCCATGTCTCATGTGCCAAAGGTGGTAGTTTGGGAAGGAGCGAGTTCATCTTATCTTTGATAGCCTTCGCTCGGGCTCTTGTCATAGGACCACATGGTGTCGTGGGAGACGTAGGTAGGTCCATTGGGATGACCTTGGGATGCTCCGCATCACTTTGCCTCAAAAGGATTGGGCTACCTTGCTGCACTTTTGTTACTATTATCATTACTTGCTCGTTACAAATTATCTTGCTATCAAACTACTCCTCTACTTACAATTTTAGCACTTGCAGATAATACCTTACCAGAAACTACTTGTCATTTCCTTCAGCTCCTCGTTGGGTTCGACATTCTTACTTATCGAAAAGAGCTACAATGTATCCCCTATACTTGTGGGTCATGAAGGCTATTTTCTGGCACCGTTGCCAGGGAGTGAAGCGCCTTTGGTAAGTGGAATTTGGTAAGGAAACATTTATATAGTGTGCTGAAATTTATTGCCACTTGTTACGATGGAAAACAATCCTTTGAGGAGTTTGTTCGGGATATCTTCACCTCGTCCTGAACCACAATTAGCAACCCCTCAACCTAGTGCACCTACTGAAAATATTGAATATGAAATTCCTTCGGGTATGATAGAACAACTGCTAGCTAATCCTTATGCAGGAGATGGAACTGAACATCCTGATATACACTTGATATATGTGGAACAAATTTGTGGATTGTTTAAGCTTGCAGGTTTACCCAGGGATGAAGTGATGAAAAAGGTTTTCCCTTTATCTTTGAAGGGAAAAGCATTGGCATGGTATAGGCTATGTGATGATATTGGATCATGGAATTGGAATCGTTTGAAATTGGAGTTCCACCAAAATTTTTATCCTATGCATCTAGTTCATCGTGATCGGAATTATATATATAATTTGTGGCCTCGTGAAGGAGAAAGTATCTCTCTAGCTTGGGAGAGGCTTAAGTCAATGTTATATTCATGCCCCAATCATGAGCTCTCAAGAGAAATTATTATCCAGAATTTTTATGCTCGGCTTTCTCGTAATGATCAAACCATGCTTGATACTTCTTGTGCTGGTTCATTTATGAAGAAGACTATTGAATTCCGGTGGGATCTTTTGGCAAGAATTAAATGCAACTCTGAAGATTGGGAACTCGACAAAGTTAAAGAGTCAGGTATTAAACTTAAGTATGATTGTGTTAAATCTTTTATGGATACCGATGCTTTTCAAAAGTTTAGCACTAAATATGGACCTGGCTCTGAGATAGTAGCCTCCTTTTGTGATTCATTTTCTACTCATGTTGAAATCCCTAAGGAGATGTGGTTTAAATAGCACCCACCTATTAAAGAAGAAATTAAAGAACCAGTACGAGTTAAGGAAGAAACTATACTTTATAATGTTGATCCAGTTGTTCCTTTTGCTTATATTGAGAAACCACCTTTCCTTGTTAGGATTAAGGAACATGCTAAAGCTTCAACTATGGTTAACAAAAGCTATATTAGAACACCCAAACCTGATGAACAAATTAAAGTTGAACCTAGTATTGCTATAGTTAAAGATCTCCTAGAAGAAGATATGAATGGGCATGTTATTTACTTCTGTGAAGAAGCTACTAGAATTGCTAAACCTGATAAAAGAGATAAACATAGACCTATTGTTGGCATGGCTGTTATTTCAGTTAAAATAGGAGATCACTATTATCATGGTTTATGCGGCATGGGTGCTAGTGTGAGTGATATTCCTTACACTTTATATGAAGAAATCATGAAAGACATAGCACCTGTTGAGATAGAAGAAATAGATGTTACTATTAAACTTGACAATAGAGACACCATATTAGCAACTGGGATTATTAGAGATGTTGAAGTCTTGTGTGGGAAAAATAAATACCCAACTGATTTTCTTGTTCTTGGTTCCCCACAACATGAGTTTTTCCCATTATCTTTGGTAGGCCTTTCTTGAATACAGTTAATGCTAAGATAGATTGTAAGAAACAAACTGTTGGTGTTAGCTTTGGTGATGAGTCTCATGAGTATAATTTTTCCAAGTTTAGTAGAAATCATCATGAAAAAGAACTGCCTAGTAAGAATGAATTAATTGGTCTTGCTTTTATTGCTGTTCCACCTACTAATCCCTTAGAACAATATTTGCTAGACCATGAAAATGATTTACATATGCATGAAAGAAATGAAATAGATAAGCTTTTCTTTAAACAACATCCTCTGCTTAAACACAATTTTCCTATTGAAACTCTAGGAGGTCCTCCTCCACCTAAAGGTGATCATGTGTTTGAATTAAAATAATTACCAGACACTTTGAAATATGCTTATCTCGATGGAAAGAAGATATATCCTGTTATTATTAGTGCTAACCTTTCAGAACATGAAGAAGAAAGATTATTGAAAGTTCTAAGGAAGCACCAGGATACTATTGGATATACTCATGATGATTTAAAGAGCATTAGTCCCACTCTATGTCAGCACAAAATTAATATGTTAACCTGATGCTAAACCCATTGTTGATCACCAACGTCGGTTGAATCCAAAAATGAAGGAAGTGGTAAGAACGGAAATCTTAAAACTTCTCGAAGCAGGTATAATCTATCCTATAGCTGATAGTAGATGGGTAAGCCCTGTTCATTGTGTCCCTAAGAAAGGAGGTATTGCTGTTGTTCCTAATGATCAGAACAAACTTATTCCACAAAGAATTGTTACATGCTATAGAATGGTAATTCATTACAGAAAATTAAACAAAGCAACTAGAAAAGATCATTACCCTTTGCCTTCTATTGATCAAATGATTGAAAGATTATCTAAGCACACACACTTTTGCTTCCTAGATGGATACTCTGGCTTTTCACAACTAGATCATTACCCTTTGCCTTATAGACGTATGCCTTTTGGTTTATGTAATGCACCTGCTACCTTTCAAAGATATATGACTGCTATATTCTCAGACTTTTGTGAAAATATTGTTGAGGTTTTCATGGATAAATTTTCTGTTTATGGGAAGTCTTTTGGTGATTGTTTCAGCAATCTTGAGCAAGTTTGCAGAGATGTGAACAAACAAATTTTGTCTTGAACTGAGAGAAGTGCCACTTTATGGTTAATGAAGGCATTGTCTTGGGTCATAAAATTTTTGAAAGAGGTATTGAAGTGGACCAAGCTAAGGTTGATGCAATTGAGAAAATGCCATGTCCTAAGGACATCAAAGGTATTTGTAGTTTCCTAGGTCATGCTAGTTTCTATAGGATATTTATCAAAGACTTCTCTAAAATTTCTAGGCCTCTTACTAATATTTTGCAAAAGGAATTCCTTTTGTTTTTGATGATGATTGTTTAGAAGGCTTTCAAACACTTAAGAAAGCCTTAATATCTGCACCTATTGTTCAACCACCTGTGTCGGATTTTGGGTTCCGGCAGACCCGTAAGGTTCGAACTCTGGGGTGCGCACAGAGATCTTTCCCCTATCGACTCGCGCTTCTATGGCTCGCAAGAAATCTAGGCTAGAAAGAAGAACACACAATGGATACGAGGTTTATACTGGTTTGGGCCACCGATGTGGTGTAATACCCTATTCCAGTGTGTGGTGTAGTGGATTGCCTCAGGGGCTGATGATGAACAATACAGGGGAAGAACGGCCTCACGAGAGGTGTTCTTGAGCTAGTGCAGTGTGTTCTACTTGGTCTGGACCTTTCTCTCTTTCTTTCTCTTCTCTCTTTCTTTCTCTCTGGACCTCTCTCTTCTTCTTTATCCTCCTTGGACCTCTCGCTTCTTTTTTCTCCTCCTTGGACCTCTCCCTTCCCCCCTTTGCTTCTTTCGAGGGCTAGTCCTATTTATAGAGGCCCTGGTCCTCTTCCCAAAAAATGAGCGGGAAGGGCGCCAACAATTGGCCATTTTGAATGGGAACATCTAGGACAAGTTATCCTGACCGAAGGTGGTCTTCGGCTGCCAAAAGCACTGGTGATGACGCCATCTTGGGCTCCACGGTGACCTCCGTCCTGCCGCTCTGTTGGTCTTGGTCTCGTTGCACCGGAATGGTAACCTTTGCCCTATGCCTTGGCCTGTGCTTGCTCCCTTTGCACCGAAGGGGAAACAAGGACACTGCGCAGGCCGGCGCCCGCCTGGCGCCCGCCTAATCTCGATCGTCATGGCTTGCGTCACGGGCTCCTCGCGAGGCACCCCTGCCTTGATCTCCCGCCTCCTCGCGAGCCTACCTAATGAGGCTGTTCCTGAGGAAGCCTCTTGTCATCCGCGCCGCAAGGCTTGGCCCCTTGCGAGGGTCTTGAGCTTGAGCTGATGAGGCTGGGCCGCACTGGGCCCCTACTCGAGCCACGCCGCAGGCAGGCAAGTCTGGGGACCCCCGTTCCCAGAACGCCGATAGTAGCCCCCGGGCCCAAGGCGCGCCTGAGCTTGGCTTAGCAGAGAAGCTAAGGGCATCTCCAACCGCCCCCCAAGACACCCCCAAGAGGCCTTTTTAGCGCCGGTGGTCAAAAATCGTTCCAGTCACGGCCCCAACGTCTCATTTTTCACCGGATTAACCCAAAATTTCAGCCGGCGACCGCAGGCGAAACCCAGCCCACCGGGAGTGACTTGGGGGCGGAGAGAGAAGACTTTACATGCAATTGGCCCATAGTCAGCCTCCCACCCCCCTCTCTCCTGCCTTTTTCTCCAGGTCCCACCCCCACGTGTTCGCCTTCTCTCTCTCCACCACGCGCCTGCCTCCCCGCCTGCTCGCCGTGCTCACCCTGCATGTTGTGGCCGCCCTCGACGGAGCTGAGCAGAGCTCGTGGCCAGGCGTGGACGGGGCGAGGGTGATGGACTCCGGGAAGGTCACGAGCAACTCCGAGGCCGGGAGGGGCGGAGCATGGCCGGCGAGTTCACGGCCGGGCGGAGCATGGCCGGGGCGGAGTGATTACAGCAAGAGCTGGCGTGCTCTGGGTCGCGTCCTGGCTCCCGAGCTGGTGCGGGGGCTCGCAGAGCTGGTGTGGCCGAGAAGCTCGCCGCCCCGCTGCTGTGGCTTGGGCAGAAGTGGCCGGCAGCAGAGCGGGTCGCGGTCGGCAGGGCATGTCTGGGCTAGCGGGGCGCGCGAGGAGTAGGTGCGGGTGGCGGGGTGACCGCGGCCAGGGCGCGCGCCGGTGCGGGCGGGGCGCGGGGCACTCGGTGCGGCGGCGGCAACCGGGCAGAGCAGAAGCGGAAAGCGGCGAGCGAAGCCGGCGAGGGGCAGTGGTGCCGCTGTATGTGGCCATGATCCTCGCCTACGGCTCCGTCAAGTGGTGGGACATCTTCACGCCGGACCAGTGCTCCGGGATCAACCGCTTTGTCGTGCTCTTCACCGTGCCGCTGCTCTCCTTCCGTCGCGCCATCGCCGTGCTGCTGCTCTCCACGGTCCAGCACCACGCCACGCCCCAGCAACCTCACCAACACCGGCCGGACAGGCGCAGGGCACGCGGGAGCAGTCGAGGCCGGGCGCGCGCGGCTGGTCGCGCTCCTCCGCCCACGCCCTGGTGTCCACCTGCGCCCGCCAGAGCGCCGCGGCGTCCACCTGCGCCCGCGCGCTGCCCCTCCGTCGCCGCTGTTGTCGAGGTACGACGAGCCAAAGAAAAGCTCGGAGCCTCGGACGCTCCCGCTCGTCCACTCCGGTCCCCACCGGTCCACCGCGCGCCGCCCTCGCCCCCGCCCGGCTCTCGTCTCCGCAGCGCGCCTCCCTCGCTATGCCACCCACGCCCAGACGTCGTGCTCCTGGGGCGCAACGAGTGGAAAAAATTTCACCCCCAGGCCGAAGTTTTCGCCGGCAGCCCCCCAAGAGGCAAAAAAAATGCCTCTTGGGGAGGCCAACGGCTGGAGATGCTCTAAGGGGCAAGCGCGAAGCGCCGCGGGCCCCAATAGCCTGCGGCCTCGGGCGCCGCATGGCGATTGATTGGACGTGTGCGTCTGCGCTTCCCAACGATGCCTCGGCAACCGCCCATCTGACAAAGAGGTGCCCGGTCCAGGCTTACTTGCTTTGTTCTCGTTCGCCTTGCCCCAGATCCCCTTTCTTGCTCTTCTCCTTCCTGCTCCCGAAATCCTCCAGATCTGTCTCAATCCTTCCCATCCGGCATGCCATGGTGCCTCGCAAGTCCCCAACCGAGGCCTGGTACTCTCCGGCTCTGGATCCCCCGAACTTGTCGGAGAAGAACCTTGCCCTCACGCGCCTGATGACGGTCGTGCAGGGCGGCAAGGGGGCGACTGTGCTCAAGACCGGCTCCGACCAGCCTGAGGGCAAGGGGAGCACCTTCTATCCGTTCTTTGTGAGCACCATCATCGCCGATCTGGTGCCTCCTTTCTCCGAGTTCTTCTTTGCTATTCTCTGCCAATACAACTTGCAAGCTCTGCATCTCCACCCCAACTCTGTTCTTCTCCTAGCGATTTTCGCTTACTATTGCGAGGCTCACGTTGGGGTGAAGCCCTCGGTGGCCTTGTTGCGCCACTATTTTTCCCTTCGGGTTTCTCGTGCCCATGTCTCCGCATGCGCGAGCTTTATCGCATACTCCAACTCCAATGCTATCTCGAAGCCTGGGAAGAGAATCGAAGGCTTCCGGAGCAAGTGGGTCATGGTGGACGTTGGGCACCTCCACCCCCGACTGGTGTTGCCTACAGGGCTGCCCAAGGCCGTTGACGCGTGGTCCCGCGTGGAGCTTGTCGACCCCTGTGCGAAGGCAGTGCTAAAGAGGATGAATGCGGAGCTGAGGCCAGGCAACTTGGGGGCGGCGAAGCTGATCGGGGCTACACTCCTGAGGGAGTTCTTGGATCACCGGGTGGCTCCAATCCAGGAGCACTCGCTCCCATTGTGGAGGCTTGGGGAAGCGGATGCCGCCCTACGCCTAAGCTCCGAGGCTCTGGCCGACGAGGATCTGGTCGCAGCCCTCCACTCCTTGGTTGGGGGAGATGTGGCGAGCCTGGTGGGCGCCCCCGTCCCCTTGTTCCTTCCTGATGACTAGGAGCAGGTGGTGAACTCCATGCCCACCTTCAATGGTGAAGGGCTGGTGCCTGCGGAAGCTCCCGAGGATCTGGCGGCGCTGGCGATGGTGGACGTGTCCTCCGGCAGCTCCAGCGGGAGTTAGAGGGAAGAAGAGGCGGAGGAAGAAGAGTCTGACTCTGAGGCGACTGGCGAGGAGTCGGGGGAGTCCTTCCCTCGGCGCAGGTCTCGGGCCCTCCGCTCCATGCCGGACGACGACGAGGCCGGCGCCAGGAGAGGAGGGGAGCACTCTCCCTTGGTCACAAGGAAGGGCAGGTCGGGGCCAGTTCTCCCAGGGTCTTCTCTGGTCCCCGGGCGGTCTGAGGCCAGTCCCAACCCTCCTGACGTGCCTTCTTCTTCCGGGCCTCCCAAGGCTGACCCTAGCTGCAGGCTCTCGGGCTTCAAGTTTGGCCGAAAGCTGCTCGAGTCCACGAGCGATGACCAGTAAGTGCTCGATCCATGCTTCGCTTGGTTTCTGCCGCCGAGGCTTGACGTCTGCATTCTTTTGCCAGGCCGACGCCTGCAGCAAAGAGGTTGAGAGGGGCTTCTGCGGCCCTGCTCGGGGCGAGTCCATCTACCGGGGTGGCACCTTCATCTGCTGGGGAAGGAGATGGTGAGGCTCGCGCCTCCCCTGCCCGATCGTCTTCACGAGGCCAACTAGGACGCTTCGGCGAGGAGTCAGCCCCCGTGGCCCCGCTGACCCTGGAGGCGGCTACGCTCGATGCTACAGCCGGGGTAGCCAAGGCCCAGGGGGTTCCTTCCTGCCATGCTGTGATCACGGTGCCGTCCTCTCCGCCCACTCCACTGGTTCCCGTCTCTTCTGATCCCTTTGCCGCTGTCCTGGACCGGGTCGCCAACGAACTGAGCCAGCTGCGGGAGGATCTTCTGAGCGCGGACCCTCGCCTAATGGTCGGGCGCCTGGAGCTAGCTTCTAGCTGGGCCCGTTCTGCCGCCTCCATCCGAGCAGCGCTGAGCCAGGCCATGTCGGCCTCCGATGGGGAGAAGCGGGCCGCTAGCTAAGCCAAGGCCGCTCGAGACGCTGCCCTGGGCGATGCCGCAGCTGCCTAGGGCCGCTGCAAGGCGCTGGAGGTCGAGCTGCAAGGCCTGCGCGACGAGCTCGCCAAGGAGGTCCGCGGCCGCCAGGAGAAGGAGAAGGAGATGAAGGCTCGGGAGGCTGCCATCAAGGACCGGGGCACCAAGCTTGATCACCGATGCGACCAGTTGGAGACACTGGAGCGGTCGTTGAAGGCGGAGAGAACCAAGCTAGACGCCAAGGCGAAGGTGCTGGCCGAGGATCGGGTGGCCTTCGCCCAGCTGGAGAAGAAAGCTCACGTCGCGCTAAAGACACTTTACGAGGGCGGCTTGGAGGAGCCGTTGGCTGGTGCAGAGGACGGCCCCGCCGAGATGCTTCCCTTCCTGGTCCATGTGCTTGAAGATGTCGCAGAAGGCCTTGGCCCCACGGCCTAGGCCGAGGCGCGTGCCCTGTCTTCTGCAGCGCTGACACATGCCCTCAGCCACGTCTACCTGCGCGACCCCAATGTCGACTTCGACAGCCTGCTGGAACCCGTGAGCGGCGACTTTGCCGCCGCTGCTGCTGAGGCCGTGAAAGGCCCAGCCGAGGCTTTGCTGGGGAGGTTCCGCGCCTTCAGTACCTTGCACGGGCGCGGTGCCGCCAGCTCCGCGGCCTTAGGAGGCGGAGTCGCCCAGCGTGACTCCACCATAGGTGGCGGCGCCACTGGAGAGTGATCCCTTCGCGGCTTCTGTCCTGTTTTTACCCCTGCAACATGCACCATGCCTCGCGGAGGCATTTAAACTTGTGTTTGGCGTCGTGAAAAAAATCTATGGCTTGTACTATTTGCTTTAAATTCCCTGGAATTTGCATTTTCCCCTCCTATTTGTTTGCGCTCTACGTCGGCAGGGCCCGGCCCCGCGCATACCTCAACCGCCGTTAGCCCCGACCGGAAACCAGGACGGGACTAAGGAGTGAGGGGCTACGTGGCAAGTTAGGCTCCTGAGTCGCGATGCTCCGGAGTCCCCCTTAACGCGCGAGCAACAAGTAGGGAAGGGGGGAGCAAAGGAGTCGATTGGTCGTTCTGCGTCGGCAGGGCCCGGCCCCGCGCATACCTCAACCGCCTTTAACCCCGACCGAAAACCAGGACGGGACTAAGGAGTGAGGGGCTACGTGGCAAGTTAGGCTCCTAAGTCGCGATGCTCAGGAGTCCCCCTTGACGTTCCAACGGGTTTTCAAACCATGGCTCCGCTCGGGGAGGGGCGCGTGACGACCAGGTCCGAGGGACCTGGCTAGGTGTCGTGCGCTCGGGCATGGCCCGGGCGCAGCCCCCGTGTCTGGCCCCCTCGCGCGGCACTCCCGAGGGGAGGCGTTGCGATGGTGCCAGACACTGAGCTCCAGGCTCCCTAAGGTTGGTATGGCTGTGGGCTGCCCTCAGTTGTTTATCACTAGCGCGGAGCATAGCGCTTCCGTATGTGTACGGGCATAGCCGCTCCTCGGCAGTGTCGTCAGCCAGCGCGGAGCATGGTGCTTCCACTGGTACGTGGGAGGGGTCTCCCCTCCGGGAGGAGCCCCCGGGGCGTGTACAGCCCCGCCCTGACATGTGGCCGGCACGGTAGGGCTAGGAGAGGTGTATCTGGGCACTCGTGAGCCAGCACGGGACTCACGAGGCCCTACGTCGAGGCGGGTTGCGCCTGGCTCTGGGCCTTTATCAATGGTGTGTTCCTGCAGGGTGGTTAGAATGCAAATGCTCTACCTCCTCAGGTCCCGGCCCTCGAGCGAGCTCAACCGCCGCTGGTATGACAGGTCGCGATGCCGTGGGTCAAGGCCAGGGGGTGAGGGCTGGAGAGCCAGTAGGAGCCCATGAGTCGCGATGCTCAGGTGCCCCCCTTTTAACATGCAAGTGCTTTGCATGAGAGCGGAGAAGTCCGCGATAAGCAGTAGATGACGATCATGGGAACCAGATTAAGCGCGGAGGAGAAAATTCATTTCAAGTAGATGCGGGAAAAGCAAACGCCGCTGGGCCAGGCCCGAGCAGTTTGGGGATGATGTAGCCCGAGGAGCGCCGCCAACAAGGTAAGTAAAGTGCGTAAGTAAAACGGATACGTGCCACAGGGACGGACCCACGCGACCTGGGAACGATGCGGCCCTGTGGGCTCTCCCAGCTAAAAATGGAACTTGAAGGATCTCACCTGATGCCGTTGAAGATGAACCGGTGCCACAGAAGTGGGCGACAGGCGGTGAAGACGTCGACACTCATGAGCCCCCAGGCCCAGGAGCCTCGGGAGGCTCCGGGTGCACGGGTAGGTCTTCGAGGGCCATCTGCACCTCCGCTAGGAACACACAATGCCTGACCTCCCGAGCCTCCAGAATGCTCCTCAGCTGGCACTGATGAGCGGCGACCGCGTTCGGCAGGCCGAAAGGCATGCGAACGTAGCTGTGAGGTGGACCCTCGCAACGCCCCACGCGCGAAGGCCAGAGGCGCTCCTGAGACGCGACTCGGTTGAGCCCTGACACATTGATGCAGACGCGCAGCCCACCATCCTCGCCTGGATGTGGGGCCATGGCGGGCAAGCAGCGGCTACCGCGCATGACTCTCAACTCCTGTAGCTCCTGGGTGTTTCCTGCGATGAACTCCTGAGGGTTTGGCCTTCCTTGCCTCGTACCTTCTAGAGGGAAATGTGCCAGGAAGCACCCCTCCAAGTGGTGCCCGAGCGCCTCCCTCGTGACCTTGGCAAAGTCGGTGGCTCTCCAAGAAAGAGCCCTTGAGCCCTGCCTGAGGAGGGTGCCGGGAGCGCTTTCCTATGCGACAGAAGGTGGCGCTCCCTGAACGGGCGTGAATCCTGACGCAACGCCTCCGGAGGCGCCTGCCTCCTTATGGCTTGGGCCAGGCGAAGCCTTCTTCTTCTTAAGGGTCACCTCGAGAAGTCTTCCGCTCCTGTGATCTGGGTCTTCGATTGCTGCGGCTTGGAACGCACGCTCAAGTGAACACACCACGTCCCTTTCCTCACAGGGTACGGTGATGACTACACCACTTCCTGGCATCTTGAGGACATTGTAGCCATGGTGAGTCACTGCCATGAACTTGGCTAGGGCTGGGTACCCGAGGATGGCGTTGTATGGCAGGCGAATGTGGGCGATGTCAAAGTCAATGAGCTCTGTGCGGTAGTTGTTGCGCTGCCCAAAGGTGACTGGCAGGCGAACTTACCCTATCGGAATGGTGGAACCATCAGTGACTCCTAAGAAAGGCCTGGTCGGCTAGAGCTGATCATACGGCAGTTGGAGATTGTCGAACGTCTCGACGGACAGGACGTTGAGTCCTGCTCTGCCATCCACGAGGGTCCTGGTGACCTGCACATTGCTGATGACTAGGGAGCAAAGCATCGGGAGAAATCCGGCCATTGCAGACCACCTGAGAGGGCGCTTGGCCTCAAGCTTGCGGAGGACTGCATTCACCTCACGAGCAAACTGCTTGAAGATGCGCTGTGATGCTCGGGCTTGGGCGCCACCCAAGATGCAAGCGATTGCGCGCGGCTCCTGGAAGCCCCCAGTCCCCTCGTCTTGATGTTGGTCTTCGTTCCTTCTTGGTGGTGGCGGTAGAGGAGGGAGGCCTGCGTTCCCGTGCGGGCGATCCTAACGAGGCTCATCCCTCCAGCCTCCCTCGCGAGGCTGGTCCTGCCAGCGATCCTTGCGAGGTCGGTCACGCCACCCTTGGTGAGGGCCACGGCCTTCCCATCATCCTCCACCTCTTCCTCCTCCTCGGCCATAGCCCCTGTCGTTGCGCTCGGGGCGTCGGCCGATACGCCCATCTCGCACGGCCCTGAGCTCTTGGCATTCGTTGGTGTGTGGGTGTGGAGGTCGTGGTACACGCAGTATCGGCTGCCCTTGGATGACTCAGGCCGATCCCTGCCTCGCTTGGTGTCTGGCTCCACTGCGAGCAAGGCAGCTCCCTTACGCTTCACGTCCTTGGCCTTGGGCTTTTTCTCTTCTGGGTCGGCAGCTGGGAGCTCGAGGAGGGAGAGGCGTCCTTCCTCAGCCCTGGCGCACTTGGTCGCCAAGTTGAACAGCTCCAGGGATGTGCACAGGTCTTCATAGATTGCCAGCTCCTCCTTCATCTTGATGTCGTGCACGCCGTCGGAGAAGGCTGAGATAATGGCTTCCTCAGTCACCCTGGGGATCCTGAGGCGAGTGTTGTTGAAACGCTGGATGTATTTCTGCAGGGTTTCCCCTAGCTGTTGCTTGATGCGCCGCAGGTCGCTTATGGCTGGGGGCCGGTCGCGAGTGCCCTAGAAGTTGGAGATGAAGCGAGTGCGCATCTCGTCCCTGGAGGAGATCGTGCTGGGAGCCAGGTTCAGGAGCCAGGTTCAGGAGCCAAGTTCAGGAGCCAGGTGCATGCGCTGTCCTTGAGCGCCATGGGAAACCAGTTTGCCATGACCTTTTCGTCTCCGTTGGCGGCTTCGATGCCCAGCGCATAGAGCTGCAGGAATTCCACGAGGTCCGCCGTGCCATCATAGCGAGGGGGCAGATCAGGCTTGAACTTGCCTGGCCATGTGACGCTGCGTAGCTCGAGGGTGAAGGCACGGCATCCTGTTGTGGCCACCGGCGCCCTTTGCTGGTGCTGGGCCTGCTCCTGGTGATTACCACGCGCCGCCGCTTGGAGCAGCGCGGGGTCTCGGCATGGAGGCGCAGGGACACGATCTTGGCGCGCCGGTGCTGGGAGCGCGCGAGCACCTTCTTGGAAACGAGGGATCTCTTGGCAGCTCCCTTCTTGCCGCGCAGGCACCGGACACGGAGGGTCTCGCCCAGGGGCTGCGCGCCTTGGAGCCAGGGCGCCTTCTTGGGGAGGAGGTGGCGGAGGCGCCTCCTGATCCTCGACCCCTGCACGGAATGGAGAGCGAGGCAGCGAGAGGGACGGCAAAGGAGAGCCCCCTACGGTGCTGACAAGCTCAGTGATGCGGGCGAGCTAGTCCTCGTAGAGGTCGTCGACGGGGCGGTAGTGCAGGAGCTCTCTTGCCAGGAGCAGCGCAGCGTGCGCGTCCGTGGGGGCGCGACGGGCGTGGGACGACGAACCGGTCGGAGTCAGTGACGGGGTTGCGGTGCGTCCCTCCCGCCGCACCGAAGGATGCTAGGCCGAGGCCTGCTGCTCGTTCCCCGCCGGGCCGGTGGTGGCGTTGGCGGCAAGCGACGGGGAACGACGAGGGCGTCCACCAACGGGCACCGTCTAGGCGACGCGGGTGGCGAGAGCAGCCAGGCGCTCGGAGCGAGGCCGACGAGTGTCAGCCATGGACACGACGGAAGATCACACGCGAATAGCGGAAGAAAGATTCCGGCGCACCCCTACCTGGCGCGCCAAATGTTGGATTTCGGGTTCCGGCAGACCCTTAAGGTTCGAACTCTAGGGTGCGCACGGAGATCTTTCCCCTACCGACTCACACTTCTATGGCTCGCAAGAAATCTAGGCTAGAAAGAAAACACACAAGGGACACGAGGTTAATACTGGTTCGGGCCACCGATGTGGTGTAATACCCTACTCCAATGTGTGGTGTAGTGGATTGCCTCAGGGGCTGATGATGAACAATACAGGGGAAGCACGGCCTCGCGAGAGGTGTTCTTGAGCTGGTGTAGTTTGTTGTACTTGGTCCGGACCTTTCTCTCTTTCTTTCTCTCTAGACCTCTCTCTTCTTCTTTCTCCTCCTTGGACCTCTCTCTTCTTTTTTCTCCTCCTTAGACCTCTCCCTTTCTCCCCTTTGCTTCTTTCGGGGGTTTTCCTATTTATAGAGGCCCTGGTCCTCTTCCCAAAAAATGAGCGGGAAGGGCGCCAACAATTGGCCATTTTGAAGGGGAACATCTAGTACAAGTTATCCTGACCGAAGGTGGTCTTCGGCTGCCAAAAGCACTGGTGATGACGCCGTCTTGGGCTCCACGGTGACCTCCGTCCTGCCGCTCTGCTGGTCTTGGTCTCGTGCACCGGAATGGTAACCTTTGCCTGATGCCTTGGCCTGTGCTTGCCCCCTTTGCACCGAAGGGGAAACAAGGACACTGCGCAGGCCGGCGTCCGCCTGGCGCCCGCCTAATCTCGATCGTCATGGCTTGCGTCATGGGCTCCTCGCGAGGCACCCCTGCCTTGATCTCTCCGCCTCCTCGCGAGCCTGCCTAATGAGGCTGTTCCTGAGGAAGCCTCTTGTCGTCCACCCCGCAAGGCTTGGCCCCTTGCGAGGGTCTTGAGCTTGAGCTGATGAGGCTGGGCCACACTGGGCCCATACTCGCGCCACGCCGCAGGCCTCAGGCAGGCAAGTCTGGGGACCCCTGTTCCCAGAACGCCGACAACCTGATTGGAACTTGCCTTTTGAAATTATGTGTGATGCTAGTGATTATGCTACTGGTGTTGTTCTAGGACAAAGAGTTGATAAGAAACTTAATGTTATCCATTATGCTAGTAAAACTCTAGATAGTGCTCAAAGAAATTATGCTACTACTGAAAAAGAATTCTTAGTAGTGGTGTTTGCTTGTGATAAATTTAGACCTTATATTGTTCATTCCAAAGTAACTGTTCACACAGACCATGCTGCTATTAAATATCTTATGGAAAAGAAAGATGCTGAACCTAGACTTATTCGTTGGGTTCTCTTGTTACAAGAATTTGATTTACATATCATTGATAGAAAAGGAGCTGAGAACCCCGTAGCTGATAATTTGTCTAGGCTTGAAAATGTGCTTGATTACCCACTACCTATTGATGATAGTTTTCCTGATGAGCAGTTAGTTGCAATAAATGTTGCTAATGGTACTCCTTGGTATGCTGACTATGCTAATTACATTGTGGCTAAATATTTAACACCTAGCTTTACATACCAGCAAAAGAAAAAATTCTTCTATGATTAAATACATTACTTTTGGGATGACTGACATCTTTATAAAGAAGGAGCAGATCGTAGTATTAGACGTTGTGTACTTGAGCATGAACATGGACAAATCCTACAGAAATGTCACTCCGAGGCTTATGGTGGGCATCATGATGGAGATAGAACTACTCACAAGGTAATGCAATCTGGATTTTATTGGCCTACTCTCTTCAAGGATGCCCGTAAGTTTGTCTCTTCTTGTGATGAATGTCAAAGAATAGGTAATATCGGTAAGCGTCAAGAAATGCCTATGAATTATTCACTTGCTGTTGAACCATTTGATGTTTGGGGATTTCATTACATGGGACCGTTTCCTTCCTCTAATGGGTATACACATATTTTGGTTGCTGTTGATTATGTTACTAAATGGGTAGAAGCCATTCCAACCAGTAGTGTTGATCACAACACCTCTATTAAAATGCTTAAGGAAGTTATTTTCCCAAGGTTTGGAGTCCCTAGATATTTAATTACTGATGGTGGTTCACACTTTATTCATGGTGCTTTCCGTAACATGCTGGCTAAGTATGATGTTAACCATAGAATTGCATCACCCTATGATCCTTAGTTTGGTGGTTAAGTTGAACTTAGCAATGGAGAAATAAAGTTAATTTTGCAAAAGGCTGTTAATAGGTCCAGGAAGAATTGGTCTAAGAAATTAGATGATGCACTTTGGGCTTATAGAACAGCATATAAAAATCCTATGTGTATGTCTCTTTATAAAATGGTTTATGGAAAAGCTTGTCATTTGCCTCTTGAGTTAGAACATTAAGCATATTGGGAAGTTAAAGAACTCAACTATGATTTCAAACTTACTGGTGAACAGAGGTTATTTTATACAAGCTCCTTAGATGAATGGAGAATCCAAGCTTATAAAAATGCAAAGTTATTCAAAGAAAAAGTTAAAAGATGGCATGACAAAAGAATTCAAAGCGTGAGTTTAAAGTTGGAGAATATGTTCTTCTATACAACTCTCGTTTTAGATTTTTTGCAGGAAAGCTCCTCTCAAAGTGGGAAGGCCCATATGTCATCGAGGAGGTTTACCGGTCTAGAGCCATCAAAATAAATAACTCCGAAGGTACTAACCTGAAGGTTGTTAATGGGCAACGAATAAAGCATTATATCTCAGCTACGCCTATTAATGTTGAAAGTAATATTATCCAAACTTTGACACCGGAAGAACACATAAAAGATTCCTTCCAGAACACTCCAGAATCGTGAAAATAAAGAGGTACGTGATACGATAAGTAAACACACTCTAAAAAATCCACAAACATATTTTTTATCAGATTTGGAATATTTTAAAATTTTGGAAATAAAGAAACTTCCAGGAAGCTTCCCCTGGTGGGCACAAGACACCAGGGCCTGGCGCGCCTAGGTGGGTGTTGCCCACCTGGGACACCTTCCATACTCTGTTTTTCTTCCATATACTTGTCCTCCAAGATAAAAAATCTACATATACTTCCCGAACCTGTTGATCACCGTATGGTGGAGAAATCCCTTGTTCTCTTTTCTTGCTGTTTTCTGTCAGATCTATTGGGCCAGGCATCATGTCTTCTTCTTCCTCCAACCACGCGGAAGAGGATGCTTGGTTGATGAAGATCGAGCTGAAGAGGGAAGAGCCCACGGGAGCCGTCGGAGGAGATGAGAACAAGGAGCTTACCGTAGATCAGCCCCCGGTCTCCGAACAAGCACTGCCAGCTGAGGAGGAGGAAGATATCCTTAAACCTTACGTTACTCATCTTACTCCTGCTGATATTGAAGCCTTTCGCATTATTGAAATAGTTCGCATAAAAAATAAGTATCTCACTCGTGAAAATATTCTACATCAAGAACACATCACCCACCTTTGGAGCGTCATCCGTCGATTGGAGAATCTTCTTGATGCGGAGCATCCTATGGATATCACCATATCAAGATTCCGTTTGGCGAGTGACACGTGCGACATCTACTTCACATACAGAAAGGTGAATCATCTCCTTTACACGTGCTCATTTGACCCCTTCGAGGATGGTATACTACTTGACACTTCTCCCATGTGCATGCATAGGTATTGTCGGAATGCTACAGATGACGTGGAGGAGTGCAAGCGCCAAGGAACACCTACACCATCCGCGAGGGAAGCGTGGAAGCGAAAACGGAAGAAGAAGGAGCTGGACGACCAACGCGACCACGCCAGGACCAGCCATGAGATCTACAGCGGCCAGACGATCGACAACCTCCGGACGACCAGTAATATTAATGGAAGTCCGACGACACCGGACGTCCGGTGCCTCTTCAATAGAACAGTTTTAGCTCACGTCCGACAACCAGTGGACGACCGGTCTGTCCCGAGCCTCCGGACGTCCAACCCCCACCGGACGTCCGATACCTACCTGTGTGCAGCCGGGCCTTTGGCCTTGTATCTCTCTCCCACTTACCCCTCCATGGCTTAGACTATAAATAGACCACCTCCATCTCCTTTCTAGGGTAAGCATTGTGATAGCTCATATTAGAGATAGAGCCTCGCTCGTCCATACAGATCTACTCCACGAGAGAGACCGCGACCTCTACGGACAAGATCCACCTTGGATTCAAGACCCCTCATAGGAAGATCCCCTCATGGATTCAAGACCTCCTCACGGAAAAGAACCGATTACCTATTGTATCGTCCTTTGTTGACTTTGGATCGTGTATCTCTCTTTTTGTTTCGAGGATCTAGCACATGTGTGATCGTTCTTGTTGGTTTGAGTGATTCTCTCGTGTTTCCACTCGTGTTCTTCATGTTCTTCGCGGGATTCGCTCCTTTCGTGAAAGATCGGCCATCTAGGGTTCCACCCTACATCATCTTGGTATCATGAGCCACGTTGATCACGATTTTGGAGCCTCCCCTCTTCGTTTTCTAGCTTGATTTTGTTGTGTTCTTCCCTAATTTTGAAAATCCCCACCAAAAATAGCCCCAATTTTTTTGTGATTTGTTGGTTTGATGAAGTTTTGTTGATTTTGATCCAAGGATTTGCTTGGTTTTGAGTGGATCTAGCATTTCCCCAAGTTTCCCCGTCTTTCATCCCTGAAATCTCATCAATTTGGACCCCAAAATCCCCATTTTCTGCCCAAAACCGCGTCCCGAAACTCGGATCTCGAGTTGACCCCGACCTACCGGACGACCATCACTTTACCGGACGTCCGGAGCCCCAGGAACACCAGACGTCTGACCTTACCGGACGACTGGAACCCCTAACCCGAGCTGCAATTAGCGGATTTCCGACCCGATCGGACGTCCGGCGACAGGACATCCGTCCTTTTCCGGACGTCCGCTACATGTAAAAGCTTGGGGGAGGTGCCCTGGTATCGTATCATCCCACTATCTTTTAGCTTTTACTTATCCTAGTTCGATCATTTGCTTTTAGATGAAATAAAGTTTAGTTCGATCCTTTCTTCTTTTAGAGTTTGCTTAGTGATCTATCCTTGTAATCATGTGCAAGTTATATAATAAAGATTAGTTTGAGTTTTTGCTTTCTTTACTTTCATGTTGCAAACAAAGGAAAGAAATAAAGAAAGTAAAAGAGAAAAGGAATAAATGAAGAAGGAAATAAGTCAATAAAATTATATACTAATCCTATGGTAGGTGATGGCACCACATAAGGAAAATTATAAGTAGAAAATTTTATTAGAGATTGACAAACATAGCATTAGTCAATGATGCAACTCATGAAATAATTCATAAGGTAAGAGAAGATTCACATCCAGATATACTATCCTAGAAATCTTTTGTTATTGTGAGCCCTCATCAAAATATTATATGCCAAAATTGTTGACATTGGACAAGGTAGAAAACTTAATGGTTTATGTTTGTTTATATTCACATAGAAGTGATATTGTCATATATCCTTTAACATGTGATGCTTACCCCCTATCTTTGCTAGCCAAAAAATTTGTACTAAGTAGAGATACTACTTGTGCATCCAAAAACCCTTAAACCCAAATCTCTTTCAAGTGTCCACCATACCTACCTAGGGATTGAGCAAGATCCCTCAAGTAAGTTGTCATTGGTGCAAAAGGGCAATAAAAATTGCTTCTAAAAGTGTGAGATCATTTAGTGTAAGATAAAATTTAGTGTTGTACGAACTTGGATGACAAAGAATAAAAGAGACAGACTGTATAATAAAGGTTGTCATATTAAGGGGCAATACAACGTGACATTCTCTTGCACTAAGGGATTGAGCATACAAACAAATAGGCGCATGACAACCTCTGCTTCCCTCTGTGAAGGGCCTATCTTTTATTTTTCTCCTTTGGAAAGCATCATGTGGTGAGGAAAGATCTAGGCACATATGTCCAGTTGGATATAGATAGGATGAGTTATTATTGTTGACATCACCCTTGAGGTGAGTATGTTGGGAGGCGAAACTATAAGCCCCTATCTTTCTATGTGTACGGTTGAAACGTTTTGCTCATGGGTATGAGGTGAGTGTTAGAAATCATAGAAGACTATATGATGGTTGAGTATGTGGACTTTCCTGAAGGCTCCAACACGTGACCCTTCCTGAAAAGATGATGAATTGTAGTTTCAAAATTGACTAAGGAAATATTTTGTCGGTTTCTAATAGAGTTTTTGCTTTATACTTCGATTGTGTGATGAACTATTACTTATTCATGAGAAGTATATGATAAAAGTCCTATGTTTAATTTTGTTTTTGTTATAATAATCAACATGATGCTTCTATGTCCATATATTGTTTTAGCGACACCTCTCTCTCAAAGCATGTGGACATGTTTTTCGATTTTCGGTTTTCGCTTGAGGACAAGCGAGGTCTAAGTTTGGGGGAGTTGATACGTCCATTTTGCATCATGTTTTCTTACTATTATTTATAATATTTTTGTCCATAATAATGCTTTTTGGAGTAATTATAATGCCTTTTCTCTCGTAATATGCAAGGAACACGTCAAGAGGGAGAATTCCGGCAGCTGGAAATATGGACCTAGAAAAGCTAAGTCAGGTCACCTATTCTGCACAACTCCAAATGAGCTGAAACTTCACGGAGATTTTTTTATGGATTATTTGAGAAATACTAGAGCCAATAAACACCAGAGGGGGGCACCAGGTGGGCACAACCCACCTGGGCGCGCCAGGCTCCATAGGTGCGCCCTAGTGGGTTGTGGCCTCCTTGGCCCACCTTCGGTGCCCATCTTCTGGTATATAAGTCATTTTGACCTATAAAAAATAAGACGAGGACTTTCGGGATGAAGAACCGCCGCCTCGAGGCGGAACTTGGGCAGGAGCACTTTTGCCCTCCGGCGGAGCGATTCCGCTAGGGGAACTTCCCTCCTGAAGGGGGAAATCATCATCATCATCATCACCAACAACTCTCCCATCTTGGGGAGCCCAATCTCCATCAACATCTTCAACAACACCATCTCCTCTCAAACCCTAGTTCATCTCTTGTGTCCAATCTTGTTAGCGGAACAATGGATTGGTACTTGTGGGTGACTAGTAGTGTTGATTACATCTTGTAGTTGATTACTATATGGTTTATTTGGTGGAAGATTATATGTTTAGATTCATTATTCTATTTAATACTCCTTTGATCATGAACATGTTTATCATTTGTGAGTAGTTACTTTTTTTCATGAGGTCACGGAAGAAATCATGTTGCAAGTGATCATGTGAACTTGATATGTGTTTCATATTTTGATAGTATGTATGTTGTTATTCCCTTAGTGGTGTCATGTGAATGTAGACTACATGACACTTCACTATACTTGGGCCTAAGGGAATGCATTGTGGAGTAGAAATTAGATGGTGGGTTGCGAGAGTGACAGAAGCTTAAACCCCAGTTTATGCGCTATTTCGTAAGGGACCGATTGGATCCAAAAGTTTAATGCTATGGTTAGAATTTATTCTTAATACTTTTCTTGTAGTTGCGGATGCTTGCGGGAGGGTTAACCATAAGTAGGAGGTTTGTTCAAGTAAGAACATCACCTAAGCACCGGTCCACCCACATATCAAATTATGAAAGTAGTGAACACAAATCAAACCAACATGATGAAAGTAACTAGATGAAATTCCCGTGTACCCTCAAGAACGTTTTTCTTATCATAAGAGACCGTTTTGGCCTGTCCTTTGCCTCAAAAGGATTGGGCTACCTTGCTGCACTTTTGTTACTATTATTGTTACTTGCTCGTTACAGGTGCTATCAAACTACTCCGTTACTTACAATTTCAGCACTTGCAGACAATACCTTACCAAAAACTACTTGTCATTTGCTTCTGCTCCTTGTTGGGTTCGACACTCTTACTTATCGAAAAGAGCTACAATTGATCCCATATACTTGTGGGTCATCACCTTGCAGCGAGAAGGCACCGTCAAAGTACATGATCTATTCTGTCTCAGTCTCTTTACTGGGGAGAGTTGATTCCTGAATTCTTCATCTTGCGTTGGTCCATTCTGCGATGAATTCTGCCAAAGATCTGCTTTGAATAGTTGAAGGTCTCTCAAACTTGAGTTCAAAACTTGATAGTTCCAATGCCCACTCCACTATCCTAGCAGTTTCCTCTGGATTCCTTAGAATATGCCGCAATAGGAAGCGAGTGACAACAATGATCTCATGTTATTGGAAGTAGTGGCACAACTTTCTTGAGGCCATGGGGAGACTGAAAAGTAGCTTCTGCACACTAGAATACCTTGAACTAGCTCCCTGCAAGAGAGAGCTGACAAAGTATAGTGGCCGCCGCACCACCTTCTTCTTTGGTGTTATCTACTAATCAACTTCTTCTACTTGCACCATTTTCATCTTGCCGGCGTCAGATTCTACTGGTGAAAACCCTGCCTTGTCCTTGGATGGGCTTATCGCTGCTGTCTCCTCATCACCAGCTTATCTCTATGCAACTTGCGCAGCATTGACCACTTGGTTTGTTGCAAGTATAGCAGCAACGGCTCCTATGGCCTAGGTGCAACCAATGTTGGCACAGAGGATAGGTACCTTTTTAGATCTTGTAGCGTAGCCTTCGCTTATGGGGTCCATTTTACTAGACTTGCCTTTTTCAATTTCTTGAAAAATGGCAAGGCATGCTCAACAGATCTTGAACTGAACCTACTGAGAGCGGCAACACAGCCGGTAGGTCCCCGTAAATCCTTGATAGTCTTAGATGCTTGAATCTGCTTGATAGCTTTAATCTTGTCAGGGTTTGCTTCTATCCCATGCTAAGACGTCACAAAGAACACAAGAAGCTTGCAGGATGGGTCACCGGACACACACTTCTCTAGGTTGAGCTTCATGTTGATTTTGCGCAAGTTCAAAAAAGTTTCTTCCAAGTCCTGAATGAGGGTTAATTTTCCTTGGTTTTGACCACTATATCATGCATATAAGCTACTATATTTCTATGCAACTATGGCTCAAAACCAATCTGGACAGCTCTCGCAAATGTTGAACCAGCGCTCTTTAGTCCGGAAGGCATACGTACAAAACAATATGTGCCACACGGAGTAATGAATGTGGTTTTCTCCTCATCTTCCTTGGCATGAATATCTAATGATACCCAAAATATGCATCAAGAAGCGAGAGCAACTCACAGCCAACAGTGGAGTCTACAATTTGCTGAATAAGCGGCAAGAGGAAAGGATCCTTTGGACATGCTTTATTGATATCAGTGTAGTCACCACAAAGTCTCCACTTCCCATTTGCTTTGCGCACAAAGACTGGATTTGCCAACCAAGTTGACTGCATTGCTCCTTTAACCAAACCTGCTGCTTCAAGTTTCTTGATTTCTTTTGCGATAAACTATTGTCGTTCCAAAGATTGCTTTCTGACCTTCTGCTTGATGGGCCGAGCGTGGGGACACACTGCAAGATGGTGCTCAATTACCTCCCTGCGAACGTCAAGGATATCAGATGGTTGCCATGCAAATACATCTACATTTTCCCACGGGAAGGCAATGAGCGCGCTTTCCCATTTGGTGCGAAGAGTGGCACTGAAGGAGAAAATACCTCCGATGTCGTCCTCCTTTGTTGGCACCTACTTCATCATAGGTGGGGTAGCCTTGGATCTCGTGCCGGTAAAGCTCTGTGGCAAGTCTTCAACAGGTGCACAACACTCCAAAGAGGTGCGCTTCCCAGAATTCTCACTAGAGTTCTTACCAGGATTCTTGTTTTTCTTCTTCTTGGCAGGTGATGCGGCCTTGATAATCTCTGTTGCAACCGCATCTCTGTAAAGCTTGTCAACACATATGAGTGCATCCTTCTTGTTAGAGTTGATGCAAATGACACCCATTGGCCCTCGCATCTTCAGTGTGTTGTAGGCATAATGAGATGCTGCCATGAACTTAGCCAATGCCAGGCGACCAAGAATCCCATTAAACGGCAAGGGGATCTTGACAACATCGAACACTAATTTCTTTCTTCTGTAGTTCAGTTCCCCACTAAACGTTACTGGCACTGTGATATTTCCCTTGGATTGGCTCCTTCCTCGGTTAATTCCTTGGAACGTCCTAGTTTTCCTGAGCTCTTCATCAGGAATTTGCAGCCTCTCGGTCGATGATCAAGTTCAAGCTAGCACCACCATCAACTAACACTTCCGTGACCTTGAGGATGCGTATTCTTGGTGAAGCCAACAATGGCAAGTACCCTACAACAGTTGTGCGATTAAGATGGTCCTCACCATAAAAAAATTTAGGTGTGTGGGACCACTTGAGGGGCTTCTAAGCATGTGCTGCCAGCTCCGTTGCATTGACCTCACGAGCCCGCTGTTTATGATGACAGTGACCGGAATGCAAAGATGCACCATCGTCAATGCACATGGCCTCTGTTGCCTTCTGGAATTCATGTTCACTGGACTCGTCGCCATCCTCCTCTTCCCTCTCATCATCCTCTTCTTTACATTCCCTACCCTTGGCAGACTTTTCTTTTTGTTGGTTGGCTTTGCCGTGGCACCCTCGTTGGTCACTGTGACCCTTCTTGCCAGATCCACCCGTTCCATCCTGGCCCTTCTCCTAGTCACGCTTATCATACTGAGCCTTTTGTTTCTCAACCAGCTGCTCGACTTGTCGGCACTCCTGGAGATTGTGGCCCTTGGTACGGTAAATCTTTCATTATGGCCCGGCAGACTTGCCTGTCTTCTCGCCCGTTGCAGGTACCCAACAATCACCGCACGTGGCAGCTTCCTTGCTAGAGCTCTCTGTCTTGGTTTTCTTGGCGGAACTAGAGTTGCCTGACCGTTCCACGGCCATAACTTAGTTTCCCTTGCACTTTCTGTTGCGCTTCTGGTCTTTCTTCTTCGGGGTGGTGGCGTCATCGTCCTCAGAATCGACTTCAGCGCCAACATCTTCCCCAGGGAGCCTTCTTCCCTCCTCAGCACATGCACATTTGTTTGTTGATGGTCTTTGGCAGCCGCATGTTCATCTTCTCCCACATCTTGCGATTGCACACATTCGTGTGAAACATGACAATCATAGCTGTAGGGTGCACATCTGGTATGTTGCGATGTACACGGCTGAATCTCTAGATATACTTGGGCATATCTTCTCCTTCTCTCTATGGGATTACTTGTAAATCGTTGGGCTGTCTGGGGCCTTTCTGGGCCCCAGTGAAGGCACCAACGAACTCGTTGCATAGATCTGACCATGAAGAAATGGAGTTCTCTAGCAAGTTCATCAACCAAGATCTCACATTGGTTTTTAGTACTAGTGGAAAATAATTGGCAAGGATCTTCTTATCCCTTCCTCGGCAGCTTGCACAACTATTGTGTAAGTGCCAAGGAATTCTGTCGGGTTTAGCTTGCCATCGTACTTCTCTGGCACTGCTAGTTTGAACACCTGAATGGACGGCCAGCGGGCTTGCCGCAGCTCACGTGTGAAAGCAGGGCACCCAAGCTCGGAAGGTAAATACCCGCGAACAACAAGCGCTGGCTCATTGACGACTAGTCCGTTATGCTCGTCAGATTGACGGCACGCCTCTCGACACCATTGATTGGTGGTACAGGCGTCTTCCGCTCGCCTATCTAGCAGCACCTATCACTGATCTTGTCGCGTCCACGGGTCTAAAGAAGCCATCGACGCTTCTTTGGGCTCAGCAGTCTGTTGGATTCGCTGTGGCTGCTGACATTGCTGTTGGGGCTGTTGTCGTGGAGGCGATTGCGCCGTTGGTGCACCGCCTATAGGATGGCCATCAGTTTGAGCTTTTGGTGCTATTTGCAGGCGCCATGAGGCTTCTGCCAACTAGGATTTGTTCGCTTCTACAAATCCAATCAAACTTTGGATGGTGGACCTCCACTCATCCATCTTGTTTGCCGTTGGAGGAAAGTTTAATAGCATTTGGGCTCGCGCCATCGCCTCCGTTGCGGTCGATGGCATGTTGAAGCACGAAGAACGCGACATCGCTCGACTGCTGGCAGAGCCAGCAAGAGTTCCATCGTGATCTTGTCGTCATACTGCCAGTGTGACAGCAGGTTGGCGTGGCGGGAGCGGCGCCTTAGGATCTTGGGCCAGATTGATAGACATCTTGTTGTGCAGGCGCTGTTGTGCATGATCAAAAACGCTGCTTGAAGTCACGTCATGTCCATCTTGCGATGGATTTGGCATGTGTTTCGATGTTGTTTCCCTCGCCGGCGCCGCAGTCGCAGCAGCGGGATGATCTTTGCTTGTACCCAACCAGACGGTGTTGCTTCCATGGCTGCACTCGCAGGTGCGCTGGGGAGGCGGGAGCTGCGTGCCCACGCCGCCTGCGCTATTGTTGCTATCTTGTCCAAAGGGTCGAGGAAGGTGACCGCCCCCAGTGCCTCCACCGCCCGTGCACGCTATAGTAGGCACAGCGACCGTGTTTCCTGCGCTGGTCGTGCCTACCGCGACGTCCGTGGCACCGCCTGCACCGACTGCAAAGACCTGGGAAGGAACCTTAGACGTGGAATGTCTCGTCGCCATGGAGCCCTTCTTCTTGGGCGCCATGGATGATGATGAATCTTGATGGAATTGATGCACCGTCTTCTATCCAGGTTCACACTAGTGATACCCCTACCCGGCGCGCCAAAGATGTCGGTGTGCAACGACGATCTATGGGGTAATCCAACCCCATTTTGGTTCGGCGAGGGGAATGCACATAACACAAAGAGCAGGTCTACCATAGGATGGATGGATCTTTACCTAGGTTCGGGCCACCTTTGAGGTGTAACACCCTACTCCTACTTTGGTGGATTGAAAAAGTGGGAGCACAAGTACAAGGAGCGCTTTCCCCCGGGAAGGCGCAAGGGGAAGGCAGCTACATGTGCTAGTGTGCGTGGAGTTATAATGGGTTCAAACCATTGTAAAGGTTGCCATAGCCCTCCTTTTAAAGCTCAAGGGGTAACCACAATGGAAAAAAGGTAATTACACATTGATTAGACAAGAAGAGTGCTATCATACCTACCTCTACTAGGCTAGGTGTCGTGATGAGGAGGAGCCCTGGCAGGACTGCTGCAGCGCTTGCCTAGCCACCTCCTATTATCTTGACACACATATGGGACCGGTGTCATTAGGGGCAATTTTATCTCTAGCAAGCTGCCACGTGCCCGACAGATCCCACCAAACCACCTGCAGGCTCGACACCTCATCGATCAGTGACTAGCTGATCGATGAGGTGGAGCGCTGGTGGCTGACAAGAGCTTGTCAGCCACTGAGCTTTGCTGGACCTTCACCTTGCTTGCTCGGCCTTGCCGGCAGGGGCTGTTTCTAATGCTCATTCTTGCTCTTCTCTTCAAGTCATTTCAACACTGAATCTTGGTCTTCTTGATGCGCTCCTTGATCTCTCGAAGATTGGTTCTCTTGGTTTGGGAATCTTTTTCATAGCTTGTCAACTTTGGTCTTGGTCAATCCTTGGTAAGTCCCTTGGCCGGTAAGGGAACTGCTACTTGTCTATGCATAAGTCAGAGTGTCAAACACCCATGTTTTATACACTGACAATATGCACCAGTATCAAATGAATGGGGTAGTATCTGTGGACTAAACTGCAGAATGCGAGAATAAGGGGGGAGAAGCTCGTCCTATCAAACAATACGTCTTCTAGCAGCCACCATCATGAAGAAGTTGAGGTCCCCAGACTTGCCTGCCTGCGGTCTAGGGCATGGCTCATCCAGCGGCCTGGTATGGTCCATCTTCATCAGCAAACACTCAAGACCCTCGCGAGGGGCCAAGCCTCGCGAGGCGGACGACACAAGACCTCCTCGGGGGTGGCCTCACTAGGTTGGCTCGCGAGGAGCGGAGATATCAAGGCAAGGGGCACCTCGCGAGGTTCGCATGACGTGAGCCAAGACAACCAAGGCCAGGCAGGCGCCAGCGCGCAGAGTACTGGTTGCCTCTTTGGTGCTAAAGGGGCAGGCGCAGACGAGGAGTCCCGAGGCATCAGGCAAAGGTTTCCATATCGGTGCAACGAGACCAAGACCAGCAGGACGGCATGACGGAGGTCATCATGGAGCCCACGACGGCGTCACCACCAGAGCCTTTGGCGGGTGAATACCACCTTTTGTCAGGATAACTTGTACTAGTTTTCCCCCTTCAAATTGGCCGTTGTGGGATCCCTTCCTGCCTAATATTTGTAAAGAGGACCCAGGCCTCTATAAATAGGACTAGCCACCACCATGGGGGGGGGGAGGACGGATCTTGGATGGATCATTTAGATCTTCCCCAACCGCACAAGCTCATCGAGCTCGAGAATGCCTCTCCTCAGGAGGTTGTTCTTCCCTTGTACTTGTTCATCCCCAGCCTACAAGGCAATCCACCACAGCAAACTAGAGTAGGGTATTACACCACATCGGTGGCCCGAACCAGCATAAACTCTTGTGTCCCTTGTTCCGTGGGTTCGGTGAGCTAGGCTTTGAGATCGTGATGAGAGTGTGAGCTAGGGGGAGAGAGATCTTCGTGCGCACCCCGGAGTTCAAACCTCAAGGGTTTTGCTGGAACCCGTAATGTGACATTTGGTGCGCCAGGTAGGGGTGCACTGAAGCTTTTCCTCCATCGATCCACACTCTGCTGCTCCACCACATCCATGGCGGACACACGCCGAGCCCGCGTTGAGCGTCAAGCCGCCCTCGCCACCCGTGTCGCTCAGACAGCTCCTATCGGCGGGCCTCCCCGTCATTCTCCACAACCCGCTACCAATGCCGCCACCGGCCCGGCGGGAACCAGTAGCAAGCGTCATCGCTGCACCCCTCTTTGCGGCGGGACAACCGCACCGCCACCCCGTCGCTGACTTCGGCCGGCTCATACTCCCACGCTCGTCGCGCACCCACGGACGTGCAGGCCACGCTGCTCATGGCACGCGAGCTCCTATGCTACCGCCCGGTCGACGACATCTACTAGGACTGGCTGGACTGCATCGCCGAGCTCGTCGCGCCACTAGGGGCTCCCCCGCACCATATCTCTCGCTGCCTCGCCCTCCCCCAGCTGCGGGCGACGTAGCTCATGGAGCGCCTCTGCCACCTCCACACCAAGACGGCATCCTGGAGCCAAGACGCACGGCCCGTCAGCGCGACCTGCCGCGCCGGGTGCCCGCACGCGAAGAAGGAAGCTGCCAAGAAGTTCCCAGACCACCAAAAAACGCTCCTCCACTCCCAGCACCACCACGTCAAGACCGCGTGCCGCCTGCGGTGGCGGTGCGTGGGCATCAAGATCAAGCTCCGCCCCCGCGACGGGCCCCGGTGGCCATAGCAGGCTGCCGTGCCTTCACTCTGGAGCTGCGTAGCATAGTCTGGCCAGGCAATTTCAAGCCAGACCTGCCTCCGTGCTACAACGGCACCCCCGACCCTGCGGAGTTCTTTTAGCTCTACGAGCTGCGCATCGAGGCGGCCAACGGCGATGAGAAAGTTATGGCGAACTGGTTTCCCATGGCTCTCAAAGATGGTGCTCACCCATGGCTCCTGAATTTGCCCCCGGGATCAATCTCCTCCTGGGTTGAGATGCGCGACCGCTTCGTCGCCAACTTCCAGGGCACTCGCGACCGCCCACCGGCCGCGGGTGACCTGCGCCGCATCAAACAGCAGCCAGGAGAGACCTTGCAGAAGTACATCCAGCGCTTCAACAACGTTCGCCTCAAGATTCCCAAGATGATGGAAGAAGCCATCATCTCAACATTCTCTAATGCTGTCCGCGACGTCAGGATGAAGGAGGAGCTCGCCATCCATGAGGAGCTACGCACGACACTGGAGATGTTCAACATGGCGACCAAGTGCGCAAGAGATGAGGAGGGGCGCCTCTCCCTCCTCGAGCTCCCTGCTGCCGACCCAAAAGAGAAGAAAGCCAAGGCCAAGGACGTGAAGCGCAAGGGGGCTGCCGTGCTCGCGGCAGAGCCAGAGATGAAGCGCGGCCACGACCACCCCGAGTCGTCCAAGGCCAACCGCCCATTCTACGCCTTCCACAACGTACACAGCCACAGCACCAACGACTGCCAAGAGCTCAGGGCCATTTGAGATGGACGCTTCCGTTGACGCCCCGAGCGCAACGACCGAGGCTACGACCCAGGAGGAGGACGATGTGGGGGACGCTGGGACGACCGTGGCCCCTATCAGGAGTGGCTCGACCGGCCTCGTGAGGACCACTGGCAGGAACAGCCTCGTGAGGGCGCCTGGAGGGACCAGCCTTGTGAGGACCGTCCTCAGGGCAATGCTGGCCTCCCTCTATTGTCGCCACTGCCAAGGAGGAACGACGACCACCATCAGGACGAGGGGGCTAGGGGCTTCCAAGAGCCACGTGCTATCGCCTGCATCATGGGCGGTGCTCAGGCCCAGCTTCCAACTGCATCTTCAAGAAGTTTGCTCGTGAGGTGAACGCAGCCCTTCCCAGGCTCGAGGCCACGTGCCCGCTCAGGTGGTCCAACTTTGCCATCACCTTGAGCTCCGCGGACCAGCTCAAGCGTGCAGCGACTGCCAGCGTCCTTCCGATGCTTTGTTCACCCGTCATCAGCAACGTCCAAGTCACCAAGACCCTCATCGATGGCGGCGCAGGGCTCAATGTCCTGTCCGTCGAGACGTTCGATAGCCTCGAAGTGCCATACGATCAGCTACAGCCTACCAAGCCTTTCTCTGGAGTGACCGATGGCTCCACCACCCTGATAGGGCAGGTCTGCCTCCCTGTCACCTTCGGCCAGCGTAACAACTACCGCACCGAGCTCATCGACTTCGACGTCTGTAACGCCCTCGATGCGGCTATATGTCCTACGTGTCGAATCACGACTTAGAGGCATAACCGCATTGAAAGCAATGTCGCAAGTAAGGTAATCTTCACAACAACCCATGTAAATAGATAAAAGGGGAAAAGGTACATAGTTGGCTTACACTCGCTACGTCACACAAATACATGAATAACATTACAATCATCCAATACACTCATGGTCCGACTATGGTACCAAAATAAAGATCAACCCCAACATGCGACACGGTCCCCGATCGCCCCAACTGGGCACCACTACTGATCATCTGGGAAAGACACATAGTAACGGCGAGAGTCTTCATCGAACACCCACTTGAGCTCAAGCGCATCGTCTGGAATGGTATCATCGGTCCCTACATCTGGTTGTGGAAGTAAACTGTGAGTCACGGGGACTCAGCAATCTCGCACCCTCGCGATCAAGACTATTTAAGCTTATAGGTAAGGCAAAGGTATGATGTGGAGCTGCAGCAAGCGACTAGCATATATGGTGGCTAACCTATTCGCAAAAGAGAGCGAGAAGAGAAGGCAAAGCACGGACGAACAACTAATGATCAAGAAGTGATCCTAGAACAACCTACGTCAAGCATTACTCCAACACCGTGTTCACTTCCCGGACTCCGCCGAGAAGAGACCATCACGGTAACACACGCGGTTGATACATTTTAATTAAGTTAAGGTTCATGTTATCTACAACCGGACATTAACAAATACCCATCTGTCCATAACCGCGGGCACAGCTTTCGAAAGTTCAAATCCCTGCAGGGGAGTCCCAACTTAGCCCATCACAAGCTCTCACGATCAACGATGGATATTCCTTCTAGCGCGAAGACCCGATCAGACTCGGCATCCCGGTTACAAGACATCCTCGACAATGGTAAAACAAATCCAGCAACACCGCTCGAATGTGCCGACAAATCCCGATAGGAGCTGCACATATCTCGTTCTCAGGGCACACTCAGATGAGCGCTCCATACAACTAAAACCAAACCTTGAGTTTCCCCGAGGGGGCGCTGCACAGGGCTCTAGTTCGGACCAACACTCAAGGGAGCACTGGCCCGGGGGGTTTAAATAAAGATGACCCTTGGGCTCCGGAAACCCAAGGGAAAAAGAGGCCAGGTGGCAAATGGTAAAACCAAGGTTGGGCATTGCTGGAGGAGTTTTATTCAAGGCGAACTATCAAGGGGTTCCCATTATAACCCCACTGCGTAAGGAACGCAAAATCCGGGAACATAACACCGATATGACGGAAACTAGGGCGGTAAGAGTGGAACAAAGCACTAGGAAAAAGGCCGAGCCTTCCACCCTTTACCAAGTATATAGGTGCATTAAGATAACAAGATAATATGGTGATATCCCAACAATAAACAATGTTCCAACAAGGAACGATCTCCAATCTTCACCTGCAACTAGCAACGCTATAAGAGGGGTTGAGCAAAGCGGTAACATAGCCAATCAAAGGTTTCCTAGGACATGGTAGGTTAGAGGTTTGACATGGCAATTTGGGAGGCATGATAAGCAAGTGGTAGGTATCATAGCATAGGCATAGCAAAAGAGCGAGCATCTAGCAAGCAAAGATAGAAGTGATTTCGAGGGTATGATCACCTTGCCTGCAAAGTTGTCAGAGTTGACTTGATCCTCGTAATCAAACTCAATGGGCTCCTCATTCGCGAACTTGGCTCCCGGCTCTACCCAAACAAGACAAACAAGCAAAAGGAACACAATCACCCACGTGCAATGCTCAAACAACATGATGCAAACATGGTATGCTATGCGGGATGCTATATGTGATGCATATGCAAGATTTGACAAGGAATGATAGAACCTAGTCTCAACTTGGAAATCCAAGAATGCCACTGTAAAGGAGAGGATATTTCGGTTGAAATCGTTATAAAGATCACCGGAATCGGATGCACGGTTTGGAAATGGCAAGCAAAACAAATATGGCACCGGTCCGCAATAATCAGCAAGTAGCCATCTAAATGCATCAAGATAAGGCATGGCAGGGATCCACTCATAATGCTTCACAAAATATGAACACTGAGCTATGGCTAATTCATCCATTAACAGGTTCAAACAAGCATGGCAAAAGTGCAAATGATAACAGGTATCAGACTTAGTGAAATTAACACGTCTGGAATCATCAGGAAGCACAGTTTAGAGCATGAAACATACATGCTACAGGAACTTAACATGGCAGAGCAAGGCATGGCATGAAGCTACTCAAAGCACTTAACAAAAGTCCCTTAGTGACATTGAGCCAAAAGGGATCAGAAAATACAATTTCAAGCATGTGAACATGGCAAAAACATAAACAGATTTCAGACTTAGTGAAAAACTGGAGCATGCAAATCAGTTAACGAGTAGACATGTTCACGAGCTCGATGCACTCACTACAGAGCATGGCATGACAAACTAAGCATAAACCCATGAAAAATACATGGCATAGAAGCTATACATGGCAAGAACAACAACATAGCATGCACGGATCAATAGCAACATCCTCGGCAAAATCGCTAACATGTCAACAATCTGCCAGGATTCACGATATAGCAAAGGTAGAGCTGGATTGACTCAAGCTAGGGTGCTCCATAAATGCAAACAAAGAGCTGGATGGATAGAGCACCACAATTTTAACAAAACATGCTTACTGATCATCCTCAAAAGAGGCACGGATCACTAGGAAACAACATGAACATATGGCATAACGACAAAATCAGGACAAGGACTTAGTGAAATTCTAAGTCCCTGAAATCAGCATTACCGATTACACTACTTTGCAAGCTTGTGCTAGTCACCACAAATATCACAAAAATGCATGGTAAGCACCTCTGTAAAGATGGCATGACATATAACAAAACACATGTAGAGCTCAGGAGCATATCATGCACACATTAATCATGGCAAAAATGACAAATATCTATTTGATGAAACAGATCTGGCAAATTTATTACATAGCCCTCTTCCAATAGAATTTCGGGCATCAAGATGAGCTAAAATGAAAATGATGCCATGAGATTAAATGATGTACTCGTTGAGAAGAACATTTTGATATGCTACACGCGCAAATCGGAGCTACAGATGCAAAGTTACGGCATGCCAAAGTTTGCAAAAATATCTGGGAGAGGGAGAAGAAGTCAACCGCTAGGGTTTTTTTGGATCTGGATCTAGACACTGTAGCAATGCACGCGGCTCAAGGTGCTCCGGCGAGCTTGAACCGGCTTCGGTGAGCTTGTCACGGCGGCAGGGAGGCGAGGGAGAGGCAGATCCGCCCCGGGACGGTGCGGCGGCGAGGTAGGGGAGGCCGGGAGGTGAGGAGGCGCCGGCGCGGGGCGGCCCCGTGGCGACGTGGCTCGCCGGCGGCGTGACGCGCGTTGGCCGGTGAGTGGGCGGCGGTCGGCGGAAGGAGGAAGACGGTGGCGGCGTCGGGCGCGGGGGCGCGGCCCGGGTCCGCGGCGAGGAGGGCCGGCCTCGGGCCCGGCGGGCCTCGGCAGCGACGGAGGTCGGCGGCGACACATGGCGGATTCAGATTGGCGCGGGCAGCGGCGGGCGGACGTGTCCGGTCCGATTCGGACGCGTCCGGCGACGGGAGGAGAAAGAAGCTAGGGTTAGGGGTGTTTTGACCCGAAATTTCGGGGGAAGGTCTAGTTTTATAGGTAGGAGGAGCTAGGAGGCTCCAAATTGAGCACGGTTTTTGGCCACGCGATCGTGATCGAACGCTCTAGATGATGGAGAGGGTTTAGGTGGGTTTTGGGCCAAACTGGAGGGGTGTTGGACTACAACACAAACGAGGCCGACTCGGACCCTCGGTTAACCATTGGATTATCAAACGAAGTCCAAATGGCACGAAACTTGACAAGTGGTCTATCGGTAGTAAACCAAGGCCGCATGGCAAGTCTCGGCCCAATCCGGAAATGTTTAACCCCCACACACGAAAAGAGGTAGAAAGGGGCACCGGAGGAGATAGGAGCGCCGGAATGCAAAACGGACAACGGGGGAAAATGCTCAGATGCATGAGACGAACACGTATGGAAATGCAATGCACATGATGACATGATATGAGATGCATGACAAAGGCAACAACATAGGAGACAAAAACCCGAACCCGAGGAAAATAAAATAACTTAGGCCGGAAACGGCAAGAGTTGGAGTACAGATAAGATAAATTACATCTGGGGTGTTACAACACTCCACCACTATGAAAGGATCTCGTCCCGAGATCTAGGATTGGAAAAACGCCGGGTACTCAGAACGGAGGTGATCCTCGCGTTCCCAGGTGGCTTCATGGTTGGAATGATGTGACCAATTGACTTTGAGGAATCTGATTGACTTATTGCGACTCTTGCGCTCAGTTTCTTCAAGAATAGCAAGTGGGTGTTCACGATAAGAAAGGTCTTCTTGGAGATCAATGTCTTCGAAGTTGACGGTGCGGTCAGGGGTCTTGAAGTACTTGCGGAGCTGAGAGACATGGAACACGTCGTGCACATTAGCAAAGTTGGAGGGAAGCTCGAGTTGATAGGCGAGATCGCCTCTCTTGCTGACGATCTTGAAAGGGCCCACGTATCTAGGGGCAAGCTTCCCTTTGATACCTAAGCGATGAGTACCTTTCATTGGAGAGACGCGGAGGTAAACATGGTCCCCGATCTCGAAAGCCAAATCACGATGCTTACTATCATAATAGCTCTTCTGGTGTGATTGCGCTGCTTTGAGGTTATCACGAATGACTTTGCACATTTCCTCTGCCTCTGTGATCAAGTCATTTCCAAGAAGTTGACGTTCACCGGTCTCTGACCAGTTAAGAGGAGTACGACACTTCTTGCCATAGAGAATTTCAAATGGGGCCTTGCCCGAACTCGCTTGGAAGCTGTTGTTGTAGGAGAACTCGGCATATGGAAGACAATCTTCCCACTTCATACCGAAAGAGATAACGCAAGCCCTGAGCATATCTTCGAGAATCTGATTGACACGCTTGACTTGGCCGCTAGTTTGAGGATGAAAAGTTGTGCCGAAACGGATGTTGGTGCCCATGGCCTTCTGAAAAGAATCCCAAAACTTGGAGGTAAAGATGCTGCCACGGTCTGAAGAGATCAACTGCGGAATGCCATGCAGAGAGACAATCCGAGAGGTATACAACTCCGCCAATTGAGCTGCAGTGATAGACTCTCTGATAGGCAGAAAGTGAGCCACTTTAGTGAGTTTGTCGATGACAATGAATATAACATCATTGCCACGCTTGGACTTTGGAAATCCCGTCACGAAGTCCATCTCAATGTGGTCAAACTTCCATTCTGGAATGGCAAGAGGTTGGAGGAGACCAGCTGGTCGTTGGTGTTCTACCTTCACTCTTCTGTAGACATCACATTCATTCACGAACTGAGCAATCTCGCGCTTCATTCGAGTCCACCAATACGCCTGCTTGAGGTCCTGGTACATCTTCATACTCCTAGGGTGGATGGAGAGGAGTGAATTGTGAGCCTCGTTCATAATGACTTTACGAAGGTCACCTTTAGGCACAACAATGCGATCCTCGAAGAAGAGAGTATCCTTGTCATCAAGGTGATAGCACTTGTACTTGGGTTGACTCTTGGCAATCCCAATCTTCACCTTCTTCACCATAGCATCAAGAAGTTGAGCCTCGCGAATCTGATCTTCCAAAGTAGGAGAGACTTGAAGGTTTGCGAGAAATCCTTGAGGAACAACTTGCAGGTTGAGTTTGCGGAAAGCTTCACAAAGCTCGGGTTGGTAAGTCTTGAGAATCAGACTGTTGCAGTAAGCCTTCCTGCTCAATGCGTCAGCAATTACAATGGCCTTGCCTGGAGTATATTCGATGCTTGGATTATACTCTTGAATCATTTCGAGCCAACGAGTCTGCCTGAGGGTGAGATTTGGCTGAGTGAAGATGTACTTGAGACTCTTGTGGTTAGTGAAGATGTCCACTTTTCTTCCCAATAAGAGATGTCTCCACGTCAAAAGAGCATGCACAACTGCCTCCAACTCGAGGTCATGAGTGGGGTAGTTCTTCTCGTTGGGCTTCAACTGGCGAGAGCTATAAGCCACAACTTTCTTCTCTTGCATCAACACTGCACCAAGACCTTGAAGAGAGGCATCACAGAAGACCTCGAATGGTTTGGATTCATCAGGAGGAGTCAGCACTGGAGCAGTGACTAATTTCTCTTTCAGGGTGTTGAAAGCGATGTGACATTCCGGACACCAAACGTACTTGACGTGCTTCTAAAGAAGGTTTGAAAGAGGCTTCGCAATCTTTGAAAAGTTCTCAACGAACCTTCGACAATAGCTTGCGAGACCAAGGAAGCTACGGAGTTGCTTCACGTTCTAAGGTGGTTCCGAATTCACAATTGCAGACACCTTCTCAGGATTCACCGCAATGCCCTTGGTAGAAATGCTATGCCCAAGATAGAGAACCTCATCGAGCCAAAACTCACACTTTGAGAAATTGGCTCTGACAACAACTTGTAACGCCCTCGATGCGGCTATATCTCCTACGCGTCGAAGCACGACTTAGAGGCATAACCGCATTGAAAGCAATGTCGCAAGTAAGGTAATCTTCACAACAACCCATGTAAATAGATAAAAGGGGAAAAGGTACATAGTTGGCTTACACTCGCCACGTCACACAAATACATGAATAACATTACAATCATCCAATACACTCATTGTCCGACTACGGTACCAAAATAAAGATCAACCCCAACATGCGACACGGTCCCCGATCACCCCAACTGGGCACCACTACTGATCATCTGGGAAAGACACATAGTAACGGCGAGAGTCTTCATCGAACTCCCACTTGAGCTCAAGCGCATCGTCTCGAATGGTATCATCGGTCCCTGCATCTGGTTGTGCAAGTAAACTGTGAGTCACAGGGACTCAGCAATCTCGCACCCTCGCGATCAAGGCTATTTAAGCTTATAGGTAAGGCAAAGGTATGATGTGGAGCTGCAGCAAGCGACTAGCATATATGGTGGCTAGCCTATTCGCAAAAGAGAGCGAGAAGAGAAGGCAAAGCACGGACGAACAACTAATGATCAAGAAGTGATCCTAGAACAACCTACGTCAAGCATTACTCCAACACCGTGTTCACTTCCCGGACTCCGCCGAGAAGAGACCATCACGGTAACACACGCGGTTGATTCATTATAATTAAGTTAAGGTTCATGTTATCTACAACCGGACATTAACAAATTCCCATCTGCCCATAACAGCGGGCACAACTTTCAAAGGTTCAAATCCCGGCAGGGGAGTCCCAACTTAGCCCATCACAAGCTCTCACGGTCAACGAAGGATATTCCTTCTAGCGGGAAGACCCGATCAGACTCGGCATCCCGGTTACAAGACATCCTCGACAATTGTAAAACAAATCCAGCAACACCGCCTGAATGTGCCGACAAATCCCGATAGGAGCTGCACATATCTCGTTCTCAGGGCACACTCAGATGAGCGCTCCATACAACTAAAACCAAACCTCGAGTTTCCCCGAGGGGGCGCTGCATAGGGCTCTAGTTTGGACCAACACTCAGGGGAGCACTGTCCTGGGGGGGGTTTAAATAAAGATGACCCTTGGGCTGCGGAAACCCAAGGGAAAAAGAGGCTAGGTGGAAAATGGAAACACCAAGGTTTGGCATTGCTGGAGGAGTTTTATTCAAGGGAACTGTCAAGGGGTTCCCATTATAACCCAACTGCGTAAGGAACGCAAAATCCGGGAACATAACACCGATATGACGGAAACTAGGGCGGCAAGAGTGGAACAAAACACTAGGCAAAAGGCCGAGCCTTCCACCCTTTACCAAGTATATAGGTGCATTAAGATAACAAGATAATATGGTGATATCCCAACAATAAACAATGTTCCAACAAGGAACGATCTCCAATCTTCACCTCCAACTAGCAACGCTATAAGAGGGGCTGAGCAAAGCGGTAACATAGCCAATCAGCGGTTTGCTAGGACATGGTGGGTTAGAGGTTTGACATGGCAATTTAGGAGGCATTATAAGCAAGTGGTAGGTATCGTAGCATAGGCATAGCAAAAGAGCGAGCATCTAGCAAGCAAAGATAGAAGTGATTTCGAGGGTATGATCACCTTGCCTGCAAAGTTGTCAGAGTTGACTTGATCCTTGTAAGCAAACTCAACGGGCTCCTCATTCGCGAACTCGTCTCCTGGCTCTACCCAAACAAGACAAACAATCAAAAGGAACACAATCAACCACGTGCAATGCTCAAACAACATGATGCAAACATGGTATGCTATGTGGGATGCGATATGTGATGCATATGCAAGATTTGACAAGGAATGATAGAACCTGTCCTCAACTTGGAAATCCAAGATTGCCACTGGAAAGGTGAGGTGATTTCGGTTGAAATCAATATAAAGATCACCGGAATCGGATGCACAGTTTGGAAATGGCAAGCAAAACAAATATGGCACCGGTCTGCAATAATCAGCAAGTAGCCATCTAAATGCATCAAGATAAGTATGCTACAGCACTCAAAAATGACAACAAAATACATGGCAGGGATCCACTCATAATGCTGGACAAAATATGAAACATGAGCTACGGCTAATTCATCCATTAACAGGTTCAAACAAGCATGGAAAAAGTGTAAATGATAACAGGTTTCAGACTTAGTACATGCTACAGGAACTTAACATGTCAGAGTAAGGCATGGCATGAAGCTACTCAAAGCACTTAACAAAAGTCCCTTAGTGACCTTGAGCCAAAAGGGATCAGAAAATACAATTGCAAGCATGTGAAGATGGCAAAAACGTAAACAGATTTCAGACTTAGTGAAAAACTGGAGCATGCAAATCAGTTAACGAGTAGGCATGTTCACGAGCTCGATGCACTCACTATAGAGCATGGCATGACAAAATAATCATACACCCATCAAGAATACATGGCATAGAAGCTAGACATGGCAATAACAACAACATATCATGCACGGATCAATAGCAACATCCTCGGCAAAATCACTAACATGTCAACAATCTGCCAGGATTCACGATATAGCAAAGGTAGAGCTGGACTGACTCAAGCTAGGGTGCTCCATAAATGCAAACAAAGAGCTGGATGTATAGAGCACCACAATTTTAACAAAACATCCTTACTGATCATCCTCAAAAGAGGCACGAATCACTAGTAAAACAACATGAACATATGGCATAACGACAAAATCAGGACAAGGACTTAGTGAAATTCTAAGTCCGTGAAATCAGCATTACCGATTACACTACTTTGCAAGCTTGTGCTATTCACCACAAATATCAGAAAAATAAATGGTAAGCACCTCTGTGAAGATATCATGGCATATAACAAAACACATGTAGAGCTCAGGAGCATATCATGCACACATTAATCATGGCAAAAATGACAAATATCTATTTGATGAAACAGATCTGGCGAATTTATCACATATCCCTCTTCCAACAGCATTTCGGGCATCAAGATGAGCTCAAATGAAAATGATGCAATGAGATGAAATGATGTAATCGTTGAGATGAACATTTTTATATGCTACACGCGCAAAACGGAGTTATAGATGCAAAGTTACGACATGCCAAAGTTTGCAAAAATATCTGGGAGACGGAGAAGAAGTCAACCGCTAGGGTTTTTTTGGATCTGGATCTAGACACTGTAGCAATGCACGCGGCTCGAGGTGCTCCGGCGAGCTTGAATCGGCTCTAGCGAGCTTGTCACGGCGGTGGGGACGCGAGGGAGAGGCGGATCCGCCCGGATCCGGCCCGGGATGGCGCTGCGGCGAGGTAGGGGAGGCTGGGCGGCGAGGAGGCGCCGGCGTGGGGCGGACTGGTGGCGGCGCGGCTCGCCGGCGGCATGACGTGCGGCGGCCGGCGAGGGGGCGGCGGTCGGCGGAAGGAGGAAGACGGTGGCGGCGTCTGGCGCTGGTGCGCGGCCCGGGTGCGTGGCGAGGAGGGCCGGCCTCAGGCCCGGCGGGCTTCGGCGGCGGTCGAGGTCGGCGGCGACACGTGGAGATTGGCGCGGGCGGTGGCGGGCGGACGTGTCCGGTCCGATTCGGACGCGTCCGGAGGCGGGAGGAGAAAGAAGCTAGGGTTAGGGGTGTTTTGACCCGAAATTTCGGGGGAAGGTCTAGTTTTATAGGTAGGAGGAGCTAGCAGGCTCCAAATTGAGCACGGTTTTCGGCCACGCGATCGTGATAGAACGCTCTAGATGATGGAGAGGGTTTAGGTGGGTTTTGTCCAGATTGGAGGGGTGTTGGGCTGCAACATAAACGAGGCCTTCTCGGTCCCTCGGTTAACCATTGGAGTATCAAACGAAGTCCAAATGGCACGAAACTTGACAGTCGGTCTATCGGTAGTAAAACAAGGCCGCATGGCAAGTCTCGGTCCAATCCGGAAATGTTTAACCCCCACACATGAAAAGAGGTAGAAAGGGGCACCGGAGGAGATAGGAGCACCAGAATGCAAAACGGAAAACGGGGAAATGCTCGGATGCATGAGAAGAACACGTATGCAAATGCAATGCACATGATATGATATGAGATGCATGACAAAGGCGACAACACATGGAGACAAAAACCCGAACCCGAGGAAAATAAAATAACTTAGGCCAGAAACGGCAAGAGTTGGAGTCTAGATAAGTTAAATTACATCCAGGGTGTTACAACGTCGCCCACATCCGTCTGTCGTACAACGCCATCCTTGGGTATCCAACATTGGCCAAGTTTATGGCAGTGACCCACCACGGCTACAACGTCCTCAAGATGTCAGGGACTCGTGGCGTCATCACGGTCCCTTGTAAAGAAGGAGATGCGGTGTGCTCCCTCGAGCGTGCCTACCAAGCTGCAGCAGCCGAAGACCCCAACGACGAAGGCACCTTGTACTCTCCTGAAGCCATCCCTAAGGAGAAGTAGCTACTCCACCTAGGGCCTCAGGAGAGCAGCGTCTCCAATGGGACCACCTCAAGATCCACGCCCGCAGCTAGGTGCCTCCCTCCCTCGCATAGGAAGGCGTGCCCGACGCCCTCCTCAGGCAAGGCTCGGGGGCTCTCTTCTAGAAGGCCTCAGACCTAGCCAGCATCACGAGGGAGGCGCTCGGGCACCATGTGGAGGCATGCTTTGCCACACATTTCCCTCAGGAAGGCACTGGGCGAGGAGTGCCCGGTGCTCAAGAATTCGTCGTCAAGGTGACCCAGGAGCTTCAAGAGGCAAGGGCCATACGTGGCGACCACCACCCACCACCAGGCGTAGCTCCCCATCCTGGCGAGGACGGCAGGCTACATGTCTACGTCGACATTCTAGGGCTCAACAGGGCTGCATCTCAAGAGCGCTTCTGGCGTTCGCGCGTTGGTCAGTGCGAGGGTCCACCTCACAGCTACGTTCACATGCCGTTTGGCTTGCCGAACACGGTCGTCACCTTCCAACGCCTCCTGCGGAGCATTCAGGCGGCTCAGGAGGCCAGGCATCACGCCGTCTTGGCGGAGATGGAGATGGTCCTTAAGGAACCACCTGAGCCCCCGGAGCCTCCTGAGGCTCAGGGCCCTGGCGGCTCTTGAGGAACGACTCCTTTAGCATGCACCTTCGGCTACTCCAACACCACTCCGGCTACGGTATCAGGTGACTCTTCCCTGTTCATTCAGTTGGGGGCGCCCCTCAGGCAGCATTATCCCCAAGTCGCACGGGTCTGTCCCTGCGACGTGTATCCTTTCGCACCTTTAGCTTACCCTGCCGGGGGCGCCCCTCGGGCTGCATCATCCCCAGGCCGCTCGGGTCTGTCCCAGTGGCATGGGTCGTTCTTGCATCTATCTGAGCTAACCTGCCTCTCTGCTTGAGTCATTTCATGATTATCGCCTGCTTGCTTATTATCCATGACGGCCACCCGCGCTGCCCATCGCCCCCCTTCTCATCCCGCAATGGGGGCTACTCATGCTGGCACGACGCTTGTGCTCGGGTCCGTCCCTACAACGCTGAAAAATCTGAGTGGTCGAGCTCTGGCTCGCGGCACGCCCCGCCCACGTCACGTCACCAGGCCCTCAGTGCCTTCATCTTCTTGCGGAACAACCAATGCCAGACCGTCAAGCGCGGTTGCAACCTGTATTCCTCCCTCGCGCTAACCTACAGGAACCTCCGAAGGCTGATGGCGGGCGGCACCACGGGCTCCTTCTTTTTTCACACAATTCGCTTGCACGTTAAAGGGCGAGCTCCTGATCATCGCGACCCAGGAACTCTTACTGGCTCTCCATCCCTCACCCCTGGCCTTGATCATGGCATCGCGACCTGGCATACCAGCAGCGGCTGAGCTCGCGCGAGGGCCAGGACCCGAGGACGCAGAGCACATAGAAGGACGTGAAAGGAGGGGGAAGCTCGCGCGATCCTGACCTAGTTGACGCATCAAGCTGGCGCGACACAAGCAATCGACTTTGGACAGCTAAGATGGGTCTCGCACTCGGATCAGCCAAGCACTATGACACAGGATTCCCATCTCTTGCAGCCTTGCTACGGCAACACCGCCTTCCTTTCCTACCTTCAAGTATTTGCTTGCACCCTAAAGGGGACCTCTTGAGCATCGCGCCTTAGGAGCTCTTACTGGACCTCGGGCCGCTCACCTCCTAGCCTTGACCACGGCATCACGACCTGGCATACCAGCGACGGCTGTATCCTGCCTGGGTACCGGGACCTATTGGCGTAGATCACCAAGCTACCACGAGGTTGGAACGGGGGACTGAGCCGAAGCAAGACACACATACTTGTACATGCGGTGGAGTAGCGCGCGGTGGAGGCTGGATGAACAGGAGCCCGTGGATGAACAATCGCATGTGGACGCTGGAGGAGGTCGACAGTGGATTAACAGTAGCCTGTGGAGGCTGGAGGGGGTTGACGATGCAGATGAACAATATCCCGTGGAGTCCCGTTTTGCGGTACGCCGCACCCCTCCTGATGAACAGGACCCCCGTTTCAATCGTAGCACTCCAACACAAGTCCGTTTCCTCCGTTTTGCGGTACGGCACACCCGTCCCGATCAACAGGACCTCGTTTCGACTGTAGGAGGCCCGTTTCCTCCGTTTTGCGGTACGCCAGACCCCTTCCGATGAACAGCATCCCGTTTCGAACGTGGCCGGTTGAACACAAGGCCGTTTCCTCTGTTGTGCGGTAGGCGAGGCCTTGTTTCCATTGGCCGTTCCGTCCAAGCCGGTTGGCTCCCACACGTTCCCTTGCCTCCCGATGAACACGACGCATTCCGTTACCTCCCCATGAACACGACGATGACGCAGTTTCTTCGTTCCGACCCAGCCATGTACATGAGCCCTGGCCGTATGTATGCGCGAGTAGGTGTTCGAGACCCCGCCCGTATGTATGTACGTGGCCGTATTTTCTTTCTTGCACACTAGCCGCTGTACGTACGTGTACATGCTACATGCGCGCCTCTACTACGACACGTGCGTGCTCTACATCGACTAGTATGTACGTACACGTTCGTGACCAGAATGACAACGCTATGTACGCTTCGACCAGGTGGGTCCCGACTGTCAGGCACTTTCTTGCGTGCAAAGATATAGCTGGTGGGTCCCAGCAGTCAGGGGGGCGAATCATTTTTTTGCCCAGACACACTTCCTTGCGTGCGAAGATGTAGCTGGTGGGTCCCAGCAGTTAGGGGGGAAACATTTTTTCGTGAAATACGGTGGCCCGTCCGGTGGGTCCCCGTTGTCAGGTGTAGGAATAATTATTTTGCGTGTAATAAGGAGGCACTTCCTTGCGGCTGTCGTGGACCCAGCTGTCAACCTCTCCACGTATAGTATTGTTCCGATGGAAGTCGGTCGTTGACCACATTGACCACGTCACGCCGAGAGCACCAAGGCAGTGGATGTCGGTGAGGCCTAGGAAGGGGACGACGCGGAGAGGAGTACGAGGGTTCACTGGTTCAGCTCCGGTGTGAGGCTGTCGTCGCTGCGGAATAACAAGGGGTGTGTGTGAGTAGAGGGATGGCCTGGCCAGCGGTGGGAGTTGTAGGGGCGGTGAGGCCTCCGCTGCATCGCAGCCGGTCACGGGAGGCAGGAGCACGAGGCACGACCGGCGCTGGTTTGGGCGGCTGGAGCAAGAAGACCAGAGGTTGAAGAAGCACTACGGCCGTTGGATGGACATCGTACGGTCACTGGAGCTAGAATCGTGCATATTGACTAAGTTGACAAAGCCCTCCGTCCCCGCCAACTTAGTAGGCCCACAAGTCAGCCTCCCACTATACTGGGTCCCAGCTAGCAGGGGGAGTATTCATTTTTTGTGCGTAATAAGGAGGCACTTCCTTGCCTGCGAAGATATAGCAGGTGGGTCCGAGCTATCAGTGGAGGTAACGTTTTTTCACAAAATACAGAGGCCCTTTCAATGGGTCCCAAATGTTAGGTGGACCCAGCTGTGAGCCTCTCCATTTACAGTCCACTTCAGATGCATGTCGGTCATTGACCACGTTGACCAGGCTGCATCGAGAGCACCAGGGCGGTGGACGACGGTGAGACCTAGGAAGGGAACGACTCGGAGCAAGGGAAGACTCGGCAGTTGTTTCCCACGTGGAGGGGAGTACGACTGTACGAGGGTTTACTAGTTCGTCTGCCGTCGCCAAAGAATAACAACAGGTGTGGGTGAGTAGAGGGATGGCTAGGCCAGCGATGGGAGTACGGTGGGGCGGTGAGGCCTGCGCGGCAGCACAGCCGGCCACGGGGAGGAGGGAGCAGGCAGTCCCACCGGTGCTTGTTTGAGCGGCTGGAGCAGGAAGAGCCGAGATTGAAGAAGCACAACGGCCATTGGATGGACATCCAACAGTCACTACTTGTGAGTCAACCTTTTTTTAGGAAAGCCTCAAATCTGTAGAAAACAGCATATAACCCATCTGCCATTACTTCTAATAATTTATAGCCCATTTGCTAATTCTTAAGGTTTTTTTGGAGCCCATATTCTTTTTGTTAGCATTATAGCCCATATTGTGGCCATGGTTAAAAAATTATACCAAATTTTGCATATTTCGGTGCGGTCCGAACTGTTTTTAATCCCAAATTTTTTATTCACATTTAAACTGATTTTAAAAATAAATGTATATCAATATAAAATCCAACAAATTGTACACGCATAAAAATCAATGCAATTTAAAATCTCGAAATGAAAAAAAGAAATTTGAAACTAATTGCCGGTTTGATGTGTTTTAAAAATGTACACCCCATTTCTCATTACTGATATGCCATTTTCTCGGCCAGCCGAATGAAGCTCTCCTTGTCTTGAAAGATTTGTAGCCCAATAGGCCTGACAAAGCGACTTAGATGGCAAATCACAAAAAAACTGGGCCGTGGCCGTGGACCCAGCTGTCAGCCTCTCCACATACAGTACTCTTTCGATGGAAGTCGGTCGTTGACCACATTGACCACGCCATGCCGAGAGCACCAAGGCGGTGGACGACGGCGAGGCCTAGGAGGGGAACGACGCGGAGTCGGGGAAGACGCGGCAGTGGATGCCCACCTGGAGAGGAGTACGAGGGTTCACTGGTTTGGCCGGGTGTGAGGTTGCCGTCGCCACAGAATAACAGGGGGTGTGGGTGAGTAGAGGGATGGCCTGGCCAGCGGTGGGAGTAGTAGGGGGCGGTGAGGCCTCCGCGGCATCGCAGCCGGCCACGGGAGGCAGGAGCACGAGGCACGACCGATGCTGGTTTGGGAGGCTGGAGCAAGAAGACCAGTGGTTGAAGAAGCACTACGGCCGTTGGATGGACATGGTACGGTCACTGGAGCTAGAATCGTTCATATTGACTAAGTTGACAAACCCCTCCGTCCCCATCAACTTAGTTGGCCCACAAGTCAGCCTCCCACTATTGTGGGCCATAGCTAGCAGGGGGTATTCATTTTTTTTGTGTAATAAGGAGGCACTTCCTTGCGTGCGAAGATATAGCTGGTGGGTCCGACCTGTCAGCGGTGCGAATGTTTTTTTCGCGAAATACAGAGGCCCTTCCGGTGGGTCCCAACTGTCAGGTGGAGGAATCGTTATTTTGCGTGTAATAAGGATGCATTTCCTTGCGTGCGGCCGTGGACCCAGCTGTCAGCCTCTCCATGCACAGTCTACTGCTGATGGTGTCGTTCATTGACCACGTTGTCCACTCCGCGCTGAGCGCATCCAAGGTAGTGGACGGCGGCAAGGCCTGGGAAGGGGACGACACGGAGCCGGGGAAGACACGGCAGTGGATGCCCACGCGGAGGGGAGTACGAGGGTTCACTGGTTCGGCTGTGGTGTGAGGCTGCCGTCGTCGTAGGGCCTGGCTAGCGGTGGGAGTAGTAGGGGGTGGTGAGGCCTCAACGGCAGCCCAGCCGGCCACTGGACGCAGGAGCAGGCGGTCTCGCCGGCGCTGGTTTGGGCGGCTGGTGCAAGAAGAGCAGCGATTGAAGAAGCAACAGGACCATTCGATTCAAATCCAACGGTTACTGCTGCTAGAATCCTTTGTTGACTAGGTTGACAAGCCTCACAAGTCAGCCTCCAAACTGGTGCGCCCCAGATGTCAGTGGGAGGAATCATTTTTTCGCGTAATAAGGAGGTAGTTCATTGCATGCGGCCAGACCAGCGGAGGGAGTATGGTGGGCCGGGGAAGCCTGCGCGGCATCACAGCAGGCCACAAGAGGAGGGAGCAGGCAGTCCCGCTGGCACTAGTTTATGCGGCTGGAGCAGGAAGATCAGAGATTGAAGAAGCACGTCGGCCGTTGGATGGATATCCAACAGTCACTGCTGCTAGAATCGTGTGTTGACTGACAAAGCCTTGCGTAAACAAGTCATCCTCGAAATCTGTGGCGTGTACAACCCGTTTGCTATTATTTTTATAATTTTACTCATTTTCTAATTCATATGGAATTTATTGCAGCCCGTTTTCCATTTTTAGAATTGCTTCCCATTTTATGGTCAGTACCAGGGTTAAAAAATTAACTAAATATGTAGGAAATTTTGAAAATTCACAAAATTTTGCTGGGGAACAAAATATTCTTAATCCAAAAATTAGTAGGCATACTAAAACAAAATTAAAAATAAATTAGTACTATGTCATGTTAAATCCAATGAAATACTCCCTCTGTCCCAAAATTCTTGTCTTAGATTTGTCTAAATACGGATGTATCAAGTCACGTTTTGGTATTAGATACATCCGTATCTAGACTAATCTAAGACAAGAATTTTGGGATGGAGGGTGTCGTTGTCAAAACCGGCGGATCTCGGGTAGGGGGTCCCGAACTGTGCGTCTATGGAGAATGGTAATAGGAGGCAGGGGACACAATGTTTTACCCAGGTTCGGGCCCTCTTAATGGAGGTAAAACCCTACGTCCTGCTTGATTAATATTGATGATATGGGTAGTACAAGAGTAGATCTACCACGAGATCAGAGAGGCTAAACCCTAGAAGCTAGCCTATGGTATGATTGTATGTTGTAGTTGTTGTGTCCTACGGACTAAAACCCTCCGGTTTCTATAGACACCGGAGAGGGTTAGGGTTACACAATGTTGGTTACAAAGGAGGAGATATCCATATCCGTATTGCCTAGCTTGCCTTCCACGCCAAGTAGAGTCCCATCCGGACACGAGACAAAGTCTTCAATCTTGTATCTTCATAGTCCAACAGTCCGGCCAAAGGATATAATCCGGCTGTCCGGAGACCCCCTAATCCAGGACTCCCTCAGTAGCCCCTGAACCAGGCTTCAATGATGATGAGTCCGGCGCGCAGTATTGTCTTCGGCATTGCAAGGCGGGTTCCTCCTCCGAATACATCACGGAAGGATTTGAATACAAGGATAGTGTCCGACCCTGCAAAATAAGTTCCACATACCACCGTAGAGAGAATAATATTTCCACAAATCTAATCTGCTGACACGTTTCGGCAACATGACATTATGCCATGGCCCGGTAATTATTCGAACTGTTTTTCTTCAACCAGCCTCACACATAACACGAGGCGGTTTCTTGACACGTCTTGTCAAAGCAGAGATCGCGCCCCCCTAATTACGGGATTCTCATCAATGCGGTCATGGGTAACCCAACCGTATCTAGGACTCCTAAATTACAGGCAAGTCCCAAACGGCTACGGAGAGGACACTTGATATTCACCCTCTTTATAAAGGGACAAGGCTTTTACTTTTTTCCCTTCCGTACTCAATCGAATCCTTCCCCCGCCTCGAGTTCTAACACCCAAAGCCCAGGTCAGGTGCTCCGGATCTTCAATCATGCCCGGATCTAGCCTTCAAGGCCAGTGGATGCCCTCCTCCGTTACAGAAGAAGACATCAAGAAGTTGAGGGAGGCCAGATACCTGACCGCCGAGGTTTCGCATCGGCTGCGTTCTCAAGGGCAGGTCGTCCCTACTCCTGAACCCAACAAAGACGCTGTGTTCAGCTCCCACTTCCTCCGAGATCTAGGCCTCACTCTAGATCCCTTTGTTAGGGGGCTGATGTTTTATTACGGGCTAGATATCCATGATCTGGCCCCGGACTCCTTTCTCCACATCTCATCATTTATTGTTGTATGTGAGGCCTTCCTCCGCATTACTCCTCACTTCGGCCTATGGCTCAAGACCTTTGACGTGAAGCCGAAGGTGGTCGAGGGGCAGCATGTAGCGTGCGGAGGCGCATTAATAAGCGGAATTACCAGAGCTCCATGGCCAAAGGGTTCTATTCCAGAGGTGTCCGGATTATGGCAACGGGAGTGGTTTTACATCACAGCTCCCAGAAGTGCCAAGTGGGTGGCTGCCCCTGCTTTCCGCTCAAGCCCTCCACCACAACTGATGTCATGGATTAGTAGAGGGCTGAGCTGGGGTCCCGCCAAGGATGTGCCTGTACTGCAAAGCCACATTCAAAATCTCTTTGAAGGAGATTTCAGTTTGATTATGGTAATGCAAGTCATGCTGGTTCGACGAATCCAGCCATGCAAACCCCGGCCTCTTCGCATGTCGGAGTTCAACCCAGAAGGACCGCACGCTATTCAGGATTTCCTCGGCCTGACGCACGAGGAGATGTATAAATCATTCTTCGGACCTTAGATAGATTGTCCGGATACTACCGAGGACGTGGGCCTGAGCAGCAACCGCACCACCGACCAAGTAAGTTATCCTCTAGCCGAACACACCGTCTTTCATTTATCATGACGTTATTCTGAGAAATCGCTCTTCGACCAGGACTGGATAACAAAGGCGAAGACGATTCGGTGTTCGGCCCCCCTTCCAGAGGGTTTGGAAAATCCGGTACTGGAAAAGATGCTCGAGCTAGCACCTTGCCCTGAGCCCTCAAAGGAAGACAAAGGGGGGAATAATGAGGGCGAAAGCGGGCCTCCATCTCTACCTATTCCGACCGAGGGAATGAGCGCCTCCATGAGGGAGGATAACCGAGGGGAGGAATCGGACATTCTCTCACCCCGGGGGAGGAAGAGGACTACCTCTGAAGATCCGGAAACCAAGGTTTCCAAGCAGGAGAAGAAATCTCCACAAGAGGGTCCTGCCTTGGAGGGTGCTCTTGCCGCACAAAGTCCACGTGGGGATCAGCCCTCTAATGAGCTGTAAGTAATTAAAAAGTACTTTAATAGTGAAGATATATTACCTTACCTCCGAGGAAAATAACCGAAGTATTTATCTTGCAGTTCGGATCTTTGCCCTTCTTAGCAGAGCTCGTCTTCGGGGGATCTTCTTCCAGAGATGATGGAGAGTGAAACGCCTCCCCTGGACTCCTCCGCTCAAGAAGCAGGTGACCTTGAAGTGTCGTCACGGAGGGCCTCTCCGGATCCGGTGAGGCCAGAAGATAATCTTATAGTCACCCGAAGTCCCCAGCGTCCGGCTCTCAAAGAGAGCAAACAGAAGAGCCCGGCACCGACTGGTATGCGGTCGGACATACTGAGAGAGCTGTTGGAGTGAGCGGCCATCTCAGAATAACACCATACATTGATGCGTATGGTGATGGAAAGGATCTCATCCGCCGAAAGCGGGTTGCATGATGCCTTTATGAGTCTACTGACGGGCTTTGAGGTACGTAAAATGATGTACATTTGTGATGGTACTGCACATTTTTAGGTGTGCCCTGTGTAGATAGTAGCCCCTGAGACTCTGGTTGTCGCCAAGAATGGCGGCAAACAGAAGATCATAGTCCCAGGGAATAAGCATACTGCTTTAATGTGCAGGTAGTGGGAGCTCCAGTGGCTAGCCGGACTCATGAGTTTGCCGAACTGAAGCGGCAACTGGATGCGGCGGATGCCGACATCGAGCTTGTTAACAAGAGGCTTGACGAGGCACATGGTAAGTGTTATTTTCTGGTGAATGCCACATAGTAAGAGCAGCATGATGCCAGTATCTTTAATATGTTGTGTCTACAGATGGAGCTGCCACCGTGGAAACCCTGCGGGCGGAACTTGCCCGAGCCAAAGAACAAGCAAGGATTAGTAATGTGACTGCTTTGAAGGCGGCCGAAGAGTTGAAAGCCGAGAAGGCCGCGCATTGCGAGAGCAAAGAGAAGATGACCAAGATGGCCGTAAAGTTAAAAGACACTACCGACCGTTGCCAGTTCGTTGAAAAAGAAAACCGAGCGAAGGCAACAGACCTTGAAAAGGCCACGATGGCGAACAAAGACACCCGCTCTGCTATGAGAGTGAAGAAGGAGGAGCTACGTGAAGCCGGGGATATCGCGGCTAGGAAACCCTTCATGCTACGGAGAAAGTTTGGAGGTCCACGCTAGGCCCCTCTGGATCGGCTGTGGAGTTCAGCAGACGCATATATGGACTTGGCGGCGAGCGCAGCCGATGTGGCCAAATACTTCCAAGGTCAAACAGATCGTGAAGTGTACAAGTTGTTCTGGTCGCAATTCAACGTTCTAGAGCGTCCGCTTCCATTGACTGATCAGCTAGCCGAATGGGCCGAACTAATTAGGTTGTCCGGACTCGCCATGAGGTCTGTCGTGGATCAGCTGTGGCCTGAAAAGCCGAAGCTGAACAACTATTTCAGCTTAGTGCAGTAGTTCCTTGGTGCGGTGCCGTGCATCAATGTGATGAAGAGGTCAGCGTGCATAGAAAGCTCGCGGATGGCCCTTGCCCATGTTAAATCATACTGGGCGGAGATGGATGCTACCACTGTTGATGCGCAGGGTTCGGCCATAGGCTGAGTGGCTGCCGAGCACTATTTCGAAGAGGTTCTCAAGGGTGCTCGTTTGATAGAAGCCCAGTGCTCGAAGAATATTATGTTTGAGTGACATGTATTCCCATTGTAAACACAATGTTTTTATGAAGTTTATTAAGGCTGTGTTTATACTTTTGCCTGAAAGTAATATGATGCCACATGTGCGGTCGTTTATGTATACATGTGTATAACCTGAAAGATTGCAGTCGTCGGCTTCAGCCCCCATGCATATAATGCGGAGGTGTTCGCAGAAGACGCGTGCTCACACTTAACCCAACGTCTTGGTCCTATTAAGGAGGTGATAGCGCAGCGAACGAGGCAACCGAACTATAATTCTTTAACACTTTCACTTAGCCATAGGAGTTTGACAGTGGGGCTACTATATAGCCCCTGTTGGCTCCGCATTCTCCCGAATTCGGGGTGCGTACATGCCTGGCTGGGAAACGGCCCTTCGTTAAGGCGGAGGAATTCTAACATTCCGATAGGTCATCGAGTGGTTGACCAGTCTCACGCTATATCATGACAGTCAGTTTTCGGCTTTCTCTACTGAGGTGCTCATCCGGATGATCCGGGGCACAATCGCAGTAGTTCTCCTAGTGCTACCTTAGCCAATAGAGCGGAACATAAGGTACCAAAACATAGGAGCCGGGCAAACCCAACATTTGACCAAAGACATGATTCAGAGCTGATGCATAGAAGGCCAAACTCGCGACGCCGAACACTCCCTAAGGTGTTCGGTCTTTATGGTATAAACCGGGCCTAAATACTGCCCTTTGTAAGAAGCCCCTGGTGTCCAGGTACATGCATTATTCTGACGTGGCCACATGCCAAGACGCCAGCATCCTTCTCAATTGTACTGAGAATCCGAGGGATGTGTATCAACAAGAGACAGTAAAAAAGGTTGACGCAGGGTCTTAATCTAAAAAGAATCCTTGGGATGGGTCCCTGCTGCATGTCTGCGCCTATGTCTCTGTTGTGCCGTATCCTGGATGGGTGTAGCACGATGGTCATCTGTAAAAGAGAGAAACTTAGGTGAAAAGTTGTCGTGCAAAAAGGTAGGTTTGAAGAAACCATGTATAATTCAAGATGAGTAAAAATTGCCACTTGTCTGCGCGCGTTGAGCCTCTTGTACTTGTAATAGGGGTGTGGCTTATCAAACCTGTGTAAGTTACATATAGCTGTGCCGGACTCGTCTAACCGTGTCTGTGGTCTTGACGACCTATCAAATGCTTTAGCTGGTGAGGCCCTTTTTAGTGTGCGGCTGCCAACGCAGTCGCACTCTCTTCGGCGCGCAGGGATCGCTTAATATTTCCATTCACTATAATGATGCCATGTGGACCGGGCATCTTAAGCGTAAGGGAAGCGTAATGCGGTATTGCATTAAAGTGAGCGAAAGCTTGGCATCCAAGTAGGGCTTGATAGCCACTTTGGAATGGAGCAATGTGGAATGTTAAATTTTCGCTACCGAAGTTATCGGGGAAGCTGAATATAACCTCTAGTAGCAGGGAGCCCGTGCAATGAGCCCCTAGGCCTGGCATTACTCCTTTAAAGGTAGTGTTGCTATGGCAAATTTTTGTTGGGTCTATCCCCATTTCGCGGATTGTATCCTGGTATATCAGGTTTAGACTGCTGCCACCGTCCATCAGGACTCGTGTGAAGTGGTATCCATCAATTATTGGGTCTAATACCATGGCAGCCCATCCTGCACGCCGGATACTTGTTGAGTAATCACGATGGTCGAAAGTGATCGGTTGAGACGACCAGTGGAAGGACTCCGCGGTGATTGGCCCTTGGGCATATTTTTCTAGGAGTGCCGCTTTGTTTCTCCCCTTGATCACGTATAACACGTTGACTATTTTAACTTCTGGTGGAAACTTCTTTTGTTCCCCAGTGTCTTGCTTGAGAGGCTCACCCTCGTCTTCGCTTGGTGTATCCTCCGCCTTGTGTACGGCGTTGAGCTTGCCGGACTGCTTGAAGACCCAACATTCTCTATGGGTATGATTAGCGGGTTTACTAGGGGTGATATGGATCTGACATACTTGGTCCATAATTTTGTTTAGGTTGGACAGTTCGTCTCTTGCGCCTTTAGAGGGCGGCTTTTGCTGACTTGGCCGAGAGCTTTTGAATCCGGCATTTACTGTCGTGCTCTTCGTGCTGTCTTCTTTATTCCGGTGTTTGTTATTGTTGTTGCGCCGTGATTTCCCATTTCCATCTCTAACTTCGGATGTACTGGGGTCGTTGATGCTGCATCTGGCTAGCCAGCTATCCTCACCCGCGCAAAAGCGAGTCATGAGGCTTTTTAATGCTGCCATTGTTCTCGGCTTTTCTTGGCCGAGATGTCTAGCAAGCCATTCGTCACGGACGCTATGCTTAAAAGCTGCCAAGGCTTCGGCGTCCGGATGGTTGACTATTTGGTTCTTTTTAGTAAGAAACCTGTTCCAAAGCTTTCGGGCTGACTCTCCGGGCTGTTGAGTTATATGACTCAAATCGTCCGCATCCAGAGGTCGGACGTAAGTCCCCTGAAAATTTGCCCGAAAAGCATCTTCGAGCTCTTCCAAGCTTCCAATGGAACTTTCGGGGAGGCTCTTAAGCCAGTGCCGAGCTAGCCCTTTGAGTTTAAGGGGTAAATACTTAATGGCGTGGAGGTCGTCTCCTCGAGCCATATGGATACTAGGGTATGTTGTTCCGTCGTATGCCTCTATATTTACGGGTTTGAATCCCTCTGGAAATTCATGATCCAACACCTCATCAGTGAAACATAGCGGGTGTGCGGCACCCCTGTATCCGGGTGTACCGCGTTATTCGGATGTTTCTTGTGTTGCGTTGTATGCTGGAGCGCGCTTACGTGGTCCATAGATGGATCTAGTTGTGCCGTCCTTTTGATGCGAGTCCTCACGGGGATCGCGTATTGGCTTATGTGCGGCGTTGTTTGCCGCTCTATGTTGGCCGTGAGGTCGCTTATCCAGCCAGATGGCTGTTTTGATTTTTGGTTGTGGGGGATCTAAGGCCTCCTCGTCGAATTCAGGTAGCAACTTCTGCTTCGGGTAGCTCTTGGTGGGGCGATTACCGCCGTACTTCGCTGCTGTGTTGAGTACTTTGTTCCATTTGATTTGGAGTGTGTCTTGCGCAGCCTTGAGCCTTTGCTTCTGCTTTTTTAGACTCCTCGCGGTGGCAACGAGCCTTTGATGGGCATCCTGTTGCTCCGGGTGTCTGTCCGGTGTGACGTCGTATGGACTATGATCTTTGACAGAGTCGGGTTGTTCGGCTTGATTCTCCGTGTTGCCGTGGTCCGGCAATGGTTCCCCCTGCTCTAACGCTGGGTTTGTATGATCGTTGTTTCTACCGAGGCGGGATTTGGGGCGGCGCTTACGCCGCCATTTTGACTACTTCTCGAGGGAACAACCCTTCGTTGCATCCTTCCGCTCCTTGTCGTCGTTTTCCTCTGGTGTGTCCACCATGTATACATCATGTGGTGAAGTGGGCGTCCAGTGCCCTGTGGGCAGTGGTTCCTATTCGTCTCCCGCATCGTCGTCCATACCGTTGATGTCTTCGGAGTCGAAGTCGAGCATGTCGGTTATGTCATCGAAAGTGGCTACTAAGTGGGTGGCGGGTGGGGCACGAATTTCTTCATCGTCCGCATCCCAGTCCTGCCAGACTTAGTTCGGCCAGGGTCCTCCTGACAAGGACAGAGACCTTAATGAGTTCAGTATGTCGCCAAAGGGCGAGTGCTGAAAAATATCCGCGGAGGTAAACTCCATGATCGGTGCCCAATCGGATTTGATAGGAATGGGCGCAGGCAGTTCGGAGTCCGTGGCCGGAGAAGGATCCGGCAGTTTAACAACACGGCTCTCGTGCAAGGAAGGTCAATTTTTGGCTTGATAGCCGCTGAGGGTAAGGCCTCCATGGCAGGGTCCATCCACCCGTCCATGGACGGTGCAACTGGCTCCGAATTGAGGGTCGGAGCGGCTTCCTGTGCGATCTCCTGAACATTGTCCGATGGTAGAGCTAAATCATACTCATCGTGACTGTGTGACGCACAAGGCAAAGGCTCGAATCCGTCGAAGATCAAGTCTCCATGGATATCGGCCGTGTAGTTTAAGCTTCCAAACCTGACCTGGTGGCCAGGGGCGTAACTTTCAATCTGCTCCAGATGGCCAAGCAAATTGGCCCGTAGTGCAAAGCCGCCGAACACGAAGATCTGTCCGGGGAGAAAAGTCTCACCCTGGACTACATCCTTTTGATGATAGTAGGAGCCATCAAGCCTAACGGCGACGACACAGAGGAACTCTCAATGAAAGCACCAATGTCGGTGTCAAAACCGGCAGATCTCGGGTAGGGGGTCCCGAAATGTGCGTCTAAGGCGGATGGTAATAGGAGGCAGGGGACACAATGTTTTACCCAGGTTCGGGCCCTCTTAATGGAGGTAAAACCCTACGTCCTGCTTGATTAATATTTATGATATGGGTAGTACAAGAGTAGATCTACCACGAGATCGGAGAGGCTAAACCCTAGAAGCTAGCCTATGGTATGATTGTATGTTGTAGTTGTTGTGTCCTACGGACTAAAACCCTCCGATTTATATAGACACAGGAGAGGGTTAGGGTCACACAAGGTCGGTTACAAAGGAGGAGATATCCATATCCGTATTGCCTAGCTTGCCTTCCACGCCAAGTAGACTCCCATCCGGACACGAGACGAAGTCTCCAATCTTGTATCTTCATAGTCCAACAGTCCGGCCAAAGGATATAATCCGGCTGTCCGGAGACCCCCTAATCGAGGACTCCCTCAGAGGGAGTATAAGATATCAGTGAAGAACAAAAACAAAAAAAGAAACTAATATCCCATTTGCTATAATTTTTTTGGAATTTTCAACCCCTTTTGATATTACTTTTAACAGACACGGACCATACTCTTTGGCCTGGCCGGAATGCATCCCTCTTCGTCTTGAAAGATTTGCAGCCCAGTAAGTCGGAGAAAACAAATAGGCCTAGCTTGGGTATTCTTCAAAAAGAAATACTGGACTACCTATTTTCCCAAAGAAAAAACTGTTGGGCTGGTCATGTTGTTAGATGGGCCACAAAGACCACACAACCGAGTTTATAGACTGCTCCTCCGAATTAGTACTAAAAAAAGTTGTGCAATTCTATCATTAATTGATTATACGTTGAAAATGATGTGGGTCCCAGATATTAGCAGGGTGGATTAGAGTAAAAAACGAGGGGTTCATCTGAGTAGTAAAAGAGGCGCTTGCTTGTGTCTGTACTATCATACTCACAACTACAGTCCTCTCCCGATTCACTATGTTGACATGGACCGTTTCGAAAAAAACTATGGTGACAGGGCCGGACGGCGGCGCCACTGCGAGCGCACCAAGGCGGAGGGTAAAGTGCTATCGCCAATGTGTTGGGCTGGGTTGGACATTCTTATTGAAAAATAAAAATGGACCGGAACTATTTACAACGTTGACTACGATTTGGATGGGTCCGCTAGTTGCAGGAAGAAAATGCTGGGAGAAAGAAGACTGGTCGCTATCTTTGCCTAAGAATAATATCGACTAAATGTAACAACACTATCATAGGAAATAATATCCTCCTGTTAAATCGTGAATTTAAAGAACTGGTGCATGAGCATTTAGCTTTATTTATTTGTTTATTTATTTATCTTTAGGGGACCATGAGCATGTACCTGGGCCGGATTCATGTGAGAGCCTCCCTTCCAGTTAATTATGGGCTTCTCTATTGGGCCATCATCAGTGGGCTACATGTTACCAACAACTGGAAAATGTGTTCCGTACGAAAAATAGTATGCACTACGTACGGTACGGGGCACTAAAGTATCGAATCGTGCAAAAACTTCCAAAACATTGTGTTTGTCGTTCTAACAACACATTTATTCAACCAACAGACGAAATATACTACTGATTGTACATTGAAAACAGCAGCAGCAACAACCAATGTTGGGGGTGCAACAGAAGCAGTAAGCAGGCCAGAAGAGTGAAGACGCAGCTCTCTCTTCCAAACCAAACATCAGCCATCATTACAAAAGGGCTACCAAAAAAGAACAAGTGTATGCATCAAACTAAATAAAGATCCTACTACACCAAGTGTACGCATCTAACTAACTGGCTCCGTTAGATGTTACTATTTATTAAGCTGTGGAGATTGGCTGACGGCTTGAACCAGATGGGTGCCTGACGGGGGAAACTCCAGCCAGCAGGTCGAAGTCTAATACTTGTGAACCTCTCTCCTACTTTGGGTTGCAGAGCGTGGCGGCACATATCATGGTATGGTGCATGCAGAGACGCATGGTACGCTGTGTACACACAGTTTTGCCTGATGAATGAAACCGCGCTTCCATCATGATCCTTGCCATCGGTTATCTCCTGGTTAATTGGATAATTTAGTCTGACAAACAGAGAGCGTGTAACAAGGCTACTTACCAACCTCCAGTCAAAAATTCCTGAAGGCCTAGGGAAGCTGGGATCCTGCTCAAAGACCTTGTAGTGATTGTGATTGTATTCCGCGAAACAACACGTCCGGTACGTGTGAACGATCATCAATCGTTCGCCGTTGTTTGATCGAGCCAGGAACCACCTGCAACTGCCATGCCGCTTTTCTTTGAAAGGTTCTGGGATTAGGAAGGGTAGGGACACCAGGCGGCCTACAACATCATATCAAGTTGGAGTCAAATAACCATCAAAAGAAGTTGGAGTGAAATAAAAAAGGGCTCTTGATGTAGTCAATCTTAAGAACAGCATGTTATGAGCATGAATATTTTTTCAGTAAATGTTGACAGTAATATAAGCAAGCCATCATGATATCATAGGAAAGTAACATACTGCTGTAACAGCCGTTTGTAGCGATGACTGGAGTAGGCCAGCAATACGTCCAGCCATAGAAGGAGTCGATAGCGTAATTGAAGCCCTTGTGTTCAATGGCATCAGAGAACCATGGAGGATGTATGATCCTGCGATGGAGGTGCAGATTTATCCACTTACCGCAGTGACCTTTCAGATAGGCGAGACCGCGGTTGAAGAACGCAATTAGCCTGAAGTCTTTATAATTCGCAAATCTTGTGGGCACTTGGCAGATTACAACCTTGAGAAAATCAAACTTGGTATCATGTTGGCTACTGTAAGATTCCGAGTATTCTGGGCCGCGGTGCCAAAGCAGTGAAGTGTTAATCGAAGGTAGGGGGATCAATCACCGGGTGTAGACCTCCACGAGCATCCAGATGCCGCGACCGTCGATGAGCACCATCCAAGACGTGTTCATGCCGACCCAGTACATACCGTTAATGTAGTTGAGGGTGACGGGGATCGGATCACAGTAAAGGGGGTTCATGCTCGCCACCCTACGATCATTATGTTGCATGACACACTATTTCTGAAGATCAGGCGGCATCACCAAGCAAGGAGCTGGCTTAAAAAGCTCCGGCCTGAGGGCTTTCAGTAAACGGTACAGCCCTGACGAGCACGCGGCGAGCGGCATGGTACTTAGATTTTCCACACGCGAAACAATGAGCTTGATTACCTCTGTGGGAAGCGAATTCCAGCCACTCTTTCAGTGGACACTGCTTGGTTCTGCCATTGTTAGTGCTTGGGTTTCGAACGAGGGGGGGAGGCGCCTTAGCGGGGATGGAAGATTGGATGAGGGGGGAGGCACCTTAGTGGGGATGGAAGAGCAGACAAAGATGGAGAAGCGAATATGTGCTGCGGGAAGTGGACTGGTGATGATGACTACAGCACGCCGCTTGACTTACGAGACACATACCAGCAGCGTAGGGTGATATGAAGTCAGAAAACTTGCTTGAGTGATCACAGTACTAGTACTCCCTATAGTACCTACTACTATGCCCTAACTTGCTTGAGTAGAGTAGTAGTGGAGTAGGACTCTGCTCTACTACTAGCATCAGAGGGGTAGTATATTCTAATCTAAAATAGTTACAAACTTCAATGCCCGAGCGTGGAACGACTACGAACCGCTATCGGTGCTAACTCCAATCCCCGGCAAACATTCGCTGGGAGACATGGCAGTTGCAAACGCCCGCGACGCAGTTACAGTACGTGTGTAAGGGTGGCGCTTTTGTCAAATACTATGGCTTAAAAACAGGCCACCGTCGGATGGAAATCTGATGGTTACGTGGGATTCGCCAGGATTGAGCTCGTGCCAAACAATCGCCAGATATCATTACTAAAAAAAGGTTAAAACACCCGGGGCTATAACTTGCACCGGCTGACCACTAACAATGATACTAACATACTTGTAAAATGGTCAAAGACCGTGTCTAGTGGTGTTTGGAATTATATGCAAAAACAATTAGCAAGATGCTCGTGCATTTCACGGAACACCATCATCACCAACTCGGTTCTTTCTCTACTCCTACTCCTATAAAAGACTCAGTTGGTGACGATGGAGGCGAGGAGGCGTGTTTAGCCGGGCGTGCAGCGGACGGCGCGGTACTATTCGATTTGTTATAAAAAACAAAGAAGAGTAGTAGAGATAGAGATAAGAGTAGAGATAGAGACTTAGGCCTTCCACTATGTAGGCCAAAAGCTGTGCTAAATTTTCTTTTTGGGTATTTGTCACCGATGCCCTACATTGCCCAAGCGATGCCAAACAAAAATTTCTGGGCACCGGAGCACCATCTACTGCTTCGTGTGCTACTCCTGCGCTCCATTCGGCGGCTGCAGCGTCCCCTACAGCCACTCCCTCTTGAGCTCCATTCGGCTGGCGCTGTTGAAATTTTGGGAGCACACTCTCGCGAATGCTGGCAGCCACGACTTCACCGACGATGACTTCTTCCCTGAACTCAGCAACCTCTTCCTCGACGACATGGGCGACAACCTCAGCGCCAATGGTGCTGCTCCCGTTGCACCGTATGTGTTTATGTCCTTCCTGTTCAAAATCATGGTAGAATTCATGTTTCTACTCTGTATCCTACTAGATTCTATTTGTTCATCTACTATGCTAGTCCACATGATTAGTTTAATCTCTGTTATAGCCATCATGATTTATTTTGTGCTTATTCAGATTAAATCTCGTAGTAACTTGCTCATATATTCAACTGGCGCAACGTCCCCTATAGCCACTCCCATTTCATGGATGACCTGGTCGATGCCTCCAAGGAACCCTTCGTCTACTGCAATGAGTGCCCGATGCCGTTTTGGGGCTCGCCGGCGGACATCGTGCATCACCTCACGGATGCATGCAGTGGTCACTACTGGCCCTTCGCGGAGAACATCAAGTACGAGATGTGCTACCCGTTCACCATGGCGGAGTCGTTGGAGGATCACCGCCACCTACTAGTCTCGGAGGAGGACGGCAGCGTCATCCTATCTTGATCGTCGGCACCGGCTAGGCCCGCGCAGGCCGCCGTTGCGTCTCTGTAGTGTGCATCAGGGGCGACGCCGCTGACGCTGACACTGACACGAGGTCGATGTACGGGTGCGTGCTCACTGTTACTACCCCTCCGAGGTAAGTGGGCGGCGACACAGGCTCCATCATGCTGACTAGGACTGTGGAGAGCTAGGAACTTCCGCCAATGTGGACATGGAAGACGCATGGTATGATTTACCCCCCAACGCGGTGCACGGGGAATCCAAGGAGATTCACCTGGACATACGCATTATGAAGTTAAACGTTGATCATTAGTATTCGCTTAGTGTAATCCGTTGTCTAAGCATGTGGAGACTTCCATGCATAATCTTGCTCTATTGGAGTATCGCGCATGAATAAAAGTGTATCCATTTATAGTTTAGTCTAGAATCTTCCTCGTATGAATTTTTACTACAGTACCGGTGAAAGACTTACTATGAACCATTTCTTACATCTCCTCTGCCCCTTCCAAGTCATCCTGATTAAATCCCTCCATCTAGGTGTATAAAGGCATGGTTAATAATTAATAGTATAGCCAACTTTTGACTATAAGAAAGTGGCATGTCATCTATAGCCAACATGTATAACAATTGATACTCAAAAACTAAATCTTAAAGATCATTTCTTGCAAAGCACAATAAGTGTTATTTCTTCACTAGTTTTGGATGCAGGTTGAAAATTTGAATGCTTTTGTTTGCAAAAGATACCTTTTTATCTATTTCACCCGGATGTTTGTGAGCTCTAGAGATCACCCCCACGTCCTTTGTCAAAATAAACAACTCCCTGATCAATGCATTTCACTCTTCCGTGCAATGCACGGGCACCTTACTACTATAGATTTGTACGACAAAAAATTGAACTAACATTATATATAGTACGATAAATTCTGATGCATGTCACCTAAAATTATATCATTGAAAAATATGTTCAAATACGAATCCAACGATATAGTTTTTGTTGACATGCACTAACATTTTGTCAGTTAACTCTTCAGTCAAATTCAATGGGGGACTAATAAACCATGACTGATGTAGTACAAGTGTAGAGGGTGGCGCTGCACGGGAGTCTCACTCTCACCCCACTCGTGGCGCAGCAGTAAAGCCGTCATGTCACAAAACCCAACCACTGCCAGTAATAAGTGGCCTAGTAAAATAAACAGACAAGCAACCATCACATCCCTCCGTCTTTTTGCATTTCATCACTCTGCATTTACTTTCTTCGGTTCATCTCGCACACTCGATCCCTAGATACTACTCCTAGTATCCCTAGCTACTACTCCTAGGGCCAGTTCTTTTCGCGGCTTAAAAATTAAGCCGTCTCTTCCCTAGCTTTTCACGTAACACTAGTCACAGTGGAGAGTAACATTAAGGCGCCTCACTCATTTATTTGGGCTTCTAAACTACTACTAGTACCTCCGTCCTGGTTTATTCATCACCATTGTAATTTGTGGTAAATTTTGACCAAAGATTTAACTGATAAAATGTTAGTGCATGTGACATGCACAAACATTTCATTAGTTAAATTTATGATCAAAATTTGACACAGATTACAATGGGGACCAATAAACCAGGACGGAGCTAGTAGTAATAGGATTACTACTAATCTAGAAGCCTAAACAAACTAGCCCCTGGTACTCCTACTACTAGTACTATTACTCAAGTTGGAATTCCAATTGCACAACACAACTTGTTAGGCAAAAAATTCGATACAGGGTGTAGGAAGCAGTTTGGAATTTGCATGCCTTTCTGATAACCCACAAGTATAGGGGATCGAAACAATTTTCGAGGGTAGAGTATTCAACCCAAATTTATTGATTCGACACAAGGGGAGCCAAAGAATATTCTCAAGTATTAGCAGCTGAGTTGTCAATTCAACCACACCTGGAAATTTAATATCTGCAACAAAGTATTTAGTAGCAAAGTAATATGATAGTAGTGGTAACGGTAGCAAAAGGTAATGATAACAAAAGTAATGTTTTTGGTATTTTGTAGTGATTGTAACAACAGCAACGGAAAAGTAAATAAGCAAAGAACAATATATGGAAAGCTCGTAGGCAATGGATCGGTGATAGAGAATTATGCCGGATGCGGTTCATCATGTAACAGTCATAACCTAGGGTGACACAGAATTAGCTCCAATTTATCAATGTAATGTAGTCATGTATTCCGAATATAGTCAAATGTGCTTATGGAAAAGAACTTGCATGACATCTTTTGTCCTACCCTCCTGTGGCAGCGGGGTCCTAGCGGAAACTAAGGGATATTAAGGCCTCCATTTAATAGACTACCGGACCAAAGCATTAACACATAGTGAATACATGAACTCCTCAAACTACGGTCATCACCGGGAGTGGTACCGATTATTGTCACTTCGGGGTTGCCGGATCATAACACATAGTAGGTGACTATAGACTTGCAAGATAGGATCAAGAACTCTCATATATTGATGAAAACATAATAGGTTCACATCTGAAATCATGGCACTCGGGCCCTAGTGACAAGCATTAAGCATAGCAAAGTCATCGCAACATCAATCTCAGAACATAGTGGATACTAGGGATCAAACCCTAACAAAACTAACTCGATTACATGATAAATCTCACCCAACCCATCACCGTCCAGCAAGCCTACGATGGAATTACTCACGCACGGCGGTGAGCATCATGAAATTGGTGATGGAGGATGGTTGATGATGACGATGGCGACGGATTCCCCTCTTGGGAGCCTCGAACGGACTCCAAATCAGCCCTCCCAAGAGGTTTTAGGGCTTGGCGACGGCTCCGTATCATAAAACGCGATGAATCCTTCTCCTTTATTTTTTTTCTCCCTGAAAGTGCATATATAGAGTTGGAGTTGAGGTCAGAGGAGCTCTAGGGGGCCCACGAGGTAGGGGGCGCGCCCAGGGGGGCAGGCGCGCCCCCACCCTCGTGGCTAGGGGGTGGACCCGCTGGCCTTGATATTTTGCCAGTATTTTTTATTATTTCCAAAAAGACGCTCCATGGAGTTTCAGGTCATTCCGAGAACTTTTGTTTCTGCACATAAATAACACCATGGCAATTCTGCTGAAAATAGCGTCAGCCCGGGTTAAGTTCCATTCAAATCATGCAAGTTAGAGTCCAAAACAAGGGCAAAAGTGTTTGGAAAAGTAGATACGACGGAGACGTATCAACTCCCCCAAGCTTAAACCTTTGCTTGTCCTCAAGCAATTCAGTTGACAAATTGAAAGTGATAAAGAAAAACTTTTACAAACTCTGTTTGCTCTTGTTGTTGTAAATATGTAAAGCCAGCATTCAAGTTTTCAGCAAAGATTATAAACTAACCATATTCACAATAACACTTAGGTCTCATGTTTACTTATATCGATGGAATAATCAACTAGTGAGCAATAATAATAAATCTCGAATGACAACACTTTCTCAAAACAATCATAATATGATATGACAAGATGGTATCTCGCTAGCCCTTCCTAAGACTGCAAAACATAAATGCAGAGCACCTTTAAAGATCAAGGACTGACTAGACATTGTAATTCATGGTAAAATAGATCCAACCAAGCCATACTCAATGTAAACTAACAGTAATGAATGCAAATGACAGTGGTGCTCTCCAACTGGTGCTTTTTAATAAGAGGATGATGACTCAGCATAAAAGTAAATAGATAGGCCCTTCACAAAGGGAAGCAGGGATTTGTAGAGGTGCAGAGCTCGTTTTTGAAATAGAGGTGAATAATATTTTGAGAGGTATACTTTCATTGTTAACATAACAACCAAGAGATGGCGATATCTTCCATGCTACACACATTATAGGCGGTTCCCAAACAGAATGGTAAAGTTTATACTCCCCCTCCACCAACAAGCATCAATCCATGGCTTGCTCGAAACAACGAGTGCATCCAACTAACAAGAGTCCTAGGGGGAGTTTTGTTTGCAATTATTTTGATTTGATTTGCATAAAGCATGGGACTGGGCATCCCGGTGACAAGCCATTTTCTCGTGAGTGAGGAGAGGAGTCCACTCCTCTTGAGAATAACCCGCCTAACATGGAAGATACGGACAACCCTAGTTGATATATGAGCTATTCGAGCATACAAAACAGAATGTTTATTTGATGGTTTAGAGTTTGGCACATACAAATTTACTTGGAACGGCAGGTAGATACCGTATATAGGTAGGTATGGTTGACTCATATGGAATAACTTTGGGGTTTATGGGATTGGATGCACAAGCAGTATTCCCGCTTAGTACTGGTGAAGGCTAGAAAAAGACTGGGAAGCGACCAGCTAGAGAGTGACAACTGTCATGAACATGCATTAAAATTAATCAACACCAAATGCAAGCATGAGTAGGATATAATGCACCATGAACATAAATATCGTAGAGGCTATGTTCATTTTGTTTCAACTACATGCGTGAACATGTGCCAAGTCAAGCCACTCGAATCGTTCAAAAGAGGATACCACCCTATCATACCACATCACAACCATTTTAATAGCATGTTGGCACGCAAGGTAAACCATTATAAGCTTCTAGCTAATTAAGCCTCGCACAAGAAACTATGATCTCTAGTTGTCATTGCAAACATGTTTATTCATAATAGGCTGAATGAGGAATGATGAACTAATCATATTTAGGAAAACAAGAGAGGTCGAGCTCATACCAGCTTTTCTCATCTTAGTCAGCCCATCATATATCGTCATAATTGCCTTTCACTTGCACGGCCGAACGATGTGGATAATAATAATAGTGCACGTGCATTGGACTAAGCTGGAATCTGCAAGCATTCAATAAACAGGAGAAGACAAGGCAATATGGGCTCTTTTGTCAGATCAACAATAATGCATATAAGAGCCACTTCAACAATTTAATTATGGTCTTCTCCTATCGACCCCCAAAGAAAAGAAAAGAAATAAAACTATTTACACGGGAAAGCTCTCAACAAGCAAAAGAAGAATAGGAAATCTTTTTGGGTTTTCTTTTTAGTTACTACTACAAGCATGGAAAGTAAACTAATTAAAAGCTACAACTAATTTTTTTTCTTAAGGTTTATTAAGCACACAAGAAGAAAGCATAAAAAGAGAAAATAAACTAGCATGGATGATACAATGAAAAAGTATGAGCACCGACATCTAGCAATGAGTGTGAACATAAATGTAATGTCGGTGAGAAATACGTACTCCCCCAAGCTTAGGCTTTTGGCCTAAGTTGGTCTAGGGCCACGGCTAGCCTGGCGGAAATGTAATGTTGGGGTCGTACTAAGATGCAGCAGTCATTGCATCGTGGGCTGCAGCTTGGAGGCGAGCTATCTCAGCCCTCCTCTTATACTCTTCCGCCTCCTCTCTGGTTATAGAATATCTCCCCTTTGCCTGAAAACCAAAGAAAGTAGAAGCAGGGAGAGCAACATGATAGGTGTGTCGTCTGTCAAAGATTAGTTGATACTGGAGGAACTAATCGTTCCTCTCAACAAACTGATGACGAACCATAGCCTCATAATCCAAATAAGCAGGAGGCAACTCAATATCATCCTCACATATGGTTATACCAAGAAAATTAGCTATGCCGGTTGCATAAATTCCACCGAAGAAATCTCCATTAAATCTATTAAGATGCAACCTATGTGCAAGAATGGCGCCCAAATTATAAGATTTAACTCCTAACACGGCACTCCTAAGAATACTGAGGTTAGGGACACACATGTGACACGCTTCATCTTTACCGTTAATGCGTCTACCTATGAAGAGAGAAAAATAATGTATAGCAGGAAAATGAATGCTCCCTATGGTAGCTTGTGCTATATCTCTAGATTCCCCCACAGTTATACTAGCAAGAAAATCTCTAAATTCAGATTTGGGAGGTTCACTAGTACTACCCCATTGTGGAAGTTTGCAAGCAGTGGTAAAGTCCTCTAAGTCCATAGTGTAAGAATTTTCATAAAGATCAAACAGGACAGTTTGAGAATTACGTGAAGATGAAAATTCAAACCTCCTCACAAAGGAACTAGTGAGATAGTGGTACTGACGGCATTTTTCTTCCACGAAGCAAACAAGATCAGCGTTACGCAAATATGCGTTAAATTCTTCCATAATGAACCGATCCAGGGATGACACTGAAGCACATAGACTTGACCGTTTGAGGTCGGGTCGCTACAAGATGCTATCAGAGCACACACTGAGTGTAGGACACGACCACTAAGCTAAAGCCCTGGATCACTACTCTCTTCTCATTTCTGACTCCTCTCCATTTTCTACTCTTTAGGATGGCGGACACAAGGAACAAGTTTGCACAACCGGATGAAGAAGCACCTTTTGGACAACACTTGAAGGAAGTCACTAAGTACCTGAACATTGGAATACCAAGCTTCATCGGGACTTACAACACCACTTTACCAGAAGAGGAGCGATCGATGATTCAAGTTCAAGTTCCAGGAAGGACATTCACGCCAGTCACTAAGCCAATAGAGTTTTCCTTTGATGCACCAACCTAGAGTCTAGGAAAGAGTATGGCGGCTCACATCACCATGGGACGCATTGGAGAAGTTTACCATACGGAGCTTAAGAATGCTATCTATCAGATCTGTGGGCGCCGAGATGAGCAATGGGAGATGATCAGCACCAGGAAGGATAGATCAATCACAACTTTTATCCAGGAGTTAAACCAGCACATTCGTCTCTAGGAGAACCAGATGTGCATAGCCAGGATAGATCTGAAGAAGGCGATGACAAGGATCACGGAACTGGAGGAAGAACTCAAGGCTACTCACAAAGATTATGAGGAGGAAATCATCGTACTAGTGGAGAAGAATGACGATCTGGAAAGGAAGCTAGGAGTCTTCATGGGAGACCCCACGCCAGCAGGAGAAGACGATGAACCCAAGGAGATTCATTCTGAGGACTACATCATCATCGACGACACTGACTCGGACCCCGATGATAGCGATGATGACTATGAAGACGAAGCTGGAGCAGACATCATGGAGTCTTCGACCGATCAATATTTCTAGTAGACCACCACATCAGTAGTAGTATTCCACCATGTATATAGTATAGTCTGAGCACTTTTGTAACGGTAGTTAGATCGATTGTATGCCCTTGCTTGATTGATTGAGTGATATGATTGTGTTTGTCTCATGTGCATATGGGTAGTGTTTCTCTCACTAGACCTCATTCTATTCTATTCTCTTCCCTTTAAACCCTCAGATGCCTCCGAGACGTGACCCCGGATTTACCTTCCCACCGGAGCTCACTCAATTCATCTAGCAGCAGAATACACTGATGCAGTTGTTAGTTCAGAACCAAGGCAATAACAACAACAACCCACCGCCACCACCACTAGTTGACAACTTAGCCCGCTTTCTGAGGTTGCAGCCGTCGGTGTTTTCCAATAGCACCGAGCCAATAGTGGTAGATGATTGGCTCCACAGGATTGGAAGGGAGTTAACCACTGCAGGATGTACATATGCTGAGAAGGTGCATTTTGCCGCACATCAGTTGGATGGACCAACAGCCTCATGGTGGGAGAATTACACAGTCACCTACCCTATAGCCACTTTTACATGGGATCAGTTTCAGCAAGCATTCTGCACCGCCCATGTCTCAAAGGGAGCCATGAGCATGAAGAAGCGTGAGTTTCGCAACTTGCGCCAAGGGAACCGTACTGTGGGGCAGTACGTGGATGAATTTAGTAAGCTGTCTCGTTATGCCCCTGGCGATGTGGCCATAGATACCGCGAAGCAGGAGAAGTTTATGGAAGGGCTGAATGATGAGATGAGCATGCAATTGATGGTGGCAACATTTAAGAACTACCAGGAGTTAGGTAGACAAGGCTCTTATGATTGAAGGGAAGCAGCAGCAAATTGAGAGCTGGAAAAGGAAGTATGGACAAGGAAGGTACAATTCAGGAGCTCAGCAGAAGCCTCGTCTAATCCCGAACTCGGGAGGACTTGTTCATAACCATGGAGGTCATAGCCATAATGGAGGAAGTTCGCATAACCACAATGGTTCCAAGAATGGGACTGGGAACGGAACAAGCAACAATCAGAACTGCTCTAATCCAGCCACACCCGCCAAGAGAGACCTAAGTCACATTACTTGCTTCAAGTGCGGGAAGACTGGACACTATGCCACGGAGTTCCCTGAAGTGAAGAATGGAAACGGTAATGGGAGCGCTGGGAAGAAGCCCAATCCATTCAACAAAGGACAAGTGAACCACGTTAACGTGGAGGAGGTTGAAGGGCAGCCAAATGCAGTTATCGATATGTTTTTACCGCCCTTGTTCTTTTTTATACTGGTGCATCACATTCATACATATCAAGGGGATTCGTGGATAAGTTCAAACTACCAACACAAGCCCTTAGGACCCCTCTATTAGTAAGTTCACCTGGAGCAGAGTATATGGCTAGCCGATGGTGCGACCGGATACCCTTAACCATTGGTAGCCATGTTTTCCCGTCAGACCTGATAATTTTGGAGTCACAAGGATTGGATGTGATATTAGGCATGGACTGGATGTCAAAGTATGGAGGAAGCATTGACTGTGCTAGTAAGTCGATTTATCTCACCACCCCGGAGGCAAAAAGGATCAAGTATGTATCTAGGCATGCGCCGGGAGTTGTTCAGGAGGAAGTGCCTGTAGTGAAGGATTACCCAGATGTTTTTGCAGAGGAGCTACCAGGCATGCCACCGGATCGAGACATCGAGTTTTTGATAGAGCTATTGCCAGGTATAGGGCAAATATCAAAGAGACCCTACCGGATGCCCGCAAATGATCTGGAGGAGATTAAGAAGCAGATCAAGGAGTTATTGGGGAAAGGTTACATCCGACGGAGCTCATCACCATGGGGAGCCCCAATGCTTTTGGTTGAGAAGAAGGATAAGTGTCTAAGGATGGTTGTTGATTATTGTGCGTTGAATGAGGTGATGATCAAGAACAAATACCCACTGCCGATGATCAATGATTTGTTTGACCAGTTGCAAGGAGCTAAGGTGTTTTCGAAGATCGATCTGCGATCAGGATATCACCAGCTGAAGATCCGGGAGAAGGATATACCTAAAACCGCATTTACCACAAGGTACGGGTTATATGAGTATACGGTCATGTCATTTGGACTGACTAACGCCCCTGCCTATTTCATGAGCATGATGAACAACGTGTTCATGGAATATTTGGATAAGTTTGTTGTGTTGCTCATTGATGATATAATGGTATACTCGAAGAATGAAGAGGAGCACAAGGAGCATTTGCATTTAGTTCTTGAGAAACTCAGGGAACATCAGTTGTATGCCAAGTTCATCAAATGTGAGTTTTGCTGAAGGAAGTGGGATTCCTTGGACATGTTATATCAGGAGAAGGTATAGCAGTAGACCCCACCAAGGTTCGGTCAATCACTGAATGGTTGGCACCCACTTCAGTTAGTGATATCCCTAGTTTTCTTGGACTCGCAGGATACTACCGGAGATTCATTGAGAATTTTTCCAAGATTGAGAAGCCAATGACGGAGTTAGTGAAGAAGGATACCAAATTTAAATGGACGGAAGAGTGTGAGGCGAGTTTTCAGGAGTTAAAGAAACGTATGACTATAGCCCCAGTGCTGATTCTACCAGATATACGCAAGGATTTTCAAGTGTATTGCGATGCGTCTCGCTTAGGACTTAGAGGAGTACTATTGCAGGACAGAATAGTTGTTTCATATGCCTCACGACAACTGAAACCGCATGAGTTAAATTATGCCACGCATGATTTGGAGTTGGCTACCGTAGTGCATGCGTTGAAGACATGGAGACATTACCTTATTGGAAACTGTTGTGATGTGTACACTGATCATAAGAGTTTGAAGTACATTTTCACAGGGAACTTCGATTGGAGATTGTCCCTAGAGGTTTTGTTGCAACAATGGAAGTTCAGTCTACACTGTTAGGAAAGATTCGAGAAGCTCAGAAGGATGACAAAGAGATTGCCGAGATAAAAGAGAGAATGAGCAAAGGAAAGGCCAAAGGTTTTCGTGAGGATGAACATGACACCTTGTGGTTTGAGGACCGTGTTTATGTGCCCAATAACACAGAGATCAGGAAGTTAATACTTCAGGAGGCTCATGACTCACCATACTCGATACACCCCGGAAACACCAAGATGTATTGAGATTTAAAGGAGCGTTTCTGGTGGACTGGTACGAAGAAGGATATAGCCGAGTATGTAGCCGTATGTGATGTATGTCAGAGAGTGAAGGCAGAATATCAAAAGCCGGCAGGATTCTTACAGCCTATGCCGATACCCTTATGGATGTGGGATAAGCTTGGCATGGATTTCATCACCGGATTGCCGAGGACCAAATCAGGGTATGATTCTATATGGGTAGTAGTTGATCGCTTGACCAAAGTGGCTCACTATATCCCAGTGAAAACCACCTATACAAGTGCAAAGTTGGCCAAGATATACATGACCAGGATCGTATGTTTGCATGGAGTTCCGAGGACCATTGTATCAGATAGAGGAACCCAGTTTACCTCAAAGTTTTGGAATCAGTTGCATGAAACTTTGGGAACCAGACTGGAGTTTAGTACAGCTTTTCACCCGCAAACAGATGGACAGACTGAGAGAGTCAACCAGATTATGGAGGATATGTTGAGAGCTTGTGCACTATATTATGGATCTAGTTGGGAAGACAACCTGCCCTACGCGGAGTTCTCATACAACAACAGTGTCCAGGACAGTTTGAAGACTGCACCATTCGAAGCCTTGTACGAAAGGAGGTGCAGGACACCGTTGTTGTGTGATGAAGTTGGAGACCGTCAGTTTTTTGGACTAGATTTGATTAAGGAATCAGAAGAGAAGGTTAAACAGATTCGAGATAGACTGAAGATAGCTCTGTCGGCGAGAACGACACCTATGGGATCACAAGAATCCCTACTACGGTTAGCGGGGCAGGGGGTCATGAGAAGAGCGGATCTAACAGGTAGCACATGGTTCCTTTATCCAGGTTCGGGCCGTGAGGATGCGTAAAACCCTACTCCTGCTTTGGTGGATTGTATATTTGTGTTCTTTAGCTAGCTATGGGGCGTGAGGAGCTCCAAAAGGCCGAATCCTTCTCCTAGTCGCCTCGGGCCTCCTTTTATAGGAAAAAGGGGTTGCCACAGTGGCACACAGGAGGTGGAAAGGGTACAGTGATGCGAGGTTATCCCTCACATTACATGACAAGGCGCATTTAATGCGTCTTGCTTAGGTGTCCTTGCTTTATCGGGGACGGGGGAGAGATCTGTCTCGTCCGTCGCCGCTCCTTCTTGTGTCGACACACGCCCTGGCCAGCGACGCCTGCGATGCCACGTAGGTAGGAAGGCAGCTGAGGTGGCGCAGTGGTGGGTCTTCACGAAGATCTACATGCCGCCACGCAGGTGCGTGCCCAGCTGGTTGGGTCGGCAGCTGCATGCATGCGGTGGTGGAGGTTTAGTCGGCGTGGGCCTGATGGTGGCCCCGCGGGTGTCCTCGGTAAGGGCCTTGCTGGGGCGCCTACTGTCATCCCCGGAAAGGCTCTTGCCGGGGACCTTGTGGTCTTCCTCGGCTGGGTTCCCGCCAAGGGTTGTTGTCTCCTTAGTGCGTACCTGATCTTGAATGTCTTCACAAAGATCTGCATGTCGCCACGGGGATGTCTCCCAAATCCTTGCCCTTTGGGGGCTGTGGACTCAAGGGTGATTTGCTCCGTAGGCGCGGGACGAGTCGCCGCGGCAAGGGTCTTGCCGGGGCTGCTAGAACTGTCTCCCGGCAAGGATCTTGTCGGGGGAGTCCGCTTCGTCCCCTTTGCTCTTCGTGGTCTTGGCCTTGGCATCGTAGTTCTCTTGAGCTTCGGCTTACCCTGGCTCACCTCCCTTGCCTTGCTTGGTGTGGTGGTGCCCGTGGCTCAGACTCCCCGTGCATAGTTATAGGGGTACAAAAGGTATACCCCTCTTTTCGTACACCGACAGGAGCCCCTGGGCCTGGTCCACACATAAGCGCAACGCGTTGCTGGGCTAGGCCCAAAAACGGTGCGCGGGCAGGCGGGGCGGTTTTTACCATGGTAAGATTCTTCGCACTCTGCGCTTCCCACGACTCCCGCGCGTGGCGTGGCGTGGGGAGGTGTGTGTGACATGGGCAGCATGCATGGGGTTGGTTCCCGCAGGCATGTGTCACATCGTAGTAAAGGGGCGGTTCCTGCCTTCCCCATAAACGGAGGGAGGCGTGGAGGCGCGGCCCATTTACTGAATGGGGCTGAGGCGCGGTCTTCAAGGTGTCCACTCCCCACGATCACGGGGTGGGGAGTGGTCGTCTCACCCGTCCCCTCGGTTCTGCACATCCGCCACGTGTCTCCCATGCGCATGGGGTGGCAAATGGTGGAGGTGGGAAACCGGGCCGTCGCTGGTTGGGGCGGCGGGTCGGTCCTGGCGCCTTGTGCCTTCCGTATCTTGATTGGCCGAGCCCCAACCCTGATCCTTTATAAAGAGCGGGAGGGGGGATGGTGTCCCGCATTCTTTCATCTTCTTCTTCCTTCAGCTTTTGCTCCTCCCTTCCATCCGTCATGGAGAGAGGGAATCCCGGTCCTTCGACAGTGGCAGCGAGGGTCGCCGCTCGACAACGCGTCCCTCCTTCCCCTGCGCCTGCGGTGGCAGAGCCAGCCACAAGGGGAAGGGGGAGGGGGCGAGGCCGGGGCGCTCGGGGAAGAGGAGGACGGGGCGGCGCGCCGGCCTCGCCTCCGCCAGCACCTCCTCCTCCAATGGAGGGCCATCTTGGGGATGACCCTTGTGAGTTCTTTGTCAGGCTGTGCCGGCGCCGCGCCGTCGCCTTCGTCTCCCAACTCCATTTGCGCGGGAGATGGAGCTAGATCTGCCAGAATCGTTGCAGCTGCACATGAGGGGCTGCGGGATCAGTGGCACACGGGTCCGCGTCGACTTCCCCGCCCCTCACGTGATGTATCTTTGTCGGGGATGGAAGACGTTTGCTCATATCCACCGCTTGACGGAGGGGCTCACTCTCCATTTTAAGCTGATGGAGGGTGGCCTTCTCTCCGTCAAGGTCTTCGGGTGCTTTGGGACCCGTGCAAGGTGCTGCGTGGAGAGCTCTTCTGATAGTGAAGACTCCTCCTCAGGCAGGAGTGACGAGGAGGACAGCGGCAGCGACAATGAGGGTAGTAGGCGGCAGGATGACGGGTCCGATTAGGTGTCGGGTGCCGCTCCGTGCGGCACCGGCGACCCCATCATCCGCGCCGCCGGTTCCCTGAACTTCTCGGGGTCGTCTCCTTGGGCGGCTGGCGTTGGGAGGCTGCGGAGGTGGAAGAGGGCGGGCGGCAATGCCGTCAAGTCGGAGTACGCGGGCACCGACACCTCCGACGCATGCCGACGTCCTGCCGCCTTGTCTTCGAGCTCTGCTTCCGGCGCTGCCATCACCATCCAGCCTTTGGACGGCCACCAACATGTTCTCTTGGTGTCTTCTGCCACCCGTAGCTTTCCTAGGCGCTCCTTTTGTCCCTTTCGCCTCCTTGACCCGCCTCCTAAGGAGAGGGACAAGAAAGGGATTACGGGCACCTTATCTCTTTTTAGTTTGTAAGCCTTCGGGCCTTTGCTGAATTTAAAACTTGTAATCCCATCATTCATGTTTTTCATTCCCTATGGACTGTACCTGAGTGGATTGTTTTTAATGAAAAAGGGATGCTTGCTGGGTCATTTGTTTGCGGGTGGAACCCATGACAAGGAGTAAATCCTTGATATCTTCAAGATAAACATTTCCTTGCCCGGCAACAGGCCTTGCCGTCTCCCCACTTCGCTCGACCTTGCTCACGCCTTTGGCGGAGGCAGGGATGAGGCGGGTTCAGGCTCCTTGTTTCATCCTTTCGCTGCCGTGACTATGACCCAACTTGGCCCCAGGAACGAGCCCTAGGGCCTAGAGTTAGGGGAGCACGGTAGCTTAGGGGAAAACGAGGTTTCACATACCTCAGTCCATAATGGAATGCATGATAAGGGATGAAGAACTTATCTGAAGCTGCAGTCCCCGGCACCCTGGATTGCCGTGGGCGAATCTTTGCTCTTGCAGCCCCCGGCAATACTGGCTTGCCGGGGGCTAGATGCTGGTCTGTTCCTCTTTTTCTCTCTCCCCAAGTGGTTCGGCACGGATATCTATGTGTCCTGTAAACCAAAGAAGACAAAAGGAAGACAAAGAGACGAACACTCGACCTCTAAGCTAGGGGTTAATCGCCGCTAAGTACTATCAACCCTAACAAAGGACGAGACTCGACCTTGCATGCATGCTATAACTTAGGGCGCCAGCGCTTCATTTACTTATGCTCAGGGTCTGCGCCTGGCTTTGTACAAAGGGTTACATGCGTCATCGGCAAGGCTCATACAAAAGGTGTCTTGCCGGGGGGCCTGGCAAGCCGCGCCTCATGGGTAAAACTTGCGAAGATGCTCAATGTTTCAGGAGTTACTCACCGGAACGGCATCTTCGGTCTCCAGGGGGACTGCGCGGGGCCTGGTGACTCGTATTACCCGATAAGGGCCTTCCCACTTTGGCTTCAACTAGTTGGAATTCTTGGCCGATTGAACGCACCGAAGAACAAGGTCGCCTTCCTCAAAGCTTCGGGCATGAACCTTGCGGCTATGGTAGCGGCGCCAGGCTTACTGGTAGCGCGCTGCTCTCACAGCCGCCCGAAGACGATCTTCCTCAAGGAGCGTTGCGTCATCTTGGCGCAGTTGCTCTTGCTCAAGCTCATCATAAGCGAGTACTCGAGGTGACCCGTATATGAGTTCAGTGGGGAGAACTGCTTCTGCCCCATATACCAGGGCAAAGGGTGTCTGGCCGGTGGCTCAATTTGGCGTCGTTCTGATTGACCAAAGAACCGTCGGCAACTCATCAATCCAGCGCCTTCCACTCTTGCGTAGCCTGTCAAAGGTCTTTGTCCTTAAGCCTCACAGTACTTCAGCGTTTGCCCTCTCAGCTTGACCATTGCTTCGTGGGCGAGCAACGGAAGCGAAACAGACTTTGCTGCCGAGTTCTTGGGTATATTGCATGAAGGTGCTGCTTGTGGACTATGTACCATTGTCGGTGATGACCCTGTTGGGTACACCAAAACGGCACACTAGTCCCTTGAAGAATTTGACGGCTGACTAAGCTGTGACCTTCCTCACTGCTTCCACCTCAGGCCACTTTGTGAACTTGTCGATTGCGACGTACAAGTACTCAAAGCCCCCGACAGCGCGGGGGAAAGGGCCCAGTATGTCGAGCCCCCAGACCGAGAAGGGCCAGGAGAGAGGAATGGTTTGAAGGGCTTGAGCTGGCTGATGAAGTTTCTTTGAATGGAACTGACACACTTCACACCTGGTGACTAGTGTCGTCGCATCCTGCAGGGCAGTGGGCCAGAAGAAGCCTTGCTGAATGCCTTGCCGGCAAGGGCTCTTGACCCTATGTGGGATCCACATATGCCTCCATGTATCTCCGCCAACAGCCCCAGTCCTTCCTCTCGAGGGATGCACTTCAATTTCACGCCGTTCGGCCTCTTTCTGTACAGGACGTCATCGACGAACTGGTACATAGTAGAGCGACGGGCTACTTTTTCCGCTTCTTCCTGCTCCTCAGGAAGTTCCCCTGTTTGGAGGAATCGGACGGTATGTTGTGCCCACGCTGGAGCCCGGGGCTCGACGACGAGGACTAAAGGCATTTCCTCCACTACAGGAGCGACTGTCTCGACGGCAAGAGCTTGATGCTCTGTCGGAGCTAGCCGTCCTGTGGCGGGCTCATTGTCTCCGGCAACATCCTTGTCGGCGGCTTCGGGGAGCTCGGTGGGAAAGTACTTGCCGGGACCTGATTTTCTCCTCTTGTTCTGCTCTGTTGATGGATCAACGGATGGCTGAGTTAGCCGAAGCACAAAGGTACCTGGTTCCATAGGTAGCTTGAGGGCAGCGCGTTTTGACAGGTAATCGGCGATATCATTCTCCGCTCAGGGAATGTATTCTGCCCGTATACCGTCAAAACGCTCTTCCAGCTTTCTCACTTCATCGACGTAGGCCTTCATCAACGGTCTTTGGTAATCCTTGTTGACTTGCTTGACGACAAGTTGCGAGTCGCCTCTGACGATGAGTTTCTTGATTCCGAGGTCCGCCGTGATCCTAAGACCGGCAAGCAGCCCTTCGTACTCAGCCGTATTGTTTTTGACACCTCCCTGGGGAAGTGCATCTGGATCACGTACTTGAGGTGCTCTCCGGTGGGCGTGACAAGCAGTACGCCAGCCCCGGCGCCCTGTAAGGAGAAAGCTCCATCAAAGTACATGATCCAGTCGCAACTTGCCTGCTTGCTGGGGAGAGCAGTCTCTTGGGTTTCTCCGTCAGGCGTCGCGGTCCATTCTTCAACGAACTCCGCCAAGACTCGGCTTTGAATCGTCGAGGTACTCTCAAACTTGAGGCCAAAGCTGGACAGTTCCAGTGCCCACTCTATGATCCTTCCTGTTGCGTCTGGATTGTGCAATATCTGTTGCAGAGGGAGGCGAGTGACGACAGTGATTTCGTGCGCCTGGAAGTAGTGATGCAGCTTCCTCGAGGCCATAAGAAGGCTGAAGAGCAGTTTCTGCACACCGGAGTACCTCGATCTAGCCCCCTGCAGGAGGGAGCAAACAAAGTAGACCGGGTGCTGCATCATTTTCTACTTCGGCGGCACTTCAATTGGCTGCATCGTCTCGACATCGGTGGCATCGGGCTCCGTCGCTGCTATTACCTCATCATCAATTTCTCTCTGCGCCACTAGTGCGGCGCTGACCACCGGGTTCGTTGCCGCCATGTACAGCAGCAACGGTTCCTGTGGCCTAGGCGCAACTAGTATTGGCGCGGAGGAGAGGTACCTCTTCAAATCTTGCAATGCTGCTTCGTCTTCTGGCATCCACTCCATCGGGCCTGCCTTTTTGAAAATCTTGAAAAAGGGAAGGGCGCGCTCGGCGGACTTGGAAATGAACCTGCTCATGGCGGCAACGCAACCAGCAAGCCAGCACATATCCTTGACTCGCTTGGGCGCTTCAATCTGCTCTATAGCTTTGATCTTGTCCGGATTGGCCTCTATCCCACGCTGTGACACAAAGAACCCGAGAAGCTTGCCAGACGGGACGCTGAAGACGCACTTCTCAGGGTTCATCTTGAGATTGATCTTGCGTAGGTTTGCAAGTGTTTCTTGTAAATCTGATATGAGGGTTGCCCTGTTCTTGGTTTTGACCACTATATCATCCATATAAGCTTCCATATTTCAAAACCAATCTGGACCGCCCTTGCAAACGTTGAACCAGCACTCTTCAACCCGAAAGGCATCCGTATAAAGCAATACGTACCACATGGGGTGATGAATGCCGTTTTCTCTTCATCTTCCCTTGTCATGAAGATCTGGTTGTAGCCGGAGTAGGCATCGAGGAATGACAACAGATCACACCCAGCTGTGGAGTCAACAATCTGGTCGATGCGCGGCAACGGGAAGGGGTCTTTGGGACAAGCCTTATTAATATCTGTGTAATCAATACACAGCCTCCACTTCCCATTTGCCTTGCGCACTACCACCGGATTGGCCAACCACATTGGATGGAGCACTCCTCTTACCAAACCCGCTGCTTCTAGTTTTCGGATCTCCTCTGTGATGAACTCTTGTTGTTCCAAAGCTTGCTTTCTGACCTTCTGCTTGACGGGCCGTGCATGAGGACAGACAGCAAGGTGGTGCTCACTCACCTCCCTGGGAACGCCGGGGATGTCGGATGCTTGCCATGCAAACACATCGACATTCGCCCGCAGGAAGGTGACGAGCGTGTCTTCCTATTTGTCGTCAAGGGTGGAGCTTATGGTAAAAGCTCCTCCCGTGCCGTCCTCCTTGACAGAAACCTTCTTGGTTCCCGGCGGTGTGGCCCTGGACTTCTTGTTTCTGTCGGCGGAGCTCTCTGGCACGTCCTCGACGGGAGCGCTACACTCCGAAGAGGTGCGCTTGCCGGAGTGGGTGCCTGAGGTCTCACCGGTCTTCTTCTTTTGCCTTCCCGGGGCCCCAGCGGCAGGAGCAAGCGCCTTAGCAGTGGCGGCTGCTGCAACTGCTTGTTGGTATAGTTGGTCAGCGCAAATTAGCGCATCCTTCTTGTCTAATGGGACGGTGATGATCATCACAGGCCCCGGCATCTTCAGGGTGTTGTAGGCGTAATGTGACGCCGCCATGAACTTGGCCAGCGCTGGGCGGCCAAGGATCCCGTTGTAAGGCAAGGGGATCTTGGCAACGTCGAACACAATCCTTTCCGTCCTGTATTTCAGATAACTCCCAAAAGTTACAGGCAACATGACCTTTCCCTTTGGTTGACTTCTTCCCAGGTTGACCCCCTGAAACGTGCCCGTCTCTTCGAGGTCTTCATCAGGAATCTGCAATTTCTCGATCACGGCAGGCGAGATTAAGTTCAGACCGGCCCCGCCATCGACTAGCATCTTTGTCACCTTGAGGTTGCGTATTGTTGGTGAAACCAACAATGGCAAGCACCCGACTGCAGTAGTGCGATCAGGGTGATCCTCAGTGTCAAAAATGATAGGTGTGCCGGACCACTTCAGCGGCCTTTGGGCATCAAACGATGGTTCCGCCGCTGTAATCTCACGCGCCCACTGTTTAAGCTGGCGGTGAGAGGTATGCAGCGAGGCGCCGCCATCGACGCACATGGCCTCTGTTGCTTTCTGAAATTCTTGGTCACCAGACTCATTGTCCTCTTCGTGATCATCGTCTTCTGGCTTTTTGTCATGGCCCCGGGTGGGCCTCTCCTGCTATTTATCTTTGCCGCGATGGCCCTCCTGGCCACCACGCTTCTTGCCGGACCGCTCAGCACCGTCCTGGCCTTTTTCCTTGTCCCGCCTCTCATATTCATCCCTCTACTTCTCAGTAACGAGCTCAACCTGTTGGCAGTTCTGGAGATCATGGCCTTTGGTGCGATGGATCTTGCAATATTTCTTGTCGGAGTTTCCTGGCTTCTCGGCAGCCACCAAGGCCCGGCAGGCGACACATCTGGCAATCTCCTTGCCGGGGTCATCTGCCTTGGTTTTCTTGGCAGAGCCGGTGTCGTCAGATCCCTCGACGGCAAGCACAACTTTACCTTTGCGCTTCCTGTTGCGGCGCCGGCCTTTCTTCGCCGGGGCAGCAGTATCCTCATCTGAGGAGTCGGTTTCCATGCTGGCATCTTCTCCAGGGTACTTCCTTCCCTCTTCAGCTCGGGCACATCTGCCAGCATGAACATAGAGTTCTGCCACATCTTTCACCTTGTTCATTGCCAGTTCTTCGCGCATCTTGCGGTTACGCACGTTCTGATGGAACGCGCTGATGATGGCGGCAGGGTGAACATCAAGGATATTGTACTGTACCCGGCTGAACCTCTGTATATACTTGCGCAGACTCTCGCCTCCCTTTTGGGGAATGACATGCAAGTCGCTTGCTTGGCCATGGGCTTGGTGACCTCCAGTAAAGGCGCCCACAAACTCATGGCACAAATCCGACCAGGAGGAAATGGATTCTACCGGCAAGTGCATCAACCACGACATGGCGTTGGGTATAAGAGCCAATGGAAAGTAGTTCGCAAGCACCTTATCGTCGCGGGCTCCGGCGGCTTGCATCGCGATGGTGTAGATGCTGAGGAACTTAGACGGGTGAGTCTTGCCGTTGTACTTTTCGCCAACGTCAGGTTTGAAGGTCTGGTGAGTGGGCCACTGGAACTGCCGCAGCTCACGGGTAAAAGCCGGATAGCCTACCTCGTAAGGTAGGCCTCCAGGGCTCTCCGGGGCCGGGTGGTTCACAGCAGGCCCTGCTGGCCTGTCTGACTGGTGGCGCGCTCCGCACCAGCGCTCGATAGTGGTTCAAGCGTCTTCATGGGCTCGTTCCCGAAGAACTTGGCGCTGGTCACAGTGGGTCCGCGGGTCAGACGATGCTATGGAGATGTCGTCGCCCGCGACGTCGCGACGAGCCAGCGTCTGCGGTACCGGACGGGGAAGAGGTGAATGCACCATGGTCGCGGCGCCGCCGGCTTTTCCGCCACTGGTCCGCGGGACTCCGTCGGAGCGTCGACCCGGGGGCCTCACCGGACTTGGTTCGTCTTTGTTGGCCACCGCAACAAGGCTTCGGATAGTGGCTCTCCATTCGTCGAGTTTCCCCGTAGACGGAGGAAAATCAAGGAGCAACTGTGTGCGCCAAGGCCTCTGTTGGCATTGGTGGCAGCGAAACCTGCACGGATCGCGACGCGCTTCGACTTCTGACCATGTCAGAAGGAGATCTATCACGACCCCGTGGTCGCATGCCGTTTTCACCAGTGCCTCGGCGAGTGGGCAGGTCTTCTACGTCCCGGGAGTGGCGCTTGGGGCTCTTCCCGCGGCGACGCCCGTGATCTTCGGCATGACTACACCGTTCGTTGTTGGAGCCGGTGTGGGAGGAGCGCGCTGTTGGAGCCGACGTGGGAGTCATGGAGGCCCTTGCGTCACCTTCGGGCGAGGTGGCGATGACCCTGGAAGGCCCCGCTCCACCCGCGAAGGGCTTGGCTCCGCCTTTGGATTTGGCGACGTGTGGCCCGTTACCAGGCGCACAAACATCGCCGCCTCCCAAACTCCGGCTGCTGGGATGGTGTTGGTGTTCGCGAGCAGCGCCCCGGGTCCTTTTTGCGACCGGTCCGCTGCTCGCCCGCATCGGGACGGGCTGTCCGGCTTCCGACTGGCCAACCGCCACCGTCGTCTTCTTCTTCGGCACCATCATAATGAAGAAGCGCCGAACTAACTGCTAAACCCGATTCTCACAACTGCGCCCCCTATCTGGCGCACCAGAGATGTCGGCGGGAACGACACCTATGGGATCACAAGAATCCCTACTACGGTTAGCGGGGCACGGGGTCGTCAGAAAAGCGGATCTAACAGGTAGCACACGGTTCGTTTATCCAGGTTCGGGCCGCGAGGATGTGTAAAACCCTACTCCTGCTTTGGTGGATTATATATCTGTGTTCTTGAGCTAGCTATGGGGCGTGAGGAGCTCCAAAAAGCCGAATCCTTCTCCTGGTCGCCTCGGGCCTCCTTTTATAGAAAAAAGGGGTTGCCACAGTGGCACACAGGAGGTGGATAGGGTACAGTGATGCGAGGTTATCCCTCGCATTACATGACAAGGCGCATTTAATGCGTCTTGCTTAGGTGTCCTTGCTTTATCGGGGACGGGGGAGAGATCTGTCTCGTCCGTCGCCGCTCCTTCTTGTGTCCACACGCGCCCTGGCCAGTGACGCCTGTGATGCCACGTAGGTAGGCAGGCAGCTGTGGTGGTGCAGTGGTGGGTCTTCACGAAGATCTGAATGCCGCCACGCAGGTGCTTGCCCAGCAGGTTGGGTCGGCAGCTGCATGCATGCGGTGGTGGAGGTTTAGTCGGCGTGGGCCTGATGGTGGCCCCGCGGGTGTCCTCGGTAAGGGCCTTCCCGGGGCGCCTGCTGTCATCCCCGGCAAGGCTCTTGCCGGGGGCCTTGTGGTCTTCCTCGGCTGGGATCCCGCCAAGGGTTGTCGTCTCCTTAGTGCGTACCTGATCTTGAGTGTCTTCACAAAGATCTGCAGGGTGATTTGCTCCGTAGGCGCAGGACGAGTCGCCGCAGCAAGGGTCTTGCCAGGGCTGCTAGAACTATCTCCCGGCAAGGATCTTGCCGGGGGAGTCCGCTTCGTCCCCTTTGCTCTTCGTGGTCTTGGCCTTGGCATCGTAGTTCTCTTGAGCTTCGGTCTTACCCTGGCTCACCTCCCTTGCCTTGCTTGGTGTGGTGGTGCCCGTGGCTCAGACTGCCCGTGCACAGTTATAGGGGTACAAAAAGTATACCCCTCTTTTTGTACACCGACAAGCTCAATCCCGACAGAAGAGTTATGCAGGTTCAAAATGCAAGGAGGTAGTATATGAAATCGGAGACAGAGTATATCTTCGAGTATCACCACTTCGAGGAGTCAAGCGCTTTGGAGTTAAGGGAAAGTTAGCGCCACGTTTTGTGGGACCATACAAAGTTTTGGAACGTATGGGAGAAGTTTCTTACAAGTTGGAATTACCCAAAGGATTGTCAGGAGTTCACGATGTGTTCCATGTTTCTCAGTTGAAGAAGTGCCACGCAGAGATGGATGACATTGTTCTGAGAGATACAGTACCGCTAGAAGCGATACAGTTGAATAATGATTTGACTAATGAGGAGAAACCAGTCAAGATTCTCGAGGTTTCCAGCTGGGTTACTCGCAGCAAAGTCATCAAGTTTTGCAAGGTTAAGTGGAGCCACCATACCGAGGACGAAGCAACCTGGGAACGAGAGGATGATCTTCGCAAATACCACCCACACCTATTTTCTAGCCAACCCGAATCTCGAGGGCGAGATTGATCTTAAGGGGGTAGGTTTGTAACATCCCAAATTTTAAATTTGGAATGTTATACATTAGGTCATCATTGCATATCATATTTTATTGCATTTTGCCTTGATCCTAGAAATTCTACGCAACTCAAGGACCCACGGAGAGAGTTGGGGATTTCGTTAATTTCATATTTGAGTTTTCTCAAATTTTCAAAAGAGGATCATTTGGTTTTGATTATTTTCCTTCCTAATATTTATAAAATAAAAATATATGAGAGGAGATAAAATGACTTCTCCAACATAGATGAAATATTAGAGGAAAAAAATATTAAAATCAAATAAATGTTTTATTTGGATTTTATTGCAATTCTTTTTTGCATTAGAAAAATTGCACGTTTTCAAAATTCCATTTTAGGGAAAGAAATTGTCCATCTTGTTCTAAATATTTTATTTAGATGGTGAAAATTTGTTTTGGCATTTTTTAGATTTTTATTTATTTTTTTAGGATTTATTTTCATCGAAATGCTATTTAAAAAAAAGAAGCCCGCCGGACCGAACTGGGACGAGGCCCAGTTGGCCCAGCCTTCCCGCGTCGCCATCTCCCTCGCGAAGACCGTGACCGCCATGCCGCCGCTCGCCGTGGCCGAGTCGGCCACGCCTCCCCGTCCCCTCCCGCAAGCCACTCCCCCTTTCAAAGCCGACCCGGGGCCCCCCTGGAGCCCCAAGCCGCAGCTGCCGCCGTCGAGCCGCCCCGCGCCGCATCCCGCCGCTGCCCGCGCCGCCGCCCCGCTCGCCGAAAGCCGCCGGAGACGCGCCGGAGTTCGCAAATATTGTCATCCGGTTTTTTTTCGGTTTAGGTAAAAACCGTTGGTTTTTAAAAAACCCTAGTTTCGGTTTTTTTAGATCGGTTCACCGGTTTTCTCGGTTTAGTTACTTAGCGGACGTTCGTCCGTATGTTCGTTTTAATGAACGGTGTTCACTCGTTAGCCGCAGATAGTGAACGTTCGCTCGTTAGCCTGTTCGTCAGTTTCTCTTTTCCAGGGTTTTTCTGCGATTTCTGATCCGATTTTCGTTTTAGTTTATCTTTTCGCTCGTTTATCGGAATCAGGCAATTCAAGCGCCTAGATCTTCGTCTCGAAGTCCTCTTTCCATTTGACCAACTTGAACAAGATTTTGGTACTGTAAAATTTGACTTCAGTCCAGTTTAGTAATCGCATCTTGTTTCTTTCGCAGTTTGAGTTTCGTTGCTCCGTTTGATTTGATTCTTTTTGCAAACCGGAGTTCTTAAGTTGTACTTTCTGGTTAGATCTTCTTATTCGTATTTTACCCGTGCTTCTTTGCTTGTTTTCTTATGTATGCTATCGTTTGTTTGTAATAGAACACCCGGAGTGCGAAGCGTGCTACTATGAGTCTCTATGTTTTGCGGATCATCAGCAAGGCAAGTAACACTTTGGTCATACCCCTTTATCACCCAGTTTTTATGCATTAGTTTCCTCAAACATTGCATGATTAGGTTGTGATATAACATGTGAGTTTGGGAAGTAGTTGATGAGGTAGAACCTATCGCCCTGTTATTATCAAACCCTTGGGAGTTACTTCTACGTATTGCTTATATTGCTATGCTATGCTCGTAGATGTGGTTTGGGTGAGTGAATCCATGACAGATGTGAGATTGTGAATTAATGGTTCAACATAAGGTGGAAACTTTAATACACAGCTGGGTGGATTGCTTGTCGGGCACCTGGAGAATCCAGTGTTGTCCTAGGATATCCTGGAGTACTCGTGTAATAATCCTAAGGTCCGCCACCCAGGCTCAAAGGGAGCTGAGATATTTCATGCTAGAAACTTCCATGTGCAGCCACAAGCTATTATGGGCTCTAGCATAGTTGAGTAACTTGCATGACCTCTTCCAGTGGTAGGCTTGCAGATGTAGAGGGATGTAGGTTGCTACTGTCTACCCGGGGTGAGAGCTAATGCTTCTGAAAGACTGTGTCTCGGACATCCATTTCTCAAACACCATGTAGTAGGAGAAATCCAATGGAGGAGATCGAGTCTTGTGGGGAAAAGTGCGCAAACCTCTGCAGAGTGTACAATCTAATCATGGTTAGTAGTGTCCCCGATTATGGACATCTTGAGTATCTAGTACTTGGATTATCATATGTATCTCATCACTCAAATTTAATATTGTTGGGTTGATAATTACATTTAATTGGGATTGAGTTGGAGGAACCTTCTCAATGATGTTTGAACTACCATGATAGGTAAATAAAATACATTCCTTTGTTGTAGGGAAAAATTGGCTTTCCCGAAAACTTTAACCATACAGCTTTTCCACCAGCCAAATATGCATGTAGTGATAGCATTATTCAGTTCTTGCTCTACTGTGTTATATTGCTAGCATATTCCATGTGCTGACCCATTTTTGGGTTGCAACGTATTATGTTGCAGACTTTTCAGATGAGGAGTAAGGTTCGTTAGGTCGTAGTCATGCAGCTCAGCTATGTCGTTGGAGTTGATGGACTCACTTTATCTTCCAAGCCTTCCGCTGTTATCGTATTAGATGGTCTTATGCCATATTTATTGTAATAAGTTCTCTTTTGAGACATTCGATGTAATAAGTGTGTGATTGCTACTCTGTTATAAATCCTTCGAGTACTGTATGTGTCATCATTACCGATCCAGGGATGACACTGAAGCACGGAGACTTACCGTTTGAGGTCGGGTCTCTACAACACCCCACACATGTTCATATTTGAAGGTGCACTAAATTATTGCATGCGATGATTATGGCTGGCCATAATGGTGGTATCTTAGCTGGTATCATGCACACGGGAATAGCAAACATGCTAATGTGGAAAATATTTAAAGAAGAGAGGGGGGTTAGAATAACTAGTGTTCATGCATGCATTGGTAAACACATGTTTTTGAAGAATGACAACATTAGTTGAGTACTTTTGGAGACTACAAAAACTATTCCACCACCTCTATCTTGCTAACAGTAGGTGAAATTTTTGAATCGAGCCCTTTAAACAAGAAGGGAGGTAGTAGTACTCTAATAGCTCTTGTTGTGATGACAAGATAGGACATGGCACGCACCTGGATGGAGGAACTAGTCTGCATTGTGCATTTAAGTTTTCTCTGAAGTCAATGTACCTCTACTTTCACCAAACTTATAGAAAAATGTATCAACATTCACAATGTCAAATCAATATTTTTATACTCATTATAAAACGTAGTTCTTATACTCATTATAATCAGTATTGTAGATATTGATATTTTTAGTATAAATTTGGTCAAACACTTTGCAAACGGTTGATGGAAGTAAAAAGGACCAGAGGGAGTATCATGCATGCGGAGTAGGCAAAAAATTGCTCATTTATACCCAGTCGAAGTCTCAAAGGGCGCGACCGCGCGAGGGAGGCGAAGGTCGTGGGAGGCACAACGGTTGATGGAATTAAGTGAAGTTACCCACGCACCGGCATGGCGTGCGAATACGCAGAAGCTATACCGTCAGGCCTACGATATGGGTCTAGTGACATGACATCTAGTGGGTCCCGCATAGTTCTCGAGAACTCTTTGGGGGCTTGCAGCCATTTATCCACCGGGCAAGCCAGCAACCCCACGCCGTTCCCACATCCTACTCGTCCCTGTCTTCTACTAGTACAGTACCTTACAATAGTTCGCTCCCAGTCGTCCCATCCTTTCACATTACACCAGTTCAACTTCTCCTAACCCTCCTCCAAAATCCATGGCCTCCCAAATCTTCATGGTTGCCACTGAGTACCAGGTTAGAGCCATCACCAGCGATGAGTTCATCATCATCTACACATGTGGATCCGCGATGGTGAAAGCATGCCTTGCTCGCTTCCTACGCATGTTCAATAGTTCAACGGATGAGTGGGTCGTTGGGCTAGATGTTGAGTACACCACGGTCCTACAAAGAGAGAAGGTTCTAAAGGAGGCATAGAAGAAGAAGCCCACCGTGATCCAGGTTTGCGTACATAACGTGTGCTTGGTCTACCACATATGCCATGCCGACGTTGAGTTCCAGGATTTTAAGAACTTCCTCAAGGACGAAAGAGTGAAATTCATTACTGGAGACTTTAGGAACGACAGGGATGTCCTGGGTCGGATAGGCCTCGTTGTAGGCTAGCCCTTCGATCTCTAGAAGGAAAGCCTGGTGTCCTCCTCTCAGCCTTCAATGCTGACCCTGGCAGCAGCCATGATTGATCCTTCGTACGATAAACTGAAGAAACCTCACCACGAGTTTGATCATGCATGGGAGTCGAAGACATTAGATGAATATCACATCCTGTACGCAACAATGGATGCCTACCTTTTTTAAGTATCTACAAGGTTTGGATGAAGAAGCAGAGCCCAGTGTCCGGTTCAAGCAAAGAAGCGTCGGTGAAGAGGAAGAGGAAGAGGGGCGAGGACGAAGTCGAGGACGTGGACTCGGACTCCGAGTAGGTGGCAGTGCCGTCGCTCATGCTGGTTCTACTGCAGTGTCAAGCGGACTAGTTGCTTAGTTTATTTTCAAGGGTGTGTTGTGCTGAGGCCCCAACAGAACTATGTTTATGTTCTTTCGCATTATTTGAACTTTTAAGTAGATACAATAGTACTAGTACTATGTCTTACTACTGTTCTTCTTGCAGTTGGTACTACTGCTTGTATCTTCGTGTTCCTATTGTACTTAATACATTCATACTAGTAGTATAATTTGGGTCAGTCGATTTGTCAAAGAAGTTCGACGGAGTGAAGGAAGAAGACGGCAGAGAAGCTACCCCAGTATCTATATTAGGGTGGCAGGGTGCCCATGATCTATCCTATGAGTGTTTGGTATGGAATGCAGTTCGCTGGAAAAAAATGGATCATGCCCGGGGTTAAACGGATGGAGCGGGTGGGGGAGCATGCCGGTCGCAGGCGGTTAGGCGTGTGGCGGGCTGAGAAGATGAACCGTGCATCAATTTCAGAGGTTGAAGAAGCCCTTCTAGCCATTCATGTTGCATCAAATGGCTCACAAGAGTCGACTGACCCAAATTGCTCCTTCAGATTGCAGGATCCACGTGGCATTCAAGGTCTCGAAGGTAGATTCCGTGTGTGCACCCGGTTTGCGGGCTCGACGCGCACGCGACCGGCTTCCGCCGCAACAGCCACCATGCGCGCCTCCTCCGCGCGGGCAGAGACGACAATGACACGCTAGTTCCTCCTCGCCGGCGTGCTGGAGCACGTGCTCGTCCTCCTCTTCGTACGCTGTGTGCATAGACGCGGCTCCACCAGCTGCTCGCATGCTTGGCAGCACGGCGGCATCGCGAGGAGGGACTATAGACGATGTGAGCGGGCGAGCCTTTGGCTTCATGGCACAGGGATGGCGGCGACACGGTAGTGATGGTCGAGAAATTGTTGGCCGGAGCAGGCGGGCGCCGGCATGCGCAACGGCGGCGGCATATTGATGATTGCGCGTATGGGAGCTTAGTTTAGTTTTATATAGGGTTGGTCAAACTTAAAAGAAAACCGTACTAGTACATGTAAACATTAGACTTATGCAACGCTTTTATTAGTTACCACAACCACGATACGGAATCATGTGCAAGCGCGTGAACTGCGGCCGCGCGGTCGATCGAACGGTGCGTCACTCTGTCGCGCTTGAAGGACATCCACCGAACCTTTTTGTGTGTATGAAAACAATCCCCGGATATTACTCACCTTTTTTTCCTGGAAAAGTTCTTGATGCTACAATATTTCCATATATTTGAATTTAGCTCCAGTTCGTGTTTATTTGGATTTGGACGTTTTAGGTGCGCCCTAGTTTTTTAATATTGATTTTGTGTGTGTGACTGAGAGAGAATGTGTGTATGTGTCCATATGTGTGTTGTGGCGGAAGGGCAATGTGGAGATGGTGTGCATGTGATAGAGACATAGAGAGGTGTGAATGTGCAAATGATCATGCATGAGTGAGACATAGACAGATGCCGATACGTTGTGTATACATCAGAGAACAGTCTTCTATTTTACTTGCGTGTGTGTGAGAGAGAGAGGAGCATCCATAACACAACAGCCATCTCTCTCGATTCGTCCATCCCTCGCACGATGACATGTAACACATGCATCAACGCGCACATTTCGACACCCTCACCCAGCCCCTGCCCACCTCAAGGCCCGCATATCGCTCTCTATCTGGCACGCACAATCTCTTCGTGAATACCCTATTTAGCATGTAGCTTTCCGTCACATACACACACATTTATCTCCTTAGGTTTGTTTTCTCTCAATATCTGACACACACACACACAGCACACAGCACACACACACACCCTCGCCCGAGCACACAATTGATCCCCATCCAAGGTTATATGGCGACCACTCTCGCTTGTGCTTCTCTGCACCCCAACATGGACAACACCTCAATCTTCAAAGAGGGCATCGAGGAGATCGAAGACGGCGACCACACTACGCTAGAGCATGCGGGGCCATTTGGAATCAGGATGATGTGACAATGGCTGACTGACTCCTCCCCCACCCTCTCTCTCTCTCGCACAAAATTACCAATCCCTCTCTCCCCCGCACAGATTTATCAATCCCTCAACCCACGAGATCCTTCCCCTCTCGTCCATGTTTTTCCAGCTATCTCATCAAACATGTTGTCTCTCCTCCTTCCACGTGTACAGAATCTGGATGCACGCGCATCTAACGTATATTACATGTCTCCATCTTTCTCACAGACCTAACTTCTTCCTCTCTATTTCTCTCTCTATCACTCTCTCTCTGTTTTGTTAGGTTTGTCTCCTACTCTCTCGTCCACATACATACAATCTTTCCCGCCCTATCTGCTCCATCTTCGCAAGCTCTCTCCGCACGTTTCATTCACACATTGGGATATGTTCAAAATGTTGCTTTTATAATGGCTGATGTAGAGTTATTGTTGGTTTTGTTGCATCCTACAAAGTAATAACTATGAGATGCATTTTGATTGTCATTTGACTGGGATTATGTGAGTTTGAGCATGTTGTGAAGTACTATAAACCTCGTATACATCTTGGAATTCGACAATGATTGTAACTATTCAATTGTATAGACCATTACATTCGAAGTTAGTAGTCTAATATATTTATTTCAAAATTTCAACAAATGATTAATTCCCTACATACTAAGAAAACAAATGTGTACACCCTCCATTTTTATTTAAGTCCACATATTATCATTGTTGAAAGTCAAGTTTTGTAAACTCTCAGAAAGTTTATAACAAAAAATATTTACATATAAAATAACAAATAAATACCATTAGATTCATTATTGAATGTACTTTCACATCATACATATCTGTTATGGTAAAGGTTTATATTTTTCTATAAACTTGGTCAAACTTTAGGAAGTTTGACTTCGGTCAAACCTAATATGCAGAGTTTACTAGTACTACTCGCTAGTTGCTTAGCCGAATCACCCAACACGCCACAAGGGGAGTTCAGTGAAACAAAATTTTGAGGTCGGCAGGAAAATCTCCCGTGACCCTGATTCGAGCAGTGGGAAGTTACCATCATAGCCTTTGGAACAGGCCTACGGATGACAGTTGGTAGCGGGGCTGTTTTCGTAACTTCAAGTTCAACCCTACCTAGCCAACCCCACCCCGGCACCCAGAGTAGTACACCTGAATACTCCCCATTTTCTATCCCCACCATAAAATAGACTTCTCCACGACACCACAGCCTTCATGCTCCTCCCCTTCTACATCGGCGTGCTCGTCCACCGCAGCGCATCTGCCTCATCGACGACCTCGTACGCCACACTGGAGCCGGTCCACCGTCATCGTCATACACGGAGCCTCTTCCCCGGCACCGTCTTCCACGGTCTCAGATCTGCTTCCCAGAAGCTGACGCCAAGCGTAGAAGCACCACCGTCATGGACAATGAACTGACTCCCGTTGCTGACCATGACTCACAGAGGCCGCCGCGACCATCGTTCTCCTCCTCGATTGGTAATGTGTGTATTGAATCACTTAGCAGTACATGTGCAGTTCCCATTTTGTTCATACCTACCCTTCAAATTTCCTGGGTGCTATTGTTCCCATAAAAGTAATTCGTTATAGCCTCCATTGTCCAAAAGAATATCAGCTTGTAATTGTGCGTCGCTCCTGTATCGCGTTGTTGTTGGGTAGGTTTTTCATCTGCAACCAGTAGTGTGGCAAATGATGGGAAGTTTTTTAGAACTAGCAAGATGCCCATGCGTTGCATGCATCAAGATGCATTTGTATGAGTAGTTTATCTTGTGGGAGAAAATGATGAACGAGGGAAGGCCTTATTTGCAGAAGAGGGGTGTGCGTATCCTTTTGCAAAATTTCCATTGGTTCCTTCCTATCTGTCAGATATAAATCGAACGGCCTATATTGCAGGATGGCAGGCACACCATCAACACCAACTCTGTTTTTTAATAAGAAAAAAGTAGAGAAAAAAAGTAGAGAGTAGAGAAGTAGAGATAAATATTAAATATAAAATAAATATAATAGTATAGAAGAGAAGAGAGTAGAGATAGCAGCGACGTCGAGAAAGGATTGCGCGCGGGGGAAAAAGCGGCCGGGCGTGCGCTAGTTTTGGCGCGCGGCATCTGGCGCGCTTTATAAAATCGAATGCCCTCCCACCGCTCTGTGCCTTGCCACCGCTCTCTCCCCGCTCTTTCTCGCCTCGCCGCCGCCGCGACACCATGCTGCAGCGTCGCCGGGAAACTTGGGGATGCCGCGGCGTCCGCGCGCACCCCTCCGGTGGGTTCTCCGCCGAGATCTGGTTCCACGGGATGCGCGTCGGCCTCGGCAATTTCGACACCGCCAATGAGGCCGCCCGCGCGTATGACGCGGCGGCATGGCGCCTCCGGTGGCCTCATAGAACATTGAACTTCCCCAATGTGCCGATGCGGGAGCGGGCATAGGAGCTCGCGCCTCTGCCGCGGCTTATCACCAACGAGGATCGTCGCGACAACCAGAGGCGGGAGCACCGTCTCGGCATCACCGAGATGGACGAGGAAGCCATGGCGCTGTGGCGCCAATGCTTCCCGCAGGACATCATCAACGAGTGTGAGTTCTACGCATAAAGGAGGGTGGAGAGGCATAAGAGGAGGGCAGAGCGATCCACCTATCGCGAGGACAAGCGTAGGCGAAAAGCGGACGCTCAATTCAACATGAGGCTAGGAGCAGCGTCGCCCTGGGAATCCGACGATGATCAATATCTTCACGCCTACAGTCAGACGTCGGAGGAGGACATCACCGAGGAGGAGTCGGACGACGAGGAGTAGTTGAATAATCTATTTTTTATCTATCTATGCTGAGAACTATCCTCTACTCTCTAGTCTCTACTCTCTATCTCTACTTCTCGATCTCAGCACTGTAAACGCTTTTTTAAAGCACCGCGCGTTGCGATTCTGTTGGAGATGCTCTAACATGGCAGACGAGTGCTTTAATGTTGCCCACACGATGCGCGAGTATTACTAGTAGTATATTTTTCTTGCCATGTTGAGATTTTAAAACCATGAGTGCGAACATGCAGAGGAGCAATGAAGACCAAACATGGGATATTGGGGACATCTTCAAGGAGCATGGCAAGTTAAATAGGAGCTACACTGAACCTGTAAAACGAGCTTTGGTAAGTAACACCCTTTCAATTACTTTCGTTTAGCCTCGTGTTCTTCAATGTGTATATGTTGAAGTTTCTGTTTCTCTTAAGCCTCATGTTCTTCGATGTGTAACAAGAAGATTCTTAATTGTCCAAATGCTTTCGTTTTTAGCTTGATGTAGGAAGTGGGTGTTCTCACCTTGTAGTCTATTTTTATATTTTTTTCCTTTTGAATTCACTTCTCCCAGTTCTGTTTATCTGGCTTCTACTAAGTGGATCTGGGTTGCTCTGAGTATTGATCTAAAAAAGAAGTAACTTCATGTCAGGATGCAGTTCCTGCGAGGAGGGAAGTATGGTCAACCTCGAGATCATGTTTCCAAAATGAGGCTAGATTACACACAAGGTGCTAGTTCCCTAATGATGCTGGATTACACACAAGGTGCAAATTCCCAGATGATGCTGGATTACACACAAGCGAGGTGGAGTCGTCAGTTGTTCGTGTCCTCGTGGCTCTAGTAAAGGCTGAAAGAAAGTGTGCAGAAGCCCTTGAGAATGTAGCTGAGTTCCTGAAGAAGCGAAAAGAGCAATCAGAAGCTCTCTTCACCCATGCCAAAGAAGAGATGGAAGAAGCCAGAAATAAGCTAGCAGAGGGAGAGCAGGCTAGGCGTCTCCTGCTATCTAAAACTGTTGTCAATACAAATTTTCCTTCATAGTAGCCAGGTTCAAATGTTTATCGAGTTAGCATGCCTGTTGTGATGTCCATGCATCTACTGATGTGGCACAAAATATATTTTTTTGGGTCATGTAATAACAGAAATTACTTTCCGAACAATAACAGATGAAGCATTGGACACGGTATAGTTCACGCGCAAGCCCGACATTCCAAGTTCAACTTCCACATCAAACTCATGTTCACAGATATCTGCACATTCATACATAATGTCCACAACCATGATTCACTTCAAAGCCAAAAAATATGAGGAGAGTTATGAATAAAGAAAAACCACTAGTTCCTGCTACCAGTGCGAGCACAACAAGTCAAGACCATGCGTAATTAATTATATTTTGGTCATTTTTTGTGTTCTAAAATGTCGGCCAGGTTGTGGAAGGACGTGTTGCCGGCACACGCGAGGATTCAATGAAGGCAGGCGGGGTAGTCTGAAGCCGTTTTCATGCAGCGAGGAGGCGTGTTCAGCCGGCCCTGCAGCAAGTGGGGCCCTATTGGCCGGCGCACTGGTTCAATGCCTGCACTATGAGAGGTCACATCTGTGTCAGAGAAATCACTCCCTCTAGTCCTTTTTTGTTTGGGTATAACAAAATCTCGTTTTCCATTCACATTTTACAAGTAAAATTCGTGGACAAACATTGACCCAAAAATACGATGGGGACTAGTAAACCAGAACGGAGGTAGTAGTTTTTTTTAATCAAAGAAGGGTTTCCCCCTTCCGATTTTTATTACTGACAACCAACATCTAAATCTAAACCATAGTATTTGCCCTAGAACTACAAGGTTCAACATCTCGCAACATAAACCCATACAACCATACGCCAAGGAGGTACGTATTACTATGAATTCCATTTTCGCTCCATACCAATCGTTCTAAAAACTACTTAGTACTTATAACGCGCCATTGAAAATCGGAACTCTTAACCACGATAAAAATGATATTTTAAACGTGGCTACTCGATCTGTGGCAACTGGTGAGGCACCGCCTCCAAGTCGTTCATCTGTGGTCCCGACCATCAACTCCTACGGATCAAATTATCACGCGAGCTGACTATTCCTACAAAGGTGCGCTCCACCACATACCCGGTACCCGCGAATGCAGCAATCGTGCATCTAGGGTTTAGGGTTTATTTGTTAACATTGCCTTTACGTAACACTCATGTGTGCGATACAGCGAGAGACCGACTGCGTGCGTGCGCCTCTTCTCTTTGTATATGTACTCCACCGTTTGTTTGGTGTCCAAAAAATTATAATAACTACTAGCAATGTGCCAATGTGTTGCCACACGATCAGAGTAGATTAATACATATTTATTGATTTTTTAGAAAAAAGTCTAGTTTTGAAATACATATATCACTAAAAATATGTTATGTTTCACTCAAAATATTTTCCTTTGGCGGTTTTGATGAGATAAGGGAGGAATGTTGTTGGTTTCAAGATTCGAGAAGTGGTATGTGTCTAATTTCTACTCTTACTAGCAAGATGCCCGTGCGTTGCACGGAACATCAAGATCTCGTGGGAGAAAAGGATGAATGAGGGAAGGCCTTATCTGCAAATGTGGAGAGGAGTGCAAGTAAATTTCCATAGTTTCCTTCCTATCCGTCAGATATAAATCAAACGGCCTATATTGCAGGATGGCAGGACCACCATCATCACCAACTCTATTTTTTATCCCTACTCTTATAAAAAGCATAGTCGGTGATGATCGTGTGCCTGCCATCCTGCAATATAGGCCGTGCGATCTATATCTGACGGATAGGAAGGAAACTATGGCAATTTTGCAAAAAGATACCCACACCCCTCTCCACACTTGCAAATAAGGCCTACCCTTGTTCATCCTTTTCTCCCACAAGATAAACTACTCATACAAATGCATCTTGATGTTCTGTGCAACGCATGGGCATCTTGCTCGTTGTTGCAAAAAGCCCATGTGTGAGAGAGAGAGGGAGAGAGGAGGAGGATAGATTGCATGTGTGACAAAGACACAAAGAGTGTGTGTGCGAGAGGTATCAGCTTAAAATGAGGCGAGAGTGTGTGTGTGCACGATCGAGAGGGCGTGTCTCCAGAAGGGAAGAAAAATCTACATAGATACAAGGAGAGAGAGAGAGAGACATGTATGCGATAGTGGAAGCATGAGTGTGCAGGTGTATAAACCTATCTAGAGGCTAGTCGATAAATGTTTGTGAGAGAAATATGAGTCGGGGGTGCGAAAGCGAGAGTTTGGTGAGAGAGAGAGAGATGGTAGTCGGGAAGGGGAGTGGAAGCAGGAGTTGTGAGAGAAAGAGAGAGAGGGGGGAGTTTGTCTGATTGGTAAACAAATGAATAATGTCATTCTGGGATGGAGATGAAAAGGAGACCGCAACAAATGTTGTGTCTACAGGAGAGAGAGAGAGAGTAATTTTAGTGGTATGATTCATATCTAGAGACATATAGGGTGTGAGAGAGAATCCCATAGAGAGAAAGAAAAAGTTAAATACAGGTGGAGGCTGTGTGAAAAAGAAAGCTCAAGTACCTAGTGATACGAGAGAACGGTAGAGACATGAGAGATAATGAAAACCGTGTAATGTATAATTATAGGGAGAGTGTGACACTTCTCAAGGGAGACGTCGAGAGACCATGTTTGCGGGGATAGGAGAAACATGAAGTGAGCGTGCGGGTGAGTTGGAGAAAAGAGAGTGATAGCTACATGAAGGAGCATGCATGCGAGAGAGATGGGTGTGAAAGGAGTGAACATAAAAGGGATTCAAATATTTGAATTCGAGATGATGATACATGTAATCCATACTCAAACCAAAATTGATCTATCAAACATGCATACTCATATGAATTCACGTGCATATATGTTATTTAATATGTAGATATTACTGATCCATACATATTAGTAGGACATATTTTGGTTTAATTTTTTGAATTCAACCATATGATTTTGAGATCATTGTATTTGTAAATCATATTATACATATAAAAGAGTAGAATTCTTTGTTGTGCTTTTGAAAGTATATATAAAAGAATGATCTCTATAGAATTTTATTCCAATCGAAAATGGATCCCGCCTGAAAAAAATAGAATACAAATGGGATTCAAATTGAGTTGGCACAGTAAACATGCATTCTGCAAAATTTGAACGAAGCGGGGAAAGTTGCAGTAACCGCCCGAAACCAAAATCTGCAAGATGGAAATTACTACTGCCTATCCCTGCCACGCAAAGCCTATCTGCTCGATTTCTGTAGGTTTCGATAGGGGTAGGTTTGTAATTTCACTCAAACGTGAAATAACCGCCTCTCACCCGGATTCATACACGGTGGGCGCCAAAACACAGTGTGTCCTCGGCCGAAATCGACTCCCACCCCAATTCATACACGATGGGCGCCAAAAACAAACTCTCGCCGGCAAATATTCGGTGTATGCGAGATTCCCGCCCTATCCCCAACCGACTAATATTGCTGTGATGTAGGAAATTTGGAACGGGGGCTAAGTTTGTAAATTTTCTCGCATTTGAGACAAGCGCGCCCTGAAGACATGGTTCCCCCTTCCTCTCCACCTCCATTTCCACATTCGTACTCCGTGCGTGCCAAAACACCCTCTCCACCCCAGCCTCCTCCGTCCGCCACCCCATCCACCGCCATCCTCCTCCACCATGCCGGAGCTAATACCCCGACGCCGCCGTCCATTACAAGAGATCGACCTCTCTCATCCACAGCTTCGGACCGAGATCCTTGCATCCTGTCCTCTTGCTTCATCCTCGTCGTCGTCCACCTTGCCGGCGCCGCTCCTACGACTGTCTTGTCCACCGCGCCCCGCCGTCACCGTCTACCCTCCTAGATCTGCTTCCACACTGCTGATAGCCATCGCTACCGCAACACCGTCAAATTCTCAGCAGATGCATACACGGCACCACACTAGAGGCGGTACTCTTTCGTATCTGCTCAACTTATTTATCACAGCAAGAAAATAGATCGTCACTGCTTTACTCTCATTTCTGGTCCATCACTTACTTGCTAGTTGAAAGCAAACATTGGTTGCGAAGTTCCCTTTGTCTGGTTTGCACCTTCAAATCCGCCATGGCACGCTCAACACTATACTCCCAATGCTTATGGTTTTCCCCTTTTATATTCCACACTAGTTAAATCACAGTAGACTAAATTTCAAAATCGGGCCAGTCGATTTTTCAGAGCTCGCCGGTGCGAATGAAGGGGCTTGAGTGGGGATGGTGGTTGTGGGGGGCGGTGGTGGGGCCTCGCCAAACAAAGAATACTCAATGCGGGTGGGGCGGGGTGGGGGTGGTGGAGGAACACAGGCGGTGGGGGCTGGTGGTCCGGCCGGCAGCCCGTGCGGTGTTCTATATGGGAAGAATCAGAGACGAGGAAGAAGAAGGGTTAGGAGATGTAGGATCTTCATCCAACCGTCTGAAATGGTCGACTGACCCAAATGACAAAATTCACGCGACTTGCATGCAGACATGCCTTTATATTCAGTACCATCATTGTACCTACTTAGCACTGCTCCTGAATCCATCAAGCTAAACAATGTGCCGCTCATAATTCCAAACTTGTTGCTCAAGTACGAATCTAATATGATGCTGATATTACTAAAATAGATAACATTTAATTGGTCAGCTAATGTTCCTACTTTACTTTCGAAAAAGCACATGCACCACATATAGAGAGACAGCAGGGAGTTGCTTTCTTACTGCGCTCTGGTTCATCATGTGTGGGCACTACGCAACGAAAATTTTATTATCCAAAATCTGCTTGCTCTTCTTTAGCATGTTCCTCTTCCGTTCTTCTTTAATAAGTACTCTCTCCGTTCCTAAATACAAGTCTTTGTATAGATTCCACCATGGACTACATATGGAGCAAAATGAGTGAATCTACACTCTAAAATGTATCTGGATACATCTGTATGTGATCCATAGTGGAAATCTCTACCAAGACTTATATTTTGGAACGGAGGGAGTATGATAGTAGTACAGTATGTTCCTTGTAGTGAAGATGAGCAGGGACATTTGCAATGTAGAGGTCTATACGGTCGGTTATGATGGACACTTTAAACTCTTCGGGCCTCTTTGATTCGTAGGATTTTGTAAACATGGGAATAGGATTTATAGTGGCTTGCCCACTTGAATCCTATAAGAATAGCAAGGAAATGCGGGGAACTATGTCGCCTTTGAGAGTTACACTAATATTAACAGTACCGCACCTATAGTTGAAGAGAGCTGGTATCCGAAGCCTTTCTAGCCGTACCGGCAATACTAGCACATATATTCCAGCAAGTTCCACTTTGCTGATTTTACTCTGATGCTTACGGTTCTCCCGTTATATCTACACTATGATCTGTGTAGCTCCTTTGTGTCGCACTAGCAGCAGTCCACTCTTGAAGCTAAACCCCGCAATGACATACAAAATTGGCACCAAGGCATTGAGTGCCATTCTGGATGCAATAAAACTCATACGCTCCCCACCTGTTGATTCTTGTTCAGAATATGATCCTAATGACTATTCTAACATTGAGGAGTCAAAGGCAGATGGCCTGTCCTGTTCACCCATCAAGGTGCCTGTTCTAATTTGGCAAGGTTTTATTGATTGCGTGTATCTTGCATATGTTGTCTTGCATTTCTTCTACTTTGTTGCACCGCCATCTGCTTAGTTTACTCATCATATATGTCGAGATGCCGTGCCCATCCATTATCAATACATATTCCATCTGTCATCATACCATGTTTTTCCACTCAAATGCTGTTCTTGTGCATCAGACATCAAAAAGGAAGAGGGTGATTGCCGAACCTAAAGGAGCACCAACAAAGTCCTTGAAAAATGTGGTGGTGCCGGAGAAATTAGACAGCACCCCACTTATATTGGTTGTACAACCAGTGACACAAAACATAGGACCGACTCCAGCAGACTATACCCATACTTCACTGGCCACACCACTAGCCCCACCACACAGGACCTGCACTCCAGCAAAAGGTATACCAATTTCAGTTGCCATAGCACCAGCCACACCACAGAAAAATCCCACTCCAGCAAAAAGTACAGCAAGTCCACCGGCCGAAGACCTATCCCAACTGCAGAGATGGCCAATTCCTGCAGATTGGAACCCCATTCCAGTTATTCCCAGTTTAAAAGACAATGCTTTCAATGTTGTTAGGGACTACGTGCATATATTCCCATCATGGGAAAATTATAGTGAAGACAAACACCATTTTCACATCTTCCTGTCCAACTTACGTGTAAGTGCTATTATTCATGGTTATTATTTTCCTGTTTTCTGCTTATTGAACACATCAATGGTTTACATTACATTGTTGTAAGTGGGCGAGGGTCAATCTGGATAGTCATGACGAGCAAAGCTTGCTTGTGCTTTTCAAGGAAGCATTGCAGCAGTATCGGTGTTACCTGAGGAAATCACACTTTGATGGAAAGTCTGTAAACGAATTTCTGGTGAAGTCTCCTGTGCTAAATTTAGAAGACATTGAATGGAAAAACCTTGTTATGCACTGGCCTTTTTCCCAGGATGAGGTACTGTCTATGAAATCACATGACAATTTGAACTTCTACTTTTCCATATGTGCCTTACGGATCTTTTTTGCAGGAAATCTGCTCGAAGAAGAATTACGGTTTGAAAAGAACGACATGATATCGCAAATATGATGCCCGCTGCTTTGCTCTTGTTAGTACATGTTGTCTTGTATCACTGTACTTGCCAACATACCTGGTTCATTATGTGACAGTAGTATGCATGATAGCTTGCTTATCAATTGTTCGCTCCAAATTATTTGATTTGTATAAATGGTTACATTAGTGTAGAATATATCCAATGCCAATGAAATTTTTTAGCTCTGCATTGTTCTTGTAAGTACTTGTTGTCCTTTATCAGTGTACTTATATTGACAGGTAGTTGTTCATGTACCATCACTCGCAACTTATTTTCCTTTGCTCTCCATTTTCTACACAACAGATCTATATTTACTCTTACCATAAGGTTGGATAACACCGATGGTACTGAATAAGTTTAGCTGTGCATTGCTCTTGGCTATACCTTTTTCCTGTACCGTTGTACTTACAATTATAGCTACTTGGTTATGTAGCATCACTCTTCATCTTATCTTAAATATTCTGCATTTTTTCTTATATTATCACATCTATATTTACTCTTAACAAAATGTTGAATAAAGGCAATGCTTATGAAGAAGATTCTATGGTAAACTTCTTGAATTGCCCCCCCCCCCCGTCAGCATGGACAAGGGCTTTATAGAGCCTGTCTTCACCAATAATGTAAGTTTGTCCTTCTCAAGCCTTCAAACTTTGTTGTGTATATTTGGTTAGGCATGACTGCAACAGCTGTTTATTTTGGTGTTTGCATCAAATTGCATGTTTAAAGTTTATTATGTAGTTCATAAACAAAAGTTTGTCCTTCTCAATTTAAGTTTTCAGTTGTACAACCAAGTTCGTTCTTCATACCATGTAAATTAAACTATACAGAGCAAGTGATCTTCTTTTGCACTGCATGTATGCTTCTGTTCTTGATCCATAATCCAGTGGTGTGGTGAACCTACCCACTACAGCACATTGTCATATTCTGTAATGTCTTAACTATGAACAATGTCATATCATTCTACTATTATTTAAACCGTCTCTTTATTTGCCAATCTGAAATGGGATGATTTGATAGCACACTAACCATTGATACTTATGAGTTCTTGATCTTTAATCGAGTGGTGCCGTGAAGCTTCCAACTCCTTCACAATGTCATTTCCTACCATGTCTTGACCTGAACAATACCATATTGTGTTAATGCAGTTTTAAACTTTGTCACTTTATTCGTCAGTAAGAAATGTGATGAATTGTCAGCACTGATACTTTTATGTGCAAAACCTATCATCTATCTGCTTGTTTATCTTTCAGAGTGAGGAGGATATATGTGTTAAACAAGCGTAGTCTCATCAGCTTGCTCAGCTGCTTGCGCTGCAGCTCCCCAGCAGGGCTAACCTTTCTTGAACTCTATTGAAGTGTTGTTGGTTTTGTATATTATTTTGTCGGCGTGTTTAGTTGCACTGGTGGCGATCTTTGATGCCCAGTGTATGTAATCTGTTGTCTGCTTGTGCTTTATTATCATAGTGGCGAACTTTGATGCCCAGTGGATTTAATATGCCGTAATTTCTTTATTTTATAGTCTAGGTTTTTTCTTATTCACGATGCTGCAGTTATTTTACTGTATATATATCATGTCTTCACAGTAAACCGGCCAAACCGTAAAATTACGGTACATAATCGGGCCATCATGCAATCACGATGTATGATCCGCATCATGGCCCCGTCATCTTGGTCCATTAAAAGGGCTAAATGTAAACTGGCCCACTAGTAGATTCGGGCCTTTAATAGGCCGAGTAAACCGCCGACCCTCTTTTCACAAGAAAATTCAATGAGCTTTTAGGAGGCTGAGAAGTAGGTTGGGTCTGAAACGTGCCGAACAGCTCATGGGCCGGTAGCAACCCGAAATGGACCCCAGCCCATGATTGTGCCAATCAAATCACGGGCTTTTAGCAGGCCAAAATTGTCTCGGTACTTGTTTGGCCCAATTAGATTATCGGCTGCGAGCAGGCCGGATGCAAACCGGGCCGTAGCTAGGCCCAACTATATGACGGGATTTTAACAGGCCGAAATTAATATAGGGCCGAAATGTTAAACGGGCCCTTAACAGGCCAAAACTAATATCAGGCCGAATTACTAAATGGGCCTTTAGAAAGTGGCCCCAAAAGCATAGCGTCCAGTTGACGGGTCGAATCTGATATGGGCCATAATTTAGCCCAAAGCCTCTTACAGGGCCAAACCTAATCTGGGCCGTAATTTGGCACAGAACATGGAGGCTTTTAACGGGCCGGATCTCATATGGGCCATTGTTAGGCCAGAACGTGGCAGGCCATTAATGGAACGGATCAAATATGGGCCGGCATTTGGCCCAAAAACTGGCAGCCAGTTAATGGGCCGACCTACTAGGGTCATCAAAATCTTGTGGGCCTACAGCTGGGCCGGCCCATTAATGTCGGTGAAATCTCGTGGGCCTTTAGCTAGGCCGACCCATTTTGGTCCACAAAAATCTTGTGGGCCTTCACCTGGGTCGGTCCATTATGGCCCGCAAAAATCTTGTGGACCTTTACCTGGGTCAGCCCATTATGGCCCGCAAAATCTTGTGGGCCTTTAACTGGGCTAGCCCATTATGGTCCGCAAAATCTCGTGGGCCTTTAGCTGGGCCGGCCCATTATGGTCCGCAAAATATTGCGGGCCTTTAGTTGGGCTGCCCATTTAAACTTTATGGGCCACTTTTGGGCTGATCCACATGTCAACATATCATAGGCGCATCTCGCCCATTGGATGAGTGACACCTGTGCCAACGCGGAGCCCACACATGTTTCCTCCAGCCAATGATGATTTTACATGTGGAAAATCCCCATTGGTCCGGGCTGTTAACGGGTTAAAAGGTCCAAAACCGGACCCGATAGCTTAACAGTGTTCCGTTACGATGGATGCCACGTGTCGGTCACCCTTGACGAAAGCACTTCTGTGACGCGCGATTTATCATCATGGAAGTGGGCACTTCCGTGATGATAATTTTGGTAATGTCATGGAACACTTCTACGATATCACAGGTTTGACTATCTTGATTCTATCATAAAATCGTCATGGATGTACATGCATGACAAAAAACGCGACCTACTGTGACAAACACGTATCATCACGGAAGTGTATTTTTTTGTAGTGTTCGGCGAGCTAGGCTTTGAGATCATGGTGAGAGTGTGAACTAGGGGGAGAGAGATCTTCGTGCGCACCCTAGATTTCGAACCTCAAGGGTTTTGCCAGAACCCGTAATCTGACAGTACTATAATTTTTGATTGTTCCATGCTGCTATGTTATCATTCCTAGATGTTTTAAAATCATTTTATAGCAACTTTATATCATTTTTTGGGACTAACCTATTGACATAGTGCCCAGTGCCAGTTGCTATTTTTTGCTTGTTTTTTACTTTGAAGAATATCCCTATCAAATGGAGTCCAAATGCAGCAGAACTTTTTGGAGATTTTTTTGGACCAGAAGACAAGTTGGGAGCCAAGGAAGCATCTGGGGACGGCCCGTGGGGCCCACAAGACACTAGGTCGCGCTAGAGGCCCCTGGCGCGCCCTGATGGGGTATGGGGCCCATGGGGGTCTCCTGCACCACCTCTCAGCTCAATAAATACCCAAATATTCCAGAAACCCTAGGGGAGTGCTCGGAACACAATTAAAGCCGCCACAAGTTCCAGAACAACGAGATCCAATCTAGAGCCCTATTATGGCACTCTGCTGGAAGGGAACGCGATCATGGAGGGGTTCATCATCCTTATTGGTGCTCCGTCGATGATGCGTGAGTAGTTCACCATAGATCTACGGGTCTGTAGGTAGTAGCTAGATGTCTTATTCTTCTTTTTTGATTCTCAATACAATGGTCTCTCGGAGATCTATTTGATGTAATGACTTTTTGCGGTGTGTTTGTTGGGATCCGATGAAGTTTGAGTTTATGATCAGATTTTTATCCATGAGTAGTATTTGAGTTTTCTTCTCTTATATGCATGATCTTTATAGCCTCGTATGTCTTCTCTGAATCTTTGGTTTAGTTAGGCAAACTAGATTGGTTTTTCTTGCAATAGGAAGAGGTGCTTTGTGATGGGTTCGATCTTGCGGTGTGCTCACCTAGTGACAGAAGGGGTAGCGAGGCATGCATGTATCATTGCTATTAAGGATAAAAATATGGGATATATTCCTACATAAATAGATCTTGTCTACATCATATCATCATTCTTATTGCATTACTCCATTTCTCCATGAACTTAATACACTAGACGCATGCTGGATATCGGTCGATGTGTGGAGTAATAGTAGTAGATGCAGGCACGAGTCGGTCTACTAATCTTGGATGTGATGCCTATATACATGATCATTCCTTGGATACTGTCATAATTATTTGTTTTTCTATCAATTTCCCAACAATAATTTGTTTATCCACCGTGTGCTATTTTCTTGAGAGAAGCCACTAGTGAAGTCTACAGCCCCTGGGTCTATCTTTTATCATATTTGCTTTCCAATCTATATTTTGCCATATTTGTTTTCAGATCTATTATTACAAAAACCCAAAAATACCTTGTTGTACCTTTATTTATTTATTTATTTATTTTATTTCACATTTTATTCAGATCTATTTATCCAATCTACTACAAATTAATCTATCTTTTTACCGAGGAGGGATTGACAACCCCTCTTATGTGTCGGGTTGCAAGTATTCGTTCTTTGTGTGCAGATACCATTTACATAGTGTTTCTTGGTTCTCCTACTAGGTTGATACCTTGGTTTCACAACTGAGGAAAATACTTACCGTAGCTGTGCTACATCATCCCTTACTCTTTGGGGAAATATGGACGCAGTCTCTAGCCACGTCAAAGGAATTTCTAGCGCCGTTGCCGGGGAGACATCATCAACATCTATCAGGTTCCTAAACACAAATCTCATCTCCTTGCAATTTACATTATTTTCCATTGTCCTCTCGTTTTGATCTCCCCCACTTCACAAAAATATTTTCATTTTTATTCACCTTCTTTTTGTTTGCCTTTTTCTTGTTTGATATTTTGTTTGCTTGTGTAGCCATGTGCCTTCTATATGCTTGCACCTTCACTTGCTATAACTCTGTTGATATGGATCCCCATCCACTTGCTAATCTTTCTAAAAGATCCAATCATGATGAACCAATTGCTAGTGAGTTGAGTGCATTAGATTATCTTTATGAAGGTTTGCTGAGATTCGTGAATCTAAAAATTGTGATGAAGAAATTTATGAAGTGATTCATGATAGCTCCTTGAATGAAAAGCATGATTGCAATGATTTTACTACAAATTCTATTAATTTCAATTGTGCTAATAATATGAAAACCCTAACCTTGGGGATGCTAATTTTGCTATGCCCGCTACTTATTGTAGTGATCATGATTGGGGTGATTCTTCTTATGATCTTGAAAATTTATTTAAGCCTCATGATGAATATGATATTGATAATAATGTTTGCAATAATATTTAAAGTGGGTTTGGAGAGGTCATGGCTTTAGTTGATGTTGATCCCACTATCCTGGAAGATTATAAAACTTTTATGAATGTGGATCATGAAGAGAAAATTTTATATGATAGCTCTATATGTTGAATTTGATGGTTGTAGAAATTTTCATGTTACTAATTTATCGCTCGTTATGTTGAGATTGCTATTGTTTCTTTCTTCTTCCTTGCATATGCTTTATATTTTTGTCTTGATAATTTGTTTGCTTATAAAATCACTATGCAATAGAAGCATGTTAGACTTAAATGTGTTTTTCACATGTATTATGATGCTATCTTTGTGTTTCAATTCTTGTCTTTCATGCGAGCATCATCAAAATTTTTGATGCCTAGCTAGGGGCGTGAAACGACAGCGCTTGTTGGGAGGCAACCCCAGGAATAAAATATTTTTTCTATTTTTCTTCCTATTTTTGTTTGTTCACACAATTATTCTACTCTTATGATTGTGTTTTTATGTTTTAGTTAGTGTTTGTGCCAGGTAAATCCTTTGGGATCATGTTTGGTGATAGTTGATTTGATCTTGTTAAAAAACAGAAACTTTTGCATACAGTAACAGAATTGTTTAAATTCACAGAAGCGACAAAAAATTCTGAACTTTTTACACAAGGTTGATATAAAAATTTATTACATTTTCCTAATTTTTCAGAATGTTTGGAGTTACAGAAGTATGCTTAGAGTTCAGATTACAACAGACTATTCTGTTTTTGACAGATTCTGTTTTCGTTGCATTGTGTGCTTATTTTAATGAATCTATGGATTGTATTGGCGAGTATAAGCCATGGAAAAGTTAGAATATAGTAGGTATAATGAAATATGAATGGGCTTGGGATAGTACTTAGAGTGGTGATTTTCTTTATTATACTAACCGATCTCATGAAGGTTTTGTTAAGTTTTGTGTGATTGAAGTTTTAAGGTTTTGTGTGAGATCACGATGGAAGAAAGAATAAGGAGTGAAAAGAGCCTAAGCTTGGGGATGCCCATGGCACCCTGATAACCCACAAGTATAGGGGATCAATTGTAGCCACTTTCGATAAGTAAGAGTGTCGAACCCAACGAGGAGCTAAAGGTAGAACAAATATTCCCTCAAGTTCTATCGACCACCGATACAACTCTACACAGGCTTGACGTACTTTGTAGGTGTTGTTGGATAGGTTTGCAAAAATATAAAGTGCACGTAAATAAAAAGTAGGGGCTGTTTAGGTAAAGAAGCAATAAATTTAGTATAGAGAGTGTGTAAAATTGGTGGTAGGAGTTGCGAAATTGTCCCTAAGCAATTGACTACTTTACTAGACCGATAGCAAGTTTTATGTGGGAGAGGCCACTGCTAGCATGTCATCCCTAACTTGGAATTCTATGCACTTATGATTGGAACTATTAGCAAGCGTCCGCAACTACTGACGTTCATTAAGGTAAGACCCAACCATAGCTTTAAGATATATTGGCCCCCCTTCAATCCCGTATGCATCAATTTCTATGCTAGGTTGAAGCTTCTGTCACTCTTGCCCTCCAATACATAGTCCTATAAACATACGACTAACCCTATGGTGTGATCCACGCGCGCGCTCATATGATGGGCACCAGAGGACATCAACATAACCACAAGTAAATTAAACCAATCATCGCAATTCATAAATTACCGATAGGACAACGAAAATCTATTCAGACATCATAGGATGGCAACACATCATTGGATAATAATATGAAGCATAAAGCACCATGTTCAAGTAGAGGGTACATCGGGTTGCGGGAGAGTGGACCGCTATATATAGAGGGGGGAAGGTGATGGAGATGTGGGTGAAGATGGCGGAGGTGTTGGTGTAGATTGCGGTGATGATGATGGCCCCCGGCGGCGTTCCAGCGCCACCGGAAGCGAGGGGGAGAGAGACCCCCTTCTTATTCTTCTTCCTTGACCTTCTCCCTAGATGGGAGAAGGGTTTCCCCTCTGGTCCATGGTCTCCATGGCGTGGGAGGGGCGAGAGCCCCTCCGAGATTGGATCTGCCTCACTGTCTCTCTCTGTTTCTGCCTTCTAGGATTCTGCCCTTTCACCGTTTCTTATATATCTGGAGATCCGTAACTCCGATTGGATTGAAACCTTCACCCAGATTTTTCTCCGAAAATTAGCTTTCTTGCGGCCAAAGAAGAGCAGCAACCGCCTTACGGGGGGCCCACGAGGGTCAGGGGCGTGCCCAAGGGGGGCAGGCGCGCCCCCTGCCTTGTGGCCCCCTCGGGCACCGTCTCGCGTTGATTCTTCGTCCCATATTTCACAAATATTCCAAAATTATTCTCCGTCCGTTTTTATCCCATTTGGACTCCATTTGATATGGATTTTCTACAAAACGAAAAACATGCAACAAACAGGAACTGGCACTGGGCGCTGGATCAATATGTTAGTCCCAAAATAGTATAAAAAGTTGGCAAAAGTATATGAAAGTTGTAGAATATTGGCATGGAACAATCAAAAATTATAGATACAACAGAGACGTTTCAGCATCCCCAAGCTTAATTCATGCTCGTCCTTGAGTAGGTAAATGATAAAAAAAGATAATTTTTGATGTGGAATGCTACCTAGCATAATCTTGATCACATATCTAATCATGGCATGAATATTAAGACACGAGTGAATCAAAGAAATAGTCTATCATTTGACATTAAGACAATAATACTTCAAGCATACTAACCAAGCAATTATGTCTTATCAAAATAACATAGCCAAAGAATGCTCATCCCTACAAAATCATATAGTCTGGCTGTGCTCCATCTTCACCACACAAAGCATTCAAATCATGCACAACCCCGATGACAAGCCGAGCAATTGGTTCATACTTTTAACGCGCTTCAGCCTTTTCAACCCTCACACGATACATGAGCGCAAGCCATGGACATAGCACTATGGGTGGAATAGAATATGATGATTGAGGTTTGTGTGAAGAAGGAAAAAAAGGAGAAAGTCTCACATCGACGCGGCTAATCAACAGGCTATGGAGATGCCCATCAATTGATGTCAATGTGAGGAGTAGGGATTGCCATGCAACAGATGCATTAAGAGCTATAAGTGTATGAATCTCAAACTGGAAACTAAGTGGGTGTGCATCCAACTTGCTTGCTCATGAAGACCTCGGGCATTTGAGGAAGCCCATCATCGGAATATACAAGCCAAGTTCTAAAATGAAAATTCCCACTATTATATAAAAGTGATAACTCAAGAGACTCTCTATATGAAGAACATGGTGCTACTCTAAAGCACAAGTGTGTTAAAAGGATAGTAACATTGCCCCTTCTCTCTTTTTCTCTCATTTTTTGTTTTTCTTTTTCTATTTTTTTGGTGGGCTTCTTTGGCCTCTTTTATTTATTTTTAAAGTCCGGAGTCTCATCCCGACTTGTGGGGGAATCATAGTCTCCATCATCCTTTCCTCACTGGGGTAATGCTCTAATAATGATGATCATCACACTTTCATTTACTTACAACTCAATATTACAACTTGATTCTAGAACAAAGATACGACTCTATATGAATGCTTCCGGTGGTGTACTGGGATGTGCAATGATCTAGCGTAGCAATGACATAAGAAACGAACAAGCCATGAAAACATCATGCTAGCTATCTTACGATCGTGGAACGCAATATGACAATAAATGCTCAAGTCATGTATATGATGATGATGGAAGTTGCATGGCAATATATCTCGGAGTGGCTATGGAAATGCCATGATAGGTAGGTATGGTGGCTGTTTTGAGGAAGATATAAGGAGGTTTATGTGTGATAGAGCGTATCGTATCATGGGGTTTGGATGCATTGGCGAAGTTTGCACCAACTCTCGAGGTGAGAAAGGGCAATGCACAGTACCGAAGAGGCTAGCAATGATGGAAGGGTGAGAGTGCGTATAATCCATGGACTCACATTAGTCATAAAGAACTCATATACTTATTGCAAAAGTTTATTAGCCATCGAAGCAAAGTACTACTACACATGCCCCTAGGGGGATAGATTGGTAGGAAAAGACCATCGCTTGTCCCCGACCGCCACTCATAAGGAAGACAATCAATAAATACCTCATGCTCCAACTTTGTTACATAATGGTTCACCATACATGCATGCTACATGCAAACCGCAAAACAAGTATTTCTCAATTTCAAAATTAGTCAACTATCACGACTCTAATATCACCACCTTTATATCACAAAACTATTGCAAGGAATCAAACATACCATATTCAGTGATCTACAAGTTTTATGTAGGATTTTATGACTAACCATGTGAATGACCAATTCATGTCAACTCTCTAAATAGATATAAGTGAAGCAAGAGAGTTTAATTCTTTCTACAAAAGATATGCACATGCTCTAACAAATATAAGTGAAGCAAAAGAGCATTCTACAAATGGTGGTTTTCTATGTGAAGAGAAACAGGCAATCCAAACTTCAAATGATATAAGCGAAGCACATGAAGCATTCTATAAATCCGTACTCAAAAGATTTAAGTGAAGTGCAAAGAGCATAATATAAGTCAACCAAGGACTATCTCATACCAGCATGGTGCATAAAAGAAAAAAGAAAACTAAATGCAAAAGATGCTCCAAGATTTGCACATATCGCATGAACGAAACGAATCCGAAAACATACCGATACTTGTTGAAGAAAGATGGGATGCCTTCCAGGGCATCCCCAAACTTAGACGCTTTAGTCTCCTTGAATATTTAATTGGGGTGCCTTGGGCATCCCCAAGCTTGAGCTCTTGTCTCTCCTCCTTATCCTCACATCGAGACATCCTCGATCTTCGAACACTTCATCCACACAAAACTCAACAGAAAGCTCGGTAAGATCCGTTAGTATAATGAAGAAAATAACTACTCTAAGTACTGTTGCAAACCAATTAATATTTTATTTTTGCATTATAGCTACTGTAATATAACTTTTCATGGCTTAATCCACTGATATAAATCGATAGTTTCATCAAAACAAGCAAACTATGCATAAAAAACAGAATCTGTCTTAAACAGGACAGTCTGTAGTAATCTGAACATTCACCATACTTCTGGTACTCCACAAATTCTACAAAACTTAGTAACAATAAACAATTTGTATAGAAAGACAGTGCAAAAAGTTTCAGAACCGTTTGACGTTCCAGTAAAAATTGTAAAATCGCGCACTACAGCCAAAGTTTCTGTCCTGCACCGCACAAACCAACAAGCATTGTAAACATCCTAAAGGCAAACCTTGGCACATTATTTTTATTTTTAAGCCTTATAAAAGCACAGAACAGAAATAAATGACTCTTTGAAACTTCCGGGTTGTCTCCCTGGCAGCGCTTTCTTTAAAGCCATTAAGCTAGGCATATAGTGCTCAAGTAATGGATCCACCCAGATCCCAAGGTATATCAAAGCCAATTTTAATTAACAATGATTTTTAATTTAGTAGTGAGCACAAAGTAACATATATCAAGTAATGACGAAGTCTAACTATCTTCCTATGCATTGACATGTCATACTCTCTTCAAAAAATAATAATTTGACATGCAATTTAAATTTCATTTTGACTTTTGTTTTTATCAAGTGATAATTAGCTTAGCAAAAAGGTGACGACATGGCATCGTTATCATGGGTTCACTATAGCTGATCATCAGGGGTGTCACAGGTGGGCACTCAATTCTGTTTGTCGAGTGAATGGCGGGTCGTCACTAGCCATGCTAGCAGGCCCGACAAGCGCACGACTATGCAATTCAATGAGCCGATAGTTTAGCCAAGTACTGTCTTTCTCTTGATTTGGGACGCCATGTTTGGTTGACCAAATCAGCACTATTATTCGAGTTGTATCCTACTACATGTGAACTTTGATCCATAAATCTTAGATTTACCCTAGAAAAACAGCATACTACCAACAATTAGGACTACTAGCACATGATCAATAGGATGAGTTATTCTCTGTAATTTACCGAGAAATTATGTGATTGTGCTAGCTCTAATTATGTCTATTCAAAATTTAGTTTACAGCAAGCCTAGGCTTTGACAATTCTCTAGCTCCACCACTGGGGCAGATCAGATGACTCGCATCGACCCCTGGTGGCTCTCATGGCAAGCCATCAACCAATGGACTGCTAGGAGGTTCGCTTCGCCCGCAGAAAGCCCTGGGAGGCGGGTACTCCGCCATCCTTTATAGGAGTAACTTCTTCTCTTGTAGTTGCGGATGCTTGCATGGAGAGTATAATCGTAAGTAGATATTTGTTCAAATAAGGACATTACCTTAGCTCCAATCCACCCACATAACACTTATCAAGGCAATGAATGCTATAATTATCTTGTTATCAAACTATCTATCAAACCTATCCGATAGCACTTGAAGTGTAACCTTGGTGAAAACTGTTTATCAATTTATTTTTCTCCTTGTTGGGTTCGATACTCTTACTTATAGAAAGGACTACGATTGATCCCCTATACTCGTGGGTCATCAAGACTCTTTTCTAGTGTTGTTGCCGGGGAGTGTAGCACTCTTGGTAAGTGGAATTTGGTATGAAAACTTTTACCGTACATGCTGATTATTATTTACACTTCCTATTATTTAAAATAATCCTTTGAGAGGCTTGTTTGGGATGCCCATGCCACATGCACAAGTGGTAAGAGAGGACCCCCACCCGCTGAAATTATTTTCTATTAAATTCCTATTGGTATTTTTGAAAGATTTTCTGCTAATCCTTATGCGGGAGACATGACAGTATATCATGATATGCACTTGCTTGCTATAGGGGAACTTTGTAGATTATATAAGATTGCAGGGTTATGGAGGGAAGAAGTTAAGAAGAGGTTACCCCATCTATCTTTGGAGGGAAAGTCATTGGCCTGGTATAGGCTATTGGATAATTCTCGCTCATGGGACTGGAATTGATTGAAGCTGGAGTTCAATAATAAATTTTATCATATGCATCTTGTTCAACATGATTGAAATTATATTTACAATTTTTGGCCTCGTGAAGAAGAAAATATTGCTCAATCTGGGGGGTGCCCAAATCATGAGCTCTCAAGAGATATTATTGTTCACAACTTTTATGCTAGGCTTTCACTTTGCGATAAGGAAATTCTTGATGCAATAGTGCCATATATCAGGGTGGCTCATCTAAGGGAGCCCGATCTTAGACTTTATAAGGGGCCCACGAGCCCCAGGGAAAAGGGGAACCCTAAGGAATGTGTGAGAGGCCTTCTTTCCCTCCAAGATATGGACGATGACGACCAAGATCGCATTGACCTCCCTGTAAACCCTTGTCCCCTTCGTGTATATAAGGGGTGGCTAGGGGCTCTCCTTCTCATATATTCCCAGATAGAAAACTGCAGGTCGCAATCTCATACACCACTGTAACCCCTCGCATGAGGTTCCCTCGACAATGAATAACTAAAACAAGCAGGACATAGGGTATTACTCTTTGGAGGCCCAAAATTAGATAAACCCCTCTGTTACCTCCGATCTAAGACTTCTAGCTGCGCTTGGACCCCTATTGAGGGATATGACAGTATTTCGCGCTGTCTGTTGGTGCTAGGCACGAGCGCCGATGGTGGGAGACCGATCTCAGATTGGATCTTCTTTATCTCTTCGCGGCCTCTCAACGGGAGAAAGCCTAATCTTCGGCTCTCTCACCTTCACTGTGGACAGGGCGGGCGCGCCAACATCAACCCACCGGCCCATCCAAATAGCATGACCTACGCAAGCCAAGTCGCTATGGTCACCAACAACATCGACCACCGGCCCATCCAACACGTCGTAGGATGGGGTCACCCCGGAATCAAGCCTTTAGATCGTCCTGGTAGGCCTTCCGGAGCTTAGGAAGGCAAAACCACCCCGCCGCACCACCTCACCATGACCCAAGCCGTCAATCAGTGCGGTGTCAAGCTCCAAGGTGACTAAGTGGTTGTTATTCGCCACATGGCAGCCACTTTCTACAGAAAATTCTTCCAAGCGACACCTGTCCTACGATGTGTCAAGCAAGTAGGCGCAAAGCTGGCAAAATAGCCCGACAGGGCCTGCCAGGCCAGCTATGATGTGACGTTGAGCGGCGCATTTAATGCGCTCTTTCAGCCTGCAGAGTTAGGTACGATAGCATTGTTTGCTATCTAATCCGTGCATAATGACTGATTTGCCATTTTGGTGACCTCTTTGTCTATAAAAGGAGGCCCAAGGCAAACGTAGAAAGGGTTGGACACTCGGTTGGCTAATCCATCCCCACACACATTCATACGCACGTAACCATTTCGTCCCAAGGCAACCCTGCCGGGCAAGCGTGTTGCGTTCACCAGCATTTTTCTACCATCAATCCACCAAAGCATGAGTAGGGTTTTACGCCTCACAGCGGCCCGAACCTGGGTAAAATTGCCCGTGTGATCTCTGTCGTGTTGTTCCATGCTCTTCTGCTCTTTGTGCAACCTGCCATCCCCCCACCCAACCAGAAAGGGACTCTTGGTCCCATAGGTAGCCGTGGTTTCCCGCGACATCTTTGGTGCCCCAGGCAGGGGGATCACTTGCGCAAACCTGAAGGCTTGAGCGGCGCGTCGTATTCACGACGGGCTAGCCAAGGCTTTTGGTGTCAGTACCGCCATGGAGATATGGAGACAGAGCGGGGCCGTCCCTGTGCCTGCTCTGTTCGTCAATCTTGTCCCACCGCGGTCGCAGCCGCGGTGAAGATTAATGTGGGAGGCGGTACGCTTCTCCCATGCAGCCTAGGCGGCGTGAACGACACTCGGGCACCATTCAAGAAGATGGGGTGAGGTGCGCGGGAATGAGGTTCCTCTTTCCCCATGTCTCTCCCTCGTCGGCAATTGAGCTGCTTTGGCCCTGGCATTGTCAATGTCGATGAGTACCACGCGATACTCGGTTCAGCATTTACCCTGCTTAGGGAAATCCTGAGTAAAACGCTGGTATGAATCCATTGATCGATACCCCGACAAGGTCTGCCCCGACAAGTCCGTCCGCACTAGTGTGATCCATGTGACAGCCTGCCGGATTGCTCGAAAAGAGTGGGGGAGGGGGAAGGAGGGACCGGGAAAGCCCGACACCAGATTCCACTGCCCGCTAGGCACGCATGACATGTATTGGTCCCTGCTGGGAACCAGAGGGTTATTCGCCTGGCCTCCGTCTTTCCGGACATCGCAAGCACACCAAGTGTGTGCAGCCAGGAGGGATGGGAAGGAACAAGGACAAAAGCTAAGTTCATACAATCATTCCTTCATGATGCATCCTAGATTTTTGCATTAGTTTATCCCTTGGCTTTAGTAAATGTTAGTACTATGAAATCCTTCATGTGATGGTACCTTGGCTAGTCCTTTGTATGCACCCTCGTTCTGTCCAGAGCCCCGCTCGCAGAATGAGCGGCTGCGTCGAGAGCTACCAAGGAAAAACTTGCCGAGATGCATTCACGCCAAGATGAATGTTAAGGGTCAGACCCTTACAACAATCGCGACAATATGATACCGGCAAGCAACCAGAACATACATCAGGACCAATCGTACGAACATAAACACTAAGCTCATAGGGATAAACACGCATTTAAGATTAAGCAACGGATATCAGTTCCACGCAAGCATAAAGTAGTACGGAACCTAAACACAAAGCATACCTCATGTTTTGTTACAGAATAACACGGGAACAACAATGGTCCATCACTTAGTCTAACAATTGCGTGAAGCCTTTGGGATGCGAAGAACCTTGGCGGCCAAAGGGGCGGCTTTCTCTTTGGCAGCTGAGAAGATGGTGCCCACCGGCGGCTTCCTGAAACCGTCATTAAGGTCGAGATCCGGATAGTGGCAGGCGATGTTGCTCAAAACCATGAGGAGGTTGGCGTGGGAGAGCTTCCAGGATTCGGTCGCGAAGCACTTGGCCCTCCCCTCTTCATGCACCTTCATCTTGTCGATTAACTCATTGAAGAAAACCACCAGCTTGACGCTGGGGACCTCATGCCTGTTGATTGAAAAAGCTAGCCCATCCATGCCCATCACAATGGTCTAGGCAGCATGGCGATATCAACCAGGCTCCTGATATAGAGGTTGAGCTGCTCAGATTGATTCGCCAGCTGGTCTTCTGCATCTTTCCAGAGACGCTGGGCATTGTCCAGATCTCTGGAGAGTTGTTGCTGGCGGCTTCCGCTGGACTCTGCCGCGCTCTCGAAGGTGCCGATCCTGGCCTTTAGATCTCTGATGGTGCCGTTGGTGGTTTCAAGGCTTTGGGTCCTGGAGGAAAGCTGTGACTGCACATCGGTCAAAAGAACCTCTGTCTTTCGTGCTTCTTCCTTGAGGGCCTCCACCTCCTTGATGCTCCTGGCAAGCTCTTCGTTCAGCTTGGTCACCTGTTGGTTGAGATCAGTCTTGGCAGCAGTTGCGGCAGCTAGATCATTAGTGAGCTTCTTCAACTGAGTGGCAGAATCAGTCATAAGGGCATCCAGGGCTGCCTTGTGCTTGTCTTCCAACTCCTTGGTTGATAGAGACAACGGTGTTCTGCCTTTCGATGATATGGTGATTATTGTTTCGGAGGAGTAGACTTTCACGATCCGAACTACGAACGTGCGAGGACATCACGCCTTATCAGTCACTAAACCAACTCCGACAGGTTATTAACCACGTCGGAGCATGATCAACCTAACCACAAAGGTCTATTTCCTGCAAGAAAACAAAGAGAAAGCAAGAAACTAAGATTGCAATCTGGATATTGCGAATATAAGATGAAAGCTTTATTGATCAAGATGGGGTTCTGTGACGCCTTGGTCTGGTCGTTGATCACAAACAAAGTACACGAAGTTGCAGCTATGGAAAACTTTTAATCTAAACAAACCACAAAGTCAAAACGACGCCCTAAGGGCTGTATATATGGAGGAGCAGGGGGGATTTCGTGGCCCTTGGGGGAGGGGTCCGAAACCAACCCTACCTCTTGGTTCTGCACACATACAGACTCTAAAAACATCCTATACTTATGTATTTCGAAATTACATGGGCCTGGCCCAATAATAAGGTGACGCAACACCAATAATAGCCTCTGGACGAAATTCGTGAAGTGGCATATTGTATGTTTCTTCCAAGATTTCATGCACTCATTACGGTGGCTTCAAAGTCCTGAAATCATCACTTAAAACTTCATTCTTGTTTCCCTTGCACATGCCATCATCTCCATGCTTATTCTTTCTCCAATGTTCATCCTTCTCCAAGTTAGGCCCTTCATTTGTAAGCAAAACAAATGTATCCAATTTAGGCAGCATCATATTCTCATGAACATTAGAATCATTACCAAGAAAGGAAAGTACGTGGTAATTTAATTGGCGTGCATGAGCTCTAGTAATTGGTCCAGTATGTATAGTAGCAGGGGCTGTGGGTGTAACAAGGGTATTGATGTCCTCCTCATCATCCCCTTCTTGAAATGAAGTCATCGTCGACGGAAGCTCATCTTGCTCGGCCAAATAAGGCTTCAAATCTGCAATGTTAAAAGTGGGATTCGCCCCAAAATCTGCAGGCAGCTCAAGTTTATATGCATTATCATTTATTTTCTCTAACACCTTAAAAGGAACATCAGCACGTGGCATTACCTTTGATTTGCGCAAATAAGGAAATATATCCTTACGCAAATGTAACCAAACAAGACCTCCAGGTGCAAACACAACATGTTTTCTACCCTTATCTCCAGCAAGTTTATATTTATCATTCATACATTCAATGTTTTCCTTAGTTAACTCATGCATTTTTAAAATCAGTTCAGCATGTTGTTTAGCATAAAAATTAACCTTCTCCGAAGATGGAAGAGGAAACAAATCAATAGGTACACGAGGTAGGAAACCATACACAATTTGAAAAGGGCACATCTTAGTAGTAGAACGCAATGAACGATTATAAGAAAATTCAATATGAGGCAAGAATTCTCCCCACATTTTTTATTATTCTTCAAAACAGCCCTAAGCATAGTAGACAATGTTCTATTGACTACTTTAGTTGTCCATCAGTTTGGGGTGTCAAGTAGTACTAAAAAGAAGTTTAGTCCCCAACTTAGCCCATAAACATCTATAAAAGTGGCTAAGAAATTTAGTATCACGATCTGAAACAATAGTATTTGGTACACCATGCAAGCGAATAATTTCACGAAAGAACAAATCAGCAACATTAACAACATTATCGCTTTTATGGCATGGTATAAGGTGTGCCATTTTCGAGAATCTATCCACGACAACAAATACGCTATCCCTCCCCTTCTTTGTTCGAGGTAAACCTAAAACAAAGTCCATAGATATATTCTCCCAAGGAACACTAGGTCCAGGCAAAGGCATATATAAACCATGATGATTGAGTCGTGACTTAGCTTTTTGACATGTAGTGCAGTGAGCAACAAAACGCTCAACATATCGTCTCATCTTTGGCCAAAAGAAATGTGTAGCAAGTACGTCCTCTGTCTTCTTCATGCACAAGTGTCCCAATAATCCTCCTCCATGCGCCTCCTACAACAATAAAAGACGGACGGAGCTAGCTGGAATGCATAGCTTGTTAGCACGGAACACAAATCCATCATTAACGACGAACTTGTTCCATGTTCTTCCTTCTTTACAATTCCGCATTACAACTTTAAAATCAACATCATGCACATATTGATCTTTGATGGTCTCCAAACTAAATATTTTGAAGTGTAGTTGTGAAAGCATATTATAGTGACGAGACAATGCATCAGCAATAAGATTTTCGTTACCCTTCTTGTGTTTAATGACATAAGGGAAAGTCTCAATGAATTCAACCAAATTAGCATGTCTACGATTCAGCTTAGCTTGACTTTTAACATGTTTCAATGATTCATGATCAGAATGTATAACAAATTCTTTGGGCCATAAATAATGTTGCCATGTTTCCAAAGTCCGAACAAGAGCATATAATTCTTTATCGTAAGTAGAATAATTCAGACTAGGCCCACTCATTTTTTAGAAAAGTATGCAATAGGTTTGCCATCTTGTAATAACACACCTCCTAATCCAATTCCACTAGCATCACATTCAAGCTCAAAGTATTAATAAAATCAGGAAGTTGGAGTAAAGGAGCATGTGTCAACTTATCTTTCAATACCATGAAGGCTTCTTCCTGTGCGGTACCCCAAACAAAAGACACATCCTTCTTTGTAAGATCATTGAGAGGTGCAGCAACGGTGCTGAAATCTCTCACAAAACTCCTATAGAATCCAGCGAGGCCAAGAAAACTCCTCACTTGTGTGACCGTTTTGGGCTGCGACCAACTCTCAATAGCTTCAATATTGGCTTTATCAACTTCAATTCCCTGTGGAGTAACAACATAGCCAATAAAAGATACTCGGTCGGTGCAGAAGGTGCACTTCCCAAGGTCACCAAACAAACATGCATCACGTAGAGCAATAAAAATAGCACGTAAATGTTACAAATGTTCCTCCAAAGATCTGCTACAAATCAATATATCATCAAAATAGACTTACCACAAATCATCCAATTAAAGCACGTAAAACTTCGTTCATTAATCTCATGAAAGTACTTGGTGCATTAGTTAACCCAAAAGGCATGACCAACCACTCATATAATCCAAATTTCGTTTTAAATGTTGTTTTCCATTCACCTCCCAATTTCATACGAATTTGATGGTACCCAGTACGCAAATCAACTTTGGCGAATATTTAGAGCCACTGAATTCATCAAGCATGTCATCTAACCTAGGAATAGGATGACGACAACGAATATTAATATTATTAATGCCTCTACAATCAACACACATACACGATGTACCATCCTTTTTTGGCACTAGTATAATAGGACCAGCACAAGGACTAAGAGATTCGTGTATATAAACTTTGTCGAGAAGCTCCTGTATTTGACGCATAATCTCCTTCATCTCCTCTGGATTGGTACAGTATGGCGCACGGTTAGGCAGCGAAGCACCGGGAATTAAGTTAATCTGATGCTCAATCCCTCGAATAGGTGGTAAGCCCAGTGGCACGTCTTGTGGAAAGACATCAGCGAACTCCTGCAAAATGTTAGTGACAGCAGGAGGCAAAGAGGAAGGTACATCCTCGAAAGAAAATAACACCTCTTTGCACACAAAAGCATAGCAAACAAATTTGCTGAAATCTAGATCATCAATATCAGATTTGGTGGCAAGTAAACATGCACTTTTCAATTTAATTTTAGAAGCAACACTAGATGGTTTATTATGAGGCTTCATTTGTTGCTCAAATTCTTTTGCCACAATCTGATTTTCACTCTTATATTTCTCCTGTTTTGCTTTATTAGCTCTATTAATATCATCTTTCAAAATGGAATCAGGAGTCATCAGAAGCAAAGTAATATTTTTATCATTATGAACAAGCGTATATTTATTGTTTCTACCATGGTGTACAGAACTTTTATCAAATTGCCATAGTCTACCAAGTAATAAGGAACATGCTTGCATAGGTACCACATCACAATCAACATAATCAGCATATATAGACATACTAAAACACACACGAACAATACGTGTTACCTTAACCTTGCCGCTGTTGTTCAACCATTGGATATAGTAAGGATGTGGATGTGGTCTTGTGGTGAGAGATAGCTCCTCCACCATCTCCATGCTAGCCAAGTTGTTGCAGCTCCGTCCATCTATGATGACGCGAACATAATGTTCCTTCACAACTCCCTTTGTATGGAACAAATTATGCTCTGATTTTGCTCAGCTTGTGTGACCTGCACACTCAAAACACGTTGACAACCAAAACATTCGTACCTGTCAGCGTCTTCAGGAGCCATGTATTGTGTCTCATGATCAGAATCATCTCCACCGTGTTCTTCACTTATAATGAGAGCCAAAGTCTCCTCATCATACTCACTAGCGAACTCATACCTACCATCCTCAGTAGCAATCATCACACACTGAGATGTGCATTCTCTCACATAATGACCTCTTCCCTTACAAAGACGACAAATAATATCACTTGTGTGCCCTATTGATGCCATGGAAAAAGAAGAGCTCTATGCAGGCCCGGCAGGTGTGCTCTTGCCAGATAGTGGTGGTTGTGCCTACTTGCATGTAACGCGGTTGGAGGTGGCACCTGATGAAGGTGCTAGTGCAGTGGAAGTAGAAGATGCACTCGGTGTCCATGATGAAGGTGGACCTGCGGAAAAGTTAGTTCGCGCCAATGCCTGTCGATCCTGCACTTCACGTTCAGCTTTACAAGCAAAATGGAATAAACGAGTGATATTATTATACTCCTTATACTCTTGAATGGTCTGAATCTGTTTATTTAATCCACCCATAAAACATGCAAGCATAGATTCATTCTTGTCGGGTGGTAGGTGCGACATATGCCAACGGGTGGCTTATCATTGTGGGAGCCAGTAAGACGTCGCTGGTGCCTGGAAACGGGATGAGGCGAAGACATGCACGCCGGCGAATCTTACCCAGCTTCGGGGCTCTCCATGGAGATAACACCCCTACTGCTGCTCTGCGGGGTCTCCGCATGATCGCTAGATGGACAAGTAGCTACACAATGCTCCTTGAGCTGTTCGGTGGGAGGAGGAAGAAGGGCACAGCTAGCTTGCTCCTTCTCCTTGTATGGTGTCTAAGACTAGCTGGGGGTCGAACCCTTTGCATGGGTGCCCCGGGGGGTTTATATAGGCCTACCCCCTGGGGGTACAATGGTAATCCGTCTGGGCGCGGGGCCTAGCCGTCTGTGACTGCGCTCGCCGGCTTCTGCGCCGACTGCTGGGGCCCGCCGACTGGTGGGTCCCGCCGGCTGCCGGCCCCTTGGTCGACAGGCAGGCCCCACTGTCCAGGGCCTGGTCGGCGGCTGGTTACTGTTGCTCTATCTTGGTGACGTGGGCTTCGTTGTGGTAAGCGCGGCTACAGTGCCGCTGCCCGTCGGGCGACCGCTGTAGCCTCACCGTGTCTTGTCTCCTTAATGGGGCGTCTCCTTCGAGGGAGGCGGCAAGCCGGCTGCGGGGAGCCGGCTCTGTCTTGGGCCGACTGGGGGAGGCGTGGCCGCCTTCGGGTGTCTCTCTGCCCGAAGGGCCCACCATCTGTGGGCCGCGCTGGCGGCCTGTCGTGGGTGACGCCAGGGTCAGCATGGCAACAGTGCCGCGCCGGACGGGTCATGCCCACTCCGTACGGCGCACTGTGCCAGGCGTGCTCCGGGATTCGGGGGAGGCAGGCTTCACTGTAGCCACGCCCCGTCACATTGCCGCTAGGTGGATGCAAACTTTGAGGGTATGGTCTCGACTGCTTTATGGGAGCCGGCTTCTTGGAGTCGGCCTTCTTGAAGTTGGCTTCTCGAAGTCGGCCCTCCATGGCTTCCTTCATGAGGGCTAAAGTCAGGCCACCTTCCGAAAGCCGGCCTGGGTGACAGCCAGCAAGGGGAAGGCGGCCCCATGTCTTGGATTCTTAAGAGCTGGACGGGCTCATAATTTTTTCAGAAGGGCCAGGGGAAGCCGGCTAGGCTACCCATGGCTATTTACTCCGACAGTAGTCCCCGAAGCTGATCGAGCTCCGAGGAGGACAAAGGGACGAGAAGCTTGGTCAGCTTCCTATCCTGAAGAGCCGTCTTCGCTGGTGTACGCCGATTTCGGGGAGCCCCGCGTCTTGCAGGCGGGAAAGGGGTGAACCCGCGTGCTGACCGCGGGCCCTCCCACGGCCACGTGGCAGCAAGATCCTGCCAGCGCACGCGCGCGACGGGACGCCGCCGCAAGCCCAGGCCCGCCGCTCCTAGGCCTCGGCCCGAGCGCTGATCTTTTGAGGCCCAGGTGGACCACTCGCCTTCCCATGGCGATTTTATTTCGCCATTAGGGCGCAATAAGCGCGGGACGTGGGGGAGTGGGCACGATCGATCCCCACGCTTCCCCACGGCGCGCCTCCTCGGCTCCGCCACGCGAGCCTATAAGTAGGGGGAGGAGGGGGAGAGACAGAGGTTCGCACGCTCTCTCTCGCTCCGCCCCCCTCGTACTCCTCTCTTCCTTTCGTTGCCGCCGCAGCCTCCCGTCTCAGCGCCGTCGTGCCGCCACATCGTCTTGCTCCCATGGCGCTGTCGAGCTCGTGGGACGGCTCCAACGTCCATGAGGACCACGTTGAGTTCCTCCGGCAGACTCGGCGCCTGCCCGACGCCAACCTCGTGCGGGTCCGCCTGGCGCCGAAGACGGAGATTTCGCCGGCACCGGAGGAGGGCGAGCGGGTCGTCTTCCTCTTGCACTTCCTGCGCGGCTTCGGCCTTCCGGCGAGCGGATTTCTGTGCTCCTTCCTCGAGTTCTACAACCTTCAGCCGCATCACCTCACGCCCAATGTGGTGATGCTACTGTCGGCCTTCGTCTCCCTCTGCGAAGGTTTCTTGTGGCTGCTCCCCACGCTGGAGCTCTGGGGGGAGTTCTTCCAGAGAAAACTCGGCACCGTCGTCGCAGGCGTGCCCGCCCCCTGCGGGGCCTTCATCGCCATGAGGAGGGCAGGCGAGAACAACCCGTTCCCACCCATCCCCCTGATCCAGTCGATGAACATCTGGCAGAAGTCATACTTCTACGTGAAGAACGTCCCCGAGCAAGGAGACCACGTCAACCTGCCGGCTTACGTAGCCAGCCCGCCGGCTGGGAGGCAGCCCTCATGGAGTTTCCGGTCCCGGTCACTGTCTCAGGCCAGGAACGCTGCCGTCTCCCGGCTTCGGGTGATGATCCAGTCGGAAGGCCTGAGCGGGGCCGACTTGGTGGCCTCCTTCGTGGAGCGCCGGATATCTCCTCTCCAAAGCTGGCCCCACATGATGTGCCAGATGAGCGGCCGCTTCGACCCAAGCCGGCTGAGCACCAGGGAGATGCCTCATGCGGAGGTATCGTATATGGTAAATTACATCTCCAATTGCAAGCTCGCCGAAGACTGGCGATACGGCAAGGCGCCGTATTCTCGCGCCAACCCTCCGCCCGTGGTAAGCCTTCCTCTCTTTCTTCTTTTCGTTGGTAGCCGGCTTTATGATGGCCGGCTTCTGATCAGTCAGTTCTTCTTAGCAGAACCCCCTTCTCCCGCCGATGGCCGGAGCAGCGGGGATAGAACGCTAGTATGCCCCCGACCGCACGGCGGACGACGTCAACGACCCGGATTTGGGGGCGGCCGCCATGGACGACGCCGTCATGGGGGACGATGCCGAGCCCGGGGGCTCAAGGCTTACCGCCAGCTTCGAAGACTGGCCAGATGATGCTAAAGCCGAAGTCGCCCTGCGTCGCCAGCCAGCGGCCGACCATCAGGGCGCGGGCTCGTCCATCGTGCCGGCTGCCGGCGGCGGCGCACAGAAGCGCCGGGCCGCTTCCGGCCTCTTCGGCAATCGGCCGAAGAAGTCCAAAGCCTCCTCCGCGGCGACCAAGCGAGATGAGGCGGCTGCGAAAGCGGCCCGCTTCCGCAAGGCGGTGAAGCAGCCTCAGGCGATCTCGGCGTAAGTCGTCAATTGCCCTGTCGCATGCTTTTCATCGTTCTCTCTTGTTCGAAAATTCTTCTTGACCCTATCCCGCTTGCTGGACAGGGCGCCGCTTTCCCTTGAGCGTGGTCCGGGCGGCTCCGTAGTGGGGCTGGCTGGAGGGTCTTCGAGCTCCCGCCGCGTGGACCCCCGCGCCGACCTCAGGGAGGCCACGGAGCGGAACGCCCGTGAGGCGCGGGAGGAGCACGAGGCGGCGGAAAGAGCGGCCGCCCAGGCGGCGAAGGAGCAGGCCGACGCGGCAGCCAAGGCCCAGGCGGAGGCGGCGACCGCGGAGACGGAGGCGGAGGGCTTGCGCAACCAGCCTCCACTGCTCGCCATTCCCCTCCGAGCCGTGGCCCCTGACACCCCATTGCCCTTGGTGGAGGAAATCGTCCAAGACCCGCCGCTGATGGAGAGGGGGGAGGACCCCGTGGCCTTTGCGAGGAGAGCGCCGCCAGCAGCGCCAACCGGAGCGGGCCAAGGCGGCCAATCGTTAGCGGCGCCAGAGGAGCCGGCCGGGGGTGAGCCGGAGGACAGAGCCGGCCTCGAGGTGCAGCCGGTGACGCGCCGGCGCGCAGGGGGAGGCGCCGCTCCGTCGGAGTCGCACCGAGTCGTGGGCGCCGGTCAGTCGGCGGAGGCTCTGGAGACGGCCAGCACCGCCACGTCCGAGTGGACTCCCAGCGGGGGGACTGGCGAGCTGAATGTGGCGGCTCAAGAGGTCCGGAGCCGGCTTCAAGCTCAGGCCGCCCTGCTGCAGCAGTACACTCAGGAGTTCCTGTCGATGCGGGCCGCCATCCGGGTGAGTCTTCCATTCTTGGCCGCTTTGATCTCTTGATTTCTTCCGTGGGGGCGCGTCAGCGCACCCATTGGGTGTAGTCCCCGAGATTCGGGCTGACTGCTGCGCAGTCGGGTCAGATCTTTCTTGACGGCTACCTTATTTTTGCTTCTTGTCTGAACTCCCAGGAATATCATAACTCCCGTGCTCCCGCCTTCAACTCCCAGGCTCAGGAGTTGGGTCAAAGGACCGACGACCTGGCCGACAGCCAAAGTAAGTACTTGATCTTGTCTGTCTCCTGTGGGGGCGCGTCAGGGCACCCACTGGGTGTAGTCCCCGAGATTCGGGCCGACTGCTGAGAAGTCGGGTCGGATCTTTCTTGACGACTTTTTCCTTATTGGTTTTTCTTTTTCTTTGTCTTCAGGGGCCAACACCGACTTGAGGAAGGAGCTCAGCGAAGCGCAGGCCGCCCTTCATACCACGGATGCCGAGTACGCAGCCTTGGTCCAGTAGCGTGATCGCCTGGCCAAGAAGCTGGCTGACCAAGACAAGAGCCACAAGGCAGCCCTGTAGAAAGCACAGGATAGCGAGGCCGCCCTAAAGGCAGAGTTTGAGACCGAGGCGGCGAGCTGGGCTGAGACCCGGCGAGCACTGGATGAAGGCTTTGGCCGTATCGAGGACTTGATCGACGGTGAGCCGCCTTCCTCGCTCCTCTCCTGCCCCTTGCCGCCTGGGTTTTTGGCTTAACTTGTGCTACTGCTTATTTTTTGTGCAGACTACTTCCCCGGCTACTCCGCCTTCGCCGCCCAAAGCATCGAGGCCCATCGCGAGGCGCACCGTCAGGCGGGGGCCAACATCGCGCCGAATGCGAACCGGACGCTTGAGGAGCAGCTCTTGGCTGTCCAGGCGCGGTTGCAGCCGGCTCATCGGATGCTTCGCCGGCACCAACGTGCCGGGGCGCAAGTGTTGGCCGCCCTCTGGCCCGGCGAGACGATCCCCCGCACCCCAAGCCGAACGGCCGACTGGCTGGAGGTCGCAGTCGGTCGCTTTGAGGCTTGGAAGGTGTCGGCGGCCCGCCTCGGAGCCGGGCGGGCGTTGGAGTTCGTTCGGGCCTGGTACCCAGGGCTGAGCCTGGACCAGCTGCGCACTTGGCGGATGGAGGCCGACGCGGAGCTGGAGGAGGTGAGGACGGCTACCGCCCAGCGGGCTTCGACGATCGCCGAGTGCACCGACATCAGCGTTTTTGCACCCGAAATCGATGATGACGGTGTTGCCCAGCCGGAGGAGTGGTTCGGGCTGAACCCGGCGGTGGGCGAGGACTCGGCAGAGGAGATCGCCTCCAGCGACAAGGGCGAGGATGATGAAGAGGAGGACGGCGAAGACGTCGAGCCGGCTGGTGGAACAACCGGCCGACCTCAGGCCGACCGTGCCTCTAGCAACGAGGCACGTGGAAGCGCGCCCTCTGCGGGAGGCGGTGACCAAGCCGAGGTTCGCCAGCCGGCCGCTCCTTCAGCCGGCACAAACGTCTCCGCCAACCAGCCCGGCTCGTCGGTCGCTCCGCCAGCTTGACCTGCCGTCCTTATTTTTCCTGCTTGTTGTCTTTGAACAATCTTCATTAAGTTTTCGCAGTTCCACCCACTGGGGGTGTATCCAAACTATGTTGAATGCTGGCCTCTCGGAGGTCTTTTATGTAAATATTATTATGTGCATGTTTGGTTTCCATTCGCGTATGCTTTTTTTTCCTTAGGCCTTTTCCTTTGTCGCCTTCCCTCTTTGGGGAGGCAAGTGCTCGAGCTTTCTTGGATTGAAGTGAAGTGAATGGAAACCGGCCGGCCGGCTACTCTAGTAGCCAGTCGGCGGTGGGAGAAAAACCGGCTTTTGTTATATTAGTCCGTTAGTCCCTAGCCGTTTTTCGTGTGGGTGCCCGTTCCTGCCTTTAACTCTTGCCAGCCGGACAGCCGGTTCTTCGAACTGCGACTTTTGGCAAGAGAAGGCTTGGGAGCCGGCACACTACTTGTCTGACTGCGGGTAGGACTTCTAATATAACTCCAGTCGGCCAGTCCCCGAGCCGACTAGTCGAACCCGGTGCCGGACGGAACAAGTAAATGAAATGACAAGGTCATAAGCATGATACTTTTCATTCATAGATAAGAGATGGTAGTCCCTGAGCCCTCCTCGGGGGGCCTATTGTCTCGTACTTAATACAAAAGTTAGCGTGATACATACTGCATTTCAACTGTAAAATCTTCGAAGGAGGTTGGCGTTCCATGGTCGTTCCGACTCCTTGCCGGAGTCATCTCTCTTGCGTGCCTTCGGCTTCTGTGCATCGATCAGGTAGTAGGAGTCGTTGCCTAGAGCTCTGCTGATGACGAAGGGGCCTTCCCAAGGGGCCGAGAGCTTGTGCTGGCCAGCTGTTCGCTGGATCAGCCGGAGCACAAGATCGCCCTCTTAGAAAGATCTTGGCCTGACCTTCCGGCTGTGGTAGCGGCGCAAACCCTGCTGGTAGATGGCAGACCGGCTGAGGGCTAACAGCCGGCTTTCTTCCAGCAGGTCGACGCCGTCTTCTCGTGCTTCCTTGGCCTCCGCTTCCGTGTACATGGTTACTCGAGGCGAGTCGAACTCGATGTCAGTTGGGATGACCGCCTCGGCACCATACACAAGGAAGAAAGGGGTGAAGCCGGTTGACTTGTTTGGTGTAGTGCGCAGACTCCAGAGGACAGCCGGCAACTCATCGAGACAACAGCCGGCTGAACGCTCCAGAGGTACGACCAGTCAGGGCTTGATGCCGGAGAGGATGAGGCCGTTGGCTCGCTCGACCTGGCCGTTTGACTATGGGTGGGCGACGGACGCTAAGTCCAGCCGAATACCTTGGGCTGCGCAGAAACGTGCCAAGGCTCCTTTGGTAAAATTCGTGCCATTGTCGGTGATGATGCTGTGTGGCATGCCGTACCGAGTTGCTATGTCTGCGATGAATGTCGCAGCAGTCGGCCCATTCATCTTCTTGATCGGCTTTGCCTCAATCCACTTGGTGAATTTGTCCACGGCGACGAGCAAATGCGTCATGCCGCCGCGCGCCGTCTTGAATGGGCCCACCATGTCCAGTCCCCAAACGGCGAAGGTCCAAGTGAGGGGAATGGTCTTGAGTGCCGAAGCCGGCATGTGTTGCTTGCAGCTGAAGAGTTGGCACCCCTTGCAATATTTAACTAATTCTTTGGCGTCATCCAAAGCAGTCGGCCAGAAGAAACCATGCCGTAAGGATTTGGCGACAAGTGATCTTGAGGCCGCATGGTGGCTGCATTCTCCTTGGTGAATGTCTCTGAGGATTGTAATGCCCTTCTCTTGCTCGACGCATCGTTGGAGGATTCCAGTGGCACTGCGCTTGACTAGTTCTCTATTGACGATTGTGTATGCTCCGGCTCGACGTTGGACTTGTCTTGCCTTTGTTTCGTCAGCCGGCAGATCTTGGTTTACTAGGAAGTTGAGGATGGACTGAGCCCATGACGGAGCCGCGACTTCTCCTGCTGCCAATGTGGCTACTACCACCAGGGTGGGCGGGCTGGGTGGTGAAATGCTGGAGTCGGCCGGCGGCTGTTGTGTTGGTGCAGTCCCTGGGCCGGCTACTGCAGTCCCCGAGCCGGCTACTGTAGTCCCCGAGCCGGTTGCCGAAGTCCCCGGGCCGACTACTGAAGTCCCGGGGCCGCCCGCTTGGTTCTTCGAGCCGGACCCGGGCGCGTCGGGGTCAGGCGGCATGAAGATGGAATCGGACTCTGGAGACGGCTTGATGGACGGCTTGAGGAGGCGTTGTAGAGCGACGCCGGTTGGTATTGCTTGCCGAGTGGAGCCTATTCGAGCCAGGGCATCGGCTGGCTCGTTGTCGGCTCGCGGTACGTGGAGGAACTCGCATCCTTCAAAGTATCCGCTGAGTTGTTGAACCAGGAAGCGGTAGCTCGCTATATTTGCGTCCTTGGCGTCCCAGTCGCCGGATGATTGCTGAACCACCAAGTCGGAGTCTCCATAACATAGGATCCGGCAAATGCCGAGTTCTTTGGCAAGCCGGAGCCTGTGTATGAGCGCCTCGTACTCGGCCACGTTGTTGGAGGCGGCAAAGTGAATCTGCGGCGTGTATCTGAGCTTGTCACCTTTGGGAGAGGTAAGGACGACGCTGGCTCCCAAGCCGGTGCGCATATTGGACCCGTCGAAGTGCATGCGCCAATGGGTGCAGTCAGGAGCCGGCGGCAGGTACTGGGTCTCGGCCCAGTCGACGAGGAAGTCGGCCAGTGCTTGGGAATTGATGGCGGTGCGGGGCTGGTAGAAGATTGTGTAAGGGGCCAGCTCGATGGCCCATTTCTCCACCCGGCCGGATGCGTCCCGGCTACCTATGATCTCGGCCAGCGGGGCGGTGCATACGACCGTGACGGGATGCTCTTGAAAGTAGGGCTTCAGCTTCTTGGCGGTGAAGTACACACCGTAACACATCTTCTGGTAGTGCGGGTAGTTCTGCTTTGAAGCGGACAGCACCTCGCTCAAATAATACACCGGCCTCTGGACCGGCTGGGCTCGGCCTTCTTTTGGGCATTGGAATACGATGACGGTGCTAACCACCCGGCTGGTTGCGGCAATGTAAAGGAGCATGGGCTCTTTCTCAGTTGGCGCCGCTCGGACGGGCGGCGTGGCCAGCATCTTTTTTAGCTCGTGAAAGGCTTGATCGGCCTGGTCGTTCCACTCGAAGTGAGTGCTCTTCTTCACGAGGCGATAGAGGGGGAGAGCTTTCTCTCCGAGCCGGCTGATGAAGCGGTTCAAGGAGGCCAAGCATCCGGTGAACTTTTGGATGTCTCGCAGCTTGGTGGGGATCGCCATTCTCTCGATGGCCTTGATCTTCACCGGGTTGCATTCGATGCCGCGTTCAGAGACTAGGAAGCCCAAGAGCTGGCCGGCTGGCACTCCGAACACGCATTTCTCGGGGTTGAGCTTGATTTGGAACCGGCGCAGGTTCTCAAACGTTTCCTTGAGGTCTCCCAGCAAAGTGCCGCGCTTCTCCGTCTTCACCACAATGTCGTCCACGTAGACGTGAGCGTTTCTGCCGAGTTGCTTGAGGAGGCACTTCTGCATGCAACGCTGAAAAGTGGCACCGGCATTTCTTAAGCCGAATGTTATAGTCAGGTAGCAGAAGACTCCAAATGGCGTGATGAAGGCGGTCTTCAGGCGGTCGTCTGGATCTAGCTTTATCTGGTCATATCCTGAGTAAGCATCCAAGAAACTCAACAGCTCGCATCCGGCTGTGGAGTCTATCACTTGGTCAATCCTTGGCAGGGCAAAGGGATCTTTGGGGCAGGCCTTGTTGAGGCTTGTGTAGTATATACACATGCGCCACTTGTTGTTCTTCTTTAGCACGAGGACCGGGTTGGCGAGCCACTCTAGAAAGAAAACTTCCATAATGAAGCCGGCTGCCAGAAGCCGGGCTATCTCCTCCCCTACAATCCTGCGTTTCTCCTCCGACAGTCGACGAAGGGGATGTTTGACTGGCTTTGCGTCTTCTCGAACGTGTAGTTTGTGCTCGGCGAATTTCCTCGGAACACCCGGCATGTCCTTGGGGGACCATGCAAAGATGTCTCGATTCTCACGGAGGAAATCGGCGAGCTTGCCTTCCTATTTGCTGTTCAGGTTTGCCCCGATGACGGCAAACCTCTCTGGGTGCTCGGGGTCAAGAGGTATCTTCTTCATCTCCTTGGCTGGCTGGAAAGATCCTTGAGCATCATGCTCCTTGGGGTCGGGGGACACGGCCGACTGCTTGCCGGCTATGGCCACGACTCGGTCCAACATCTTCTTTTCTTCGGCAATCACAAGGGACTCGGCCAGCCAGCTGCTGGCTGCCGCGCACTCAGAGGACTTCTTGTAATCGCCAGCTACGGTGATGACGCCTTTGGTGCTTGGTATCTTCATCTTGAGGTATGCATAGTGGGGAACTGCCATGAATTTGGCCAAGGCAGGTCGGCCAAGTAATGCGTGGTAAGGGCTCTCCAGGTCCACCACTTCAAACCAGATCGCTTCCCGGCGGAAATGCTCCTTGTCCCCAAAGAGCACATCAATCTTGATCTTGCCAATGGGGGCGCAGGACAGGCCGGGTACGATGCCATGAAACACTGTCCGAGTAGGCACGAGCTGCTTCGTCTTGACATTTAGCTTCTCCAGGGTGTTACGGTACAGGATGTTGATGCTGCTCCTGCCGTCTATCAGCACACGGGAGAAGCGGGCAGCGCGTCTGTCCGTCGCGAGGGTAGCTTCCAGGACCAGCGCATAAGAGCTGGGAGACGGCATCACCTCTGGATGGTCGGCCCGGCTCCAGCTGATGGGTTTTTCTGACCAATGCATGTGTCCGGCGGGGTTGGCAGCAACCACGCTGACTTCCTGGTGCTCTCGGCGTTTGCCGCGCCGGTCTTCAGGCTGGCTGGTAAAGATGATGTAGGTTGCTTGCTCGTCGGGGAATTCGTCATGCACGACTCCGACTGTGGGCCGAGCGCCGGAGGCGGCGGAGCCGGAGGCGGCGGGCCGGCAGGCGGAGGCGGCGCGAGCCCCTCGCCTTTGGAGATTCGGGTGAGCCAATGGCACTTCCGGGTTGTGTGGTTGGACGGCTTCACGCCGCTGTGGAACTTGCACGGGGCGTCGAGAGTTTGCTCGTAGGAGAAGCTTGGCTGCCAAGCCGGCCGGCCGCACTTGGTTTTCTTCGGCGCGGGCCGCCCTTCGGGCGACACGTCTTCAACTGTGGCCACCTGCCGACTGGCGGGAGGCGGCGCGGGGCCCTTGCGCTTGTGGTCGTTCAAGTGTGGGCGTCGGCCAGAATCCTCAGCCGGCGTCTTGGGCGCCGGGTTGAGTACTTTTCCGAACGCGTCTACCCGAAGCTCGGTCTTCATTGAGGAGTCGGCGGTGGCGTATTTGTCGGCTATGTCCAGAAGCTCGTCGAGGGTAGTCGGCTCGTCGCAGAGGATCTTGTGCTTGAGGAGGGTGCCTTCTCGGCATCCGGCTGTGAAGTATCCTATGGCTTGCACCTCGTGCACCCCTTCGCAAGAGTTACGGAGCTCGGCCCAACGCGTGAGGTAGTCGCGAGTGGACTCGGCGGGGCCTTGTACGCACAAGGAGAGCTGTCTGGGCTTGGGAGCCCGCTTGTAGGTGCTGGTGAAGTTGCGGACGAAGGCTTCTGTGAAGTCCAGCCAGCTGTTGATGCTGCATGGTTTGAGGCTGTTGAGCCAGGTTCGCGCCGTGCCTTGCAGCATGAGGGGCACGTACTTCACGGCAACGCGCCGGTTGCCGTTGGCTATGCTAACCGCAGTGGAGTAGTCGATCAACCAATCTTCTGACTTCACGGAGCCGTTGTACTTGGGCGTGTCTCTTGGGAGCGAGAACCCTTTGGGGAAAGGCTCGTCGCGGATGAGGGGGCCGAAGCAAGGCGGGCCGACATCGTCTTCTTCTTCCAGCGCCAGGGATCGCGCCAGGCGGTCGATCCGATGGCGGGCGTCGTTCTCACCGACTCCTTCGCGGTGACCTAGTCGGCTGCTGAGAGTCGGGTGCGCCACCGGCGGCGGGGTGGGATATCTCTCTCCACGGGGTCGAGGCGGAGGCGGGTTGCCCCGCCATTCCATGGCTCGGGGATGCGCGTCTCGCTCGATGGAGATTCGGGTCCGGCTGCGGCTGGCAGCCGGCTCTTTCTCGCGCCGCACGCGGGTGTTGCTCGTAGCCGATGTTCGGGACATCGCGCCGTGATCTCGGCGCGGGGGAGGGCTTCCCGCACGGGCGTCGGTTTCGTGCCGCTGCGCGGCTGCATCGATCAGCTGCTGGATGCGTCAGGTCATGTGGGGCAGTTCTTCGGCCCCCAGTCCGTCTAGCTCGTCTACGGCCGCCAGGGCGGCGCGCAGGTTCTCAAGTGGAGTGGCGTAGACTGGGCGGTCGACTCCTAACGTGTCAGCGATGACGGCGCCGCATTGCTTGACAATGCTGGCCCGGCTTGGCCCACCCGGGGCCGGCGTGCCGAAGGCGTCACGGTCAGCTTCGCGCTGGTAGGCCTCAGTGAGGCATCTCACGGAGGCCAGCCTCCGGCCCTCTGCGAGGAGGGTGAGGCGGCGCGCCTCCAGTGCTTCGTCGTCGGCATCAGCCGGGAGGGGGTGGACAAGTCGTGGGCCGCCGCTGCGGGGCGTCGTGGGCGCTCTCGTCGGCCGGGCCGCCGTGGCCGACAACCATCACTTCAGTGGTGACAGCATCGCAGCCGTCGGCTCGAGGAAGCGGGTCGTTGTAGATCGTGACGTTGGTGGGGAAGGTGTCGTAGGAGGCCGTGTCGGAGTCGACAGGCATCGGGTCGGTGGAGCCAACCGACTCCAGATCCACAGCGGGCTCACTGGAGACATGGAGCTGGCCGAGGAGGTTGGCGAGGTGGTCGGTGCCCGCATCGGAGGCGAGCTCGTCGGAGGTGATGGTTTCGTCGGAGGTGAAGGTTTCGTCGAGGAGATCGGCGAGGCTGCCCGCCGCGCAGACGCTGGTGACGCCTTGCAGCGCGTCGTGGCAAGCGCCATCGGGCGTGCCGGGCTGGCTACGCTCGCTGGGGCGGAAGAGGGTTCCCGTCCAGAACAGGTCTCCGGACGACGGTGCATCTGGCCCCACGGTGGGCGCCAAATGTCGGGTGGTGGTGCGACATATGCCAACGGGTGGCTTATCATTGTGGGAGCCAGTAAGACGTCGCCGGTGCCTGGAAACGGGATGAGGCGAAGACATGCACGCCGGCGAATCTTACCCAGCTTCGGGGCTCTCCGTGGAGATAACACCCCTACTGCTGCTCTGCGGGGTCTCCGCATGATCACTAGATGGACAAGTAGCTACACAACGCTCCTTGAGTTGTTCGGTGGGAGGAGGAAGAAGGGCACGGCTAGCTTGCTCCTTCTCCTTGTATGGTGTCTAAGACTAGCTGGGGGTCGAACCCTTTGCATGGGTGCCCCGGGGGGTTTATATAGGCCTACCCCCCAGGGGTACAATGGTAATCCGTCTGGGCGCGGGGCCTAGCCGTTTGTGACTGCGCTCGCCGGCTTCTGCGCCGGCTGCTGGGGCCCGCCGACTGGTGGGTCCCGCTGGCTGCCGGCCCCTTGGTCGACAGGCAGGCCCCACTGTCCAGGGCCTGGTCGACGGCTGGTTACTATTGCTCTATCTTGGTGACGTGGGCTTCGTCGTGGTAGGCGCGGCTACAGTGCCGCCGCCCGTCGGGCGACCGCTGTAGCCTCACCGCGTCTTGTCTCCTTAATGGGGCGTCTCCTTCGAGGGAGGCGGCAAGCCGGCTACGGGGAGCCGGCTCTGTCTTGGGCCGACTGGGGGGAGGCGTGGCTGCCTTCGGGTGTCTCTCTGCCCGAAGGGGCCCACCATTTGTGGGCCTCGCTGGCGGCCCGTCGTGGTTGACGCCAGGGTCAGCATGGCAACAGTGCCGCGCCGGACGGGTCATGCCCACTCCGTACGGCGCACTGTGCCAGGCGTGCTCCGGGATTCGGGGGAGGCAGGCTTCACTGTAGCCACGCCCCGTCACATCGCGGCTAGGTGGATGCAAACTTTGAGGGTACGGTCTCGACCGCTTAATGGGAGCCGGCTTCTTGGAGTCGGCCTTCTCGAAGTCGGCTTCTCGAAGTCGGCCCTCCATGGCTTCCTTCATGAGGGCTAAAGTCGGGCCACCTTCCGAAAGCCGGCCTGGGTGACAGCCAGCAAGGGGAAGGCGGCCCCATGTCTTGGATTCTTAAGAGCCGGACGGGCTCGTAATTTTTTCAGAAGGGCCAGGGGAAGCCGGCTAGGCTACCCATGGCTATTTACTCCGACAATTCTCCTCAACAATACGACATCTAATCATGTCAGTTTGTAATTCCTGATAATATTCTTCTACATAATTTTTTCCTTGTCTTAAACACTTCAATTTTTGAAGCAATTCACGTTGATAATAAGGTGGAACCCAATGAGTACGCATAGCAGCTTTCAAAGCAGCCCAAGTAGCTGGAATAGGATATAATCTACAATGTTAAGACCAGCAAACACATGCAAAACTAGTGAAAGCACAAACATCAGTAGCAACACGTCTTTCCTCGGGATATTGTAAACATGTAAAACATTGTTCAGTTTCTAACTCCCAAGTAAGATATATATCAGGAACATATCTACCCTCGAATGGTGGAATATTAAATTTTAATTTAGGAAGATGGTCATGATCTCGTACCTGAGGTGGTGCTGCAGCCCTACCGTTGCGATTATATGCCTGAGTTCGACCTGCTGTTGGTGGTGCTGGTGATTGCACGTAGTTTTGATTTCGATCAACCTCATCCTCGTAATAGTCCTCCACGTATGTAGTATGATGCGAAGCATCCTATAGACATCACCATGTCAAGAGTCCGTTCGGCGAGTGACACGTGCGACATCTACTTCACATACACAAAGGTGAATCATCTCCTTTACACGTGATCACTTGACACCTTCGAGGTTGGTATACTACTTGACACTCCACTCGTGTGCATGCATAGGTATTGTCGAAACGCTATGGATGACGAGGAGGAGTGCAAGCGCCAAGGAACAACTACACCATCCGCGAGGGAATCCTAGAAGCGACGACGGAAGAAGACGGAGCTGCTGAAGCTACAGTGGCCGGACATCCAGGCCAGAGGCCGGACATCCGGCGCCTGGGCAGCCGCGCAAGAGCTGCCCCAACAGATGGCCAATAGCATTAGTGGCCGGACAGCCGGCCCGCGTGCCCGGAAATCCGGCGCCCCGCCAAGTAGTGGACATCTGGCCTCTCCCCTGGAAATCCGGCATCGATGACAGAACGCACCAGAAGTTTGGCCACTTCAACCCGGACATCCGGCGCCTCCTGAAGCCCCGGACATCTGGCACCTGCGCGTGCACAGCCAGGCCAGAGGCCCATGTATACCCTCCTCACTTACCCCTTTGTGGCCTTAGACTATATATACTCCTCCACCTTCTCCTAGTTACGGTTAGCAAAGGGTTAGCTCATTTGAGATAGAGCTTTGCTCATCCATGCGGATCTACTCCACGAGAGAGACCGCGGCCCCTCTACGGAGAAGATCCCCCTTGGACTCAAGACCCCCTGTTGGGTGGCACCCTTCAAGATCTCCCCATGGAGATGAACCATACCTTGTATCTTTCCCTTTGTTGTTCATGTACCTTGTGGATCTTGTGTGTTTGATCGTCTAGTGGATGTGTGATTGGACTTGTTCTTGAGCGTTTCCCCTTGTGATTTCTCTCCGTTCTCCCCTCGTGTTCTTCGTGTTCTTCGCGGGATCTGCTCCTTTCGTGAAAGATCAGCCATCTAGGGTTCCACCCTACATCATTTTGGTATCATGAGCACTGTTGATCATGATTTCGGAGCCTCCCCTCTTGGTTTTCTAGGCTTGTTTTGTTGATTTCGTCCCTAATTCAATAATTCCCCAGAAAAATAGCCCCAAAATTTTTTTGTGATTCATTGGTGTGATGATATTTTGTTGATTTTGATCCATGGATTCATTGTGACTTGAGTAGATCTATCTTTCCCCCAAGTTTCCCCACCTTCCATCCACGAAATCTCATCAATTTTGCCCTTGGAATCATCAATTTCCACCCCCAATTCGAAAATTTCCGCCCCAAACGAGATCTGGAATCGTCGGGCCGGACATCCGGGACCCAAGCCGGACATCCGGCTCCTGGGGCACAAAATCCGCATGGTTCTGGACATCAGCCCCCGAATATCCGGCCACCGACGCCAGATGTTCGACCCCTGGGAATTCACCCTCCCGTGTTTCACCGTTTTGACCATAACTAATTCATCCGGAGTCCGTTTTTGACGTTCTTTGGCTCATTTTGAAGCTATTGCCATCTCCCTTCCCACAAAAATACTACCATCACCATTTGAATCCATAAAATTTTTGGAACTTTGGCATCTTTGCCTAGGGCTTCCAACATATCATCCGCAAAACCACCATTAGCCTTTCGCAACCTAACCAATTTTGTTCCCCATTATATTTCTGGTTGTTTGAGTTGTGATTTGAGTCTCCTAAGGTGTTTAGGCTACTTAGGGATGGTTGCTTCTTCATCAACCACCACCACGACCATAACTTCCGCATAGGCTTGCCCACCATACACTTCCGCCACCCCAACTTAACCCAATTTTGTTTGTCCTGTGAATAGTGTCTCCTAAGGTGTTTCAGCTACTTAGGGACCATGCTTCCAACTACGACACCGTGTATAGTCCACCACCTTACCCTGCACTTCCGCATTGCATCTCAAAACCCAGCATTGCATTCCCGCAATCCCATTGAGCTTCCGCAAAACCACCACTGCTTTCCCGCTACCACCATTTGACATTTGACATTTGAGATTTTGAGTTCGCAGTTTTTCCGTTTCCTAAGTTGCTTTGTCTACTTAGGGACGAGTCTCCATCATCTTGGTATCTACATCAAGAACACCGCCACTCATCATCACCGCAGACGGTAACCTCCATATCATCTTGGTATCGTGGTATCCATCGATTGTATATTATCCATGCCATTACATTGTTAACCCCTAGCCCATTTTGCTTCACTTGCCTATCGAGACTAGCCATTTGAGTATTGCCGGCAACGTTACTTGTGCACATTAGTGATCTACACCTCCCATTGCATACATACCATATCATATTGGTATCATATCATCCCTTGTGTCACAAGATTGTTCCCGTATATACCCAATTGCTATCTTGGTTTGTGCATTTCGCATTGTGGCCATACACAAAAAAATAAAGCTTTTAAGCAAAGAAAGAGAAAGAGCAAAGAGCTTGTAAGCAATGGCCATAGCATCATACCACATTGCATAATATTGTCATATCCGATCATCTTGGATCGTCTTGAGAGAAACACCGGGAACCATCATATACATAGTATACTTGGGATAGAAGTCGTTGAATTTTTGTCTCCTATAGGTTGTGCACAAGTGTCGTATACGCCTATTGAGCAATCGTGCTAGCGTCTCTCTAGAGTTGTGCAACAAGATAATTTTCCGTGGATTCCACATTTTGAGCTCATTGCTTGGTTGCACGACCCCATTTATCTATCCGTGTGTGTGTTTCCATGTGCCATTCATTGGTATTGGTCTACTTGTTTCACTTTCGAATTTGTGAATCTCTTTCAACATCATCGACTCTTGCTAACATTTTGCATTAAATTTTTGTGCCACTATCCTGACCGAGCTACTCCATAAGCTTTAGTTTGTAGTTGTGAGTGAACAAGTCCGGTACCAATTCCACTCTTCTTTCATCTCACATTGAGTGAAACGGGATACAATCTCAACTTTGGGAAAAGGTTACTTGGTATTGTTTATCTCATTTCCTACTCACCTCTACTCGAGTCTTGTGATGGATAGGCAAGGCATTTGACCTTCTGTATACAACAACAACGACGAGTTCGATGCCACGAAAAACTCCACCGATGCCAAGATGCAAGCTCAAATGGAAGATATCAAGGCCCTCATCAAGTCATACAAGCGATCTTCCTCATCTTCGCGGAGATGCTCACGTGCACATCATTCCGAGCTACCATCTCCGACAAGATCACATCGGCATCGACACCACCACCAACAAGAACGTGAAGGTCAAGAGCTCAACACCAACAACCGCTCAATGACTTCACCATCTCCCTTGGCATCTTTGCCACGCAACTTCAAGGCATCTTCGCCTACGGACATACGGCATCTTCGCCAACAAGCACCTCAAGACTACACTCAAGAGAAGCTCCCCAAGCTCAAGTCCGCAACTTCCAGGAGCTACTACGACCTCGACACCGACCACAAGATTCCTTTCTATGGGACTCAAGAACCCGAGGAGTATCTCGAGTGGGAGCACCTAATGGACGACTACCTCAAGCTACATCAAGTACCTTCCGAAGAACAAGTGAAGTGCGCCACAAGAAACTTCCACGACTACGCATCGACATGGTGGCTTCACACACATTCGGAGAGCTACGACATGAGTTGGCCCAAGACGAAGAGAACTACGCGGCGAGAGTTCGTGCCCCCAACCTACACGGAACAACTTATACGCCAATTGGAGAACACCATCCAAGGATCCAAGTCCATCGACGAGTACTTCAAGGAGATGAAGCATACCTTGTGATGAGCCAGCGTGGTTTTTATGAAGTTCCACTTCATGATGGGATTGAACAATGACATCTCCAAGTCTATCTTCCTGAGAACTACAAGTCCCTTGACGACAACTACATTGGTGCTCTCAAGGCGGCACAAGAACTCATGAAGGCCAAGGCTTCTCCACCCCAAGCACATTTCGCGGTGACCAAGCTCTACGACAACGAGCATGAAGATAGTACCAGCAAGATGTCCAAGCCTGACGAGCTCCAAGACAATGGTCCCAAGTTCCACTTCACCGTCATCCCTCTTTGTGGCATTGATGGTGCTGATTCTACTTCGACTCTTTTTCAAGACAGTGTGGCGACGACTACGACTATGGAGTCAATCAAGAAACATGCTTTGGAGGCGAGCGACATGGTGACGAGCAAGGATAATTCTTCCATCTTAGGAGGCGAGAGTGATGATGTGCCATCTTTAGCCTTCATCCACGGCGACGACAACGAGATGGTTGAGCATGGGATTTTCCCTTCGACCACGGCGACATATGATGACTTGAGTGACTTTATACATCATATTGAGAGTGAGAGTGACTTCACCACTAGCCCGATATATGATGTGGTGCCGCAATTCCCATGTGAGGAGAGCCATAGCCCCCACCACTTGAGTGAGATGAGTGACTCCACCATATGTGACACTGAGTGCACCTACCTTGAGGGAGTGAGTGAACCACCACATAGAGAGAGTGAGGCCACTATGATTCCTAATGACTTAACCTCTACCTCTATTGTGTCTTCTCATTTGGTGCTAGGTACCATAAATGATGACGTGCCGATTCTCGACGGCTTCATCCTACCTTTGGACAAGACGATGGCCATGGTGGAATATGATGCACCCCCCACATGGTTCCATCAAGATGATGATCTTGACCACCATTTGGTCTTACCCACCTCACATACACCAGTAGAGTGGAATGAACAAGGTAACATAGGTGAAGGTGATGCTCTACTCCCACTAGTGGACATTCTTGACATTGATTTCTTGCATGATGTTGATCAACCTATTTCCATGCTTCATGCTAGTGTGACTTCCCCATGCGATGATTTACCCATTTATGATGAGTATGATGATTCTCATGTGGATTCTATTAGTTGTGATGCCATGTTACATAGGATTTCTTGTGACAATTCTTTAGGTCACATCATGTTTGACAACCCGCTTGACTTGTCATATGTTATGCATGAGATCAATCATATGTCATATTTGCAATCTCTTCGTAGTAACTATGCATGTGCCATTAAAATACACCCAATTTGCACATATGGCACTGATGACAAGCCCATGGTTATCGGCATTTGTTTTTCTTGTGATGATATTGATATGCTCCCTTTGCATCATTTATCTCATATGCCATGCCATGACTACTTAGCTTCGGATATGCATTGTTTTGGATGTTCTCCATTTTCTCCATATGATGTTTCTAATATTTCTCATGAGGAAACCCCCATATTTTCCTCATACATGTTACAAAATTTTGATCAATCCCATCCATTGCATGATCCCAATACTTATGTGCATAATATGCTTCCCATGAACAAACATGCTATTGATGTGCCATACACTTGCATTCTTAATTTGTGTCCCCATCATGTTATACACAACAACTATTCTTTAATGATGGATGACATGTTCCTATACCATATATCAAATTTCTTTTAGCAATGTTTATCTTGTGCTAACTCTCACGTGCACATACACATCATAATGGATGATGTGTACATTTACCACACAAACAATTTCTTTCGCTTGTGTATATGTTGTGTAGGTACCCATGAATACTTGTAAACCTCACAATCCCATGAGTTGACAAAACGAGCTCTGGAGAGCAACGATGACTTGGGATCCCATGGATTGTCTTTCCCACCATTCTCTTCACGCAAAGATTTCGCGCATTTCTTCTACATGGCCCTCCCTTGGCTACGGGTTATTGTCCATTACATATTATATGCCCATCTTGCCATGTTCACTTTGCATGATATGTTCATTCCTATACCTTTGACATGCATTTGTGACCCATGCTTTGCATTACACATGATGATTCATTCTAGCACTTGTATGTGTATTTGCAAGCTTGGTGGAGATATTGCTTGCTATTTCCATGTTTGCTTTGTGCCCCATTCCTATGATGATACTATGATCATGCTTTGTGTTCGTGCTTGCGATATGTCATGTGTGCCTATGCCTATTATTTGCTCACATGACATGATTGCCATGATTTCCTCTAGTATGTTGCATCTTCGCACTACTAGCTTGCACGACTTGATTACTATGATTGCTTGCCTTGCTGCATCACCGATGATTCATACTTGCTCATTTCATGTGGTTGATGACAATCATCTACATGCTTTGCACATGATTGTTATTGCTTCTTGTCATATATCTCCATGTGTTGCCTCTCTCATGTTAGACAATTTTCTATGTATTGAGTGCAACAATGATTCTAATCTTGCTCATGAGATTGCCCCCATAGCATTCTCACATATATTAGGAGATTTCGACATATTTTTTGTGAAGCATGCTTGTGTTACCTCTTTGCACCATATACATAGTGCCATGAATATAGCCATTATTGCATCATATTATTCATGCACTTGTGCTACTAATGTTTGTGTGCAAAAGAAGAGAGCCATCATGATGGATGATGTGTTTATCTACCATGTGCATACATTCTTTCTTTTGTTGTGTTCATGTGTAGGATACTTGGACTTTGTGTCGACTTCCACTTCACGTGATTTCACCATTCGAGCTCTTGAGAGAAAACCACCTTCTACCATGACGATTCTACATTGCACTTGCTTGTACTTTGGCATTGTGAAGGACGCACAAGGACACACCTTCAAGGTGACATCTTTCTTGAGCATGGATATGCCGGATCATACTACTTGTGTTGCTTCCACTGTGAGACTTATTGTTCATCTTGGACCACTTGATTGCACACATGTTAGAGATATTTCTTCGACTTGTCATTTTCACCGTTCCATGCATCATGATATATATCCCTTGTGTGTTGCATCCAATTCTTGGATTACTTGCTCCTCTCATATGTTTGGTTGCAACAAATGTCATCACTTCACATATGCCATGTCCCATCGATTGCTACTGCTTTCCTTGATTGCCTCACACATGATGAACAATTGCTCTTTCAATTGTGTTGAGTGCCACACGATATTAACTACACCCCATGCACATTATGCTTGGATTGTCTTGCACTTGACCCATGTGTTTAGACACTTCATTTTATTTGGTGTTGTGAATGCTTCTTATGCCTACCATAGACCTTTCATTGAGCGCCTTGCCCATTCTTGCTATGACTTTGAGGTAGATGATTATTCTCTCATTACACATATTTGCATCACTACCTCACATTTACATGCTTGTCCCCATGATATCTTTGCTTGTGCTCGATTAATATGCTTACATGCCTTGTCACACCATATGCTTCGCATGATGATGACACTTGTTTGGTGCCTCACCTCTTGAATGCTTGGTTTTGCACTAATGCTAACCATATTTGTTTTTCCAAGTGTTTGTTGTCCTTACTCCTTTTGAAGGAATCACAAGACGGTGCGACATTGGAGAGTGCCCATATCGAGATTCAAGACGACGAGTACTTGGTGAATTTCCACTTATACACGACGAAGCTATATCTTTCCCCATGGTGATTTGGTTTTCGATCCGAGGTCGGATCTTTCCAAGGGAGGGGAGATGATGCGGAGCATCCTGTGGACATCACCATGTCAAGAGTCCATTCGGTGAGTGACATGTGCGACATCTACTTCACATACACAAAGGTGAATCATCTCCTTTACACGTGCTCACTTGACACCTTCGAGGATGGTATACTACTTGACACTCCACTCGTGTGCATGCATAGGTATTGTCGGAACACTACGGACGGCGAGGAGGAGTGCAAGCGCCAAGGAACAACAACACCATCCGCGAGGGAAGCCTGGAAGCGACGACGGAAGAAGACGGAGCTGCTAAAGCTACAGCGGCCGGACATCCGGGCTAGAGGCTGGACATCCAGCGCCTGGGCAGCTGCGCAAGAGCTGCCCCAATAGATGGACAACGACATCAGCGGCCGGACATCCGACCCGTGCGCCCGGACATCCGGCGCCCCGCCAACTCCCGGACATCCGGCCTCTCCCCTGGAAATCTGGCATTGACTACAGAACGCACCAGAAGTTTGGCCACTTCAGCCCAGACATCCGGCCCGAGTCCCGGACATCCGACCCCCAGCCCGGACATCCGGCACCTGCCCGTGCACAGCCGGGCCAGAGGCCCATGTATCCCCTCCTCACTTACCCCCTTCGTGGCCTTAGACTATATATACTCCTCCACCTCCTCCTAGTTAGGGTTAGCAAAGGATTAGCTCATTTGAGATAGAGCTTTGCTCATCCATACGGATCTACTCCACAAGAGAGACCACGGCCCCTCTACGGAGAAGATCCCCCTTGGATTCAAGACCCCTCTTGTGTGGGCCCCTTCAAGACCTCCTCATGGAGATGAACCTTACCTTGTATCTTTCCCTTTGTTGTTCATGTGCCTTGTGGATCTTGTGTGTTTGATTATCTAGTGGATGTGTGATCGGACTTGTTCTTGAGCGTTTCCCCTTGTGATTTCTCTCCGTTCTCCCCTCGTGTTCTTCGTGGGATCCGCTCCTTTCGTGAAAGGTCGGCCATCTAGGGTTCCACCCTACATCACAGTAGTAGCAGGAGCTACAGAAGCATCAACATCAGTAGCAGCGGCAACCGAATTTTGTCCAGGCTCAAGTGGAACGTGTAGTGCTCGTCCCACTTGATTTGGAAGGCGACGCTATTATTGTTGTAGAGGTGCGATAGGTGCAGCTGGCGGTGGTGGTGGAAGACGCGTGAGCAATTCATTGAACCTGTTATCGAGCTTTGTTTCGAACATCTTCTCAATGCCATCTATCTTCTCCATGGTCTCTCAAATATGTTTAGCACATATTGCACCTTTCCACTCATCATTTGCTGAAATTTATCATGTAGCTGTTTCTTCGACATGTTCTCCCAATCAGTCTCATCAGCTTGTGATCCTGCCATGGTTAGCAGCAATAGAAACACACAAGAATATGATCCTACGGACTACTATGAAGTGGTGGTGGTGTGTCACAAATCCGTCAAGCGAATCTCAAATTCTTACCAGTTCTTACCCAGCAATAGGTGGTGATCGGCAACCGTTGTAGTCAAAACTCTCAAAGCTTGGATAGAGGATTGCTAGGTGGTGTCAAACGCACGACGTAGATGTATGTGGAGCTGGGAAGGCTTATAATATGGTAGCAAAAATGTCGGCAATAATCAATTCAGAGATGCAAAGTTGAATAAGCGCTCAACGATTGTACTATGGTGGTCCTAGGCTAGACCGTGTTTGAGACGTGAGCTTAGAACACTAACAAAATCACGGCACTGCACGTAAACAAGGGAGGAGCACTCTGAATTTTTTTCCTCTTTTTTTCACTTTTTTTCCTCTTTTTTTTGCTCTGCAACATTTTTTTTGAAAAGTCAACAAATGGTCTAAAACCTGCCTTGCCAGAATTTTCCAGACTTAGTTTGTTTTAAACTGGAACTATTTTTCTACTATGGGTATCAAGAAAGTTGGGGAGTCCGACTTGGTCACGACTCAAAGTATGGCGTGATCTAGAAATCAAAAAAAGAACAAATACTAGACTCAGACTAGGACTGTTGGCGGAGATGAATCTGGTGGAAACTCGGACTGGTGGCGGATATATGTAGGGCGGTGGAACACGGACTGGTGGCGAATCTGTGATGTAGGTGGACTCGAATTGTCGTGATGGTGGTGGATATGTGGTATATGGCGGCAGTGATGACGATGGTGGTATATGCCAGCGGAGATGGCGATGGTGGTATATAGCATCGGTGATGATGATGGTGGTGTATGGTAGCGGTGATGACAATGATGCGGCGGCGACGTGACAACTTGTGAACATAACTCGAAACTCGAAAGGACTAGACATTAAGACCAGCAACTAGACACGACAATGCTCCCGTAAATTCAACAATGCAAAACCCTAAAAAGATTATGCAAAGGCCCAGATTGGTTCGGATATGATGAACTAACCCTAATTTTTTGGGCTTTTTCATGGACTATAGGTACGAAGAACAGACTCAATCTAAACTACGAAAAACTGTAAAAATCACACCGAGCAGCCTGGAATTCTGATACCACTTGATATAAGGAAAGGTGTCCCATCTTTCTATGAGAGGGTGGCTATCATTTATTGTGGAGTGGACTTTGACGATCCGACTACGACCGTGCGAGGACATCGCACCTTAGCAATCGCTAAACCAACTCCGAGAGGTTATTGACCACATCAGAGCACGATCAACCTGACCACGAGGGTCTATTTCCCGCACGCAAATGAAGAACAAGCAAGAAACTGAAATTGCAATCTGGATATTGCGAATAAAAGAGGAAAGCTTTATTGATCAAGTGGGGTTCTGTGACGCCTTGGTCTGGTCGTTGAACACAAACGAAGTACGCGAAGTTGCAGCTATTGTGAAATTTTTATCTAAACAAAACCCAAAGTCTAAACGACGCCCTAAGGGCTGTATATATGGAGGAAAACGGGGGACTTTCGTGGCCCCGGGGGAAGGGGTCAGAAACCAACCCTATCTCTTGTTTCCCCACACATATGGACTCTAGAAACAACCTATACTCATGTATTTCGAAATTACATGGGCCTGGCCCAATAATAAGGTGACACAACACCTATAATAGTCTCTGGACGAAATTTGTTAAGAGGCATCTTGTATATTTCGTCCAAGACTTCATGCACTCATCACGGTGGCTTCAAGGTCCTGAAATCATCACTTGAAACTCTGTTCTTGTTTCCCTTGCACGTGCCATCATCTCCATGCTTGTTCTTGCTCCAATGTTCATCCTTCTCCAAGCTAGGCCCTTCATTTTTAAGCAAAACAAATGTATCCAATTTCGTTCATCAATCTCATGAAAGTATTAGGTGCATTAGTTAATCCAAAAGGCATGACTAACCACTCATATAATCCAAAGTTACTTTTAAATGTTGTTTTCCATTCATCTTCCAATTCCATACGAATTTGATGGTATCCACTACACAAATCAACTTTGGAGAATATTGTAGAGCCACTCAATTCATCAAGCATGTCATCTATCCTAGGAATAGGATGACGATAACGAATAGTAATCTTATTAATGCCTCTACAATCAACACACATAGCGATGTACCATCCTTTTTTGGCACTAGTATAATATGAACAATACAAGGACTAAGAGATTGGCGTATATAACCTTTGTCGAGCAGCTCCTGTACTTGACACATAATCTCCTTCGTCTCCTCTAGATTGGTACGATATGGCGCAAGTTTTGGCAGCGAAGCACCGGGAATTAAGTTAATCTGATGCTCAATCCCTCGAATAGGTGGTAATCCCGGTGGCACGTCTTGTGGAAAAACGTCAGCGAACTCTTGCAAAATGTTAGTGACAGCAGGAGGCAAAGAGGAAGGTACATCCTCGAAAGAAAATAATGCCTCTTTGGACACAAAAGCATAGCAAACAGATTTGCTAAAATCTAGATTTGGTGGCAAGTAAACATGCACTTTTCTATTTAATTTCAGAAGCAACATTAGATGGTTTATTATTAGGTTTCATTTGTTGCTCAAATTCTTTTGCCACAATCTGATTTTCACTCTTATTTTTCTCCTGTTATGCTTTATTAGCTCTATTAATATCATCTTTCAAAATGGAATGAGGAGTCATAGGAAGCAAAGTAATATTTTTGTCCTTATAAACAAGAGTATACTGATTGTTTCTACCATGGTGTACATATTTTTTTTTATCAAATTGCCATGGTCTACCAATTAATAAGGAACATGCTTGCATAGGTACCACATCACAATCAACATAATCAGCATATGTAGAGATACTAAAATGCACACGAACAGTATGTGTTACCTTAACCTTGCCGCTGTTGTTGAACCATTGGATGTAGTAAGGATGTGGATGTGGTCTTGAGGTGAGAGATAGCTTCTCCACCATCTCCATGCTAGCCAAGTTGTTGTAGCTCCCTTCATCAATGATGACGCGAACAGAACATTCGTTCACAACTCCCTTTGTATGTAACAAATTATGCCTCTGATTTTGCTTAGCTTGTATGACCTGCACACTCAAAACACGTTGAGCAACTAAACATTCATATATGTCAGCGTCTTCAGGAGCCATGTATTGCATCTCATGATCATAGTCATCTCCACCGTGTTCTTCACTTGTAATAAGAGCCAAAGTCTCCTCATTTAGGACAGTATAACCGAGCCTAAAGCGAGCCCTCTCAGCAATTTGAATTTCCGGCTGTCTATTTTTCCGATCTTGACGTTCATGACCGCTAGATCTGCTGTCCTAAGGGGGAGCTACTCCCGCAGAAAAATCCCTCAACACTGGTTCATTCGGGTTACTGGTCCATAACAGACCCGCTATCCAGCGATTGGTACCCCTCCACCCTCGACAGTTCGCTCCCCTCCGCCCCTTCCTCTTTCCCTCTCTCTAGAGGTCAAGCCGCCGCCCCCGGGCCATCTCCATCTCCACCGCCAGTTTGCTGCCTTTACTTCATGCCACCGCTGCCGCTCTAGGACGAGGCTTCCCCGCCCTCCACTGTTTGTCGCCTCTTCGATCCTCCTATTGCTCGCTGTTGCTCTAGGAGGCCGCGCCCCATCGCCAGATCCCACTGCCCGCCACCTCCCACACAACTAGCAGCTCATGTAATTCATCCCCATGCATCTACGCTGGTGGGATCCCGCCTCCGGCCATGGCCTTGATCCCGTTTCCCCGATGATGGATTTATGCCCCCTACGCGCCTCCCCCTCACCATCATTCAAAATCTAGATGTATCTTTGATCCTCTACCGAACCTCGCTCCCATTCTGAGGTGCGATTTTTCAGTTTCCATTTGGTTCTTTCATCTCATTCCCTAGGTTTGCATTTGCCACCTTGATTTCCTTTCACACAATTCTAATAAGAACTTCACATGAGTTTATTTTTAGGAGGAGGTCAGCATCCAGCAGCATATGGTGCCGCAAAATCGACGTGGAGTTCATCCCGCTAATCGGGTATGTGTGCTACAGTACCATCTGGCATTTTTATGTTCCTCCTCTGTTGCGAACCTATGATTGTTGATCCCCTGATTTTGTAGCTAAGTTGTGATATAATTTTTTGAAACAGTAATAGTTGTGATATATTATATGGCAAGTGTGGTCAGCTATCTCAAGTTAAGTTATGACAAGTTTTGATGAAGAGAAGAAGGAGGACAAGAAAGAGATTATCGTACACTTGTTGTCTGCAGAGCTCCCGAAACCTGTGCTGAAACTATTTGCTTAAGTTGTCAATTCCATTGGGGTCTTCTTAAGTGAGAAATTGTTACATGCTAGAAGACTTGATTAAAAATTAATCAATATATGACACACCTAAATATATTCTTAGTCTATAATTAATTAATATAACCATCGCGCACTCTGACTTGCTCATAAATATATTGGCTATATATTACCTTTTACCCATCCATTAGTCCTATGTTGCTCCACCAACGCACTTACTTTTTAGGACTGCATTTTGCCTATCATGCTAATAATTGTTTTGGATGATGACTCTAGATATGCGCTTCATCTGCTTACTACATGAGACATCATCCTATACTTATCTCAACCATCTAACTTACACCAAAGATGTCTTGTGACAATCTATCTTAATTTGTCTTGTGTCTATTTGGCTCTATATTGGCATCAATGTCAGATTTGTTTTTTATGGTCTCAGTGATCCAAAACTCTTAGTTGATTCAACCACGTTAACTGGGTAGGAACTAGGGAATACTAATGCAAGTAAGTGGATTTTTAGTACATGACTGCAAGTATGTGTCATTATTTTTCTATCATTTTATGATGCCTGCATCACCTATCAAGAGGGGCAAAAAGATATCTATGTTCACTAACAGTCCATGGTCCTCGGGTGTCTTTACAGAAAAGCCTTACGAAGAAGAGTACAGAAGCTTATGTAGCTTCTATTTAGTATGTAGGTTGTCTTTTATCATTGTGTATTTGCAGATGATTTTTTTACAACATTACGCACAAGATTGATAATTGAGTACTCATGATGGTTATGAGCATTTCCTATACAAGGTATACTACAGGTCTGTTGAACGTTGTAATCGTAGGAGCATGATAATCATTTTCCCCTCCCGAAGTATGTTATTACTGGTTTGTCATCTTCCCCATCAATATCCGATGTATCGGTGGAATTTTATTTCCATTTAGCTGCTGCGTGGATTGTTACCCCGCTAACGGAGGAATCCACTTGAATTCGCTGGTACCTGTGTCCTTTCAATATATACTTCAGACCACCCCTTTTTTCAATTTCAAATTGTCGAGTTTGTGTTTTAAAATATATTTTTGTACATTTCGTTCACTCTTAGTGTGTTTGTTGAATATCTGAATATCAATGCATGTTGTTACCAAAAGCATGTGCTAAGGTGTAGTTTACCAAGTTATTTATTCTTCCTGAAAAAACAAAACATGCTCGAGACCTCAATAGTAAAGGATTTTTTTTTTTGACTATGTACTGCAAGGAAACAGCCTCATAGTGTTTTATTAGATAAAAAAGGTCTACATAATTACAGAGAAACTAGAACCAAAGAAAGTAATACTTACAAGAGATCTATGAGAGAGAGTGAGGGGGTCCTGGATTAGGGAGTCTTCGGATAGCCGAACTATACCTTCAGCCGGACTCCTGGACTATGAAGATACAAGATTGAAGACTCCGTCCCGTGTCCGGAAGGGACTTTCCTTGGCGTGGAAGGCAAGCTTGGTGATACGGATATTCGGATCTCCTACCATTGTAACCGACTCTATGTAACCCTAACCCTATCCGGTGTCTATAAACCGGAGGGTTTTAGTCTGTAGGACAACAGACACATCAACAATCATACCATAGGCTAGCTTCTAGGGTTTAGCCTCTCTGATCTCGTGGTAGATCTACTCTTGTACTACCCATATCATCAATATTAATCAAGCAGGACGTAGGGTTTTGCCTCCATCGAGAGGGCCCGAACCTGGGTAAAACTTCATGTCCCTTGCCTCCTGTTACCATCCGGCCTAGACGCACAGTTCGGGACCCCCTACCCGAGATCCGCCGGTTTTGACACCGACATTGGTGCTTTCATTGAGAGTTCCTCTGTGTCGTCGCCGTCAGGCCCGATGGCTCCTATAATCATCAATGGCGATGCAGTCCAGGGTGAGACCTTCCTCCCCGGACAGATCTTCGTCTTTGGCGGCTTCGCACTGCGGGCCAATTCACTTGTCCATCTAGAGCAAATCGAAAGCTACGCCCCTGGCCGTCAGGTCAGATTTGGAAGTTTAAACTACACGGCTGACATCTGCGGGGACTTAATCCTCGACGGATTCGAACCAATGTCGAGCGCGCCGCACTGTCACGACGAGCATGATCTAGCTCTGCCGCCGAACAGTGCCCTGGAGGCCGCACCCGCATCGGCTCCGACCCTTAGTTCGGAGCCGACCGCCCCGATCGAGGATGGGCGGTTGGACGCCACCTCGGGGGCTGCGATCCAAATGGCGATTGAGCCGAACACCAGCCCCGTACTCTGCGAGGCTCGTGACTCCATGGAGTCAGACTCCTCTCCGGACTCCGAACCCTCCGCGCCCCTTCCAGTCGAATCCGATTGGGTGCCGATCATGGAGTTCACTGTCGCAGACATCTTTCAGCACTCGCCTTTCGGTGATATCCTGAAGTCACTGAAGTCTCTCTCTTTATCAGGAGAGCCCTGGCCGGACTACGGTCAGCAAGGTTGGGGTACGGATGATGAAGAAATTCAAAACCCACCCACCACCCAGTTTGTAGCCACAGTCGACGACTTAACCTACATGCTCGACTTCAACTCCGAAGACATCGACGGTATGGACGCCGATGAAGGAGATGATGAAGAACCAGCGCCTACTAGGCCCTGGAAAGCCACCTCGTCATATGACATATACATGGTGGACACCCCAAAAGAGGGAGAGGGCAATGGAACAACGGAGGATGACCCCTCCAAGAAACAGCCCAAGCACCGGTGTCAGTGGCGCCGCTCAAAATCCCGCCAACACAAAAACGGCGATTCCAGCACAGGAGATAATAATACTCCGGAGAGTGCCGAAGAAAACCCCCTCCAGCAAGGTTTAGCATGGGAGGATGGAGAAACCAGCCCTCATGAGAGAGCGACAGACAGAGAGGTCGAGGACGATAACTATATGCCTCCCTTCGAAGACGAGGCATGCCTCGACGAGGACGAATTCGTCGTGCCAGAGGATCCCGTTGAGCAAAAGCGTTTCCAACGCAGGCTTATGGCCATGGCAAGAAGCCTCAAGAAAAAACAACAACAGCTCTGAGCTGATCAAGATTTGCTGGTTGACAGATGGACTGAAGTCCTTGCGGCCGAAGAGCATAAACTCGAACGCCCCTCCAAGAGCTACCCAAAGCACATGTTGTTACCCCAATTAGAGGAGGAAGCACTTGATGCGGCCGACCGGCCACCTCGTGGCCGCGACAGAGAGGTCTCCCAGCCCTCCACTCAAGCCGCACCCCGTACCAAGGCACGGGAATATGCGCCGGACTTACGAGACATGTTGGAGGACAAGGCAAGGGAAACACGATCGATCTACGGATCGCATGGGCACCCCACGGCTCGAGACGGTAACCGTCACGCCGGCCACAAATTCGGCAGCGCCAAACACAGTAGACAAAGCTCATCAGAGCTACGTCATGATATCGCCTAGTACAGAGGCGCCGCACACCCACTGTGCTTTTCAGACAAAATAATGGATCATCAAATCCCCGAGGGTTTCAAACCCGTAAACATCGAATCGTATGATGGCACAACAGACCCTGTGGTATGGATCGAGGATTATCTCCTTCATATCCACATGGCCTGCGGCGACGATTTTCACGCCATCAAATACCTCCCACTCAAGCTCAAAGGACCAGCTCGGCATTGGCTCAACAGCTTGCCAACAGGATCAATCAGTTGTTGGGAGGACCTGGAAGCCGCATTCCTCGACAATTTCCAGGGCACTTATGTGCGACCCCCAGACGCCGATGACCTAAGTCACGTAATCCAGCAGCCAGAGGAATCGGCCAGACAATTCTAGACACGGTTCCTAACAAAGAAAAATCAAATAGTCGACTGTCCGGACGCTAAGGCCCTAGCAACCTTCAAGCACAATATCCGTGACGAGTGGCTGGCCCGGCACCTCAGACAGGAAAAGCCGAAATCTATGGCAGCACTCACGACACTCATGACCCACTTTTGCGCGGGAGAAGACAGCTGGCTCGCTCGTAGCAACAATATGACCAAGAACCCTGGTAGTTCGGACACGAGGGACATTAGTGGCAGGTCACGTCGCAACAAGCAGAAGCGCCGCATTAACGGCGACAATGCTGAGGATACGTCAGTTAATGCCGGATTCAGAGGCTCTAAATCCAGTCAGCGGAAGAAGCCATTCAAAAGGAATCCTGGGGGGCGTCCAGTTTGGACCGAATACTTGACCGCTTGTGCCAAATAGATGGCACCCCCGAAAAGCCGGCCAATCACACCAACAGGGATTGTTGGGTGTTCAAGCAGGCAGGCAAGCTAAGCGCCGACAATGAAGACAAGGGGCTTCATAGCGATGATGACGAGGAGCCCCGGCCGCCGAACAACAATGGACAGAAGGGTTTTCCCCCACAAGTGCGGACGGTGAATATGATATACGCCACCCACATCCCCAAAAGGGAGCGGAAGCGCGCGTTAAGGGGCGTATACGCGGTAGAGCCAGTCGCCCCAAAGTTCAACCCATGGTCCTCCTGCCCGATCACCTTTGATCGAAGAGACCATCCCACTAGCATCCGTCATGGCGGATTTGCCGCATTGGTTCTAGACCCAATTATTAACGGATTTCATCTCACTAGAGTCCTCATGGACGACGGCAGCAGCCTGAACCTGCTTTACCAGGATATAGTGTGAAAAATGGGCATCGATCCCTCGAGGATTAAGCCCACCAAAATGACCTTTAAAGGCGTAATACCAGGTGTAGAGGCCAACTGTACAGGCTCAGTCACATTTGAAGTGGTCTTCGGATCCCCGTATAATTTCCGAAGCGAGGAATTGATCTTCGACATAGTCCCATTCCAAAGTGGCTATCATGCACTACTCGGAAGAACCGCATTCGCCAAATTCAATGTGGTACCGCATTATGCATACCTTAAGCTCAAGATGCCAGGCCCTTGTGGAGTGATTACGGTCAATGGAAACACCAAACGCTCCCTCTGAACGGAGGAGCACTTGGCGGCCCTTGCAGCGGAAGTACAAAGCAGCCTCTCCAGGCAGTTCTCAAGTCCGGCCATTAAACGTCCGGACACCGTCAAGCGCGCCCGGAGTAACCTACAACAAGACCGCCTGGCACGTTCCGAGCAGGCGTAGCAATGCGGCCCCAACCCCAACCCTCGCAAAAAGGCGACGCCAGTACTTCGCATCCATAACTACGCTCTAGAAATACCATGGGCATCGGGGGAGGGGCACCATCATGGAACACGCAAAACACGGCTTAAACCGCACCAGGGGCTGCCGATTTTTTACTTTTCTCTTACTTCCAGGACTCTACTCTTTGGAAGGCCTGTTCGGTAGTTCAATTGCCGCACAAACGATGCAAGGACCAGGGAAGCAGACAAGCCATGCCGCATTACGGAAATCCTAGGTGGTCTCTATCACGAGCAGTATACCTGTTTTGCATACTATTCCGCAGCTTGCCCCTAGAGCAGACATGTTAAATAGTCCAACTTTTCGTTTATCGCATTACTTGTATCGTTCTGCTTTGATCGCAGCTATTTTTAATGAACAATGCATAGCTTTTGTCTATTTTTTGCATTATCTTTTTATAAATAAATGTTCCTTAATGACCTGTTGCACCCGTACAACTTGGTACGGCCAAAATACGCTAGGGGCTTTTAGCACCCCTCAATATGGTGTTGAGAAGTCTGAACACTTTCACAAGTGCGGCACCCCGAACTTATAGCACAATATGCATCGGCTCCGAATCATGTCTTGGGTCAATAATTGGGTTTGCCCGGCTCCTATGTTTTGGTGCCTTACGTTCCGCTATATCAGCTAAGGTAGCACTAGGAGAACCACTGCGATTGTGCCCCGGTTGAGCTGGGTCGAGCACCTCAGTGGAGAAAGCTAAACTTACTGTCATGATGAAGCGAGAGTTGGTCGCTGTTCGAGAGGTCTCTCGAGTCCCTAAAGACTTATGCCGCTTAGGGCGAGGAGCCGGCTCTGTCCGGCCAAGGCGTGGATAGCGCCCCGAACTCGGTCTTCCGAATACTAGGGGCTTCGCCAAAATTTAAAATTATAGAATTCTATGGCTAAGTGAGAGTGTTCACGCATTATAGTCCGATTGCCTCATTCGTTGGGCTGAGCGCCTCCCTCGAAGGACCCAAATATGGGAAAAAGAGCGCCCAGGTTTATCCCCGAACACCCTAGCACTAGCAGCAAGGGGGAAGAAGCCGACGACTCGCCATCTCTCAGTATTGATAAACAGCCGCACAGAAGGTAATATTTTAAATTCAAGCAGATTGCTTAGTGCATATGAACAAGTTTTCAACGCACAGGATAACACGAGCGGGTTTTACTCAAAAAATACATCCTTGGTACATTCATCCGCAACAAGGCTGGCACCCTTCAGAACATCCTTATAATAATTCTCGGGCTTGCGATGCTCTTTCCCCGGCGGTGGTCCGTCCTTCACAAGCTTCTCCGCATCCAGCTTGCCTAGTGCACCTTAGCACGGGCAAGGGCCCTACGGGCACCTTCAATGCAGACGGAGCGCTTGATGTCTTCAAGCCTTGGACAGGCCTCCACCAGCCGCCGCACCAGCCCGAAATAGCTCCTAGGCAGAGCCTCTCCAGGCCACAGCCGAACTATGAGGCCCTTCATGGCCTGTTCGGCCGCCTTGTGGAGCTCGACCAGTTGCTTCAGCTGGTCGCTCAGGGGCACGGGATGTCCGGCCTCAGCATACTGAGACCAGAACACCTTCTCCGTCGAGCTTCCCTCCTCAGCTTGATAGAATGCGGCGGCATCGGATACACTCCGGGGAAGATCTGCGAACGCTCCTGGAGAGCTCCGGATTCGGGTAAGTAATAGGTAACTCACGTTTATGTGTTTGCTTTGCATAAAGAATGCCTTACCCGCCGCTATCTTATTCACCTCATCCAACTCCTAGAGGGTCTTCTAGGATTCGGCCTTGGCAGATTTGGCATTTTTTATAGCCACCGCAAGCTCGGACGCTTGCGTCTTCGAGTCACGCTCCAAACTCTCATCTTTTTCCATGAGAGCCTAGAGCTCTTGCCGCACCTTGCCAATCTCGGCCTCATACTTCTCCCGCTCGGTGCGCTCTGAGGCCAAATTCTTCTCGGCCTCGTCCAGCGTTGCTTAAGGGTCGCCACCTCAGACGTGGCCCCTACAATAGCCATGATAATCCTATCATTTTTTGCAGTTGCACCTTTTATATATATATATTTTTAACAAGGTATTTCTTACCTTCATTGTCCTCGAGCTGCTTCTTGGCACGCTCGAGCTCTTGCTTGGACCTTTCGAGGTCCTGCTTCAGCATGTCCACTTCTGCAGTCAGAGCGGCGGACGCAAGCAGGGTAGCCTGCACATGCATATTGACTCATTTTTGTTAGACTCCTGCGAATTCTATTTGATCCTCTATTCGGCTTTTCTACCCGAATGCCAAAAAGAGCATCAGGGGCTACTGTCTATGCGGTACTATTATTTACACTTTCTTTACTTACCTCGAAGCCTGTCAAAAGGCTAGTACAAGCTACAGTCAGTCCGTTTTTTGCGGACTGAACCTTCTGGACCACCGCACTCATGATAGCGCGGTGCTCCTCGTCGATGGAGGCGCCTTGGAGCACCTCCAACATATTGTCCGGCGCCTCCGGTTGGACGGAGGCCGCCGGCACGGTGGACTTGCTCCTCTTGGAAGGAGGTCCCCCGCCGGACTCTGGAACCTTTGAAGGTTCCGGAGCGGTGTCTGGCCTAGAGCCGGACTTGGAGCCCTGGGGGGTTTCATCCCCTTTACTCCTGGAGTCCGGGAGGTCGCCTTACGGGGCCTCCAGGACCACCTCCTCCCAGATTGGAACCTGTTGGGACAACACTTCGGTGTCGTCCGTAGGGCGGGGGGAGGAAGCCGTCGGAAGTGAGTTCACGTCCGACGAGTCCAGTGAGCCGCTCGATGACACGTCGAGCCGGTCTTTGGGTGGGCTGCATAAACACATTCGACATAAGGGAAAGCTGTGCAATAAACGAATACTATGAATTACTTTGGTATCCGGATACTTACGATTTCGCTAGGGGCTTGGCCCTGGGCGCCCACTCCTCTCTGCCGTCGTCGGCGTCGGTGGAGTAGTCCGGAGAAAGGGTTTTCCCCTTCTTGGACCCTTCGGCCTCCCTAGTTGGGGCAGCCTTCCTTTTCTTCCCTTCCCCCGCTGGAGGGGGAGGGGTCTCTTCTTCCTCCTCCTCGTCTTCATGGGAGGAGTGCGCCTCGGATTCGTCAGATGGTGAATCCGACATCTCCGGGCGTCGGGCACTCTTTCGAGTCCCCGTGGCCTTCTTCTTGGCCCTCTTCTCTGGCACCACATAGGGTGCCGGAACCAGCAGCTTCGCCAATTGAGGGTCCGCTGGGCCTTCGGGCAAAGGCGCCGGACAGTCGATCCCTCCGGACTTCGCCTGCCAATCCTGTCAAAGGTAAGGGAGTTTAGATCCCGCATAGAGTCAAACTATGGAAAACTGATACCCTGTAAAAGGAAAAAGCAGCTTACCGCGAGCGCGTGATGCTGCACGCTGAATCCGTGGTCCTCGGTAGCGGATGCAGGAGCCTCGGCGCCCTTGAAAAGCATCCTCCAGGCATCTTCGTACGTCGTGTCGAAGAGCCTGTTTAGAGTTTGATGCCGCGCCGGGTCAAACTCCCACAGATTGAAGGCCCGTCGTTGGCACGGGAGGATCAGGCGGATGAGCATAACCTGGACTACGTTGACAAGTTTGAGCTTCTTGTTCACCAGGGTTTGGACGCATGTTTGGAGTCCAGTCATCTCTCCTTTTCTACCCACGACAGGTCGGTCTCCTTCCAGGAGGTGGGCCGCGTAGGGGGTCCGGACCGAAACTCGGGGGCTGCGACCCATTCGGGGTCGCACGGCTCGGTGATGTAAAACCACCCTAATTGCCACCCCTTCAGGGTCTCCACAAAGGAGCCCTCGAGCCACATGACGTTGGCCATCTTGCCAACCATGGCACCGCCGCACTCCGCCTGGCTGCCGCGCACCACCTTCGGCTTGACGTTGAAAGTCTTAAGCCATAGGCCGAAATGGGGGCTGATGCGGAGGAACGCCTCGCACACGATAATGAACGCCGAGATGTTGAGGACGAAGTTCGGGGCCAGATCATGGAAATCCAGGCCGTAGTAGAACATGAGCCCCCGGACAAATGGATGCAGAGGGAAGCCCAGTCCGCGGAGGAAATGGGGGAGGAATACCACCCTCTCATGGGGCCTAGGAGTGGGGATGAGCTGCCCCTTTTCGGGAAGCCGGTGCGCGATATCGCTAGCGAGGTATCCGGCCTTCCTTAGCTTTTTGATGTGTCCCTCCGTGACGGAGGAGACCATCCACTTGCCTCCCGCTCCAGACATGACTGGAGAAGGTTGAGGTGGTAGTGCAGACTTGGGCGCTGGAGCTCGAGTGCGCAAGAATGGATTGGCAAAGGTGGAAGAAGGCGTGGGTGAAAAGGTGGATCCTTATCCCCTTATATGGGTGGACACGACTACGTGTCCCCACAAGCCTGGTAAAACTCGCTTATCTCCAAGCGCCATAATCAATGGCGCGGTTGGGTTACCCACGCGCCGTATTGATGAGAATCCTGGAATAAGGGGACACGATCTCTGCTTTGACAAGACGTGCCAAGGAAACCGGCTCGCATAACGCGCTAAGACGGGACAATAAAACGGTTCGAATAAAAGCTTGGCCGTGGTGTGATGTCACACTACGGAATACGTCAGCAGATTAGATTTGTGTAAATATTATTCTCTCTATGGCAATATGTGGAAACTTATTTTGCAGAGCCGGACACTATCTTTGTGTTCAAAATCTTCTATGAAGTACTTGGAGGAGGAACCCGCCTTGCAATGCCAAAGACAATTTGCGCGCCGGACTCGTCGTTATTGAAGCCTGGTTCAGGGGCTACTGACGGGGTCCTGGATTAGGGGGTGTTCGGATAGCCGAACTATACCTTCAGCCGGACTCCTGGACTATGAAGATACAAGATTGAAGACTCCGTCCCGTGTCCGGAAGGGACTTTCCTTGGCATGGAAGGCAAGCTTGGCGATACGGATATTCGGATCTCCTACCATTGTAACTGACTCTATGTAACCCTAACCCTATCCGGTGTCTATATAAACCAGAGGGTTTTAGTCCGTAGGACAAGATACACATCAACAATCATACCATAGGCTAGCTTCGAGGGTTTAGCCTCTCTGATCTCGTGGTAGATCTACTCTTGTACTACCCATATCATCAATATTAATCAAGCAGGACGTAGGGTTTTACCTCCATCGAGAGGGCCCGAACCTGGGTAAAACTTCATGTCCCTTGCCTCCTGTTACCATCCGGCCTAGACGCACAGTTCGGGACCCCCTACCCGAGATCCTCCAGTTTTGACACCGACAGAGAGGCTATCCAGGAAACTAGACTATCCCTATATTTACATTTGATTCTATGAGCTAATAAGGAAATATCATGTATGAAGTTCCTGCTCCAAGAAATGAAGGTAAGTCTCTCATTTCTAAAGATTTTCCCATTCCTTTGAATCCAGATGTTCCAAGTAGCAGTAAGAACCACCTCTGTGAAGAAAGGATAACCAAAGTCCCTCCTAGCAGCAAGAGCCATGTCATATTTATTCTGGTTGCGTTGAGCATTCCAAGAAATCCCAAGGTAATTCCAAACCCTCTGGCTGAAGTTGCCGGCAAAGAAAAGGTGTGCACAATCCTCATGTGTAGAAGAGAGGCAAATAACACACGTATCTTCCTGGATGATCCAGTTCCTGCATTGCATCATATCCCTAGTGTTTAAACGGTCCATTAAAAGAAGCCATCGAAACACTTTAAACTTTAGCGTGCAGGCACACTTCCAAATCCATGTGAAGATGGGATCGACCAACAAATGTCAGAAGCAAGACTCATAATATATCTTTGATTTGAACTCCCCAGATTTGGAAGGCCACTTCCATATGTCCTTACCCTCCTCATTCAAGTTGACTAAAGTGAGAAAGTCTTGGAGCTGAGTTAGTTCAGTAGATGCCTCTTGCGATAGAGGCAGATGAAAGCGCTCCGAGATCTCTGGAAGCTCCAAAAACTCTCTGACAGTGATTGTGTCATTAATGACAAAAGAATGGAGCCTAGGGAATTGCTTGCACAAAAGGATCACATTATTTCCCAGCTGCCATCGATCAAGCCAGAATACCACCGTGTTGCCAGCATGCACTTGTGGGACGGCTAACTTGCAGAAGTTGGTGTACAATCTCATGACATCCCTCCACCAAAAGGAGCCACAACTCTGTGTAACCTGTGGCGGCGAAGCAGCATAATAAGTGTCCCAAATTAATGTGACCCAAGGCACGTCCATTCTGTTAAAAAACTTGAAAAGATGCTTGAGTAACAAGGCTTCGTTTTGGAGACCCAAATTTAGCACACCCAAACCACCACACTTCTTAGGTCTACAGACCCGATCCCAAGCAGCTAAGGATTGTCGAGGATTATCTGTGTTGCCTCTCCACAGACATTGACGCATGATTCTCTCAATCTGTTGCAAGATTCCCTTAGGGAGAGATAATGTGCAAGGAAGTAGATTGGCATTGAACAAAGTACTGACTGTAGCAGTTGCAGCCGACTGCCTTGATTTAGCAAACATGAGGAAGCAGACAACCTTCGCTCAATATGATCCACAAGTGGCAGCAAATCATAGATCGTGTGTCTAGAAGTGCCCATAGGTAGCCCTAGGTATGTGAAAGGCATAGATCCTACATCACAGCCTAGTAGGTTGGCGACCCGAGCGCCCTCTTCATCAGTCATATTGATTGGAATAAGAGATGACTTACTGAAGTTGACGCGTAAACCAGTTGATGCTGCAAAGATAGTGAGCATCTTGAAAGTGCGTTATATCGACTAGAGGGGGGTGAATAGGCGATTTTTATGACAGTCTTGAAAACGTGGAAGTTTCGAAGACAAATGATAGAAATAAACCTATTACCATGCAGCGGAAGGTAGACTACACTAGGAAAACCATAGTCAAGTATTCAATGAAGTGAAAGCACAATGACTAATAGCAGCTAGGTAGTAAGGATCAGGTAGGATGATATTATGAAGCCAATCAGAACAAGCAGTCACTCAGTGAAGACAAAAGATAGTGCAATCATACAATGACTTCACAAGGATCAACAGTAAGTAAAGGGAAGGGAAGGATGAAACCAGTGACTCGTTGAAGACAATGATTTGTTGGACCAGTTCCAGTTGCTGTGACAACTGTACGTCTGGTTAGGGCGGCTAGGTATTTAAACCTGAGGACACACAGTCCCGGACACCCAGTCCTGAACACGCAGCTCAGGACACCCAGTCCTCACCGTATTCCCCTTGAGCTAAGGTCACACAGACCTCGCCCAATCACTCTGGTAAGTCTTCAAGGTAGACTCCCAAACCTTCATAGACTTTGTTCACCGGCGATCCACAATGACTCTTGGATGCTCAGAACGCGACGCCTAACCGGCTGGAGGATTCACAGTCCTCAAGTGTAATAAGTCTTCAGATCACACAGACAGGAAGACTTAAGTGATGCCTAACACTCTTTGGCTCTGGGTGGTTAGGGCTTTATCCTCGCAAGGAATTCTCTCTCAAAGGCTTCGAGGTGGGTTGCTCTCAAACGACAAAAGCCGTACTCTAACTCTGAGCAGCCAACCGTTTATGGTTGTAGGGGGTGGGCTATTTATAGCCACTAGGCAACCCGACCTGATTTGTGCGAAATGACCCTGGGTCACTAAGGAACTGACACGTGTTCCAACGGTCAGATTTCTAACACACACGGCAACTTTACTTGGGCTACAAGCAAAGCTGACTTGTCCGACTCTGGACAAGATTTGCTCTCATAGTGTTCACTCGAAGACATGGGTTTTGGTTAAGCATCACTTCAGTCATTCTGACTGTTTCTCTTGGACCCCACTTAACAGTACGGTGGTTCCTATGACTCAATAAAGAAGAAAAAGAACTACGAAAGATCTGAGTCTTCGAGCTCCATAGGCTTCATGCGATGTCTTCTCTTGTCATAGTCTTCAATGTGAATATCTTCACGTACCACCTTTGACATCAATGTCTTCATACATTTTTAGGGGTCATCTCTGGTAGGAAAACCGAATCAATGAGGGACTTCTACCTGTGTTATCCTGCAATTCTCACAAACACATTAGTCCCTCAACTAGGTTTGTCGTCAATATTCCAAAACCAACTATGGGTGGCACTAGATGCACTTACAATCTCCCCCCTTTTGGTGATTGATGACAAACTAGTTGAAGTTTTCAACGAGGAATATAATATGTGAAATTGTAAAGGATAAGGAATTGTCTTCATAAGTTGCAAGGGCTCCCCCTGAAGATGTGCATATAAGTAATTTGCTTTTGGAATGCAAATGCACATGGCAGGTTGTACTTGTGGAGATCCTCTTCAACTTATGACGACAATTCATTATGCATGTGAAGGTATGTGAAGATAATGACATGCATAATGGAAAATGGACATCTGCAAAATGATCTAAGTGCGGTATTTATCGTCACACATGCGGAATTTATCATCGCATCACAAAGTAGCAAATAAGTAGCAGACGACCATCGAGTTTAGGTGTTACAACTCAAAGAACCAAATGTATCAAAACGAGAGTTGTAAACACTAGGAAAAATATAAAGCAACCGCCCATGTGGAACCGCTTGAAGACTATCAAACTCATATGCTTCTCCCCCTTTTGTTAGTAAGGACCAAAAAGGTTGAAGACATAGAGCATCTACTCGTTCCCATGAAGAGTAGGTGAAGCAGCAGGGTCGTCGGTGGTGTTCGGCGGTGCAGAAGAACTAGGAGCAGTGTCGAAGCGTGCTGAAGGAGGGGCGGTGAAGTAGCATCGTCTTCGTCCTCGATCACTCTGGCATGCACAGTTGCCGCAGAGGAAGAGAACTCAGAGTCTTCAAGAGATGGAGTTCGTCGCAGCACTGCCCTTTGAGGAGGTGTAGAGTCAAACTTGAAGTGTTCAGAGAAGCCATCCTCTTGAAGATCATCTTCAGAGCACATAAGCATTAGCCCTTTCCATGTGCGTCGAGAGGTTTCATGGGCAACAAAGGCATTCTTGGTGGCAAGATTGCGAATGCGGTTAACATCCATCAAGAGGCTTTGCATTTGGCACTTCAGCCAGTCATGATGCCTATCCTGTTTCTGATGAAGAGCCACCAGAAGCTCTCGGTCATTGAGAACACGAGATCGCTTCTTGGGTCGTTGGGCAATAGTGCTTTCGGTGGCTTCAGTGAGGGAACGATGAGGTGCACGTGTAGTTCCAGCCAGAGGATAAACACGAGTGACTACTTCAACTCCTTCAATGTTCTGAGAGAAACTTTGATGCTCCGCATTATGAAGACTAAGAGGCTCCTTGGCAGGCTCAGGATAAATGGCTTCAACGGACATATCCACATCAGGCAGAAAGATCCTATGATTGCGAGCAGAAGGCTGATATGAGATAGCGGAGTGGAGTTTAATCAGCCGCATTATCCATTGAGCATATAACTTCAAGCCAAAGAGATTAGAGCCTGATGCAGCAAGTTGGCGGATGAAGAAGTCTTGTGCATTGAAGCATTTGCCATGAAGAATATAGAAGACCAAAGTCTTCATTGCACCTTCCAGCTTGGCATGTGGAGAATGTCCTTTGATGGGCCAGAGAGTTCGCCTTATGATGTGATAGATAGTCCTTGGCAGATACTCAAGGTCTTCAACAAAGAACTCCTTAGGATATGCAGCATCTTGTGGCAAGGGCTTCATCATACTGAGCATCTGACTCATGTTTGGTTCAGGCTTCTGAAAGATGCTCTCCATAGCTTCACTGTGAAGCTGATAGCCAGGTTCGTAGAGATCGCCGGGAGTGGGCAGACCAGTGAGCTCAATGATATCAAAGGCTTTGGCTTCGTGATGAACATTTCCTGTCATCCACTCCAGGACCCAAGTCTTCGGATCTCTGTTGTACCCACGGATGTGAAGTGTAGCATAGAATTGGAGCAGCAACTCTTCATTCCAGTGCTCTTGGTCGGTGACAAACGGCAACAATCCAACCTCTTTTAATCAATCCAGAGCTTCTTCCAGACAGGGCAGACCAGCTATTGCTTCGGTGTCAAGACGCTTATGTGGGAAGATGCGACCTTGATTGTACAGAATGCAGGAGTAATAGCTTCGCTGCGGATAGCTCCAGAACCGATCAGAAGATATTCTTTCCCTTGAGTAGGGGTTCTTGGAGCTATTGAAGAAAGTGTTGTCTGCTTCGAAGCCGTTGACATTGAAGGATCCAGGTGCTGATGCAGGACCTGGAAACCTGGGCAACCTTGGAATTGGCTTCTGTACCTGAGGCCTATGCTCAACATGATAGTCAAATTGAGGACCAGCAGCAGGCGCAGGAACAGAAGCAGTAGCATCATTGGCTTCGCTGACTTCTGGTTCTTGGGTTGGTGTAGGCTCCACATTTGCTTCAGCCATGACTGCGTCAATGGCTTCATTGGTGTTGGTGGTGGCAGCCTCAAGATTTTCTACCTCCACTTGATGAGCTGGAGGGTCGGGCACAGACACGTTCTCCGCAAGAACAGCTTCGTCAGTAGTTTGGGAGTGGGGACATGTTCTTCTTCTTGGGTGTCATCGGCTGATGCAGCCGGAATGTCTTCAGCAGCTTTAGCTTCAGACTCGGAGACTCGAGGCCTTGGTCCTTTGCGAAGCCTGCGTAACGCTGGCGACGCCTGTGTAGATGGAGTTGGCTGGGCCTCAAAGTCATCTTCTTCTTGTGCTTGTGGGTGATCAGCCCATGTTGTATCCTGAGCAATTGGCATCAAGGGACGACCAATGCTGATGAGTTCGTTGTGCGTAAGCACAGGCGATGATACCTGTTGGTGCTCGATCTGAGGAAGGACTACATTATCTTCAACATTGTCATGGTGACCAATGTCTTCAGCAGTGGTAGGATCAGCTGCTGGAAAGTCTTCAGTTGCGTGAGCCTCTGTGAAAGCAGGCTCATGGACAGTCAGTTGGCGCTCTTGAAGTTCAGTGGCAGGGCGAACCATAGAGATGGGTTCAACAATTAAGGGCTCTGTGGGAGCAGCCCGTTCCTTCTTGGTCTTCCGATTCTTCTTGGAGGGAGCAGCATTAGAGGCTTCAGAATGTTTTCTCTTTCTGGCTTCAGCCTCAGCAGTCCTCGTCTTCTTCAGTTCTGAAGCGGTTGACCTGGCCTTTGGCTTCGAGCCAGTCATGCTAGTTGGGAAGACAATGGGATCTCCTTCCTGCCTTGGTGCGTTGGGTTCGGCCACAGTGGGCTTCTTCTTCTACTTAGCAGCCATCCTGGGATCAATGCCAGGGCGCCCAAGGGCCTTGCGTTTCTCAGCCTCATTGTAGGCTTGCACACACTTTTCAGCCAGGCTCTTCATGCGCTCATGAGAACCCTGAGCTTCTGCATGTTTTTTGAGAAAGGCTTCTTTGAGCTCATGCAGCATAATCTTGAAGTTTTTCACCTCTTGCACGCTGAGCTTGGCCATATGCTTCTTGAACTGAGCTTTCTCAAAGTCAATCTTTTGCTTCAGTTCGACAATGCGCTGAGCGAGAGTTAGCTCTGAAGCAATGGCGCCATGGAAGGCGACACTGAGGCCAATTGGAAGTTGCAGATCTTCGAAGCTGAGATTGGGCGTGTCAAACCATTCATCAATGAAGTTGTGGATGATTGCCACGTCAAAGAGAGGCAGATCATTGAAGATTTCTGCTTCTTCTCTGCTCTTGATCAGTTGCTCAAGAGCGTCATCTGCAAAATCTTCATCACTGGACAGATCAATGGCATTGTTGCACAGAATAGCAGCAGCAGTCAGTTATTGGCCGGTGTGTGGCAGAGGCATCTTGACTTTCTGGGGCTTGGAGATGCGTGACAAATCTTCAGACTGCACACTGTCTTCAGGAGGTGCAGTAGCCAGTGGCTTCGCCCATGAGATTTTTGGTGCAGAGGCAGGCTTTGAAGCTTTAGGCCGCTTCAACTTCTTTGGCTTCGGCGCTGCAGGCGCTTCATCTGATTCAGCGTCATCTACAGGCTCATTCACGGCTGTCCCTTGAACCACGATATGAGTGATGAGACCTTCCAAGTTGTAGAAGGGCCCAAGAAAATTGGGTTCAGCTTCGCGAGTTCCATCGGCACGGGGAGCAGAGGGACCAGGGTTGAAGTCTAATCCCAAAGACTTCTTGTTCTGCTTCCACTGATTTCTTGGCAAACTGGAAGTTGCGCTTGAAAAGATTGTCGTCATGACACCATAGTAGTGACGATGGGTGTGCATCTGCAGGCTGTGGCCCACGGACCATGCAGGGATAGAAGACTTGTTCAATGGCTTCTTCTCTGGACCTGGGTTGAAGATTCTTGTATAGGATGTCTCCCCACGGTCGCTTGATGGCATTTTTCTCAGCATATTCCTAGGTCACAAACCGGTATTTGAACCATTGTTCTGCCCAATATCTTCGAATCCATTGGATTCGGGTCTTGCGCTGATTGTAATCCTCTTTAGGATCTGTCTTGTAAAGCTCTGAGAGGTCATCAGGCAAATCTCTTGATGTTCCCCCACGACGCTGTCTGCCACCCTTCCTTACTGATTTCTCTGCAACCATGAACTTCAAACTGAATGGCTTCAACACGTTCAAAGGCTTCAAAGGCTTTCGCTTGCTGGACAAACAGGAACTGGCTTCGGGAGAATTTATATGATACTGTAAGAATTCTGCAAATGAATGCAGACTATGAGAACCAAGGGATTCTCCCACGGACATGTACCTGTGACAGCATTAAGGTGCGAGGGAAGGGGAAGAGGTCATATGCATTCTGAGAAGATTTTGAAGATAAATCAGTTTAGAAAACATTGACCTCATCGTGCAAAGACATTCACTCATAGATAAGGAGTTGGTTCCAGATTTGTACGAATCCACGGATCAGTACAAGTGAGGAATCTAACTACTTTGTGAAGCATAAGTGAATATACTAGGCATATTATGAGATGCAGTATGAAGTGGATCCAACATGTGTGAACAAAAACCACTTGTGGTAGAAAGTGATGAATCTGTAGGATCAAAGGGGCCGTAAAAAAGGAGGTTTTTATTTACCACAAAAGGAACTGCTAGACGGAGTGGAAGAGGAGGCCGAGCAGTTCGATCGTCCGTGCCCTAACTTGGCGACGGAGGACACCTACGGCGACGGCGGAGAAGACGATGTCCGCGGTCGGCGTGAAGATGGCGTCAGAGAGGTTGCGGCAGCTAAGCGCTTCGTCGCTGGCATCGTCGAGGGCTAGCGGTGGCGCTAGGGTTCATGCGAGAGTGGAAGAAGAGATAATGATTGTGGTGTGGCGTGTATTTATAGGGACAGGGGAAGCTTAGTGTTATTACATAGGTGCCCCTGGCAATTCACATCTGAGGAACACGTGGCCATCATGCAGCATATCGGAGGTTGTTCCACGTCCCACGCACGCCTGGATTGTCGGGTGGTCGTTCCCACTTCTCCGGGTTTCAGGTGAAGGAATTAGCATTGAAAGCAGACTTAATGTTTGTCTTTGTATCTTCTGCTAACAAGGATGCAGAGAAGACATTTGATAGTTTCAAAAGAATGCATATGATTTGGAGAGATAGAGTTTGAGATAGAAAGCATAGAGAGGTTAGGGTCCGATCACATTCACTTAGTTCAAAAGATTCAACAAGAAGACATAGCTATAAGTGAATGCTGTAGAGGACAGAACACTAGTATATATATATATATATAATATCAACATAGTGAAGATAATCATTAAGACATGTGGAGATTGAAGCCAAACCAAATGTGAAGACATAGCAAATGTAACGCCATGAGTGAAACACTTCAAACAGAACATTTGGTGGTGGCGTTACCCACCGTATAGGAAGTATTAGACCCAGACACGGCGCACAATTATCGTGGCGCTCCGAGGTCAAATTCCTCATTAATGTATTCACACTTAGAATGCATGTCTTCATTGATTGAAGATATACTTTACTTCGTGTGTTGCACATCTAAGTCATCAATATGCATAAGTGTTAGGATGTGTGCCTGATCACAGGACATTTGAGGATTCCAAGATATTTAGCTCACACCGTAACTTGCAAAATCTCTTCTCATCCAAGGGCTTGGTGAAGATATCTGCCAATTGCTCTTCAGTGTTGACGTGTATGATATTAATATCTTCCTTCACAACATGATCTCTAAGAAAGTGATGAGGAATCTCAATGTGCTTTGTCTTCGAGTGTTGAACTGCGTTGTTGGCAATCTTGATGGCGCTTTCGTTGTTGCAGTAGAGTGGCACTTGCTTCAGATGAATGCCATAGTCTTTGAGTGTTTTCTTCATCCACAGAAGCTGAGCGCAGCAAGATCCAGCAGCAATGTATTCAGATTCAGCAGTGGAGAGAGATACACAGTTATGCTTCTTTGAAGACCAACATACAAGTGATCGTCCCAGAAAATGACATGTGCCTGATGTAGACTTGCGATCCACCTTGTCACCAGCATAATCAGCATCTAAGAATCCAACTAGATCAAACTCTGAGCCCTTTGGATACCATAATCCTAGAGTTGGGGTGTAAGCCAAATATCGAAGAATTTGCTTCATAGCTAAGTGATGTGATTCCTTTGGTGCCGCTTGGAATCGAGCACACATGCAAACACTAAGCATAATATCTGGCCTAGATGCACATAGATAAAGTAAAGAACCAATCATGGAGCGGTATACCTTTTGATCGAACTCTTTACCATTGTCGTCAGGACCCAGATGATGTTTGGCTGGCATTGGCGTCGTGAAGCCTTTGCAGTCTTGCATACCGAACTTCTTCAGGCGATCTTTGAGATACTTCTCTTGAGAAATAAAGATGCCGTTGCGTTGCTGTCGTATTTGAAGACCAAGGAAGAACTTCAGCTCTCCCATCATGGACATCTGGTATTGCTCTTGCATCATATATCCAAATTCTTCACTGTATTTCTGATTGGTGCAGTCGAAGATAATGTCATCCACATATATTTGGCACACAAACAGTTCACCATCTTATGTCTTCATGAAGAGAGTGGGGTCGAGGGAACCAGGTGTGAAGCCTTTGCTCTTCAGGAAGTGTTTGAGTGTGTCATACCAAGCCCGAGGGGCTTGTTTGAGGCCATAAAGTGCCTTGTTGAGCTTGTATACCATGTCAGGATATTTTGGATCTTCAAAGCCAGGCGGTTGTGCAACATACACTTCTTCTTCAATCTTGCCATTGAGAAATGCGCTCTTCACATCCATTTGATATAGAAGTATGTTATGATGATTTTTATAGGCCAGCAGTATGTGTATGGCTTCAAGTCGAGCCACGGGAGCAAATGTTTCATCGAAGTCAATCCCTTCAACTTGAGTATATCCTTGAGCAACGAGACGAGCTTTGTTTCTGACAACTTGACCATGCTCATCTTGCTTGTTGCGATATATCCATTTGGTGCCTATTATATTGTGCTTCCGAGGATCAGGACGCTTAACCAGTTCCCATACATTATTCAGCTCAAACTGTTGAAGCTCTTCTTGCATAGCTTGAATCCATTCAGGTTCCATGAAGGCTTCTTCAACTTTCTTGGGTTCTGTTATTGAGACAAATGCGAAGTGCCCACAAAAATTTGCTAGCTGTGTTGCCCTTGAACGAGTGAGCGGACCGGGTGCATTGATGCTATCAATTAGTCTCTCAATCTGCACTTCATTTGCAACACGAGGATGTACAGGGCGAAGATTTTGTTCTTGCTGATCATTGTCATTGTTAGAGGGATTGTCTTCAGGCTGAGCATTGTCTTCAGGTTGAGCATTGTCTTCAGGTTGATCAGGTGTGGAGATGATAAGTTCCTCTTCAGGTTGAGCTTCGGAGGGTATGATTTCTCCAGTTCCCATAAGTTTGATTGATTCACTGGATGGAACTTCATCTAGCACATTTGGCAGTTGCTCTCTTTGTGAACCGTTAGTCTCATCGAACTGCACATCCACTGTTTCAACCACTTTATAATGAAAGAGATTGAAGACTCTGTAGGAGTGCGAATCCTTTCCATATCCAAGCATAAAACCCTCATGTGCTTTTGGTGCAAATTCTGAAGTGTGATGTGGATCCTTGATCCAGCACCTGGCGCCAAATACTCTGAAGTAACTGACATTTGGCTTCTTGCCAGTAAGGAGCTCATAAGATGTCTTGTTCAGAATCTTGTGAAGATAAACACGATTGATTGTATGGCATGCAATGTCAATGGCTTCAGGCCAGAATTTTCTTAGAGTCTTGTATTCATCAAGCATCGTTCGGGCCATCTCAATGAGTGTTATGTTCTTGCGTTCGACGACACCATTCTGCTGTGGCGTGTACGGAGCTGAGAATTCATGTGTGATGCCCAAAGTATCAAGATATGTATCAAGGCCAGTGTTCTTGAATTCATTGCCATTATCACTTCTGATGTGCTTTATCTTGGCGCCATAGTTGTTGATTGCTCGATTGGCGAAGCGTCTAAAGACATCCTGCACTTCAGTCTCGTAGAGGATTATGTGCACCCAAGTATATCTAGAATAATCATCAACAATGACAAAGCCATAGAGACAAGCAGTAGTAGTAAGAGTTGAGTAATGAGTGGGACCGAAAAGATCCATGTGGAGCAGTTCGAAGGGTCGAGTTGTTGTCATGATTGTCTTCGAGGGATGCTTTGCCCTCGTCATCTTTCCTGCTTCACAGGCACCGCATAAGTGATCTTTCTTGAACTTGACGCCCTCGATTCCTATGACATGCTTCTTCTTTGCAAGGGTGTGGAGGTTCTTCATGCCAGCATGCCCTAGCCTCCGATGCCAGAGCCAGCATTCTGAAGCTTTTGCCAGAAGACATACGGCAAGTTGTGGTCCTGCTGAGAAATCTACCATGTACAAATCATCTTTCCTATACCCTTCAAACACTAGAGACTTGTCAGATTCCATTAGAACAAGGCAACGATATTTTCCAAACATCACGATCATGTTTAAATCGCAAAGCATTGAGACAGACATTAAGTTGAAACCAAGGGATTCAACAAGCATGACTTTATCCATGTGTTGATCCTTTGAGATTGCAACTCTACCTAGACCCAATACCTTACTTTTACCAGTGTCAGCAAATGTGATGTGACTCTTGTCAGATGGACGTAAGGTTGAGTCCATAAGAAGGCTTCTCTTGCCAGTCATGTGATTGGTACACCCACTATCAATAATCCATTCTGAAGCTGCTGGTGTCGTACCCTAGAGTGCAGCTAGGGGGATATGCTTCACGAAGAGAATTGTGAAGCAAAAACATTTGACAAACCAGTGGGTTATGAAAGCTTAGATCGAGATTTGGACTGATAGGGCGAGTAGCAAGCAATTCATGAGCGAAGTACATAATAAGACCATTTGGGCATTTGATCTTGCGCCCTACAAGATGTTTAAGGTCCCCAGCAATAGCGTCAGACGATTTTGGTTTTCTGCTGGAGACCCTTCCCTGCAAAAGAGAGTTAACCTTTCTTAGCCACCCACATCTTCAAGGGTGGCTTCGAAGCAATGAGTCTAAGTGCAGCATCTGAGAACTTTGGCTTTGCAGCCCTAGCGAAAAGTCTTGTAGGAGGACAATAGTATTCATTAGAATAAGCAGAATAGTTCTTGGTCTTATGAACATGGCGGTTTGATGAAACGCGCTCATATTCATAGCCCTGAGTATGGCTTCCCTGCAAAACATTTGCGTTAGTTTGACTCCGGTGAGTCCTCTGTCTGTATGAAGCCTTTGGAGCGTATGAAGCCTGTGGTCTGGGGTTTGTCTTCTTCACCTGTGGTGTCATGATGACATTCACAGGAAGATTCTCCAAACACTTTTTGGGCACCCAGATCTTCTTCATAGGCGGTCCATTCCTGCAGTTAGTACCAATATACCTGGCAAACACTTCACCATTCTGATTCTTAAACAGTTTATAGTTTGCGTCAAAGGATTCATCAATGATAATGGGGTTAGCACAAGTGAAGCCAGATAGAGTGGATGGATCTGCTGAAGGTTCCTTTGCAGCAACCCATGTGGTTTTGGGGTACTGCTCAGGTTTCCAGTAAGAGCCATCAGCATTCATTTTCCTTACGAACCCAACACCCTCTTTCCTAGGGTTTCGGTTCAGGATCTGCCTTTTGAGGACATCACATAGTGTCTGATGCCCTTTGAGACTTTTGTACATCCCTGTTTCAAGCAATGTCTTCAACCTAGCATTCTCATCAGCAATAGCAGTGGTATCCTTAGCAGAGGGGTTAGTTCCCACATCAACAGTTGAAGATATTACAACAGTAGCAGTAGTAGAACATTCAGCAACAGAAGTAGCATTATCACGCTCAATGCATTTAAGACATGGTGGTTCAAATCCTTCCTGAGCTGAACTGATCTGTTCCGCGCGAAGCAACTCGTTTTATTTTTGAAGATCTTCATGAGCCGCTCTCAATTTCTCAAGATCTTGCTTCCTTTGAAGATAATCATAAGAAATCCTTTCATGAGCTGTTGAGAGCGTTTCATGACGACTTTCAAGTTCCTCATACTTAACGTGAAGATTTTTTATGTCTTCACTTAAGGACTGAGATCGAGTCATTTCAGCGTCTAACAGATCATCGCTTTTGTCTAACAGTTTTTGAATGTGTTCCATGGTTTTCTGTTGTTCAGTTGCAATTTTAGCGAGTGTTTTGTAGCTGGGTTTGGAACCACAATCAGAGTCATTGTCACTAGATGTTTGATAGTGAGTAGTGCGTGTGTTTACCTTCACACCGCGTGCCATGAAGCAGTAGGTAGGAGCGGAGTAGTCCTTGTCATTTGCATCGGTGTCGGTGCTGGAGTCATTGTCTTCAGTGTTGAGGATGGACTTGGCAACGTATGCTGTAGCCAGACTCGCAACGCCAGAATTGGACTCCTCCTCAGACTCCACCTCCGCCTCCTCAGAAGCGGACTCCTCCTCTGAATCCATTTCCTTGCCAACAAACGCACGCGCCTTGCCAGATGAGCTCTTCTTGTGTGATGAAGACTTTGAGGAGGACTTGGAAGATGACTTTGAGTATTTCTTCTTCTTCTTGTCATCAGAATCATACTCCTTGCTCTTCTTTTTCTTCTTGTTCTCAATGTCCCACTGCTGACACTCAGAGATGTAGTGGCCAGGTTTCTTGCACTTGTGGCATGTTTTCTTCTTGTAGTCATGAGCAGAAGCTTCATCATTCCTTGAGCTTGATCGTGAAGACTTTCTGAAGCCTTTCTTCTTGGTGAATTTTTGGAACTTCTTCACAAGCATAGCAAGCTCCTTTCTAATGTCTTCAGGATCATCAGAACTGCTGTCAGATTCTTCTTCGGATGAGGAGACAGCTTTTGCCTTCAAGGCACGAGTTCGCCCATAGTTGGGACCATAGATATCTCTTTTCTCAGAAAGCTGAAACTCATGTGTGTTGAGCCTCTCAAGTATGTCAGATGGATCGAGTGTCTTGAAATCAGGACGTTCTTGAATCATCAGGGCTAGGGTGTCAAACGAACTATCAAGTGATCTTAGGAGAGTCTTGACGACTTCATGCTTGGTGATCTCAGTAGCGCCGAGGGCTTGAAGCTCATTTGTGATGTCAGTGAGTCGATCAAACGTGAGCTGGACATTCTCATTGTCATTTCTCTTGAAGCGGTTGAAGAGGTTGCGAAGGACACTGATTCTCTGATCTCTCTGGGTTGAGACGCCTTCGTTGACCTTGGAGAGCCAGTCCCAGACTAGCTTAGATGTTTCCAAAGCACTCACGCGGCCATACTGTCCTTTGGTTAGATGACCACAAATGATATTCTTGGCAGTAGAGTCCAGTTGAATGAACTTCTTCACGTCAGCAGCAGTGACACCTTCTCTAGCCTTGGGAACGCCATTCTTGACGACATACCATAGGTCGACGTCAATGGCTTCAAGATGCATGCGCATCTTATTCTTCAAGTAGGGATATTCTGTTTCATCAAAGACGGGGGACGCAGCGGAGACTTTAATTATCCCTGCAGTCGACATAGCTAAAACTCCAGGTGGTTAAACCGAATCACACAGAACAAGGGAGTACCTTGCTCTGATACCAATTGAAAGTGTGTTATATCGACTAGAGGGGGGTGAATAGGCGATTTTTATGACAGTCTTCAAAATGTGGAAGTTTCGAAGACAAATGATAGAAATAAACCTATTACCATGCAGCGGAAGGTAGACTACACTAGGCAAACCATAGTCAAGTATTCAATGAAGTGAAAGCACAATGACTAATAGCAGCTAGGTAGTAAGGATCAGGTAGGAAGATAATATGAAGACAATCAGAACAAGCAGTCACTCAGTGAAGACAAAAGATAGTGCAATCATATAATGACTTCACCAGGACCAACAGTAAGTAAAGGGAAGGGAAGGATGAAACCAGTGACTCATTGAAGACAATGATTTGTTGGACCAGTTCCAGTTGCTGTGACAACTGTACGTCTGGTTAGGGCGGCTAGATATTTAAACCTGAGGACACACAGTCCCGGACACCCAGTCCTGAACACGCAGCTCAGGACACCCAGTCCTCACCATATTCCCCTTGAGCTAAGGTCACACAGACCTCGCCCAATCACTCTGGTAAGTCTTCAAGGACAGACTTCATTCACCAGCGATCCACAATGACTCTTGAATGCTCAAAACGCGACGCCTAACCGGCTGGAGGATTCACAGTCCTCAAGTGTAATAAGTCTTTAGTTCACACAGACAGGAAGACTTAAGTAATGCCTAACACTCTTTGGCTCTGGGTGGTTAGGGCTTTATCCTCGCAAGGAATTCTCTCTCAAAGGCTTCGAGGTGGGTTGCTCTCAAACGACAAAAGCCGTACTATAACTCTGAGTAGTCAACTGTTTATGGTTGTAGGGGGTGAGCTATTTATAGCCACTAGGCAACCCGACCTGATTTGTCCGAAATGACCCTGGGTCACTAAGGAACTGACACGTGTTCCAACGGTTAGATTTCAAACACACACGGCAACTTTACTTGGGCTACAAGCAAAGCTGACTTGTCCGACTCTGGACAAGATTTGCTCTCATAGTCTTCACTCGAAGACATAGGTTTTGGTTAAGCATCACTTCAGTCATTCTGACTGTTTCTCTTGGACCCCACTTAACAGTACGGTGGTTCCTATGACTCAATAAAGAAGAAAAAGAACTACGAAAGATCTGAGTCTTCGAGCTCCATAGGCTTCATGCGATGTCTTCTCTTGTCATAGTCTTCAATGTGAATATCTTCACATACCACCTTTGACATCAATGTCTTCATACATTTTTAGGGGTCATCTCTGGTAGGAAAACCGAATCAATGAGGGACTTCTACTTGTGTTATCCTGCAATTCTCACAAACACATTAGTCCCTCAACTAGGTTTGTCGTCAATATTCCAAAACCAACTAGGGGTGGCACTAGATGCACTTACACATATCCTTAAAAGCGATCAGCTGGTCGTCAATCATAGGCAAAATAATAAGTGTGTCATCGGCATATTGTACGATCGGGTAGTCATTGGAGTTTGTTGGGATTGGTAAAGTGAGAATGCCTCTTGAGAACATCTCATTGACTATGGACTGAAGCAAATCCACCGCAATGACAAATAATAGCGGAGATAGCGGGTCTCCTTGGCTTACACCCGATCTGCAAACAAAATGATTACCTAGCACACCATTTAAGAGGACAGAAGAAGAACCCGTGGACAAAATGCTATTAATCCAGCCAGTCCAACGAGCATCAAAACCCTTGCATTGTAGGATTCAGAGGATGGCCTCATGCTCAAGTGTATCAAAGGCCTTAGTGAAATCAAGCTTGAGGAGGATGATGGGTCGTTTAGATGCTTTGCATTGGTGAATATATTCGAAACACCAGGCTAGACAGTCTTGTATAGATCGGCAACAAAGAAAACCGTGTTGGTTGCAGTGCATGCATCTCAGAATCACTTTTTGTAGGCGATTGGCTAGCAGCTTAGTCAGGAACTTTAAACACGTGTTTGTCAAGGAGATCGGCCTGAAATCACCAACCACTTCTGGACTTAGCTTCTTGGGGACCAAGGTGATTAAGGAATTGTTGAGACATTCCAAATTACACCTCCCCTCATAAAATTCATTGACAAGTTGCATAAAATCCTCCTTGAGAATAGACCAGCACCTCTTTAAGAACAGACCAGTAAAGCCATCCGGGCCCGAAGCACGGTCGCATGGCATGTTCTTAATTATAGCATGAACCTCAGAATCCGTGAACGGCAAAGGCAGATCTTCCAGACTGTCAACTCTCTGAATTAAATTGGGTAGATCAAAACCCATTTGTATTCCTTTTGCATGGCCCATGCGTTGATTGAAATCAGACCAAAACATGCCCGCCAACATTTGGTTATCAGAGACCACCTCACCCGCCAAATTCTTGATTGAAGAAATCGTATTCCTTCGATATCTTTCGGTGGCCATAGTGTGGAAAATTTTAGAATTTTCTTCCCCAACTTTAATGCTTCGAATCGTGCAGAGTTGTTTCCAATAAACATATTGCCAGTGTAAAATATCTTGCAGATGCAACTTAACTATTCGTCTGAAATTGAATTCAGGCCAACTTAATGGCCAGATCTCCTCCAGCTCATCAAAGTACAGAATAACTTTTGTTACAATCAGAGATTAGGGCCTTAACTGTGGAGAGCTTTAAATGCCATTGTTTTAATGCATGTCTGAGCGCTTTGAACTTAGCAGATATCGTTAAAGCAGTTGTAGGTTTACGCGCCGTGCTGTCCCAAACCTATGCAACACACTCATGAAAGCTAGGTAAGTCAACCCAGTAATTTTCAAAGCGAAAAATTCTAGCCTTGGGGATGGCCGTGGCAATTGTGACAACACAAGGGACATGATCTGATGTTGATCGCGCAAGAGGCAAAACCAAAGTGTTTGGATGATCGGAGGTCCAAGCAACTGAGGTGAAGAACCAGTCAATTTGTTCAAGAAGGGGCTGAGACTGCATATTAGACCAAGTGAATTGCCTTCCCTTAATTGGCAGCTCAATAAGACCCAAGTGACCTATGATTTCATTGAACAAAAAAATGTCATTGACATTACCACCAGGCAAGTTATGATTTTCAAGTGACCTCATAAAGTTAAAATCTCCCAGAAGAAGCCATTTGTCATCACAATTAATGTCCAGATTATATAACCACTGCACAAACTCATCACATGCAGGACTCTGACAAGGGCCATAAACAGTCACTAGTTTCCAAACTTCAGATGTATGTTTGGAAAGAAACTCCACAATAATGCCAAAAGGCTTGGCCTCAATTAATTTGCCCTCAAAAAAAGAAGAATTCCAAATAACAACCATACCAGCTGATGCACCGACCGAAGGCACATATGCAAAATTGTCAAAGCGTCGAGGACAGAACTTTCTAATGAACCTATGATCAATGTGCATGCACTTAGTTTCTTGTAGACAAACCACTAAACAACCACTTTCATCATTTTCTGTTTGACAGCAAGCTGCCGCGCTTCAGAATTAAGGCCATGCACATTCCAACATAGTACCTTCCATTCTTTAAACCTAGTCTGATTCATTACAAACCAAAAGACGATGCAGCAAAAGTAGACCACACAATGATCCACATAGTCCGGCTAAGCAAAGCAAAATGATAGAGTTCGAAACACAAAGACATAAATAAAGATAGATGACGTTTAAAGTGGCACGCCATTGACCAGAAAGAAGACATATGCACTCAATCATCAGAATTGTTGCTGCTGGTAGATTGAGCCGGATTAGTGACAAGCTTATCCGCAGTGATCTTCTCTGGAGCAATGCGCAGGCGAGCCCCAATGCGCTGAAGGTCAACAATGGTAGTTGGTGGAGGCATAGAAGCATCCTCATCAGCCCTAGCTGACTTGGTCTTGCGTTTCTTCAGGGTGTGCGGAGACCTATTCAGACCAGTAGATTTACTGCCACTACTTCGCAAACGGTATCCATCCCGTAAGGCACTGAGACGTGCACTGCGGGGGACCTCAGTCTCAACCAAAGCTGCAGATTTCTTCTTGCGTTCATGTTTCAGAGTGACCCTTGGTGCAGCAGTGAACTCAAAAGACTCAGTTATAGGTTCAGAAATATCATCAAAACAGAGGGCCCGAGCAACTGGCCTTTTTGCTGGAGAAAGCAGGCGAGTACTGACACTTGAAGAGGCAGGTACAGGTGGCCGAACAAAGCTTAGATCATATCCATTAAAGGAAACATCCCAAGACTTGCTAGAGAGCAGAAGAGACCCAAATCCAGACATAAACATGAGCTTTGGGATTTCAGAAAAGCAGAGCGAGGGCATCATCTACTGAAACGAGCGCTGCCACAACATGTTCGGAGGCAAAAAAGGCCCAAAACTGTGAGCACCTGTCCAATATGCAGGGGAGGCTGCAATGGAGCCCCAGGTTGGTGAACAATGACAAAATCATCCACTGGCATGTTATTGACTGAATCATTTGAAACTTGCAGGACCATGGATTCCTGGGACTGCTCCACAACAACTTGATTTTCATCCACCATCTCCTGCTGAACGTTGTGTGGCTCATCATGTGGGGCATCCTGGTGATGCGGCTCATGGTCATGCTCTAGCGGAGGTAGGTCATCCCAGCCAATTTCAGGAAACTCAGGCATAACCCAGTTATGGTTATGAAACTGAAGGTGTCCAGGGAGAGGATGTGGGTTGCCATCAAAGGGCATAGGGTCCTCATCCGGTGGCAGAATATCAGCAAAGTCTGCAGAGAAGATGTACATCGGAGCAGACCAAGAAATGTGGGATCCACCAAAGTCAGCAAACTCCCGATACACAGCATCCCGAGGCACTAATGTGGTTGCAAGAAAAGATACATATGCCAGAGTACGAACAAGCAGGGGATCATCCTGGTGCCAGTGATGGAAACGACCAAAAGTATTGATAGCATCTGAAATAAACTGCGTGCGCCTATAATCCAGAGGAATTCCAACAATCATGACCTGGCCCCTTCTAAAACCTTGGATAGCTCTGTAGTTTATACCCTCATCATGCGGCACAAATCGAACAAATCTATCGTTGCCAAGATCAAATGGAGGATGATCTAGAAGAGCTTGCCTAGCAAATGGGCTATTGAAACGAAAGAGCCCTACTCCTTGAATTCACGGCTGAGCATCAAGAACAGCGCGCCCAAGATTGTGAACAACAAAATTACTGACCATGTTTCTGAAGATGAGGGTTTCCACAGGCAGAGGGGCTGGCTCCACAATGGCAATGGCATAGTCTTCATTCTGTCAATCAGGAGCCACAGCCGGAGAGTAGAAGGTGCGCGGGAGTCGCCGTAGACCGCCGTCGATGATCTCAAAACCATGCGGGACGAACGGCGTGGGGTCGAGTGCAAAGGTGGCCATTGCTGAATCCTGGGCAAGCTCTGGTGTCGTGGAGAGAGTCTTGGAGGATGGCAATCTGGGCGGCCACGGCGGTGGGGCTGGCAGTGCGGTGGGCGGCGACGTAGAGGTAGGTGGCGGAGGCGTGGTGGGTGGTGGCTCTGCAGGCAATGGTGGGAGCGTTGGGGTGGCAGGCGAGATAGGACTGGGCAAAGACCCCAGGGTGGAAACCGAGGCGGCGGGCGAGTATATCTCCGCTGACCGTTCTAGAGAAACCGAATTGGTTCGTGGGACCCAGCTGTAAGTAGGGGAAGGCACAGAGCCGGAGCATCCCTTGGCTCTATGGCCTGATCAAAAGCATTGACGGCATCTGACCTGGTTGGTGCATGAATTGGTGTGGTGCAACATGGATAAGCAGTTCTGGCACTTCCAAACGTTGAACACAATATCATCGATAAGATTATTAACCCTAGCGGAATCCCCAGAAGAGTCCATAATCAGTTGAGAATAATTTCCAGGCGAAGAATTCACCTTATCCAAAAGCGGCTCTGATGGTTGGGCCGCAACTTGGGCCATGGGAGGCGGATCACCATGTTGGGCCGGAGATCCATGATGGGCCTGAGGTTCCGGTGCAACGCAAACAGATGACACAACATCCTGCATGCAAGGTGCTTGTACATTTTGCGTGTCATGCAACAGATTGCGGAAGCCAGTTGGAGTTGTTCCAGAAATGACGGCAGTATTCTTGGCAGGGACGTTGATTGTTCCGAAAGAGATGGGTGGCGTCACCACTGTCCACTGAAGATTGCTCGCCGGCGGTGATGGCAAGATCACCTTCTCGGAAGGGTTGACTTCATAGCCAGCCTCAGCAATTGCGTCAACAAGGAACTAATCAGCTGGGTATCTATAGCCCTTACAAGCAGGGTACTGTTGAAACGTGGCAAAGGAAAGTTTCTTCCTTGCCGAAGAACCCGATCTAAAAGAAGACTTTGATGGGGGTTTATGCATAGCAATCAAACCCAAAGTTGCACGCTTTTTAGATGGACTAACTAGAATCCACTCAGCGTCGCATTCCTTTCTCCAGATGACTAACTCATGTCTCCAATTTGGACCACCATTTCCCCAAAGGTGAAAATAACATTTGAAATACGGGCATGTATACGATCTCAACTTGAGAATACAAAGGCCAACTTGCTTGCAGGAGACAATAAATGAAAATACCTTGCCCTTAATGAGTTGGACCGACAAATCAATGGCCGATCCACCAATTGATGATTCCAATGCAGCCGCCACAGAATCCTCATTAAGACGAAAAACATGTCGGCTAAAGGACACAACCATAATGAAATGGCTCATGTCGTCCGAAGGATGGATAGATCTCCCACAAGAAATGAAATCTTGTCCGCAAAGATGGAGCCCGGCGAGAAATCCAAACCCAAGGTTGATCCACTAGAGGAACCCATAGGAGATGGGTATAGCCGTGTAGATCGAAGCCCGCCGGAGAAGATGAGCGGAGAGGATCCACAATTCACAGGCTAGATTTGTAGATCGCCGGAAAACCTAGGCCGTGGGTGGAGAGGGTGGGTGGGAGCGCCATTATCTGCCGCTAATTTTAATAGTAAAGGATTTTGTCTTACTGTGTTTGTGTTAAAACTCATATCATTTCAATGAGGATGCAGCTGGACCTGTTTCTCGAAGAACGATATATCATGTATGCAAAGCCAAGAGTAGAATATGAAGATTTTACTTTCATCCTCATAGAAGGTAACTATTACCTTTTCAGATATTTCGTCTCTATAGTGGGGTGCAGAACTGCAAATGTGTGCTGCCATACAAAGTTTTCTCTATTGAATTCTTGCATTTCCTTGCAAATTCTAGTTGAATGTTATTCGTTTGGCATGGAGCATGGGTGCGGCTGCATCATTTGCGCCAACTCAAAGTTAGATGTTGCTCCGTCCTGGATTAGTATGATATCATTCTCTTTAGGTTATTACTTGCTACTGATTGTACGGTCTCTCATTTCAAATGAAAATGAAATTTTTTGTGGAACAACTTATTTTGGTCTCCTTTTTCCATTTGACATAATTTATCTTCTATAGGTATGTTTATAAAAAATATCACATCTCTATTATACAACATTCAAAATAGATGGGCGCAGCAACGCGCGCCTTCGACGATCTAGTCATAGTCACTAGCGGACTCATACCCACCATCGTTAGTAGCAATCATCACACGCTTAGATGGGAACTCTCTCTCATAATGACCTCCACCCTTGCAACAATGACAAATAATATCATGTGTTTACCCTATTGATGCCATGGATGAAGAAGAGCTCTGTGCGGAACCGGAAGGTGTACTACTGGCAGATGGTGGTGGTGGTGCCTGTTTTCTTGTATCTCGGTTGGAATTAGCGACTAAAGTCAGTGGTGCTACAGTAGGACATGTGGGAGTAGAGGATGCATGTGGTGTCCATGATGAAGGTCGATCTGCAGAGAAGTTAGTTTGCACCAATGCCTGTCGATCCTGCACTTCACGTTCAGCTTTGCAAGCAAGATGGAATAAACGAGTGATATTATTATACTCCTTATACTCTATAATGGTCTGAATCTCTTTATTTAATCCACCCATAAAACGTGCAAGCATAGCTTCACGGCTGTCTACATCCGGCGCCTGGGCAGCCGCGCAAGAGCTGCCCCAACAGTCAGCCAACGGCATCAGCGGCCGGACATCCGCCCCGTGTGCCCAGACATCCGGCGCCCTGCCAACTCCCGGACATCCGGCCTCTCCCTCGGAAATCTGGCATCGATGACAGAACACACCCGAAGTTTGGCCATTTCAACTCGGACATCCGGCCCGAGCCCCGGACATCTGGCGCCTCCTGAAGCCCCGGACATCCGGCCCCCAGCCCGGACATCCGGCACCTGCCCGTGCACAGTCGGGCCAGAGGCCCATGTATCCCCTCCTCACTTACCCCTTCGTGGCCTTAGACTATATATAAACCTCCACCTCCTCCTAGTTAGGGTTAGCAAAGGATTAGCTCATTTGAGATAGAGCATTGCTCATCCATACGGATCTATTCCACAAGAGAGACCGCAGCACCTCTACGGAGAAGATCCCCCTTGGATTCAAGTCACCCTCTTGGGTGCCCCCCTTCAAGACCTCCTCATGGAGATGAACCTTACCTTGTATCTTTCCCTTTGTTGTTCATGTACCTTGTGGATCTTGTGTTTGATTATCTAGTGGATGTGTGATCGGACTTGTTCTTGAGCATTTCCCCTTGTGATTTTTCGCCGTTCTCCCCCCGTGTTCTTCGCGAGATCCGCTCCTTTCATGAAAGGTCGGCCATCTAGGGTTCCACCCTACATCACAGTAGTAGCAGGAGCTATAGAAGCATCAACAGCAGTAGCAGCGGCACCAGAATTTTGTCCAGGCTCAAGGGGAACGTGCAGTGCTCATCCCACTTGATTTGGAAGGTGACGCTATTGTTGTCGTAGAGGTGCGATAGGTGCAGCCGGTAGTGGTGGTGGAAGATGCGTGAGGAATTCATTAAACTTGTTATCGAGCTTTGTTTCAAACATATTGTCAATGCCTTCTATCTTCTCCATGGTCTCTTCAAATCTGTTTAGCACATATTGCAACTGTCCACTCATCATTTGCTGAAATTTATCATGTAGCTGTTTGTTCGTCATGTTCTCCCAATTAGTCTCATCGGCTTGTGATCTTGCCATGGTTAGCAGCAATAGAAACACACAAGAATATGATCCTACAGACTACTAGGAAGTGGTGGTGGTGTGTCACAAATCCATCAAGCGAATCTCAAATTCTTACCAGTTCTTACTGAGCAATAGGTGGTGATCGGCAACCGTTGTAGTCAAAACTCTCAAAGCTTGGACAGAGCGATTGCCAGGTTATGTCAAACACACGACGTAGATGTATGTGGAGCTGGTAAGGCTTATAATATGGTAGCAAAAATGTCGGAAATAATCAATTCAGAGATGCAAAGTTGAATAAACACTCAACGACTGTACTATGGTGGTCCTAGGCTAGACCGTGCTAGAGACACGAGCTTAGAACACTAACAAAATCACGGTGCTGCACGTAAACAAGGGAGGGGCACTCTGAATTCTTTTCCTCTTTTTTTTTCACTTTTTGCACTTTTTCCTCTCTTTTTTGCTCCGCAACAATTTTATTTGAAAAGTTAACAAATGGTCTAAAAACTGCCTTGCCAGAATTTTCCAAACATAGTTTTTTGTAAACTGGAACTATTTTTCTACTGCGGGTAGCACGAAAGTTGGGGATTCCGACTTGGTCACGACTCAAAGTATGGCGTGATCTAGAAATTGAAAAAGGAACAAATACTAGACTCGGACTAGGACTGGTGGCGGAGATGAATCTGGTGGAAACTCGGACTGGTGGTGGATTTATGTTGGTTGGTGGAACATGGACTGGTGGCGAATCTGTGATGGAGGTGGACTCGGATTATCGTGATGGTGGTGGATATGTGTTATATGGTGGCAGTGATGACGATGGTGGTATATGGCAGTGGAGATGACGATGGTGGTATATAGAAGCGGTGACGATGATGGTGGTGTATGGCAGCGGTGATGACAATGATGCGGCGGCGACGTGAAAACTTGTGAACATAACTCGAAACTCGAAAGGACTAGACATTAAGACCAGCAACTAGACACGACAATGCTACCGCAAATTCAACAATGCAAAACCGTAAAAAGATTATGCAAAGGCCCATATTGGTTCGGATATGATGAACTAACCCTAATTTTTTTGGCTTTTTCGTGGACTATAGGTATGAAGAACAGACTCGATCTAAACTACGAAAAACTGTAAAAATCTCACCGAGCACCCTGGAAATCTGATACCACTTGATATAAGCAATGGTGTCCTGTCTTTCGATGAGAGGGTGGCTATCATTTATGGTGGAGTGGACTTTGACGATCCAACTATGACCGTGCGAGGACGTCGCGCCTTAGAAATCGCTAAACCAACTCCGAGAGGTTATTGACCATGCCGGAGCACGATCAACCTGACCACGAGGGTCTATTTCCTGCACGCAAACGAAGAACATGCAAGAAACTTAAATTGCAATCTGGATACTGTGAATAAAAGCGGAAAGCTTTATTGATCAAGTGGGGTTCTGTGACGCCTTGGTCTGGTCGTTGAACACAAACGAAGTACGGAAGTTGCAGCTATTGTGAACTTTTTATCTAAACAAAACCCAAAGTCTAAACGGCGCCCTAAGGGCTATATATATGGAGGAATAGGGGGAATTTCGTGGCCCTTGGGGAAGGGGTCAAAAACCAACCCTATCTCTTGTTTCCCCACACATACGGACTCTAGAAACAACCTATACTTATGTATTTCGAAATTACATGGGCCTGGCCCAATAATAATTTGACGCAGCACCTATAATAGACTCTGGACGAAATTTGTGAAGTGGCATCTTGTATATTTCGTTCAAGACTTCATGCACTCATCACGGTGGCTTCAAGGTCCTGAAATCATCACTTGAAACTCCGTTCTTGTTTCCCTTGTGCGTGCCATCATCTCCATGCTTGTTCTGGCTCCAATGTTCATCCTTCTCCAAGCTAGGCCCTTCATTTGTAAGCAAAACAAATGTATCCAATTTAGGCAGCATCATATTCTCATGAACATTACAATCATTACCAAGAAACAAAAGTCCTGGTAATTTAATTGGCGTGCACGAGCTCTAGTAATTGGTCCAGTATGTATAGTAGCAGGGGTTGTGGGTACACATCCATATTTGTAAGCTCATTGAGAGGTGCGGCAGTGGTGCTAAAATCTCTGAAAAACACCTATAGAATCCAGCGAGGCCAAAAAAACTCCTTGCTTGTGTGACCATTTTGGGCTGCGACCAACTCTGAATAGCTTCAATCTTGGCTTTATCAATTTCAATTCCCTGTGGAGTAACAACATAACCAAGAAAAGATACTCGGTCGATGCAAAAGGTGAACTTCCCGAGGTTACCAAACAAACATGCATCACATAGAGCAATAAAAATAGGACGTAAATGTTCCTCCACAGATCCGCTATAAATCAGTATCAGTATATCATCAAAATAGACTACCACAAATCGTCCAATGAAAGCAAGTAAAACTTCGTTCATCAATCTCATGAAAGTACTAGGTGCATTAGTTAATCCAAAAGGCATGACTAACCACTCATATAATCCAAAGTTACTTTTAAATGTTGTTTCCCATTCATCTTGCAATTTCGTACGAATTTGATGGTGTCCACTACGCAAATCAACTTTGGAGAATATTGTAGAGCCACTCAATTCATCAAGCATGTCATCTATCCTAGGAATAGGATGACGATAACGAATAGTAATATTATTAATGCCTCTACAATCAACACACATAGCGATGTACCATCCTTTTTCGCACTAGTATAATATGAACAACACAAGGACTAAGAGATTCGCGTATATAACCTTTGTCGAGCAGCTCCTGTACTTGATGCATAATCTCCTTCGTCTCCTCTAGACTGGTACGATATGGCGCAAGGTTTGGCAGTGAAGCACTGGGAATTAAGTTAATCTGATGCTCAATCCCTTGAATAGGTGGTAATCCCGATGGCACGTCTTGTGGAAAAACATTAGTGAACCCTTGCAAAATGTTAGTGATAGCAGGAGGCACAGAGGAAGGTACATCCTCGAAAGAAAATAATGCCTCTTTGCACACAAAAGCATAGCAAACAGATTTGCTGAAATCTAGATCATCAATATCAGATTTGGTGGCAAGTGAACATGCACTTTTCTATTTAATTTCAGAAGCAACACTAGATGGTTTATTATTAGGCTTCATTTGTTTCTCAAATTCTTTTTCCACAATCTGATTTTCACTCTTATTTTTCTCATGTTATGCTTTATTAGCTCTATTAATATCATCTTTCAAAATGGAATGAGGAGTCATAGGAAGCAAAGTAATATTTGTATCTTTATAAACAAGAGTATACTGATTGTTTCTACCATGGTGTACATATTTTTTATCAAATTGCCGTGGTCTACCAAGTAATAAGGAACATGCTTGCATAGGTACCACATCACAATCAACATAATCAGCATATGTAGAGATACTAAAATGCACACAAACAGTACGTGTTACCTTAACCTTGCCGCTGTTGTTGAACCATTGGATGTAGTAAGGATGTGGATGTGCTCTTGTGGTGAGAGATAGCTTCTCCACCATCTCCATGCTAGCCCAGTTGTTGCAGCTCCCTCCATCTATGATGACGCGAACAGAACATTCCTTCACAACTCCCTTTGTATGTAACAAATTATGCCTCTGATTTTGCTTAGCTTGTATGACATGGACACCCAAAACACGTTGAGCAACTAAACATTCCTACATGTCAGCGTCTTCAGGAGCCATGTATTGCATCTCATGATCATAATCATCTCCACCGTGTTCTTCACTTGTAATAAGAGCCAAAGTCTCCTCATTTAGGACAGTATAACCGAGCCTAAAGCAAGCCCTCTCAGCGATTTGAATTTTCGGCCGTCTATTTTTCCGATCTTGACATTCCTGACCGCTAGATCTGTTGTCCTAAGGGGCAGCTACTCCCGCAGAAAAATCCCTCAATGCTGGTTCATTCGGGTTACGGGTCCATAACAAACCCGCTATCCAGCGATTGGTACCCCTCCACCCTTGACAGTTCGCTCCCCTACGCCCCTTCCTCTTTCCCTCTCTCTAGAGGTCAAGCCGCCGCCCCCGGGCCATCTCCATCTCCGCCGCCAGTTTGCTGCCTTTACTTCATGCCACCGCTGCCGCTCCAGGACGAGGCTTCCCCGCCCTCCACTTTCGGTCGCTTCTCCGATCCTCCTACTGCTCGCCGTTGCTCTAGGAGGCCGCGCCCCATCGCCAGATCCCACTACCCGCCACCTCCCACACAACCAGTAGCTCATGTAATTCATCCCCATGCCTCTACGCTGGTGGGATCCCGCCTCCGGCCATGGCCTTGATCTCGTTTCCCTGATGATGGATTTATGCCTCCTACCGCCTCCCCCTCACCACCATTCAAAACCTAGATGTATCTTTGATCCTCTGCCGAACCTCGCTCCCATTATGAGGTGCGAGTTTTTAGTTTTCCATTTGGTTCTTTGATCTCATTCCCTAGGTTTGCATTTGCCACCTTGATTTCCTTTCACACACTTCTAATAAGAACTTCACATGAGTTTATTTTTTAGGAGGAGGTCAGCATCCAACAGCATATGGTGCCGCAAAATCGACGTGGAGTTCATCCCGCTAATCAGGTATGTGTGCTACAGTACCGCCTGGCGTTTTTATGTTCGTCCTTTGTTGCGAACCTATGATTGTTGGTCACCTGATTTTGTAGCTAGGTTATGATATAATTTTTTGAAACAGTGATAGTTGTGATATATTATATGGCATGTGTGGTCAACAATCTCAAGTTAAGTTATGACAAGTTTTGATGAAGAGAAGAAGGAGGACAAGAAAGAGATTATCATACACTTGCTGTCTGTAGAGCTCCAGAAACCTGTGCTGAAACTGTTTGCTTAAGTTGTCAACTCCATTGGGCTCTTCTTCAGTGAGAAATTGTTATATGCTAGAAGAATTGATTAAAAATTAATTAATATATGACAGACCTAAATATATTCTTAGTCTATGATTAATTAATATAACCATCACACAGTCTGACTTACTCATAAATATATTGGCTATATTTTACCTTTTACCCATCTATTAGTCCTATGTTGCTCCACCAACACACTTACTTTTTAGGACTGCATTTTGCCTATCATGCTAATAAATGTTTTGGATGATGACTCTAGATATGCACTTCATCTGCTTACTACATGAGACATCGTCCTATACTTATCTGAACCATCTAAGTTACACCAAAGATGTCTTGTGACAATCTATCTTAATTTGTTCTGTGTCTATTTGGCTCTCTATTGGCGTCTATGTCAGATTTTATTTTTATGGTCTCAGTGATCCAAAACTCTTAGTTGATTCAACCACGTTAACAGGGTTGGAACTAGGTAATACTAATGCAAGTAAGTGGATTTTTAGTACATGACTGCAAGTATGTGTCATTAGTTTTCTATCATTTAATGATGCATGCATCACCTATCAAGAGGGGCAAAAAGATATCTATGTTCACTGACAGTCCATGGTCCTCGAGTGTCTTTACAAAAATGCCTTACGAAGAAGAGTACAGAACCTTATGTAGCTTCTATTTAGTATGTAGGTTGTCTTTTATCATTGTGTATTTGTAGATGATTTTTTTACAGCATTGCGCACAAGATTGATAATTGAGTACTCACGATGGTTATGAGCATTTCCTATACAAGGTATACTGCAGGTCTGTCGAATGTTGTAATCGTAGGAGCATGATAATCATTTTCCCCTCCCGAAGTATGTTATTACTGGTTTGTCATCTTCCCCATCAGTGTCCGATGTACCGGTGAAATTTTATTTCCATTTAGCTACTGCCTGGATTGTTACCCAGCTAACGGAGGAATCCCCTTGAATTCGTTGGCACCTGTGTCCTTTCAATATAGACTTCAGACCACCCTTTTTCAATTTCAAATTGTCGGGTTTGTGTTTTAAAAAATATTTTTGTACATTTCGTTCACTCTTAGCGTGTTTGTTGAATATCAATGCATGTTGTTACCACAAGCAAGTGCTAAGGTGTAGTTTCCCAAGTTATTTATTCTTGCTGAAAAAACAAAACATGCTCGAGACCTCAATAGTAAAGGATTTTGTTTTACTGTGCTTGTGTTAAAACTCATATCATTTCAATGAGGATGCAGCTGGACGTGTTTCTCGGAGAATGATATATCATGTATGCAAAGCGCAGAATATGAAGATTTTACTTGCATCCTCATAGAAGGTAACTATTACCTTTTCAGATATTTCGTCTCTATAGTGGGGTGCAGAACTGCAAATGTCTGCTGCCATACAAAGTTTTCTCTATTGCATTCTTACATTTCCGTGCAAACTCTTGTTGAATGTTATTCATTTGGCATGGAGCATGGGTGCGGCTGCATCATTTGCCCCAACTCAAAGTTAGATGTTGCTCCTTCCTGGATTAGTATGATATCATTCTCTTTAGGTTATTACTTGCTACTGATTGTACGACCTCTCATTTGAAATGAAAAGGAACTTTTTTGTGGAACAACTTATTTTGGTCTCCTTTTTCCATTTGACATAATTTATCTTCTATATGTATGTTTATAAGAAGTATCACATCTCTATTATACAACATTCAAAATAGATGGGCGCAACAACGCGCGCCTTCGACGATCTAGTCATAGTTACTAGCGGACTCATACCCACCATCCTTAGTAGCAATCATCACACGCTTAGATGGGCACTCTCTCGCATAATGACCTCCACCCTTGCAACAACGACAAATAATATCATGTGTTTGCCCTGTTGATGCGACGGATGAAGAAGAGCTCTGTGCGGAACCGGAAGGTGTACTGCTGGCAGATGGTGGTGTTGGTGCATGTTTTCTTGTATCTCGGTTGGAATTGGCGACTAAAGTCAGTGGTGCTGCAGTAGGACATGTGGGGGTAGAGGATGCACGTGCTGTCCATGATGAAGTTAGATCTGCAGAAAAGTTAGTTTGGACCAATGCCTGTCGATCATGCACTTCATGTTCAGCTTTGCAAGCAAGATGGAATAAACGAGTGATATTATTATACTCCTTATACTCTATAATGGTTTGAATCACCCATAAAACATGCAAACATAGCTTCATTATCCTCAATAATACCACATCTAATCATTCCAGTTTGTAATTCCTGGTAATATTCTTCTACAAAAAAACTTCCTTGTCTTAAACGCTGCAATTTTTTTAGTAATTCACGTTGGTAAAATGTGGAACCCAATGAGTACGCATAGCAGTTTTAAAAGCAGCCCAAGTAGCTGGAATAGGATATAATCTACAATGTTCAGACCACCAAACACATCCAAAACTAGTGAAAGCACAAACAGCAGCAGGAACACGTCTCTCCTCAGGATATTGTAAACATGTAAAACGTTGTTCAGTTTCTAAATCCCAAGTAAGATATATATCAGGAACATATCTACCCTAAAATGGTGGAATATTCAATTTTAGTTTAGGAAGATGGTCATGATCTCGTACCTCAGGTGGTGGTGCAGCCCTACCATTGTGATGATATGCATGAGGACGACCTGGTGGTTGTGGTGCTGGTGGTTGCACATAGTCCTAATTTTGATTAACCTCATCCTCGTAATGGTCCTCCACCTCCGCAATAGCAGCATGAGCTACAGAAGCATGAACAGTAGGTACAATGACACCAGAATTTTGACCAGGCTCAAGGGGAACGCGCAGTGCTCATCCCACTTGATTTGGAAGGAGGTGTTGTTGTTGCTTTAGAGGTGTGACAGGTGCAGCGGGCGGTGGTTCTGGAAGACGCGCGAGCAATTCATTAAACTTGTTATCGAGCTTTGTTTCGAATCCTTCTCAATGCCATCTATCTTCACCATGGCCTCTTCAAATCTGTTTAGCACATCTTCCACCTATCCACTCATCATTTGCTAAAACTTATATTGCAACTCTTTGTTCGTCATGTTCTCCCAGTCAGTCTCGTCGGCTTGTAATCCTGCCATGGTTAGCAGCAATAGAAACACACAAGAATATGATTCTTCAAACTACTAGGAAGTGGCGTTGGTGTCGTGGAAAGTCACAAATTTGTACCAGTTCTTACCTAGCAGCAGGTGGTGATCGGCAACCGTTGTAGTCAGAACTCTCAAAGTTTGGATAGAACGATTACCAAGGAGAGTCAAACGCATGACGTAGATGTACGTGGAGCTAGGAAGACTTATAATATGGTAGCAAAAAGGGTCAGCAATAATCAATTCAGAGAAGCAAAGTTGAATAAACGTTCAACGACGATACTGTGCTGGTCCTAGGCTAGACCATGCTAGAGATGCGAGCCTAGAACACTAACCAAATCACGACGCCGCACTTAAACAAGGGAGGAGCACACTCTGATTTTTTTTCCTTTTCACTTTTTTTGCACGTTTTTCCTCTTTTTTTGCTCCCAACATTTTTTTTTGAAAAAGTCTACAAATAGTCTAAAAACATCCTAGCCAGAATTTTCCAGACTTTTTTTTAAACTGGAACTATTTTTCTTATGCGGGTGGCACGAAAGTTGGGGAATCCGACTTATTCACGACTCATAGTATCACGTGATCTGGACTCGAAAATAAAGGAACAAATACTGGAATCAGACTAGGACTAGTGTGTAACACCCCGGATGTAACTTGCCATATTTGTAACTCTGACTCTTGCCTTTTTTGGCTTTAAGTTATGAAATTCCCTTCGTGGTTGGGTTTTGTCTTCTTTTTGTATTTTGTTCATGTCATGCATTTCATATCATGTCATCATGTGCATCTCATTTGCATACGTGTTCGTCTCATGCATCCGAGCATTTTTCCCCGTTGTCCGTTTTGTAATCCGACACTCCTACGTGCACCAGCGTGCCCCTATTTTCTCTTTTCGTGAGTGGGTGTTAAACGTTCTCAAAATGGACCGAGATTTGCCAAGCGGCCTTTGTACACCACTGGTAGACCGCCTGTCAAATTTCGTGCCATTTGGAGTCCGTCTGGTACTCCAACGGTTAATCGGGGAACTGCAAAGGCCTCGTGTGTGTTGCAGCCCAACACCCCTCCAAAACGGTCCAATAACCCTTCCAAACCATCTCCATGTCCTCCACCGTCGTCCGCCGCGCCTCGCCCGAGAGTGCCGAGCCCCATCGCCGTCTCCACGAGTGCCGCCCGGGCTCCGCCGCCCGCTGCCTTCACGCCGCGCCGGCGCCCTACTCCAGCGACCGGAGCACACCGCCTGGCTCCCGGTCTCCGCTGCGCCCTTGCCGGAGACGTCGCCAGTCCGGATCCAGCCGAAGGTGGATCAGATCCACCAAGCCAACAAACCAAATGACTTCCCCGACCCGGATATCCTCGTCCCGCACCGCTCCGCTCCGTTGACTTTCGGAGGTTGTTTTCCACTAAGTCCTCAGATCCTCATATTTTTTGCCTCTGTTCTTCATGCCATAACTCCATGACCATAGCTTTGTTTCGTGCGCATGATACATCAAAATGTTCACTGGGAGATGCTCTTCATTTCATTCCATTGTGGCATATTTGTTTGAGTCCATCTTGATGCCCAAATAACTGATGCAAGAGTGCTATAAATTGTTTACTGCTGCTGCTTATTAGTTTAAGGTGATTTGTCATTTTTGTCACATTTGTTGTGTGCTTCATATGGGCATGAGCTCTATATGTGTTTTGGTCTATGCCATGCCATATTTACAGGGGTTCTTGCCATGTATTTTTGTGATCAATGTGGTGACGAGCACAAGCATGCAAAGTAGCCTTCGTGATATTGCTGTTTTCAGGGACTTGGATTTTGCTAAGTCCTTGTTATGCTATTATTTGTATGCCATGTAACCATGATGCTACAGTGAGATCCATGTTTGTTTTGAGTATCTTCAGTAAGGGTGTTTTGGACATGTGGTTATGCTCTATCCATCCATGCCGCTGTTTGCATTTATGGAGTGCCCTAGCATGTCTTAATCTTGCTCTACTTTTGCTATAAAATGTTCCTAGAAGATTGTTTACATATTAATCAATTTTGCCATGGTTTTTGTAGTTGATGCATGCATGCTATGAACTTGATCTTGCCATGGTTAGCTTCATGAACATGTCTTCTTGCTATTAGTATGCTTATCTTGTCATGCAAGGATTTGTGATGAGTGATTTGAGCTCGCAAAGAAGCCTTCATAATTCTGTTTATGCCATGCTCAGTTTTCTGCTAAGTCTGAAACTGTTAATAAAACTTGCTATGTTTACATGGGTGCCATCATATATTTTGTGACTTTTTGGCTCATGATCAGTAAGGGAATTTTGTTCTATGCATTTAGTAGATTCATGCCATGCCTTTGTTTGCTATGATATGTTCCTGTAGCATGTTTTTTGCTTGCTCTAAACATGGCTTCCTGATGTTATTCCTGGCATGTTAGTATTTTCACTAAGTCTGTGTAGCTGATATCTTTTGCACTTTTGCCCTCAGTGCTCATGTTTCATAAATCATCTTGAGTAGATCACTTCCATTTGCTTTTTTGTTATGATGGAATGCAGTAGCTTAGTTTCTTGTTGCATTCTAGATGGCATCGTGCTGTTAATCGCAGAATTGTGCCATTCTTGTTTTCCTTGCCATTTGCAAACCGTGCATCCAATTCTGGCGATCTTTATATCGATTTCGACCGTAATCATCTCATCTTTCCAGAGGCACACTTGGTTTGCCAAGTTGATGCCTTGTTATTTCTTCCCCTTCCGAAGCACGCATATGTATCGCATATCACATCTCGCATATCATGCCATGTTTTGCATCATGTTGTTTGCGCATTGCATCGTGGTTAATTGTGTTGGGGATCGTAGCAGAAATTTAAAATTTTCTACGCATCACCAAGATCAATCTATGGAGTAATCTAGCAACGAGGGGAAGGAGAGTGCATCTAGATACCCTTGTAGATCGCTAAGCGGAAGCGTTGCAAGAACGCGGATGAAGGAGTCGTACTCGTAGCGATTCAGATCGCGGTTGATTCTGATCTAAGTGCCGAACCATGGTGCCTCCGCATTCAATACACGTGCAGCCCGGTGACATCTCCCACGCCTTGATCCAGCAAGAGGAGAAGGAGAGGTTGGGAAGACTCCATCCAGCAGCAGCACGATGGCGTGGTGGTGGTGGAGGAGCGCAAGACTCCAGCAGGGCTTCGCCAAGCATTACGAGAGACGAGGAGGGAGAGAGGTAGGGCTGCGCCAAGAGGGAGATGATCTCGTATGTTGGGCAGCACCCATGTCGGATTTCGGGTTCCGGCTGACCCTTGAGGTTCGAACACTGGGGTGCGCGCGGAGATTTCGCCTCCTACCTACCTGCACCCCTCCGCCTCGCTAAGATCTAAACTGTGGAAAGAAAAACACAAGAGACACAGGGTTTATACTGGTTCGGGCCACCATTGTGGTGTAATACCCTACTCCAGTGTGTGGTGTGGTGGATTGCCTCTTGGGCTGATGATGACGAACAATACAAGGAAGAACAACCTCGCGAGGGTTTGTTCTTGGCTGGGGCGATGAACTGCGGGGAGGAGTTCAGTCACACTTCTCTCTCTGATCCTTTCTTTTTCTCTCCTCCGCTCTCTCTTCTCTTGCGGGTGGCTGATCCTATTTATAGAGGCCCTGGTCCTCTTCCCAGATACCGAGCGGGAAGGGAGCCAACAATGGCGGGCTAATTTGAAGGGGGACAGCTAGTATCAGCTATCCTGACAAAAGTAGTCTTCGCCTGCGCAAAGCTCTGGTGATGACGCTGTCTTGGGCTCCATGGTGACCTCCGTCTCGTAGTCCTCCTGGTCTTGGTCTCGTTGCACCGAAATGGCAACCTTTGCCTGATGCCTCGGTACTCCGCGGCTGCGCTTGCCCCCCTTGCACCAAAGGGGAAAGGAGGACACTGCGCGGGTTGGCACCCGCCTGGCGCCCTTGGTCGTCATGGCTTGCGTCACGGGCACCTCGTGAGGTATCCTGCCTTGGGCTCTCCGCCTCCTCGTGAGCCAGCCTGACGAGGCCATGCCTGAGGAAGCTCCGCGTCGTCCGCCTCGCGAGGCTTGGCCCCTCGCGAGGGTCTTGGGTGTGTGTTGGTGAAGATGGGCCGCGCTGGGCCCCCCTTTGAGCCACGCCGCAGGCCGCAGGCAGGCAAGTCTGGGGACCCCCGTTCCCAGAACGCTGACAGTAGCCCCCGGGCCCAAGGCGCGCCCGGACTTGGCCGTGCAGGGAGGCAGAAGGGCAAGAGCGAAGCGCCGCGGGCCCTAACAGCCTGCGGCCTTGGGCGCCGCATGGCGGTTGATTGGACGTGGGTGCCTTAGCAACCGCGCGAGTTGATAAAGGAGCGGCATCCACCTAGGCTTTGCTTCTTGCTTTCCCCGGTTGCTACTCAGATCCCCTTTCTTGCGTCTCTCCTTCCTTCCTCCAAAATTTCCAGATCCACTCCGACCGTGTGACCTAGGAAGCCATGGCGCCTCGTCAGCCCCCGGCCGTAGCTTGGTACTCGTCTGCCCTGGACCCGCCGAACGTGTCGGAGGCGAGCGTTGCCCGGTTGCGCCGGATGGCGACGGCGCGGGGCATCAACGGGGCAAAGGTGTTTAAAGCCGGCTCCGCCACCCCTGAGGGTCAAGGGAGCACCTTCTATCCGCTCTTTGTAAGTGCCATTGCTGCTGGCCTGGTGCCTCCCTTCTCCGAGTTCTTCTTCTCTGTCCTCTGCCACTATAAGCTGCAAGCCCTGCATCTCCACCCCAACTCCGTCCTTCTCCTGGAAATCTTCGCCTATTAATGCGAGGTTCACGTAGGGGTGCAGCCCTCAGTGGCCTTGCTGCGCCACTACTTCTACCTCCGGACCTCTCATGGTACTGCTTCCGCGTGCGTGAGGTTCGTCGCGTACGGTGGCGCCATTGCCATTTCGAACCCCGGGAAAAGGATTGAGGGCTTCAGGAGCAAGTGGGTCTTGGTGGATGCTGGGCGCATCCACCCTCGGCTGATCTTGCCCATGGAGCAGCCCACGAGCTCCAGCGATTGGGGTCGAGCGGAGCTCACGGACCCCCGCGCGAAGCTGATGTTGGAGAAGATGGACGCGGATCTGAGGCCGGCCAATATGGCGGCGGCGAAGCTGACCGGCGCGTCGTTGCTGAGGGAATTCCTAGAGCACCAGCTGGCTCCGCTTCGGCAGTACTCACTTCCGATGTGGAGGCCCCGTCCGAGCCCCGCGGCCCTAGCCGACGGAGATCTGGCTGCGGTCCTCCAATCTCTGGTCGGGGGCGATGTGGCGTGGTTGGCGGGCGCTCCTACGCCTTTGTTCCTCCGCGACGACTGGGAGCGGGTAGTGGAGTCCATGCCCGTCTTCAACGGGGATGGGCCCGTGCCCGTGGAAACTCCCGAGGAACCGGTGGACGTGCCCTCCGACGACTCCAGCGAAGAGGAGGAAGGAGGGGAGCGGGGAACAGGGCCTGACTCCGAGGCGACTGACGGAGAGTCGAGGGCTCCCCTCCCCCGGCGCAGGTCCCGCGTTCTCCGCCTCTCTCCGAGCGATGACGACGAGGATGACAACGAAGACGACGACGAGGACAACGGCGAGCAGGACGGCGGGAGCTCGCCCCCGATCCCGAAGAAGGACAGGACCGGGCTGATCTCCCGCGGGTCTGCCCCGGCCCCGGGGCGGACCGCAGATGCACCTTCCGCCTCCAAGCTTACCGAGGTTGACCCTTCTAGCCGGCTTTCAGGCTTCAAATTTGGCCAGAGGCCGCTTGAGCTCACTAGCGACGACCCGTAAGCATTCGATTCTTGTCTTTATCTCTTGCTCTGCTTCTGAGGCTTGACGTCCGCATCTCTTGGATAGGCTGGCGCCCGCAGCAAAGAAGCCGAAGGGAGCTCCCGAGGTTCCATCCGTGGCAGCGCTTCTGCCCGCGAAGGAGGGTGACCGCGACGCACAGGCTTCTCCTGCCCGGTTGTCCTCGCGAGGCCTGGCTGAGCCAGTTGGGGCGAGCTCAGCCCCCATGGCCCAAGTGGCTCCCGAGGTGCTCTTGCCTGCCGCCCCCACTACAGCTGTCGGGGCACGGCAGACTCCACCTCAGGATGTTGTGGCCACGCTGCCGCCTTCTCCTCCTACTCCACCGGCTGTTGTCTCTCTGACTCCTTCTGCCATTCTGGATCGTGATGTTGCTAAGCTGGACCGACTGCGTCAGGATCTTCTTGGCGCCGACCCCCGCTTGGTGGCCGGGCACTTGGAGCTGGCTTCAGGATGGGTTCGCTCCGACGCTTCGATTCGGGTGGCGCTGGTCTAGGCCTCGACGGCATGCAACGAGGAGAAGCAGGCCGTCCTTGAGGCGAAGGCTGCTCGTGCCGCAGCCCTGGGGGAGGTGGTCGACGTCCGTGGACGTTGCAAGGCGCTGGAGGGCGAACTGCAAGATTTGCAGGACCAGCTCGCGAATGAGGTCCGCCTTCGCCAAGAGCAGGAAGAAGGCGTGAAGGCTTGCGAGGTGGCTCTCAAGGAGAGGGAGGTCAAGCTCAAGAAACACCGCGACCGCCTAGGCGCGCTGGAGCAGGAGTTGGGGGCGAGGAAGGCCAAGCTGGACGACGAGGCCCTGGTTCTTGCCGAGGACCGCGTGGCCTTCATGGAGATGGAGGCGAGGGCTCGCTCCTCACTGAGGACGCTTTACGATAGCGGCCTGGAGAGCCCACTGGCTGGCACCGAGGACGGCCCCGCCAAGCTGCTTCCCTTCCTGGTTCACGCTCTTGAAGATGTCGCCCTTGGCCTTGGCCCCACGGCCGAGGCCGAGGCACGTGTCCTGTCTTCTGCAGCACTGACACGGGTCCTCACCCACATCTACCTTCGTGATCCCGGTGTCGACCTCGACAGCCTGCTGGAGCCAGTGAGCGGCGAGCGTGCCGCTGCCGCTGCTGAGGCCGTGAATGGTCGCGCAGAGGCCCTGCTGGGGAAGTTCCGGGCCTTCAGCACCAAGCCGAAGCAAGGCGCTGCCGACCCCACCGCTCCGTGAGGCGTACCCAATCCGCGCTGCTCCACCGTCGACAAGTGACTCCGTCGTGGCTCCTGTCCTGCCTTTAATTCCTGCACATGTATCATGCCTCGGGGAGGCATTTAAACTTGCGTTTGGCATTGAGATAACAGTGTGGGCTGTAATATTTGCTTTTGAATTCCTTGAAATTTGCGCCTTTCCTTCCTACTTTCTTATGTTCTACGCCGGCAGAGCCCGGCCCCGCGCATGCCTCACCCAGCGTTGGTCCCGACCGGAAACCAGGACGGGACCAAGGAGTGAGGGGCCACGTGACAAGTTAGGCTCCTGAGTCGCGATGCTCAGGAGTCCCCCTTGGCGCACGAACAGCAAGTAGGGAGGTGTGATGCGGGTGGATCTACCGTTCTACGTCTGCAGAGCCCGGCCGCGCGCGTGCCTCACCCAGCTTTGGTCCCGACCGGAAACCAGGACGGGGCCACGGAGTGAGGGGCTACTTGACCAGTTAGGCTCCTGAGCCGCGATGCTCAGGAGTCCCCCTTGACGCTCAAACGGCCTTCGTACCTTGGCTCCGCTCGGGGAGAGACGCGCGACGAACCAGGCCCGGGGGGACCTGGCTGGGCGGCGTGCGTCTGGGTGTGACCCAGGCGCAGCCCCCATGCCCAGCCCCCTCGCGCGGCACTCCCGAGGGGAGGCGTTATGATGAGGCTAGACACTGAGCTCTGGGTTCCCTGAGGTTGGTGCGGCCCGGGGGCCACCCTCAGTTGTTTATCACCAGCGTGGAGCATAGCGCTACCGTATGTGTACGGGCATAGCCGCTCCTCGGCAGTGTCGTCAGCCAGCGCGGAGCATGGTGCTTCCACTGGTACGTGGGAGGGGGCCCCCCTCCGGGAGGAGCCCCCGGGGCGTGTACAGCCCCACCCTGGCACGTGGCTGGCACGGTAGGGCCTGGCGAGGTGTATCTGGGCACCCGTGAGCCAGCGCGGGACTCACGGGGCCCTACCTCTAGGCGGGTTGCGCCTGGCACTGGGCCTTATCTTGTGATGTGCCCCTGCAAATTTGGTTAGATGTCGGCACTCTACGTCCTCGGGTCCCGGCCCTCGAGCTGGTCTCAGCCGTCGCTATTATGCCAGGTCGCGATGCCATGGACAAGGCCAGAGTGTGAGGGCTGGAGAGCCAGTAAGAGCCCTGAGTCGCGATGCTCAGGTACCCCCCCCCCTTTAACGTGCAAGTGGTCGGCATGGAGAAGAAGAGGTGCCGTGGACCGGCATCAAATAATCAAGCATGGTGGGTCTAACGCATAATCGGAAATAAACGCAAATGGGATACATGCCGCTGGGCCTGGCCCGAGCGGCTTGGGGATCATGCAGCCCGAGGGGCGCCCCCAACAAGGTAAGCTAACACATGGAATAAGAAAGGGATACACGCCGCTGGGACAGACCCACGCGGCCTGGGAATAATGCAGCCCTGGGGGGCGCTCCCAGCTGGAAATAAGACTCGAAAGATGTCACCTGATGATGTTGAGGACGAAGGAGCGTTGATGTAGCAGGCTCGGTGGGCTGCGGGGGCCGATCCTCACAAGCCCCCAGGCCTAGGGGCCTCGGGAGGCTCCGGAGGCGCTGGCGGCTCCTCGCGGGCCATCTCCATCCCTGCCAGGGCTGCGGAACGCCTGGCCTCTCGTGCCTCCGTGATGCCCCTCATGAGGCGCTAGTACGTGTCAGCCGCGTTCGGCAAGCCGTAAGGCATGCGAACGTAGCTGTGGGGTGGGCCTCTGCAGCGCCCCACTCGCGAGGGCCAGAGGCGCTCCAGAGAGGCGACTTGGTTGAGCCCTGGTATGTCGATGCAGACGCGCAGCCCACCATCCTCGCCTGGATGCGGAGCCACTGCTGGTAGGCGGCGGCCACCTTTCATGATTCTTGACTCCTGTAGCTCCTGAATGGCCTTGCTGACGAACTCCTGAGGGTCTGGATCTCCTTGCCTTGCTCCTTCTTGAGGGAAACGTGCTTCGAAACACGCCTCCATGTGGTGCCCAAGTGCCTCCCTTGTGACCCTAGCTAGGTCAGTGGCCCTCCAGGGAGAGCCCCTGAGCCCTGCCTGAGGAGGGCGCCGGGCGCGCTTTCCTATGCGATGGAAGGAGGTTCTCCCTGGGCAGGCGCGGGCCCAGAGGGGCCTGCCTCCTGAGTGGTCGGGCCGGACGATGTCTTCTTCTTCTTAGGGGCGGTCTCGGGAGGCCTCCTGCTTCCACGATCCGGGGCTTCCAGTGACGCGGCCTGAAAGGCTCGTTCCAGGGAACACACCGCGTCCTTCTCTTCACAGGGCACCGTGATGACTCCGCCGCTTCCGGGCATCTTGAGGACGTTGTAGCCATGTTGAGTTACGTCCATGAACTTGGCCAGCGCTGGGTACCCAAGGATGGCGTTGTACGGCAGGCGAATGTGATCGACGTCGAAGTCGATGAGCTCGGTGCGGTAGTTTTCGCGTGCCCCGAAGGTGACAGGGAGGTGGACCTGCCCCATCGGGACCGTGGAGCCGTCGGTGATACCGGAGAAAGGCTTGGTTGGCTGAAGCTAGCTGTAGGGCACTTGGAGGTTGTTGAACGTCTCCACGGACAGGACGTTGAGCCCTGCCCCGCCATCGATGAGGGTCTTGGTGACCACCACGTTGCTGACGATCGGGGAGCAAAGCATCGGGAGAACTCCGGCTGTAGCCGCACACTTGAGCTGATCTGCTGAGCTGAACATGATGGCGCACGCCGACCACCTGAGAGGGCGCGTGGCTTTGACCCTGGGGAGGACTGCGTTCACTTCGCGGGCGAACTGCTTGAAGATGCGCTGAGAGGCTGGGGCTTGTGCACCACCCAGGATGCAGGCGATCGTGCGCGGCTCCTGGAAGCCCCCAGCCCCCTCGTCCTGGTGGCGGTCCTCATTTCTCCTTGGCTGCGGCGGCAGCGGTGGGAGACCTGCGTTGCCTTGCGGGCGATCCTCGCGAGGCTGATCCCTCCAGTCTCCCTCACGAGGCTGATCCCTCCAGCCTCCCTCGCGAGGCGGGTCTTGCCAGGGATCCTCGCGAGGTTGATCGCACCACCCTTGGCGTGAGCCATGGTCTTCCCAGCGTCCTGCGTTCCTTCCTCCTCCTCGACCGTAGCCCCGGTCACCGCGGTCAGGGCGACGGTCGATCCTTCCTTCTCGCACGGCTCGGAGCTCTTGACATTCGTTGGTGTTGTGGGTGTGGAGGTCGTGGTACACATAGTACCGGCTGCCCTCGGAAGGTTCGGGCTGATCTCTGCCCCGCTTGGTGTATGGTTCTGCCGCGAGCACGGCAGCCCCCTTGCGCTTCACATCCTTGGCCTTGGGCTTCTTCTCTTCTGGGTCTGCGGCAGGCAGCTCGAGGAGGGAGAGACGCCCTTCCTCGGCCCTGGCGCACTTGGTTGCCAGGTTAAACAGCTCCAAGGAAGTGCACAGGTCTTCATGCATCGCCAGCTCCTCCTTCATCTTGACGTCGCGCACGCCATCGGTGAAGGCCGAGATGTTGGCCTCCTCAGTCACCTTGGGAATATTGAGGCACGCGTTGTTGAAGCACTGGATGTACTTCTGCAGGGTCTCCCCGGGCTGTTGCTTGATGCGGCGCATGTCGCTCACGGCGGGTGGCCGGTCGCGAGTGCCTTGGAAGTTGGCGATGAAGCGGGTGTGCATCTCGTTCCAGGAGGAGATTGTGCCTGGAGCCAGGTTCAGGAGCTAGGTGCGGGCCCCGTTCTTGAGTGCCATGGGGAAATAGTTCGCCATGACCTTCTCGTCTCCGTTGGCAGCTTCGATGCCCAGCTCGTAGAGCTGGAGGAACTCCGCAGGGTCGGCCGTGCCGTCGTAGCGAGGAGGCAAGTCCGACTTGAACTTGTCGGGCCACGCGACGCTGCGTAGCTCGGCGGTGAAGGCGCGGCAACCTGCTGTGGCCACGGGAGGCCTTGGATGATGGGGAGCTTGGTCTTGCATGTCCCCACGCGCTGCAGCTGGGAGCAGCGTGGGGTCTTGACGCGTGGGAGCAGGACCATGGTCGCGACGTGCTGGAGCAGGGAGCGCCCGGGCAGCTTCTTGCGGGCGAGGGACTTCTTGATAGCTCTGCTCTTGCCGCGCTGGCGCCTGACGGAGCGGGTTCCGCCCAGGGGCCACGCACCTTGGAGCCATGGCGCCGTCCTGAGGAGGAGGCGGCCGGGGCGCCGCCAGAGCTTCATCGGTCGCGCGGGGCGGGGTGCGGTGCAGCGGAACGGACAGCGTAGGAGAGCCCCCTGCGGCACGGACGAGCTCAGCGACGCGATCGAGCCATTCTTCATAGACGTCGTCGACGGGACGGTAGCGCAGGAGCTCGTTTGCCGCGATGAGTGCAGCCCGAGCCTCCATGGGCGCGCGGAGCGCGCGGGACGAAGATCCAGCTGGGGTGAGCGAGGGAGTTGCGGTGCGGCCGTCCTGCCGCACGGAGGGATGCTGGGACGATGCTTGCTGCTCGTCCCCCACCAGGCCGGTGGCGGCGTTGATGGCAGGTGACGGGGAACGGCGAGGACGCCCGCCGACAGGGGCCATCTGGGCGACGCGGGAAGCGAGTGCGACCCAGCGCTCGGCGCGGGCCCGACGAGCGTCAGACATGGGCGTGATGGTCGGAGGAGAACGGGGTGGTGGAAGACGAATCCCGGCGCACCCCTACCTGGCGCGCCAAATTCGGATTTCGGGTTCCGGCTGACCCTTGAGGTTCGAACACTGGGGTGCGCGCGGAGATTTCACCTCCTACCTACCTGCACCCCTCCGCCTCGCTAAGATCTAAACTATGAAAAGAACAACACAAGAGACACAGGGTTTATACTGGTTCGGGCCACCGTTGTGGTGTAATACCCTACTCCAGTGTGTGGTGTGGTGGATTGCCTCTTGGGATGATGATGACGAACAATACAAGGAAGAACAGCCTCGCGAGGGTCTGTTCTTGGCTGGGGCGATGAACTGTGGGGAGGATTTCAGTCACACTTCTCTCTCTAATCCTTTCTTTTTCTCTCCTCCGCTCTCTCTTCTCTTGCGGGTGGCTGATCCTATTTATAGAGACCCTGGTCCTCTTCCCAAATATCGAGCGGGAAGGGAGCCAACAATGGCGGGCTAATTTGAAGGGGGGCAGCTAGTATCAGCTATCCTGACAAAAGTAGTCTTCGCCTGCGCAAAGCTCTGGTGATGACGCCGTCTTGGGCTCCACGGTGACCTCCGTCTCATAGTCCTCCTGGTCTTGGTCTCGTTGCACCGAAATGGCAACCTTTGCTTGATGCCTCAGTATTCCGCGGCTACGCTTGCCCCCTTTGCACCAAAGGGGAAAGGAGGACACTACGCGGGTTGGCACCCGCGTGGTGCCCTTGGTCGTCATGGCTTGCGTCACGGGCACCTTGTGATGTATCCTGCCTTGGTCTCTCCGCCTCCTCGTGAGCCAGCCTGACGAGGCCGTGCCTGAGGAAGCTCCGCATCGTCCGCCCCGTGAGGCTTGGCCGCTCACGAGGGTCTTGGGTTTGTGTTGGTGAAGATGGGCCGTGCTGGGCCCCCCTTTGAGCCACGCCGCAGGCCGCAGGCAGGCAAGTCTGGGGACCCCAGTTCCCAGAATGCTGACAACCCATACCTCAAGTATATATAGGGGGAGGGGAGGGGTCTGCGCCCCCTCTAGGGTTCCCACCCCATGTGGTGCGGCAGCCCTAGATCCCATCTAGGGTGGCGGCTATAAGGGGGAGAGGGGGAGGCGCACCTAGGGTGGGCCTTAGGGCCCATCTGCCCTAGGGTTTGCCCCCCTTCCCCTTTTGGAGGCACCTTGGGCCTTGGTGGGAGGCACCCCAACCCACCTAGGGGCTGGTCCCTTCCCACTATTGGCCCAAGTAGGCCCCCGGGGCTGGTGGCCCCACCTGGTGGACCCCCGGGACCCTCCCGGTGGTCCCGGTACGTTACCGATAGCACCCGAAACTTTTCCGGTGACCAAAACGGGACTTCCCATATATAAATATTTACCTCCGGACCATTCCGGAACTCCTCGTGACATCCGGGATCTCATCTGGGACTCCGAACAACATTTGCTAACCGTGTACATACTTTCCCTATAACCCTAGCGTCATCGAACCTTAAGTGTGTAGACCCTACGGGCTCGGGAGTCATGCAGACATGGCCGAGACAATTCTCCGGTCAATAACCAACAGCGGGATCTGGATACCCATCTTGGTTCCCACATGCTCCAGGATGATCTCATCGGGTGAACCACGATGTCAAGGATTCAATCAATCCCGTATACAATTCCCTTTGTCTAGCGGTATAGTACTTGCCCGAGATTCGATCGTCGGTATCCCGATACCTTGTTCAATCTTGTTACCGGCAAGTCTCTTTACTCGTTCCGTAACACATCATCCCGTGATCAACTCCTTGGTCACATTGTGCACATTATGTGATGTCCTACCGAGTGGGCCCAGAGATACCTCTCTGTTACACGGAGTGACAAATCCCAGTCTTGATTCGTGCCAACCCAACAGACACTTTCGGAGATACCCGTAGTGCACCTTTATAGCCACCCAGTTACGTTGTGACGTTTGGCACACCCAAAGAACTCCTACGGTATCCGGGAGTTGCACAATATCATGGTCTATGGAAATGATACTTGACATTAGAAAAGCTTTAGCATACGAACTACACGATCTTTGTGCTAGGCTTAGGATTGGGTCTTGTCCATCACATCATTCTCCTAATGATGTGATCCCGTTATCAACGACATACAATGTCCATGGTCAGGAAACCGTAACCATCCATTGATCAACGAGCTAGTCAACTAGAGGCTTACTAGGGACATGGTGTTGTCTATGTATCCACACATGTATCTGAGTTTCCTATCAATACAATTCTAGTATGGATAATAAACGATTATCATGAACAATGAAATATAATAATAACTAATTTATTATTGCCTCTAGGGCATATTTCCAACAGTCTCCCACTTGCACTAGAGTCAATAATCTAGTTCACATCTCCATGTGATTAACACTCACATGTCACATCGCCATGTGACCAACATCCAAAGAGTTTACTAGACTCAGTAATCTAGTTCACATCACTATGTGATTAACACTCAATGAGTTCTGGGTTTGATCATGTTATGCTTGTGAGAGAGGTTGTAGTCAACGGGTCTGCAATAGTCAGATCCCTATGTATTTCGCAAAACTTTATGTCATATCATAGATGCTGCTACCACGTTCCACTTGGAGCTATTCCAAATTGTTGCTCCATTATACGTATCCGGTATCTCTACTCTGAGCTATCCGGATAGGTGTCAAGCTTGCATCAACGTAACTCTTTACGTCGAACTCTTTATCACCTCCATAACCGAGAAACATTTCCTTATTCCTCTAAGGATAATTTTGACCGCTATCTGGTGATCCACTCCTAGATCACCTTTTACCCTCTTGCCATACATGTGTCAAGGCACACATCTGGTGCGGTATTCAGCATGGCATACCGTATAGAGCCTATGACAAAAGCATAGGGGACGACTTCGTCCTTCCTCTTTCTTCTGCCATGGTTAATCTTTGAGTCTTACTCAACTTCACACCTTACAACTCAGGTAAGAACCCCTTCTTTGACTGATCTATTTTGAACTCCTTCAAAAACATGTCAAGGTGTCCGTTCTTTGAAAGTACCATCAGGCGTCTTGATCTATTTCTATAGATCTTGATGCCCAATATGTAAGCAGCTTTATCCAGGTCTTCCTTTGAAAATCACTCTTCAAACAACCGTTTATGCTTTCCAGAAATTCTACATTATTTCGAATCAGCAATATGTCATCCACATATACTTATCAGAAATGTTGTAGTGCTCCCACTCACTTTCTTGTAAATACAAGTTTCTAGCAAACATTGTATAAACCTAAAAGCTTTGATCACTCCATCAAAGCATATATTCCGACTCCGAGATGCTTGCTCTAGTCCATAGAAGGATTGCTGGAGCCAGCATACCTTTTAGCATCCTTAGGATCGACAAAACCTTTTATTGTATCACATACAACTTTTTCTTACGAAAACTGGTAAGAAAACTTGTTTTTACATCCATCTGTCAGATTTCATAATCGAAAAATATAGCTAATGCTAACATGATTCCGACGGACTTAAGCATCGCTACGGGTGAGAAATTCTCATCGTAGTCAACACCTTGAACTTGCGAAAAGAATCTTTCCCACAAGTCAAGCTTCATAGACGGTAACATTACCGCCCACGTCCGTCTTCTTCTTAAAGATCCATTTATCTCAATGGCTCACCGATCTTCGGGCAAGTCCACCAAAGTCCATACTTTGTTCTGATACATGGATCCTATCTCGGATTTCTTGGCTTCTAACCATTTATCAGAATACGGGCCCACCATCGCTTCTCCATAGCTCGTAGGTTCATTGTTGTCTAACAACATGATATCTAAGATAGGATTACCGTACCACTCAGGAGTAGTACATATCCTGGTCGACCTATGAGGTTTGATAGCAACTTGATCCGAAGCTTCATGATCACTATCATTAACTTCCTATTCAACAGACGTAGGCGCCATAGAAAACATCTTTCTGTGTTGCATCATTCTCTGGTTGAAGTAAAGGTTCGACAACCTCATCAAGTTCTATCTTCCTCCCACTCAATTCTTTCGAGAGAAACTCCTTCTCGAGAAAGGACCCGTTCTTAGTGACAAACAATTTGCCCTCGGATCTGAGATAGAAGGTATACCCAACTGTCACCTTTGGGTATCCTATGAAGATGTGTTTGTCTGCTTTTGGGTTCGAGCTTCTCCGGCTGAAGCCTTAAGCATCGCATCCCCAAACATTAAGAAATGACAATTTTGGTTTCTTGCCAAACCATATTCATACGACGTCGTCTCAACAGACTTAGATGGTGTCCTATCTAAAGTGAATGCAGTTGTCTCTAACGCATATCCTCAAAATGAAAACGGTAGATCAGTAAGAGACATCATAGATCGCACCATATCTCATAAGGTTCGATTACGACGTCTGGACACACCATAAGGCTGTGGTGTACCAGGTGGCTTCAACTGCGAAACAATTCCACAATGTCTTAAGTGATTGCCAAACTCATAACTCAGAAAATCCCCCTTTGATCAGATCGTAGGAACATGATCTTCTTGTTATGATGATTCTTAACTTCACTCTGAAATCGCTTGAACTTTTCAAATGTTTCAGACTTGTGCTTCATTAAGTAAATATACCTATATCTACCCAAATCGTCAGTGAAGATGAGAAAATAGCGATATCCACCGCACGCTTCAATTCTCATTGGATCACACGCATCAGCATGTATGATTTCCAACAAGTCACTTGCCCGTTTCATTGTACCTGAAAATGGGGTCTTAATCATCCTGCCCATGAGGCATGGCTTGCATGTGTCAAGCGATTCAAAATCAAGTGTCTCCAAACATCCATCGATATGGAGTTTCTTCATGCATCTTACGCCAATATGACCTAAGCGGCAGTGCCACAAGAAAGTGGTACTATCATTATTAACTCTACATATTTTGGCGTGAACATGTGTATTACCACGACCGAGATTCAATGAACCATTCACATAGGGTGTGTGACCGTGAAAGGTATTATTCATGTAAACAGAATAACCAGTATTCTCTAACTTAAATGAATAACCGTATTGCAATGAACATGATCTAATCATATTCATGCTCAACGTAGACACCTGATAACATTTATCTAGGTTCAATACTAATCCCGAAGGCAGATGGAGCGTGCGATGGTGATCTCATCAACTTTGGAAACACTTCCAACACACATCATCACCTCGCCCTTAGCCAGTCTCCGTTTAGTCCGTAGCTTTTTCTCCAAGTCACCAATAATAGCAACTGAACCGGTATCCATTACCCAGGTGCTGCCAGGAGTACTAATGAGGTACACATTAATAACACGTATATACTTTGTTGAAGTTGCCAGCCTTCTTATCTACCATGCATTTGGGGTAATTCTGCTACCAGTGACCGTTCCCCTTACAATAGAAGCACTTAGTCTCGGGTTTGGGTTTAACCTTGGGTTCCTTCACTCGAGCGGCAACTAGTTTGCCATCCATGAAGTTTCCCTTCTAGCCCTTGCCCTTCTTGAAACCAGTGGTCTTGTTAAACCATCAACACTTGATGCTCCTTCTTGATTTCTACCTTTTGCGGTCCTAAGCACCGCGAACAGCTCCGGGATCAACTCCATCCCTTGCATGTCATAGTTCATCACGAAGATATAGTAGCTGAGTGATAGTGACTAGGGAACTCTATCAATCACTATCTTATCTGGAAGTTTAACTCCCACTTGATTTAAGTGATTGTAGCACCCAGGCATTCTGAGCACATGCTCACTAGTTGAGCTATTCTCCTCCATCTTGTTGGCAAAAGAACTTTTCAGAGGTCTCATACCTCTCAACACGGGCATGAGCCTGAAATCCCAATTTCAGCTCTCGGAACATCTCATATGTCTTATGGCGTTCAAAACGTCATTGGAATCCCGATTCTAAGCCGTAAACTATGGTGCACTAAACTATCAAGTAGTCATCAGGATGTGTCTGTCAGGTGTTCACAACATCCACAGCCGACGTTGTAGGGGTTTGCACATCGAGCGCTGCATCAAAGACGTAAGCCTTCTGTGTAGTAGTGAGGACACACCTCGGACTACTGTAGGATCGAAAGTATGTCTAGAGGGGGGGTGATTAGAATACTTGACCAAATAAAAACTTAACCTTTTCCCAATTTTAGTTCTTGGCAGATTTTAGCTAATTTAGGACAACTCAAGCAATCATCACATAATTCAAGCAAGCATGCAAAGAGTATATAGGCAGCGGAAAGTAAAGCATGCAACTTGCAAGAATGTAAAGGGAAGGGTTTGGAGAATTCAAACGCTATTGGAGACACGGATGTTTTTCCCGTGGTTCGGATAGGTGGTGCTATCCTACATCCACGTTGATGGAGACTTCAACCCACGAAGGGTAACGGTTGCGCGAGTCCACACAGGGCTCCACCCAAGGGTAACGGCTGCGCGAGTCCACACAGGGCTCCACCCACGAAGGGTCCACGAAGAAGCAACCACCCATAAAGAGTCCACGAAGAAGCAACCTTGCCTACCCCACCATGGCCATCGCCCACACAGGACTTGCCTCACTAGCGGTAGATCTTCACGAAGTAGGCGATCTCCTTGCCCTTACAAACTCCTTGGTTCAACTCCACAATCTTGTCGGAGGCTCCCAAGTGACACCTAGCCAATCTAGGAGACACCACTCTCCAAGAAGTAACAAATGGTGTGTAGGTAATGAACTCCTTGCTCTTGTGCTTCAAATGATAGTCTCCCCAACACTCAACTCTCTCTCATAGGATTTGGATTTGGTGGAAAGAGGGTTTGAGTGGAAAGCAACTTGGGAAGGCTAGAGATCAAGATTCATATGGTAGGAATGGAATGTCTTGGTCTCAACACATGAGTAGGTGGTTCTCTCTCAGAACATATGAGTTAGAGTCATGGGTTACTCTTCCATGTCACATACATCTTGGTGGAGCGCTTAAAATGATAAGAATGAAATACATGCACTCATCACCAAGAAAAGTGAATGATCACACAAGATAGATAAGATGATAATATTAAGCAAACATTAAGTGTAGCTTATGATCAAACACATGATCATCAATGTCTCACAAATAATGATGTAGTATCCCAAACACTCAAAAGCAAACAAGTTCGAAAAACCACCAAATACAGCAAGAGAGAAAAGCAACACTCTCTCTCTCGAAGCCTATGATCTATACATCTTCTCCCCCTTTGGCAACAAGTTACCAAAAAGTTCCTAGAAAATGCATAGCACTAGATCGACGCTCAGTCTCTATCTTCAGGTGGTGGTGGAGTCCGGATCACTCCAAGGATGAAGGCTTCGGTAGATGCTGAAGTAGTCGCTGGAGTTGGAGCTGAAGTAGATGCTGGAGCTGGTGGAACTGAGGCTGTAGCTGGTGCTGAAGTGGTGGCTCTGGTGTTAGCAACTGGCACGGCAGATGACCTCGGGCCTCGTGGCACTCTGGCAAAGGTATGAGTGGTAGTCCTGCCTCTCCTCTCCTGCATGTCCTCCTGAAGCTGCTCCACTGCAGACTGAACTTCGGTTACCTTGACATCCAGGTCATAGAACTTCTGTTCCATGATTCTCTCTAGGCTCTGCTGATTCTGAGTGAGGGTGGCCAGACTTTGCTCAATCCTCAGCGTGGATGCAATCAAGTAACCAAGCTGCTCTTGTTTGGTCTTCAAGAAGTATTCAGATGCCTCCTCTTGGGTAGGCATCTTGGCAGCTTTCTCCTTCCTCGCCTTCTCCTTCTTTGCAAATGCTTGGGCAGATGATGGCTCGTTCTCAGTCATGACAACTTGATTGTCCTCGAAATCTGGACGGATGGGCAGGTGTTCCTTGTCCAATAGATATATGCCCGTGCCCATCTTGGAGTTGATGAGCTCCTGAATTTGAGGGGCATATCCGCAGCTCCTCTTTTGATCTGCTGCAGTCCTCTTAATTGTTTCCACTATGAGGCTCATCACCTTGAACTTCCGAGGCACATAAAACACATGTAGCAAGTTGATAGCATGGCCTCTGATCATATTGTGATCTCCAAACTTAGGCAATAAGGTGTGCCTTAGTATCCAATTGATCGTCGGGAGTCCTGACAGAAGGTAATGCACAGAGCCAAACCTGAAGGTGTCAAGAGCTTCATTGGGAATTTCCTTGTACATATTGGACATGGAGTTATGGTCCATCTTCTTCTTGGCATAGATATCCAAGTCATCATCTTGCTCCTCTGGGGCATTTATGATCTGTGCCCACTCAGCAACTGTGGATTGGTACCTTGTACCCTCAGACATCCATGTGATCCTCCCATCTGGATAAAAGTGTGTCGTGGAGTAGAATTGCATGATCAGTTCCTCGTTCCACTTTGTGAGCTTTTGCCCAACAAAGTCAGCTACTCCACAAGCATTAAAGCTGTCAAATACTCCTGGGTAGTGCTCCTCCTTCTCCTTGATGTAGGTCCAATCAACCCAACGCATATCACAGACAATGGGCTTCTTATCTAACAGCACAGTCTCATAGAAATCCTGCTGCTCCTTGGTGTGAAACCTGTATTCCACGGCAGTCCTTCTTCTTGAAGCATATGGGTCCGCTTCTCTCCATTGTCTCGTGGCAGCCTTTGGCAAGTTGCTAGGAGTGCTCCTGCTGCCTTCATCAGAAGAACTTGAGGGACTAGTGCCCTCACTCATCACCACTTGCTATTCTGACATGTTTTGGCTATCACTTTGATTAGACATGCTGCAAACTGACTGCTGACCCTATGAATAGATTATAGAAGAGATAGAGTGGATGAGCATCACAAAATGCAGAGATTTTTGCAAAAGAATGATCCAAAAACTTAGTTTTAGTTTCCCACTGAAATCATCTCGGATCTACCGATTTTCAAACTCGGTGATACCGAAGCAGTTTTGGAACCTAAACTAGTGAACTCGGTAGGACCGAGTCACAGTTCGGTGGCACCGAGACTGCTAGGGTTTCACTGAGTTCAAAAATCGGTCACACCGATAAGTAATTCTCGGTCAGACCGAGTCTCACTTGTGCAATGGCAAGAGCCAAATCGATGGGACCGAGTTTTTCAACTCGGTGGGTCCGAGATGGTTTCGGCGGAAACCTAAACCTAGAATTTTCGAATCAAACCTAATCTACGGGCGTTTTGACTGGATAGAAGTTTATCAAACGTGGCTAGAATCAATGTGATCATAATGTGCTAGGAATCAAATTGAGGAATAGCACAAAGATCAAGTCCATACCCTAGTTCGGCGGGGACTTGCTACGGCGGCAACGGCGGGGCAGAATTCCCGTTGACGGCGACGGAGACCAGCGACTGGAGGCTGCTGGCGGCGAGAAGACGATCTGGAGACCTCGAGGGCAGAGAAGGCTATCGCGCGGGCGAAGGGGTTCGGAGAAATTTCCAAATTTTGCCCGTGACTATATATAGCCCGACCCTGTCGGTGTGACCGAGTGGAACGACTCGGTGGCACCGAGATTCATAACTGCGTGCAGTTACTGAAACTCGGTGTGACCGAAAGGATCAAATCGGTTGCACCGAGATCGAAAACCTAGATCAACTTAATGATCTCGGTAGGACCGAAAGTGGAGTATCGGTCAGACCGAGAATCATAAAGAGGTTTTGGAAGTTTAAGTCTATGACGAATCGGGGACTCCGAGCGCTCCTCACACAGAGTGGTTCAACTCTGACTTGATCAAATTTTGTGATGCAGCATGAATAGAGTTTGAGACGAGAAAAGCATAGATAGCTAGAGGAGGTTCTTAGGCATTCTTGTCCATCCACTTGGCAGAAGAAGATAAAACCAAACAATCAAAACAACAAGTGGATGTCCTCGAATGAGTAAAATATGCAACCAGCATGCTCACACAATAAGATGACAAATGAAATATGTGACAAGGCATGCACACCCAATTCTAGCATCTATCAAGCAATTTGTGATGACTAGGTCATCTATATATGAGTATATTGACTTGGGAGTCAAGTGAGAACACTTGATCATAGGTCATACTCATCGTTTAAGCCCAAGTGGGGTTACCACTTTTACATAAAGCATTATTGTGTTCACATCTTTAGAGTTGCTTTAGCTCAAGTCTTAGAGTAAAGCTCCCCCTAGATGTGATATCCCCCCTTAGAGGGATGAACTAACCTTGGGTTTTGTCGATGATGACTTCATGTAGATGTTGAAGATGTGGATGCTCAATGTTGATGTAGATCTCTTGGAGCTATCCATTCGAGTGAATTGCACTTTCAATACCTACATGGGTTAGTCCCACAAGGAACAAGCAAGGATATCCATAGACATAGAGCGATGCACACAAAAGATGATGTCCATGAAAACTTTTAGGTTACCTTGTCCCTTGTCTTACCAACAAGAGGGTTTGTGACTCCTTGAACTAGTGCAAGATGTGGAAGTTGATTGCACTTGTTCTTGCCAAGATGATAAGAGTGAAGTATGTTGGCGGAGTCACCCTCAAGAACTCTCTAGTTCTTCTTCTTTTGGATCCACATCATCTTGATGGGAATCCTTGGAGTTGTTGTCGTACTTGATGAAGTGGAACTTGAAGTAGTCTTGGGAATCCACTTGATTAAGGTCTTTGGAGCTTCTTCAAATGCATCAATTTCCTCTTGAAGCTTGTCCTTGCCTTTTTGCTTGTAGTCTTGTGGTGGAAGATCATCTTGAGCTTGTGTCCCCTTGAAAGAAGTATACTTCCCTTGTTGAGGGACAAACTTTGTCTTGGGGTATTGATCTTCTTCCCACTCAACTCCATTGGCATTGAACTTCCGTTCAAAACCAACACCTTGATTCTTCCGGTGCATTCCTTGCTTGCGCACAATTTCCTCGAATTGCTTACTCCCGGCAAGGCTTTTGTACACTCCTTTCTCTATAATTCCCTTCAATAAGCTATTTTCTTGCTCAAGTGTAACTTGGCGAAGAGAATCATTAGTGGAATCAAGAGAACTACTAGAAGAAACAATATTGGATTTAGCATGATCATTGTTACTACTAGAGGAAGAATCTTTCTTGTTAGACTTAACTTGAGGCATGTAAGTGGATAAGAGTAAATGCTTGGCAATGCAAGAAGAACTTTTCTTGCAGAGATCATCATTGATTGCTTTTAAGAACTCATGCTCTTGCTGAAGATTGAGCTTTTCAAAGCGTAATTTCTCATGAGCTCTTAAAAGTTCTCGATGATCTTCTAAGATAGTGTCATGAGCTAACTTGAGAGTTTTTAGTTCTTTAGTTAGGGCCTCAATCTTCTCCTTATCATTGTCATTCGTTTTATCTTGATTAGCATGTTTAATTGACATTTCATCATAGTATTCATCACTAGAGTTGTCAACAAGCAAATCATCACCCAACAAGTCATCTTCATCACTATTGAAATCAACATACTCGGGGTGTGTTACATTAGGACCTTTGGCCATGAAACATCTTCCAATTCCCTCATTTGGTGAGTCAAATATGTCGTAGGAGTTGGTTGACACAAGTGCTAGACCGGAAACACCTTCATCTTGAGTAATAACTTCTCTCGGAGTGGCTGTCGGAGTCGGAGCCGGATACCCATTCACCAACATGAGCTTGATGTCTTCGTCTTGTGTAGCTCCTTGATGATTTTTCCTTCCTTTCTGAATCCTTGCTTCTCCGTGAGTATCTTCGTTCATAATGATCATCTCTGCTCCTTCTCTCTCTTGGTGGTGATTCTTTGCTTCTTCTTTTTGGAGAATCTTCTCTTCTTTTGTAGGGAGTCGTACACTCATTGGAATAGTGTCCGGGTCTTCCACAATTGTAGCAGTTTCACTCTTGACTAGAAGATCTTTTGTCATTGTAGGACCTTGACTTGAAGCTTCTATCTTTGCTTCTATTCTTGTAGAACTTGTTAAAGTTCTTCACCATTAAGCTCAATTCTTCATTGAAGTCTTTTTTCTCACTTGATGATGTAGGGGCTTCACATGAGGCTTTATAGGCACCACTTGATTTGTTGTGAAGTTCCTCTTTATCCTTAAGTGACATCTCATGAGCAATAATTCTTCCAATCACTTCCGTTGGCTTGAGATCTTTGTAATTGGGCATCATTTGGATCAATGTGCACACGATATCATATTTTCCATCCAAGGCTCTTAGAATCTTCTTGATGATGAATTTATCGGTCATCTCTTCACTTCCTAAGCCGGCAATCTCATTTGTGATGAGAGCAAGCCTAGAGTACATTTCGGCGACACCTTCACCATCCTTCATCTTGAACTTGTCAAGTTGTCTTTGAAGCACATCCAACTTGGATTCCTTGACGGAGTCGGTACCTTCGTGCATATCAATCAAAGTGTCCCAAATTTCCTTTGCATTCTCAAGACGGCTGATTTTGTTGAATTCTTCGGGGCACAATCCGTTGAAGAGAATATCACAAGCTTGAGCATTGTATTGCAACATCTTCAACTCATCCGCGGTAGCTTCACGGTTCGGTTCTCTCCCATCAAAGAAGTCACCTTGCAAACCAACACACACAATAGCCCAAACGGCAGGGTTATGTCCAAGAATATGCATTTTCATTTTATGCTTCCAACTAGCAAAATTAGTACCATCAAAGTAAGGACCTCTACGGTGATAATTTCCCTCGCTAGACGCCATACTCTCCTAGGTTGTGAAACCAAGGCTATGACCACCAAAAGCTTATGGAGATCAAGCAAATGGAGACCAAAGCTCTGATACCACTTGTAGGATCGAAAGTATGTCTAGAGGGGGGGTGGTTAGACTACTTGACCAAATAAAAACTTAACCTTTTCCCAATTTTAGTTCTTGGCAGATTTTAGCTAATTTAGGACAAGTCAAGCAATCATCACATAATTCAAGCAAGCATGCAAAGAGTATATAGGCAGCGGAAAGTAAAGCATGCAACTTGCAAGAATGTAAAGGGAAGGGTTTGGAGAATTCAAACGCTATTGGAGACACGGATGTTTTTCCCGTGGTTCGGATAGGTGGTGCTATCCTACATCCACGTTGATGGAGACTTCAACCCACGAAGGGTAACGGTTGCGCGAGTCCACACAGGGCTCCACCCAAGGGTAACGGTTGCGCGAGTCCACACAGGGCTCCACCCACGAAGGGTCCACGAAGAAGCAACCATCCACAAAGGGTCCACGAAGAAGCAACCTTGCCTATCCCACCATGGCCATCGCCCACACAGGACTTGCCTCACTAGAGGTAGATCTTCACGAAGTAGGCGATCTCCTTGCCCTTACAAACTCCTTGGTTCAACTCCACAATCTTGTCGGAGGCTCCCAAGTGACACCTAGCCAATCTAGGAGACACCACTCTCCAAGAAGTAACAAATGGTGTGTAGGTAATGAACTCCTTGCTCTTGTGCTTCAAATGATAGTCTCCCCAACACTCAACTCTCTCTCATAGGATTTGGATTTGGTGGAAAGAGGGTTTGAGTGGAAAGCAACTTGGGAAGGCTAGAGATCAAGATTCATATGGTAGGAATGGAATGTCTTGGTCTCAACACATGAGTAGGTGGTTCTCTCTCAGAACATATGAGTTGGAATGATGTGTGTGTTCTGATGGCTCTCTCATTGAATGAGAAGAAGGTGGAGGGGTATATATAGCCTCCACACAAAATCCAACCGTTACACACAGTTTTCCAATCTCGGTGGGACCGAATCAACAAACTCGGTCGGACCGAAAATGTAAACCTAGTGACCGTTAGTGGTTTTCGGTGGGACTGACATGCAACTCGGTAGGACCGATATGGTTAGGGTTTGGGCATAACGTAATCTCGGTGAGACCGATTACACAAACTAGGTGAGACCGAATTTGGTAATTAGCTAACCAGAGAGTTGGTCAGGCAAACTCGATGGGACCGATTTTCTCTTTCGGTGAGACCAAGTGGAACTCAGTGAGACCGAAAAGTTACAAAGGGGAAACACTGAGTTTACATTGCAATCTCGGTGGGACCGATTCGCTCTTTCGGTGGGACGGAAAAGTTACGAAAGGGAAACAGAGAGTTTGCAACCCCATCTCGGTGAGACCGAGATCCCTATCGGTAGGACCGAATTGCTAGGGTTTGGCAGTGGCTAATGACAAGTGAAACTCGGTGGCGCCGGATAGGAAGAATCGGTTGGACCGAGTTTGGCTTAGGGTTTAGGTCATATGTGGATATGGGAAAGTAGTTGAGGGTTTTGGAGCATATCACTAAGCACATGAAGCAAGAGGCTCATTAAGCAACACCTCATCCCTCCTTGATAGTATTGGCTTTTCCTAAAGACTCAGTGTGATCTTGGATCACTAAAATATAAAATGAAGAGTCTTGAGCTTTTGAGCTTGAGCCAATCCTTTGTCCTTAGCATTTTGAGGGTTCCACTTTCACATCCATGCCATGCCAATCATTGAGCTTTCCTGAAATAATCATCTTGGAATAGTATTAGCTCAATGAGCTATATGTTGTTATGAATTACCAAAACCACCTAGGGATAGTTGCACTTTCAACTACAGACCCAATCCGCATCATTGCTTACAATATCATTCAACTTAGTCTTTCTCTAGGAATGTATTGAAACAGGGAGCTACAACGTGAGCTATTTATCTACAACATATTTGCAAAGACAATTTAGACTATGTTCATGATAATTAAGTTCATCTAATTAAATTATTTAATGAACTCCCACTCAGATAGACATCCCTCTAGTCATCTAAGTGAAACATGATCCGAGTCAACTAGGCTGTGTCCGATCATCACGTGAGACGGACTAGTCAACATCGGTGAACATCTTCATGTTGATCGTATCTTCTATACGACTCATGCTCGACCTTTCGGTCTTCCGTGTTCCGAGGCCATGTCTGTACATGTTAGGCCCGTCAAGTCAACCTAAGTGTATTGCGTGTGTAAATCTGGCTTACACCCGTTGTATTCGAATGTTAGAATCTATCACACCCGATCATCACGTGGTGCTTCGAAACAACGAACCTTCACAATGGTGCACAGTTAGGGGGAACACTTTCTTGAAATTATTGCGAGGGATCATCTTATTTAAGCTACCGTCGTTCTAAGCAAATAAGATGTAAAACATGATAAACATCACATGCAATCAAATAGTGACATGATATGGCCAATATCATTTTTCTCATTTTGATCTCCATCTTCGGGGCGCCATGATCATCGTCGGCACCGGCATGACACCATGATCTCCATCATCATGATCTCCATCATCGTGTCTTCATGAAGTTGTCTCGTCATCTATTACTTCTACTACTATGGCTAACGCTTTAGCAATAAACTAAAGTAATTACATGACGTTTAAGTTGATACGGAGGTCATAGATAAATTAAGACAACTCCTATGGTTCCTGCCGGTTGTCATACTCATCGACATGCAAGTCGTGATTCCTATTACAAGAACATGATCAATCTCATACATCACATATATCATTCATCACATCCTTTTGGCCATATCACATCACATGGCACATGCTGCAAAAACAAGTTAGATGTCCTCTAATTGTTGTTTGCAAGTTTTTACGTGGCTGCTATAGGTTTCTAGCAAGAACGTTTCTTACCTACGCCAAAACCACAACGTGATATGCCAATTTCTATTTACCCTTCATAAGGACCCTTTTCATCGAATCCGATCCAACTAAAGTGGGAGAGACAGACACCCGCTAGCCACCTTATGCAACTAGTGCATGTCAGTCGGTGGAACCAGTCTCACGTAAGCGTACGTGTAAGGTCGGTCCGGGCCGCTTCATCCCACGATGCCGCCGAATCAAGATAAGACTAGTGACGGCAAGTAAATTGACAATATCGACGCCCACAATTGCGTTGTGTTCTATTCGTGCATCGAAACTACGCATAGACCTAGCTCATGATGCCACTGTTGGGGATCGTAGCAGAAATTTAAAATTTTCTATGCATCACCAAGAACAATCTATGGAGTAACCTAGCAACGAGGGGAAGGAGAGTGCATCTACATACCCTTGTAGATCGCTAAGCGGAAGTGTTGCAAGAACACGGATGGAGTCGTACTCGTAGCGATTCAGATCGCGGTTGATTCCGATCTAAGCGCCGAACCACGGTGCCTCCACGTTCAACACACGTGCAGCCCAGTGACATCTCCAACGCCTTGATCCAGAAAGGGGAGAAGGAGAGGTTGGGAAGACTCCGTCCAGCAGCAGCACGACGGTGTGGTGGTGGTGGAGGAGTGCGGGACTCCAGCAGGGCTTCGCCAAGCACTACGAGAGACGAGGAGGGAGAGAGGTAGGGCTGCGCCAAGAGGGAGATGATCTCGTATGTTGGGCAGCACCCATACCTCAAGTATATATAGGGGGAGGGGAGGGGGCTGCGCCCCCTCTAGGGTTCCCACCCCAAGGGGTGCGGCAGCCCTAGATCCCATCTAGGGTGGCAGCCACAAGGGGGAGAGGGAGAGGCGCACCTGGGGTGGGCCTTAGGGCCCATCTGCCCTAGGGTTTGCCCCCTTCCCCTTTTGGAGGCGCCTTGGGCCTTGGTGGGAGGCGCCCCAGCCCACCTAGGGGCTGGTCCCTTCCCACTATTGGCCCATGTAGGCCTCCGGGGCTGGTGGCCCCACCTGGTGGACCCCCGGGACCCTCGCGGTGGTCCCGGTACGTTACTTATAGCACCCGAAACTTTTCCGGTGACCAAAATGGGACTTCCCATATATAAATCTTTACCTCCGGACCATTCCGGAACTCCTCGTGACGTCCGGGATCTCATCCGAGAGTCCGGACAACATTCGGTAACCGCGTACATACTTTCCCTATAACCCTAGCGTCATCGAACCTTAAGTGTGTAGACCGTACGGGCTCGGGAGTCATGCAGACATGGCCGAGACAATTCTCTGGTCAATAACCAACAGCGGGATCGGGATACCCATATTGGTTCCCACATGCTCCACGATGATCTCATCGGATGAACCATGATGTCAAGGATTCAATCAATCCTGTATACAATTCCCTTTGTCTAGCGGTATAGTACTTGCCCGAGATTCGATCGTCGGTATCCCGATACCTTGTTCAATCTCGTTACCGGCAAGTCTCTTTACTCGTTCCGTAACACATCATCCCGTGATCAAATCCTTGGTCACATTGTGCACATTATGATGATGTCCTACCAAGTGGGCCCAGAGATACCTCTCCGTTACACGGAGTGACAAATCCCAGTCTCGATTCGTGCCAACCCAGCAGACACTTTCGGAGATACCCGTAGTGCACCTTTATAGCCACCCAGTTACGTTGTGACGTTTGGCACACCCAAAGCACTCCTACGGTATCCGGGAGTTGCACAATCTCATGGTCTAAGGAAATGATACTTGACATTAGAAAAGCTTTAGCATACGAACTACACGATCTTTGTGCTAGGCTTAGGATTGGGTCTTGTCCATCACATCATTCTCCTAATGATGTGATCCCGTTATCAACGACATCCAATGTCCATGGTCAGGAAACCATAACCATCCATTGATAAACGAGCTAGTCAACTAGAGGCTTACTAGGGACATGGTGTTGTCTATGTATCCACACATGTATCTGAGTTTCCTATCAACACAATTCTAGCATGGATAATAAACGATTATCATGAACAATGAAATATAATAATAACTAATTTATTATTGCCTCTAGGGCATATTTCCAACAGATTGGTGTTACTTTGATTGTATTCTTGCTTTGTGTAGAGCCGAGAGACGAGCACGTGATCGAGGAACCTGTTGGCTACGCGAACGAGGATCAAGCTTTGGTCAACTCTGAGAACTTTGTAGGCAAGATGACCATACCCTCGAAATCACTTCTATCTTTGCTTGCTAGTTGTTCTCTCTATTGGTATGCCGCGATACCTACCACTTGCTATAACATGCCTCCCATATTTCCATGTTAAGCCTCTAACCCACCTTTCCTAGCAAACCGTTGTTTGGCTATGTTACCGCTTTGCTCAGCCCCACTTATAGCGTTGCTAGTTGCAGGTGAAGATGAAGGTTGTTCCATTTTGGAACATGGATTTTGTTGGGATATCATTATTATATCTTGTCTACTTTAATGCATCTATATACTTGGTAAATGGTGGAAGGCTCGGCCTTATGCGGGTGTTTTGTTCCACTCTTGCCGCCCTAGTTTCCGTCATACCGGTGTTATGTTCTTTGATTTTGCGTTCCTTACGAGGTTGGGGTGTTATGGGAACCCCTTGACAGTTCACTTTGAATAAAACACCTCCAGCAAGGCCCAACCTTTGTTTTACCATTTGCCTACCTACCACCATATACCTTCCCTTGGGTTCTGCAGACTCAAGGGTCATCTTTATTTTAAACCCCCCGGGCCAGTGCTCCTCTGAGTGTTAGTCTGAACCGAGTAAACTGCGGGGCCACCTCGGGGCAACTTGAGGGTTGGTTTTACTCATAGGATGTCTCATCCAGTGTGCCCTGAGAACGAGATACGTGCGACTCCTATCGGGATTTGTCGGCACATCGAGCGGCTTTGCTGATCTTGTTTTACCATTGTCGAAATGTCTTGTAACCGGGATTCTGAGACTGATCAGGTCTTCCTGGGAGAAGGAATATCCTTCGTTGACCGTGAGAGCTTGTGATGGGCTAAGTTGGGACACCCCTGCAGGTTTTTGAACTTTCGAAAGCCATGCCCGCGGTTATGGGTAGATGGGAATTTGTTAATGTCCGATTGTAGAGAACTTGAAACTTAACTTAATTAAAATGAATCAACCGCGTGTGTAGCCGTGATGGTCTCTTTTCGGCGGAGTCCGGGAAGAGAACACGGACTCGTGTTATGCTTGAATGTAAGTAGCTTCAGGATCACTTCTTGATCACTATTAGCTTCTCGATCGTGCTTTGCTTCTCTTCTCGCTCTCTTTTGCGTAAGTTAGCCACCATATACGCTTAGTGCCTTGCTGCAGCTCCACCTCACTACCCCTTTCCTACCCTTAAGCTTAAATAGTCTTGATCTCGCGGGTGTGAGAATGCTGAGTCCCCGTGACTCACAGATACTTCCAAACAGATGCCGGTGCCGATGATGCTAGTGTAGGGGACGCTACCGAACTCAAGTGGGAGTTCGACGAGGATTCGGGTCGTTACTATGTTTCTTTTCTGGATGATCAGTAGAGGATCCCAGTTGGGACGATCAGGGATCTAGCATTTGGGGTTGTCTTTCTTTATTTTGGTTCCATAGTCAGACCTTCATTGTATTCTGGATGATGTATGCCTATTTATGTATTGTGTGAAGTTGCGATTGTAAGCCGACTCTTTATCCCTTTCTTATTCAGTACATGGGATGTGTAAAGATTACCCCTCTTGCGACATGCCTACCATGCGGCTATGCCTCTAAGTCGTGCCCCGACACGTGGGAGATATAGCCGCATTGTGGGTGTTACATGGTGGCGGAGATGAATCTAGTGGAACTCAAACTGGTGATGGTATATGATGGTGGTATATGTGGACTCAAATTGGTGGTGGTATATGGACTCGGACCGGTGGTGGTATATGGACTCGGATTGGTGGTGGTATATGGACTCGGAGCGGTGGTGGTGCATGGGCTCGGAGCGGGGATGGTATATGGACTTAGAGAAATAGCAAATAAGCGGTGGTGGTATATGGCAGGGGCGATGATGAGAGACTTGGGCTCTATCTTCTCTTGGTCCAAAAGTGTCGTGAGAGGAGTTTTTGAACAACACCCAAACTTCTCTTTTCCCTTATCCACAACTTCGTGTACTTTGTTTGTGTCCAACGACCAGATCAAGACCACTTTCGGATCCCCACATTTATCAATACTTCATCTATATTCACAATATTCGGATTGGCATTATCATATTATTACTTGTTCTTCGATTGCATGCAGGAATAGACCTTCTTGGTCAGGCTGACCATGCTTCCACCATCGTCAGTAACCTCGGGATATTGGTTTAGCGATTGCTAAGGCGCAATGTTGTGCATGTTTATAGTCGGATCGTTAATGTCGTCTCCACCAAATAGTCCTAGTCTGGGACGACTTTGACGATCCGACTACAAACGTGCACGACCTTGCGCCTTAGCAATCGCTAAAGCAACTCCGAGAGGTTATTGACCACACCGGAGCATGATCAACCTGACCACAAAGGTCTATTCCTGCAAGAAATCAAAGAACAAGCAAGAATATGATTAAGCAATCTGAATATTGCGAGTATGGATGAAGTATTGACAAAAGTGAGGTTTCATAAGCGGTCTGGTCTGGTCGTTGGACACAAACAAAGTACACGAAGTTGCAGCGATGGCTAACTTTTAACTAAATAAAACCCAAGTCTAAATGATGCCTTAAGGGCTATATTTATAGGGGAAAAGAGAGGGGATTACGTCCTCCATTGGCAAGGTGGGACTAAAATACCTCCCGGTTCGTTTCCCCTAAATATGGACTCTAAAAACAGCCTATGAAGTAGTATTTCAAAATTACATGGGCCTGGCCCAAAATTAAGGTGGCACAGCACCAATAATAAGCTATGGACCAAATTTATAAAAGGCCATGTTGTATATTTTGTCCATCTTCTTGTATGTCATCATGGTGGCTTCAAAGTGTGGAAATCTCCACTACAAACTATGTCCTTATTCTCTTCGCACGCGCCTTTGTCTTCATGCTTGGTAATGCTCCAATGTTCATCCTTCTTGTCCATGCTAGGCCCTTCAACTGTAAGCAAAAAAAATGTATCGAAGTTAGGCAGCATCATATTCTCATGAACTTCAGAAACATTACCAAGCAACGAAAGTACCTGATAATATAACTGGCGTGCGCGATCTATACTAATCGATCGAATAGGTATAGTAGTAGGGGTTGTGGGTGTAACTATGGCATGCATGTCCTCATCATCCTCTTCTTGAAAATAAATCCATCCTCGGTGTTACTTAATCTGAAATGTGGCTAACAAAAGAGACAAGGTGTACATGTTGTATATGTATATGTCATCCATTTTTATCGACCTCAGTTGTGGCACATGTGACACGGTTGTACAATAGCACCCTTCAAAAGTCATGAAATATAAAGCCAATATATTATCACAAGAAGTCAAAGGCATGAAAATATTGCAACTCAGTTTGCACATATAATTGAAGCTCTTATTCATATCATAAGCTTGACAATGCTTATCATTAAACCATCCCAACAATGGCGAATAAACTTTAATTGATTCAAAATTACATGCTACCACATGCTTAAATAAGCAAACATGCAACAATTTATTTGACACGGAATCATCACCGAGATTGGAGGTCATATCAAAATGTTTGAACATTGGCAAAATTATTTTCAAATGTATTTGATCCAAATCTGATTTATTCTCTAATTCCCATGGGTCTTTCGTATCAATAGTTAATTCAATGGGCTCACTCGAAATTGTTCGATCACATGGAAAAGTCAAATCATCAACATAATCCTCTGAAATACTTGGTGTGATCAAAGTAGTAGGTAGCTCATCGCATGGTGCATTTAAATTGGCAAGACATTCATCATACTCATGTGGAGGTGGAAGATCAGTACCTTTATCATTACCTCTTATGATGAACTCAGAGGATGTAGGCACTCTCGGTGGTGATGTGTCACATGGTGGAGGTGATGTAGTCCTCACAACAACGGATGTGGTTATCGTAGTATGCCTAGTAGTTGAAGGGACAACCGTATCAACTCTTGGAATGTGCACCTTGTGATTGTTCTCCTTGTGGCCAATCCGTCATTTTATTTCCTGTTCAGCTTTGCAAGCAAGATGAAACAAACGGTCCATAGGATAACACTCTTCATGCATTAGCATCTCCCGAATATCATGGTTTAACCCTCCCCAAAATATATCCATAAAATCATCTTCAGTTTCATATAAAAAGGAGTGCAACAAGGTAGTTTGTAAATCATCATAATATTTTGTTACAGTGTCACTACCTTGTTTTAAATGTTGTAGTTTTTAATCATGCCATGAGTATACACTACAAAAAAAGACACTTCCGTGATGATACGTGTTTGTCACAGTTGGTCACGTTTCTCTCATGCATGTACATCCATGACGATTTTATGAGAGAATCAAGATAGTCATACCTGTGTTGTCGTAGAAGTGTTCCATGACATTACCAAAATTATCATCACGGAAGTGTCCACTTCCATGACGATAAATCGCGCGTCATTGTCGGTGGGAACGACACCTATGGGATCACAAGAATCCCTACTACGGTTGCGGGGTGCGGGGTTGTGAGAAGAGTGGATCAAACAGATAGCACACGGTTCGTTCATCCAGGTTCGGGCCGCGGGGATGCGTAAAACCCTACTCCTGCTTTGGTGGATTTTATATCTGTGTTCTTGAGATAGCTATGGGGCGTGAGGAGCTCCAAAAAGCCGAATCCCCCTCCTGGTCGCCTCGGGCCTCCTTTTATAGGAAAGGGGTTGCCACAGTGGCACACAGGAGGTGGAAAGGGAACAGTGATGTGAGGTTATCCCTCGCATTACATGACAAGGCGCATTTAATGCGTCTTGCCCAGGTGTCCTTGCTTTATCGGGGACGGGGGAGAGCCCTGTCTCGTCCGTCGCCGCTCCCTCTCGCGTCGACACGCGCCCTGGCCAGCGGCGCCCGCGGTGCCATGTAGGTAGGCAGGCAGCTGAGGTGGCGCAGTGGTGGGTCTCCACGAAGATCCGCATGCCGCCACACAGGTGCCTGCCCAGCTGGTTGGGTCGGCAGCTGCATGCGAATGGTGGTGGAGGTTTGACTGGCGTGGGCCTGATGGTGGCCCTATGGGTGTTCTTGGCAAGGGACTTGCCGGGGCCCCGGCAAGGGTCTTGCCGTGGCGCCTGCTGTCATCCCCGGCAAGGCTCTTGCCGGGGGCCTTGTGGTCCTCCTTGGCTGGGATCCCGCCAAGGTTCATCGTCTTCTAAAGGGTGTATCTGATCTTGAATGTCTTCACAAAGATCTGCATGCCACCACGGGGATGTCTCCCGAATCCTTGCCCCATGGGGGCAGTGGACTCAAGGGTGACTCACTCCGTAGGTGTGGGGCGAGTTGCCACGGCAAGGGTCTTGCCGGGTTTGCTAAAACCGCCTCCTGGCAAGGATCTTGCCGGGGGGGTCTGCTTCGTCCCCTTCTCTCTTTGTGGTCTTGGTCTTGGTGTCATTCTGCTTCTCCTGAGCTTCGGCCTTACCTTGGCTCACCTCCCTTGCCTTGCTCAGTGTGGTGCTGCCGGTGGCTCAGACTGCCCGTGCATAGTTATAGGGGTACAAAAAGCGTACCCCTCTTTTTGTACACCGACAGGAGCCCCCGGGCCTGGGCCACACGTAAGCGCAATCGCATCGTTGGGCTAGGCCCAAAAATGGTGCGCGGGCAGGCGGGGTGGTTATTACCGCGGTAAGTCTCTTCGCGCGCTGTGCTTCCCATGCTTCTCGCGCGTGGCGCGGCGTGGGGAGGCGTGTGTGACGTGGGAGGCATGCGTGGGGCTGAGCTCTGCATGCATGTGTCACGTCGTAGTAAAGGGGGCGGTTTGCGCCTTCCCCATAAATGGAGGGAGGCGTGGAGGCGCAGCCCATTTACTAAATGGGGCCGACACGTGGTCTTCAAGGCGTCCACTCCCCACGATCACCGGGTGGGGAGAGGTCGCCTCACCCGTCGCCTTGGTCCTGCACGCCCGCCACGTGGCTCTCATGCGCTTGGGGTGGTGAACCGTGGAGGCGGGAAACCGGGCCACCGCGGGCTGGAGCGGCGGGTCGGCCCCAGTTCCCTGCGCCTTCCGCGTCTTGATTGGCTGAGCGGGGCGGCCGAGCCCCCACCCCGTTCCTCTATAATGAGCGGGAGGGGAGGATGGCGTCCCGCATTCCTTCATCTCCTCCTTTCTTCAGCTTCTGCTCCCCCCTTCCATCCGTCATGGAGAGAGGGAATCCTGGTCCTTCAACGGTGGTGGCGAGGGTCGCCGCTCGACAACGCGTCCCTCCTTCTCCTGCACCCGCGGTGGCAGAGCCAGCCGTGAGGGGAAGGGGGAGGGGGCAAGGCCGTGGGCAAGGCCGAGGTGCTTGGGGAAGAGGAGGACGGGGCGGCGCGCCGGCCTCGCCTCCGCCAGCAGTTCTTCCCCCCATGGAGGGCCACGTTGGGGATGACCCTTGCGAGTTCTTCGTCAGGCTACGCCGGCCGCCTCGCCGTCGCCTTCGTCTCCCGACTCCATTCGAGCGAGAGATGGAGCTGGATCCGCCGGAGACGTTGTGGCTGCACATGAGGGGCTACGCGATCAGTGGCACGCGGGCCCGCGTCGATTTCCCCGCCCCTGACGTGATGTATCTCCATCGGGGATGGAAGACGTTTGCCCGTATCCACCGCTTGATGGAGGGGCTCACTCTCCATTTTAAGCTGATGGAGGGTGGCCTTCTCTCCGTCAAGGTCTTCGGGTGCTTTGGGACCCGTGCAAGGTGCTGCGTGGAGAGCTCTTCTGATTGTGAATACTCCTCCTCGGGCGGGAGTGACGAGGAGGACAGCGGCAGCGACGACAAGGGTAGTAGGCGGCAGGATGACGGGTCCGATTAGGTGTCGGGTGTCGCTCTGTGCGGCACCGGCGACCCCATCATCCGCGTCGCCGGCTCCCTGAACTTCCCGGGGTCATCTCCTTGGGCGACTGGCGTTGGGAGGCTGCGGAAGAGGAAGAGGGCGGGCGGCAAGGCCGTCAAGTCGGAGTACGCGGGCACCGGCGCCTTCGACGCGTGCTGACGTCCTGCCGCCTCGTCTTCGAGCTCTGCTTTCGGCGCCGCCATCACCATCCAGCCTTCAGACGGCCACCGAGATGTTCTCTTGGTGTCTTCTGCCACCCGTAGCTCGCCTAGGCGCCCCTTTTGCCCTTTTCGCCTCCTTGACCTGCCTCCTGAGGATAGGGACAAGAAAGGGATTATGGGCACCTTATCTCTTTTTAGTTTGTAAGCCTTTGGGCCTTAGCTGAATTTAAAACTTGTAATCCCATCATTCATGTTTTTCATTCCCTATGGACTGTACCTGAGTGGAATGTTTTTAATGAAAAAGGGATGCTTGCCGGGTCATTTGTTTGTGGGTAGAACCCACGACAAGGAGTAAATCCTTGATATCTTCAAGATAAACATTTCCTTGCCCGGCAACAGGCCTTGCCGTCTTCCCACTTCGATCGACCTTCCTCACGCCTTTGGTGGAGGCAGGGATGAGGCGGGTTCTGGCTCCTTGTTTCATCCTTTCGCTTCCACGACTACGACCAAACTTGGCCCCAGGAACTAGCCCTAGGGCCTAGAGTTATGGGAGCACGGTAGCTTAGGGGAAAATGAGGTTTCACCTACCTCAGTCCATAATGGAATGCTTGATAAGGGATGAAGAACTTATCTGAAGATGCAGCCCCCGGCAACTCTGTTTCGCCGTGGGTGAATCTTTGCTCTTGCAGCCGCCGGCAATGCTGGCTTGCCGGGGGCTAGATGCTGGTCTGTTCATCTTCTTTTCCTCCGCAAGTGGTTCGGCACGGATATCCGTGTGTCCTCTGAACCAAAGAAGACAAAAGAAAGACAAAGAGACGCACACTCGACCTCTAAGCTAGGGGTTAGTCGCCGCTAAGCACTATCAACCCTAACCAAGGACGAGACTCGACCTAGCATGCATGCTATAACTTAGGGCGCCAGCGCTTCATTTACTTGTGCTCAGGGTCTGCGCCTGGCTTTGTACAAAGGGTTACATGCATCATCGTCAATGCTTGTACAAAAGGTGGCTTGCCGGGGGGCCCGGCAAGCCACGCCTCACGGGTAAAACTTGCAAAGATGCTCAATGTTCCAGGAGTTACTCACTGGAACGGCATCTTCGGCTCTAGGCGGACTGCACCGGGCCTAGTGACTCGTATTACCCGATAAGGGCCTTCCCACTTTGGCGTCAACTTGTTGGAATTCTTGGCCGATTGAATGCGCCGAAGGACAAAGTCACCTTCCTCAAGGCTTCGGGCATGAACCTTGCGGCTATGGTAGCGGCGCAAGGCTTGCTGGTAGCGTGCTGCTCTCACAGCCGCCCGAAGACGATCTTCCTCAAGGAGCATTGTATCATCTTGCCGCAGTTGCTCTTGCTCAAGCTCATCATAAACGAGCACTCGAGGTGACCCATATATGAGTTCAGTGGGGAGAACTGCTTCTGCCCCGTATACCAGGGCAAAGGGTGTCTGGCCGGTGGCTTGATTTGGCGTCGTCCTGATCAACCAAAGAACCGTCGGCAACTCATCAATCCAGCGCCTTCCACTCTTGTGCAGCCTGTCAAAGGTCTTGGTCCTGAAGCCTCGCAGTACTTCAGCGTTTGCCCTCTCAGCTTGACCATTGCTTCGTGGGTGAGCAACGGAAGCGAAACAGACTTTGCTACCGAGGTCTTGGATATATTGCATGAAGGTGTGGCTTGTGAACTGTGTGCCGTTATCGGTGATGACCCTGTTGGGTACACCAAAATGGCGCACTAGTCCTTGGAAGAACTTGACGGCTGACTGAGCTGTGACCTTCCTCAATGCCTCCACTTCCGGCCACTTTGTGAACTTGTCGATTGCAACGTACAAGTACTCAAAGCCCCCTACAGCATGGGGGAAAGGGCCAGTATGTCGAGCCCCCAGACCGAGAAGGGCCAGGAGAGAGGAATGGTTTGAAGGGCTTGAGCTGTCTAATGAAGCTTCTTTGAATGGAACTGACACACTTCACACCTGGTGACTAGTGTCGTCGCATCCTGGAGGGCGGTGGGCCAGAAGAAACCTTGCCGAAAAGCCTTGCCGGCAAGGGCCCTTGACCCAATGTGGGATCCACATATGCCTCCGTGTATCTCCGCCAACAGCTCCAGTCCTTCCTCCCGAGGGATACACTTCAATTTCACGCCGTTCGGCCTCTTTCTGTAGAGGACGTCATCGACGAACTGGTACATGGTAGAGCGACGGGCTACTTTTTCCGCTTCTTCCTGCTCTTCAGGAAGTTCCCCTGTTTGGAGGAATCGTACGGTATGTTGTGCCCACGCTGGAGCCTGGGGCTCGAAGGCGAGGACTAAAGGCATTTCCTCCGCTATAGGAGTGGCTGTCTCGATGGCAAGAGCTTGACGCTCCGCCGGAGCTAGCCGTCCCGTGGCGGGCTCAGTGTCCCCGGCAACATCCTTGCCGGTGGCTCTGGGGATCTCGGTGGGAAAGTACTTGCCGGGTCCTGATTTCCTTCTCTTGTTCAGCTCTGTTGATGGATCAACGGATGGCTGAGTTAGCTGGAGCACAAAGGTACCTGGTTCCACAGGTAGCTTGAGGGTAGCGCGTTTTGACAGGTAATCGGCGATATCATTCTCCGCTCGGGGAACATATTCAGGATCTTGAAAAAGGGAAGGGCGCGCTCGGCAGATTTGGAAATGAATCTGCCCATGGCGGTGACGCAACCAGCAAGCCGATGCACATCCTTGATTCGCTTGGGTGCTTCAATCTGCTCTATAGCTTTGATCTTGTCCGGATTGGCCTCTATCCCACGCTGTGACACAAAGAACCCGAGAAGCTTGCCGGACGGGACGCCAAAGACGCATTTCTCGGGGTTCAGCTTGAGATTGATCTTGTGCAGGTTTGCAAATGTGTCTTGCAAATCCGGTATGAGGGTTGCCCTGTCCTTGGTTTTGACCACTATGTCATCCATATAAGCTTCCATATTTCTATGGAGCTGGGGTTCAAAACCAATCTGGACCGCCCTTGCAAACATCGAACCAGCACTCTTCAACCCGAAAGGCATCCGCATGAAACAATATGTACCACATGGGGTGATGAATGCTGTTTTCTCTTCATCTTCTCTTGTCATGAAGATCTGGTGGTAGCCGGAGTAGGCATCGAGGAATGACAACAAATCACACCCAGCTCTGGAGTCAACAATCTGGTTGATGCGCGGCAACGGGAAGGGGTCCTTAGGACAAGCCTTATTGATATCTGTGTAATCAATACACAGCCTCCACTTCCCATTAGCCTTGCGCACTACGACCGGATTGGCCAACCACGTTGGATGGAGGACTCCTCTTACCAAACCCGCTGCTTCCAGTTTCCGGATCTCCTCTGTGATGAACTCTTGTCATTCCAAAGCTTGCTTTCTAACCTTCTGCTTGACGGGCCGCGCATGAGGACAGACAGCAAGGTGGTGCTCAATCACCTCCCTGGGAACGCCGGGGATGTCGGAAGCTTGCCATGCAAACACATCGACATTCGTCCGCAGGAAGGTGACGAGCGCATCTTCCTATTTGTCGTCAAGGGTGGAGCTTATGGTGAAAGCCCCTCCGTGCCGTCCTCATTGACAGAAACCTTCTTGGTTCCTGGCGGTATGGCCCTGGGCTTCTTGTTTCCGCCGGTGGAGCTCTCTGGCACGTCCTTGACGGGAGCGCTACACTCCGAAGAGGTGCGCTTGCCGGAGTGGGTGTCCGAGGTCTCACCAGTCTTCTTCTTCTTCTTCTTCCCTCCCGGGGTCCCAGCGGCAGGAGCAAGTGCCCTAGTGGCGGCAGCAGCTGCAACTGCTTGCTGGTATAGTTGGTCAGCACAAATTAGCGCATCTTTCTTATCGGAGGGGATGGTGATGATCGTCACAGGTCCTGGCATCTTCAGGGTGTTGTAGGCGTAGTGTGACGCCGCCATGAACTTGGCCAGTGCTGGGCGGCCTAGGATCTTGGCAACATCAAACACGATCCTCTCCGTCCTGTAGTTTAGATCACTTCCAAAAGTCACGGGCAGCGTGACCTTTCCCTTAGGTTGGCTTCTTCCCGGGTTGACCCCCTGAAACATGCCCGTCTATTCGAGGTCTCCATCAGGAATCTGCAGTTTCTCGATCACGGCAGGCGAGATCAAGTTCAGACCAGCCCCGCCATCGACTAGCATCTTTGTCACCTTGAGTTTGCGTATTGTTGGTGAAACCAAGCATAGCAAGCACCCGACCACAGTAGTGCGATCAGGGTGGTCCTCAGTGTCAAAAATGATAGGTGTGCTGGACCACTTCAGCGGCCTTTGGGCATCAAACGACGGCTCTACCGCTGTAATCTCTCGCGCCCACTGTTTAAGCTGGCGGTGAGAAGTATGCAGCGAGGCGCCGCCGTCGATGCACATGGCCTCTGTAGCTTTCTGAAACTCTTGGTCGCTGGATTCGTCGTCCTCTTCATGATCGTCGTCTTCTGGCTTTTTGTCACGGCCCTGGGCGGGCCTCTCCTGTTGTTTATCCTTGCCGTGACGGCCCGCCTGGCCGTCACACTTCTTGCCGGACCCCTTAGCACCGTCTTGGTCCTTCTCCTTGTCCCGCCTCTCATATTCAGCCCTCTGCTTCTCAACGAGGAGCTCAACATGTCGGCAGTCTTGGAGAGCATGGCCTTTGGTGCAATGGATCTTGCAGTATCGCTTGTCGGAGTTTCCTGGCTTCTCGGCAACCGCCAAGGCTCGGCAGGCGACACATCCGGCAGGAGCAGGACAAACCACACAAGGTTTTCTTTGACACATATCTGTTAGAGAAGTTATTGTGTAAGGTCTTGTTTGAATTTGAGGATTCTAACAATGAAGGGATATGAAATAGACAGTAATAGGATAGGAATGCACGTGCAAAACGGAGAATTTAAAAACACAGGATTTCTGCCAATCTGGGTGTTTGGTTCACAAGAATTGGAAGATCACAGGATGCAAAGAAGCATGGTGAGATTAAGTCAAACCACAAGAAAATGTACGGTTATAATGCTATTATGCTACTATCTCTTAGTCTTGTGCTTCACGAATAGGAATTTGACAAGGAGGACAAGTCGAAATTAAAATTCCTACGGTTTTTCTTTCAAGGAGACACTAAAGCAACAAATCCTACATTTTTCCTTTGCTCCATTCCTTTGAACCAAATGCATGAATAGTAGTACCATTGGAAACTTTCCAATTCCTATGTTTTTCCTTCACTTTTCCTTTCAACCACAGGTGACTCTAGTAGGCAGGCTTGAGCAAGGAAAAGCCTACACTAAAAAATGTTTTTATGCTACGTCTACTACTTTGGACCCAGGCCACTGCCCTACTAGCTCAACTCCCAGGCCCATCGACAAATGCATAGCTCAAACGCGCAGAGATGAATAATGATGGCATTCATGAGAGTCCATCACAGATAGCTAAGTTGCCTAGTACCTCACTCCTTGTCATATAGTAGGATAAAATAGTCGTATTTCACGTTACTATGTGTGCTCACTGGACAATATATATAAAATGTAGAGTAAAAAGAGATGCAACAAGTGTACAACCTCTTTGGCGAAGCCATGTCGATCTTAGTGTGATTGGTTGGTCGGTGAGGATGCTCTGGCTGACTTGGTTGTCGGGGGAGGGGAAGAAGATCTCAGGTGTCTGGAGATGGAGCCCGGGGTACTGCTCCACTGTGATGGAGGGTTTCATCGTTGGAGCAGCTCCGGTGAGTTGTACGATGCCAAGGCTGAAGCAGCACAAGAGAGACAATGTTAACCTGAGTGGAATTCTAATAACATCTCCAATAGATGACATAAAATACATAACCACAAAGTGCTAGATGTAAAATACATCAGCCGCTTATCTCTGAATTTAACTGTCGAAACTGAATTTAATTGTCGAAACTGAATTTAACTATTGAAACTGAATTTTGCTGTCGAAACTGAACACACCGGTAGCAGAAAAGCAGCAGCAACAGCGCGTGCGAGAGCTGGGGCAGCCGGTCGTGTAGCAGCTCATCTTCAACCTCCACCACCCTGAGCCTCCAGCCACCATCGGCCAAACCACCGCCCCTCGTCGCCCACGACCGGCGGTGCACCGCCCCGCCCGCCACGAAACCACTCCCACCACTGGTCCGCCGCCGCCCCGGCCATCCCTCTAGGCCCCCCATGTCGAGCTTTTTCTCTGGCGATCCCCACGCCACCGCTAGCGACCACCGCACCCACCCTAAACCCTAAGATAGATAGTGGGGCACCTCTCCGGTGAGCCCCCTCCCTGCTGTGCCTGGTTCTTCCTTAAATCCGTCGACCCCCACCCCTGAAAATCGACTGACCCAATATTCGATTCAGTCGACTGAAGTGTAGCCAAATCAGAGGAGCATCGCAAGCAAGAGCAAGAGCAAGAGCAAGAGCAGACCAGGCAGGGGACCGAGAGCAAGAGCAGAGCAGCAGCGTGAGTGAGAGCTAAAGCAGGAGTAGCTCCTACTGATGTGGACGTCGCTGTCGAGGGAGCGCTGCCATGGAGGAATTGGCCGGTGACGCCGCCGTGGATGGTGCCGCGCTATGCCGGCTCGGGACCGAGCGCCGGCAGCACCGTGAGATCGAATGAAGAAGAAAATGCGGCGATTAGGGAACAACCTCTTTGGTGGTGCCGATTAGGCCTCAGCTTCATCCGAGGAAATGGTGATGATGATGCTCTTCCGGTGGTGCAGGTGAAGACGGCGGTGTGGGCATGGAGGTGGCACGAAAGACGAGGGGAACATCGGGGCAGCTCCTCCGAGGTGGAGGACGGGGTGGCTGAACCGGCGGGATGAAGAGATCGATGAAGGATCCTCATCCAGTACGGTGGATGAGGGACGTCGAGGTGTTGATGTGGACGACGTCGTTGGGGAAGATGCTCCGGCTAGGGAGCAGTGAGGTGGCGGACGGAGGAGGGTGGGGTTTCGTGGCCGGAGTGGAGAGGTTATGGTGGCCTGGGATTTCGAATGGTGAAAAGGAGGCGATGGGAGGGGGAACCATGGCTTAGGGACGCACTTGCCGAAATGTGGGGTAAGTTATGAAAGTACCCCCACCGATTTGAGCTAGGAGGTTCTTTCGGTTCAGGGGTATCACGGGCATTTCGCGTGTCGGGATTTCGCAGGAGGTGGGAGTTTTCGTGTGCGTTGTAATTTTGGGATAGCAAGGCGCGGGTTGAGATGGGGGGAGTTTTCGGAGCACAACGAGACAAATATATATCTTAAATATGTCGGGGTAACAAGGCGCGGGTTGAAGAGGCGGGAGTTTCACAGCACGATAAACAGAGATGCTAGCTTGAAATTTTGGCATAACAAGGCGCGACTTGAAATTTCGGGAGAACAAGCTTAACGTATACCCAAAAAAAGACAATTCGCACCTCATCACTAGAGAGAGCCACGTCCAGTTTTACTACATTACTTTTTCTGACTATAAACAGTAGGGCAAAACACCCCACTGCAATTTTTATAATCAGAAGGCAAGGTCTAGAAGTACAAAGCAACAAGAAAAAAAGACAACAAGGGCTTGAGGGAAGCCCCCTGAAAAGAAAAGAAGAAGAAGAAAAGAGAGGAAGCTAAGAAGCTAGAAAAAACCCAAAAGAAGACTAAGAGAAAGGATAATGCTAGAGCTACAGCTAAAGACCTAGGCAGGAAGAAGCTGTCAAGAAAGAGAAATGAGGCTATCCTTGAAGAACCAGCCATGAGTTGAATGGTTGGCATGCTTTGGTCTCATCCTGTGCTTGAGTAACTTCAGCTCCATCAGGAAAATGTTCTTCCATCCTTGAAAAGTGGGGTAGATATGTTCAAAGATCTTGTTGTTTCTGGAAATCCAAATAGCCCAAGAACTAAGTATTATTATGTCCATGAAAAAGGTAATCTTAGCTTTTCCTTAATGTCCTAGAAAGCCTCAAAAACAGATAAATTTGGAGTTCTGGTGGGGCAGATGTGATCCCAACATCTCTTGGCAAAAGTGCACCCCCAGAACAAGTGATGCAGGGTTTCCTCCTGTTGGCACCCCCTGAGGCCACAGTTATAGTCTTCTAACACAAATGTTTTCCTTCTCAGAAGATTTCTTGTATTGAGTCTGTCATGTAAAAGCATCCAGAAGAACATTTTGTGTTTAGGTTGGCATGATGATCCCAGATGCAATTTTACTATATTACTAGAAATGCATTCAAATACAACAAAAAAAACTAAAAGAATTGGGACAACAAACATAACGTGTACAGTACCAAAACAATTTTCACTTCCCTCAACAATAAAAAACAATGTGGGTTGTCTAGCATATGCACTAAGTTTGAGTATATTTTCCCTGTTTGAATGGGATTGTACTCAGGTTAGTTATACAACCATCTAAATATTATCTTCACAACACATGACATGAATATAGGAGAAGTAAATTACTATATAAAAACGAACTACATGTACATACAATCTCAAATTCAAATATATGTATCCATTTTATGTTGAATTCAAATCATAGTACATGTATGCTCTAGCTAGATGTTCGGAATCTAAACCATGTATGATACTACGTACAATGTGTTTAACACGCACAACACGCACACAAACACCATTTAGACTAGTAAGGTACACGTGCATTGCACGCATAAGATTTGGCAACCAAATTATGAATAAATACCACATTATAGCATGTAAGCTTTGAGTCATATATGCATGATGTAGATGTTCGTTTAATTCTTATAGTTCATTTCAATCAAAATCGTCTAGTTTTTATAAGAAAGCTAATCTATTTTAAGATTCATGGAATTGTGCGTTGTAAAGCATAAAGTAAAAAACAAATAATGGCAAATCACGTAGAAAAACATTTGACAATTCTAATACGGAATATTCTAGAACAAAGAAGAAGTGCTTGTGTTTTGAGGTTTGTGCATTATGCTTAAGTTCAACCATGGAGTCTTCTATATTGTACATGTGGCAAAACCTGGTGGAATCTAGATGATATCCAACGGCCAGTAGTGCTCAAATTTGCCACCATCGGATTGGCTTCATCCAACGACCATCTTTCAAAGTTAAAGTTATCCGCACACTATATAAAAAATATATAATATAATATAGAGGGGTATAGATATAGACATGTGATGCGAAAGCCACCCATCATCTCCAGTTAGAATAGTGTGTCCATGCACAGATGCAATGTGGCCAAACGATGTCTGCCATCGGTACCTTAAATTCAAATCAGTCTGACCTTGTTCAATGTGTATATAGTACAACATGCTCATTTCCAAACCACGCCGCGCATATCTCAGTTATATTCATGCATGCATGGGTTTCAAACATCATGATCTCTTATTCAAATATTTGAATTCAACTTTACATTGATTATGACCTCACCTAGTCTTTTACACCCACACAATCGTCTTCTCTTTATAATTGTACCACTAACTTTCTCTCGTGCATGCATGCACACACACTACCACTCGGCATTATCCATCACACACATGCAATCTTCTTCTTCAGGTCGGTCTCCCATGCATGCACACACACACACACACACACCTCCCCCTTTCCATCTTATCGGGCATTCTTTATCTCTCACGTGCATGCGCAATGATCGATGTTCCTCTATGTGTGTGTATATATATAGCTAGGTCTTTCACCATTTTCCACACAAACTGATCAATCTATATATCTAGTGAGGTCTCACCCTCTTTCCCACGTCCACATCAATCAATCTATACCTTTGTATATAGGATTACCTTGCTAATACACCCACATTAATTATATAACCAATGACCCCTGAGGGAGTCCTGGATTAGGGGGTCCTCGGACAGCCGACTAGTTGGACTATGAAGATGCAAGATTGAAGACTTCATCCCGTGTCCGGATGGGACTCTCCTTTACGTGGAAGGAAAGCTTGGCAATTCGGATATGTAGATCTCCTCCCTTGTAACCGACCCTGTGTAACCCTAGCCCCTCCGGTGTCTATATAAACCGGAGGGTTTTAGTCTATAGGACAACAACAATCAGACAATAGACTAGCTTCTAGGGTTTAGCCTCTGCGATCTCATGGTAGATCAACTCTTCTAATACTCATATCATCAAGATCAATCAAGCAGGAAGTATGGCATTACCTCCATCGAGAGGGCCCGAACCTGGGTAAACATTGTGTCCCTCGCTTCCTGTTACCATCCGCCTTAGACGCATAGTTCCGGACCCCGTACCCGAGATTTGCCAGTTTTGACACCGACATTGGTGCTTTCATTGAGAGTTCCACTGTGTTGTCATCATAAGGCTTGATGGCTCCTTCGATCACCGGCAACGATGCGATCCAGGGTGAGGTCTTCCTCCCCAGACAGATCTTCGTATTCGGTGGCTTCGTACTGCGGGCCAACTCGCTCGGCCATCTAGAGCAGATCGAGAGCTACGCCCCTGGCCACCAAGTCAGGTTTGGAAGCCTGAACTATACCACCGACATCCGCAGAGACTTGATCTTCGACGGATTCGAACCCATGTCTGGTACGCCGCACAGTCACGATGAGCATGATTTAGCTCTGCCATCGGACAGTGTTCGGGAGATCACACCTGTAACTACTCCGGCCCTCAATATGGAACAGATCATGCCGTCCGAGGATGGGTGGATGGACCCCGCCACGGAGGCCGCACACTCAGCGGCGATAGAGCCGAATACTGACTTCACCTCCTATGAGACCTATGTTGCCGGACACTCAGATTCGTCCCCAGCCACATACTCCGAACCGCTCGCGTCTATGCCCATCCAATCTGATTGGGCACCGATCATGGAGTTCACCTCCGTGGATATCTTTCAGCACTCGCCCTTAGGCGACGTGCTAAACTCATTACGGTCTCTCTCCTTGTCAGGAGACCCTTGGCCAAACTATGTCCGGCTCGAGTGGGAAGCGGACGGCGAATAAATTCGTTCCCCACCCACCACCCACTTAGTACCCACTGTCGACGACCTAACCGACATGCTCGACTTCGACTCCCAAGACATCGACGGTATGGACGACGATGCGGGAGACGAACAGGAAGCACCGCCCACAGGGCGCTGGACTACCACCTCATCGTATGATATATACATGGTGGAAACCCCCAAAGAAAGCGATGGTAATAAGGCAATGAAGGATAATCCCCCCGAGAAGCAATCCAAGAACCGGCGTCATCGGAGCCACTCTAAGCCCCGCCATAGCAAAAACAGCGATACCGACAGAGGAGAAAATAACGCTGCAAATAGTGGCGACGACGAAGACAATCCCCTCCAGCCAGGCTTTGAGTAGGAGGATGGCCAAGCCAGCCCCAAGGAACAGGCAGCAGACGAAGAACTAGAGGATGACAATTACATGCCTCTCTCCGAAGATGAGGTGAGCCTCGGCGACGAAGAATTTATCGTGCCTGAGGATCCCGTCGAACAGGAGCACTTCAAGCGCCGGCTTATTGCCACAGCAAAAAGCCTGAAGAAAAAGCAACAATAGCTTCAAGCTAAGCAAGATATGCTAGCGGATAGATGGACTGAGGTCCTCGCAGCCGAGGAATACGAACTCGAGCGCCCAATCAAAAGTTTCCCAAAGCGCAGGTTGCTACCCCAACTTGAAGAGGAAGCATTAAAGCCTGCGTTCCCAGCGTATGATGTGGCAGCCCGGCCACCTCGTGGCCGGGACAAAGTGGCATATAAGCCCGAAGTCTAGCCCGCACCCCGTCGCCAGTCAAACAAGAACATCAAGGCCCGGGGTAACACGCAGGACCTGCGAGACGTATTGGAAAACAAAGCAGGACACAAAATATCGATCTTCGGATCACGAGGGCGTGCCCCAACACATGACGACCACCGTCATGCTGGATATACCAAAAGCAAATCTGGCCGGGCCGAACACAGCAGACAAGACTCGTATGAACTGCGTCGTGACATAGCCCGGCACAGAGGCGCTGCACACCCCCTATGCTTCACTGATGAAGTAATGGATCATGAATTCCCTGAAGGGTTTAAACCCGTGAACATTGAATCATACGATGGTACTACTGACCCCGAGGTATGGATAGAGGATTTCTTCCTCCACATTCACATGGCCCGCGGAGAGGATCTACATGCCATCAAGTACCTCCCGTTAAAACTCAAAGGACCAGCTCGGCATTGGCTAAATAGCTTGCCACTAAACTCCATCGGAAGTTGGGAGAACCTGGCAAACACATAACTGGACAACTTCCAGGGCACTTATGTGCGACCACTGGATGCTGATGATTTAAGTCACATAACACAACAGCCCGGAGAGTCAGCCAGGAAATTTTGGACTCGGTTCCTAACCAAAAAGAACCAAATTGTGGACTGTCCGGATGCCGAAGCCCTAGTGGCCTTTAAACATAACATTCGTGATGAGTGGCTCGCTAGACATCTCGGCCAAGAGAAGCCAAAGTCCATAGCAACCCTCACAACACTCATGACCTGCTTCTGCGCGGGCGAGGATAGCTGGTGGGCCTGTAGAAACAACACAGCAAGCAACCCTGGCATATCGGAGGCCAGAGACAGCAACGGCAAGCCGCGTCGCAACAGATACAAGCGCCGCAACAACGGCGATAACGCCGAAGACACGGCAGTCAATGCCGGATTCAGTGGCTCTAAATCCGGTTAGCAGAAAAGGCCGTTCAAAAGAAACAATCCGGGCCCGTCCAGTTTGGACCGCATACTCGACCGCTCGTGTCAAATTCACGGCACCCCCAATAAGCCAGCCAACCACACCAATAGAGAATGCTAGATGTTCAAATAGGCCGGCAAGTTGAATGCCGAAAGCAAGGAACAGGGGCTGCATAGAGACGACGAGGAGGAGCCCCGACCGCCGAACACAGGAGGACAGAAGAAATTTCCTCCCCAAGTGAAAATGGTGAACATGATAAATGCAACCCATATCCCCAAGCGGGAATGGAAGCGTGTACTTAGGGACGTCTACGCGATGGAGCCAGTCGCCCCAAAATTCAACCCATGGTCTTCTTGTCCGATCACTTTTGATCGCAGGGACCACCCCACTAGTATCCGTCATGGCGGTTCTGCCGCATTGGTCCTTGATCCTATCATTGACGGATTCCACCTCACTCGAGTCCTTATGGACGGTGGCAGCAGCCTGAACCTGCTTTATCAGGATACTGTGCGCAAAATGGGTATAGACCCCTTAAGGATCAAACCCACAAAAACCACCTTCAAAGGCGTCATACCAGTTGTAGAGGCCTGTTGCACAGGCTCAATCACACTGGAAGTGGTCTTCGGATCTCCGGATAACTTCCGAAGCGAAGAGTTAATCTTCGATATCATCCCCTTCCGCAGTGGCTATCACGCACTACTCGAACGAACCGCATTCGCTAGATTCAATGCGGTACCGCATTATGCATACCTCCAGCTCAAAATGCCAGGACCTCGCAGGTTTATAACAGTTAATGGAAACACAGAACACTCGCTCCGCACGGAGGAGCACACTGCGGCCCTTGCAGCAGAAGTGCAAAGCAGCCTTTTGAGGCAAACCGCCAATTCGGCGACAAGGCCCACAGACACATTCAAGCGAGTCCGGAATAACCTGCAACAGAATCGCCAGGCGCGTTTAGAGCTCGCCTAGCAATTCGGCCTCCGTCCTAGTCCCAGTCAAGCGACGAAATCTGTGCCGCGCGCACATAACTACGCACTAAAGATACCATGGGTATAGGCGGAGGCATGGCTATGGCACGTCCCACAATGCGGTTCAACCGCCTCAGGACCAGTATATCTTTATCATTTTCTTCCTTTCAGGACCCTATTCTCTGGAGGCCCTCTCCGATAGCTAGATCATCGGACCCATCACGGGAGGGAAGCACCAAGGGAGCAAGAAGCTTTGACGTACAAGGGAATACCCAGGTGGTCTCTCATACCGATCATTATACCTATTTTACATACCCGCACGCAGCTCGCCCTTGGATCGGACATGTCAGATAATCCTATTTTTACTTATTATACTACTTATACACATACGCTTTGACGTATCCTATAAATAACAATGCATAGCGTCAGCTTATTATTACATTTCTTCATCTTCTTTTTTTTTCTTTCATTGTTTGTCTATTCACGACAAGTTGCTCCCGTACATTATGGTACGTTCAGTACGCCAGGGGCTTCAGTGTACCCCATAACACGGCAAGAAAAGTCTGAACACTTACAACAGTGCGGCACCCCGAACTTATAGCATTATGTGCATCAGCTCTGAATCATGTCTTGGGTCAATAGTTAGGTTTGCCCGGCTCCCATGTTTTGGTGCCTTACGTTCCGCTATATCGGCTAAGGTAGCACTGGGAGAACTACTGTGATTGTGTCCCGGTTCTTCCGGACGAGCACCTCAGTAGAGAAAGCCGAAAACTGACTGTCATGATGCGGCGAGAGCTGGTCGCTGTTCGAGAGTTTCCAAATCCCTAAAGATTTTTTCCGCTTCAGGCGAGGAGTTGGCCTTGTCTGATTTAGGCGTTCATAGCGCCCCAAGTTCGGCCTTCCGAATACTAGGGACTTCACCAAAATTTAAAACTATAGACTTCTATGGCTAAATGAGAGTGATAAAGCTTTATAGTCCGATTGCCTGGTTCGTTGTGATGAACACCTCCTTCGAAGGACCCAAAACTGGGATAAGGAGTGATCAGATTTATCCCGAACACCTCAGTACTAGCTACATGGGGGCAGAAGCCGATGACTAGCCAACTCACAGATTTTATAAACGGCTGCACGAAAGGTAATATTTTAAATCAACAAGCGTTATATATCGCAAATGAACTTGTTTTCATATTACACGATCACATGAGTACATTCATTCAAATATTATATCCTTAGAACATTCCTCTGCCACAAGGCGGGCACCCTTCAGGACGCTGTCATAATACTTTTCGGTGCGGTGATGCTCCTTGCCCTCTGGCGGCCCCTCCTTCACCAGCTTCTCGGGGTCCATCTTCGCCCAGTGCACTTTCGCTCGGGCAAAAGCCCTGCGCACACCCTCAATGCAGACGGACCGCTTTATGACTTCAAGCCGTGGGCAGGCATTCACAAGCCGCCTCACCAGGCCGAAGTAGCTGCCAGGCAGGGGCTCACCAGGCCACATCCGGACTATGAGGCCCTTCATGGCCTGTTCGGCCGCCTTATGGAGCTCCACCAATTGCTTCAACTAGTCGCTCAAGGGCATCGGATGTTCAGTCCCAGTATACTGAGACCAGAACAACTTCTCCGTCGAGCTCCCTTCCTCAGCACGGTAAAATTCCGCGGCATCAGACACACGGTGGGGATGATCTGCGAACGCTCCTGGAGAGCTCTAAACTCAAGTAAGTAAAAGGAAAGTTTCCTTCACATGCTTGCTTTGCATAATGAATTCCTTACCCGACGCAAATCGGGACCACCTGAAGCTCCTGGAGGGCCTTGTGGGCTTCGGCCTTCTCATTTTTTGTGTTCTCAAGGGCCTTCGCAAGCTCAGACACTTGCGTCTTAGAGTCATGCTCCAAGGACTCGTATTTTTTTGATGAAATCCTGGAGCTCTTGCTGCACCTCGCCGACTCGAGCCTCTTGCTTCTCGCGTTCGGTGCGCTCCCTGGCCTTGGACAGCGCCTCCTTTAGGGCCGCCACTTCGATTGTGGCCCCTAGCAAAATTCATGATGATCCTGTGACTTAACAACCACATTCCTTTTTATTCCTTATCAATATACGGACGGGTATTACTTACCTTTGTTCTCTTCGAGCTGCCTCTTGGTAAGGCCGAGCTCTTTTTCGAACCGCTCAAGGTCCCGCTTCAGTGCGGAGACCTCCGCACAACGGCCGACAGCGAAGACTGCTTATTCACATAAGACACATTCTGATTAGACTCCTGTGATTATTATTTGATCCTCTGTTCGGCCTTTCTTTTCGAATGCCAAACAAAGCATCAGGGCTACTGTCTATGCTATAACATTTTCTTATAAATTGATTACTTACCTCAAAGCTTGTTAGGAGGCTGGCACAGGCTTCAGTCAGTCCGCTTTTAGCGGACCGAACCTTCTCTACCACCGCACTCATGACAGTGCGGTGCTCTTCGTCAATGGAAGCGCCGCGAAGCGCTTCCAGCAAGTTGTTCGGTGCCTCTGGATGGACAGAGGCCATCGGCACAGATGGCTCGCCCCCCTTAGTGATTGGTCACCCGACAGAGTCCGGAACCACGGGAGGTTCCGACGCATTTTTCGGCCGGGGGCCGGACTTGCTGCCCCCGTCATTAGGGCCCATGGGAGCCTCGCCTCCCATGCGCCCGACGTCTGGGAGGTCGCCTTGGGGCGCCCCCAGAACTACCTTCCCTTGGCTTGGTGCCCTTCGGGAAAACACCTCGGCGTCGTCCTTAGGGCGGGGGGAGGAGGCGGTCGGGAGCGAATCACTGTTCATCTCCGACAGGCCCAGAGACCCATCCGAAGAGGATACGTCGAGACGATCCTTGGGTGGGCCGCATGATCATGTCGACATGATAAGAAACAATAAAAGAAATATACCAGAACTGTTATGGTATCCGGATACTTACGACTTCGCCAGGGGCTTGTCCTTGGGCAACCTCTCCTTGTCGTTGAACGCGACCGTGGTGGAGCGGTCCGGAAGGAGGGTTCTTACCATCTTGGACCCTTCGGCCTCCTCGGATGGGGCGGCCTTCCTTTTCTTATCTCCCCCGGCTAGATGGGGAGAATTTTCCTCTTCCTCATCCTCGTCTTCGGGGGAGGAGGGCGTCTCGGTGTTATCGGACGATGATTCCGATACAACCTTGCGTCAGAGACCTTTCCTGGCCCCCGCGGCCTTCTTCTCCGGCGCCTCGTAGGGTGCCAGAACTAGCATCTCCGTCAGGAGAGTACTTGCTGGATCTTCGGGCAGTGGGGCCGGACAATCGATCCGCTCCGCTGTCGCGACCCTTTCCTGTCAAATAATGTGGAGGTTCAGATCCCTCACATAATTATACTAGGGAAAGAAACGCCTTATGTGATATAAGGAGCTTACCGAATTAGCAGGGCGCTTTGCGTTGAGTCTGCGGTCCTCGGTAAGGGAAGGAGGTACCTTGGCACACTTGAACAGCACCCTCCAGATGTCCTGGTGCATCGTCGAAGAGCTCTCGCAGCATCTGGTGTCTTGCCGAGTCAAACTCCCACATATTGAATGCCCGTCTTTGCACGGAAGGATCCGACGGAAGAGCATGACCTAGACCATGTTGACAAGCTTGATTTTCTTGCTTAACATGTGTTTTAACACAGTTCTGGAGTCTGGTCAGCTATACCGATGAACCCCAAGATAAGCCCTTCTCTTTCCAAGAGGTGAGCCGCATGGGGATGCCGGATCGGAATTCGGGGGCCGCCACCCACTTGGTGTCGCGCGGCTCGGTGATGTAGAAACACCCTGATTGCCACCCCTTTACGGTCTCCACATAGGAGCCTTCGATCCAGGTGACGTTGGGCATTTTGCCCACCATGGCGCCTTTGCACTCCGCTTGCTGGCCGACCACCACCTTCGGTTTAACATTGAAGATCTTCAGCCATAGTCCGAAGTGGGGCTTGATGCGGAGGAAGGCCTCGCACACGACGATAAACACCAAGATGTTGAGGATGAAATTGGGGGCCAGATCATGAAATTCCAGCCCGTAGTAGAACATGAGCCCGCGAACAAATGGGTGGAGGGGAAATCCCAGCCCACGGACGAAATGGGTAAGGAATACAACCCTTTCGTAGGGCTCGGGGGTAGGAACGATCTACCCCGCACCTAGGAGTCGGTGCGCGATATCTGCGGTCAGGTATCCGGCTTCCCGGAGCGTCGTGATGTTCTCCTCCGTAACGGAGGAGGCCATCCACTTGCATCCTGCTCTGGACATGTTCAGAGTGTTTTTGCGGAGAAGATGCGAACTTGGGCGTTAGAGCTCGAGTGCGCGAGAATGGATGGGCAGGGAAGAAGAAGGCATGGGTAAAAAAGAGGAGTCCTTATCCCTTTATAAGGGCGGTAGAAATTGCGTTCCTCCCCACTTGCCTGGTAAAACTCCCTTATTCCCCAAACATCGTGATTGATGAAGCGGTTGGGTTACCCACACCCGTATTGATGGGGATCCCGGGATAAGGGGACACGATCTCTGCTTCGACAAGACGTGCCAAGAAAACTGCCTTGCAATATGTGCAGTAGCTGGTTGAGAAAAACGGTTCGAATAATAACCGGGGCCATGGCGTGATGTCACGTTATGAAAAGTTGTCAGCTGATTAGATTTGTGGAAATATTATACTCTCTACGGTGGTATGTGGAATTTGTTTTGTAGTATTTGGAGGAGGAACCCGCCTTGCAATGCCGAAGACAATCTGCGCGCCGGATTCATCGTCATTGAAGCCTGGTTCAGGGGCTACTGAGGGAGTCCTGGATTATGGGCCTTCGGACAGCCGGACTATATCCCTTGGCCGGACTGTTGGACTATGAAGATGCAATATTGAAGACTTCGTCCCGTGTCTAGATGGGACTCTCCTTTGCGTGGAAGGCAAGCTTGGCAATTCGGATATGTAGAACTCCTCCCTTGTAACCGACTCTGTGTAACCCTAGCCCCTCCGATGTCTATATAAACCGGACGGTTTTTGTCCGTAGGACAACAACAATCAGACCATGGGCTAGCTTCTAGGGTTTAGCCACTCCAATCTCATGGTAGATCAACTCTTGTAATACTCATATCATCAAGATCAATCAAGCAGGAAGTAGGGTATTACCTCCATCAAGAGGGCCCGAACCTGGGTAAACATTGTGTCCCCCGCCTCCTGTTACCATCTGCCTTAGACGCACAGTTCGGGACCCCCTACCCGAGATCCGCCAGTTTTGACACTAACATCCCCCTCTCATCATCCATGCCTTTCGCTTCATCTCTCAGACGTGCGCACAGTGGCAAAGACAGGGGGCAGCAAGGGCCCTGCCCCCCTAACATCACTATATATCGAGGCTAATATGAATGTGATCATTAGACAATTGCTGGTAAAATGGTTTAAGTTGATGAATTGGCCCTCCTCGTAAAGGATTAGCAATGCTTGACCCCCTATCTCATTTATTTTTCATGGCTCCGCCACTTTGCGCAACAGCGCACATTCTCGCCCCCTCTCTTTAAATATCAATCTCGCACTTGTGCACTCCTTCATAGTCTCCCTCCACTTGGCCCCTCGCACCATCTTCTAGCCCCCACCGGATTTTGACACATGTACAATCTAGCAGACTCCATGGTTGAACTTAAGCATAATGCACAAACCTCAAAACACAAGTGCTTCTCCTTTGTTCTGAAATCTTCCCTATCATAACTGCTCAAACTTTTTTTCTAGTTGAATTGCCATCATTTGTTTTTTACTTTATGCTTTACAACGCACAATTCCATGAATCATAAAATAGATTAAGGGCTTCTTTGATTCAAAGGATTCTCAAAGGAATTTTGGAGGATTCTGATCCTTAGGAATTTTTCCTATCTTGGTTGTTTGATTCGAAGGATTGTAAACCATAGGAATTTTTCCATAGGATTCATTTGCACTAGATTTCATAGGAAACATCCCATCCATTCAAACTTGTTTGAAAGAATCCTATGTTTTTTCTATGCACAATCAAACACTCGTACAATCCTATAGGATTCAAGACGGCATTCCACTCTAATTCCATGTTTTTCCTATTACCGCGTTTTGGAAATCCTACGAATCAAAGAGGCCCTAACTTCTTTTATAAAAACTAATTGATTTTGAATGATTTGAACTATAAGAATTAAACGAACGTCTACATCAGGCATACATGACTCAAAGCTTACATGTTATATTGTGGTATTTATTCATAATTTGGTTGCCAAATCTGATGTGTGCAATGCACGTGTACCTTACTTGTACTTCGAGTATGTGCAAAACACGTAAATTAAAATTCCAATGGCATGCTACATAGTGTCTCTCTTACAGTTCATGAAGCCACGTGGCACATGTGGAGGCGTTTTCGCGACCTCCTTGTGTGGATTGATCACAGTGACATGGTGCTGGTTCCAGAAGAATGTACTCGTCCTCTCTGAGGCACACATGCGGTACATGCACGAAGCGAAGATGTGCACGCACGCCACGCACGCACTCATTCCCTCGCACTAACACACGGGTACACGGGGGGACGCATTTTTGTATGAAGATCCACCCCATGTGATACTTTGACTCGTGTAAAGTCCTTCACTTCATTGATGGTCAATTAATATAGCGCATGCAAATTGAGTGGACGTGAGGGAGGAAGAAAGACATTACTACTCCACTGCATGCATGCGAGTAGTTAAATCATGGGTTGCTACTTCCATTGGTCTCCTTTGTATTTTGTGCCAATTTTGACCATATTTTTAAGTAATATAATATTTATGCATGTCATAAAAAGTGGCACAAAAATAAGGGGGCCAATAAACCAGGACGCAGACAGCATGATCAATTTTTGTCAGGGCTACTGTTGGTGGCCTTTGTATTTAAATATGGACGGAGTGGAGTAGTAATATCTTTATATTAGCCGTGTAGGGCTCCCCCAGTGCCTAGGCTCGCCTCCCCGCCACGCCCATCAGATCCCGCCATGGATAATCCCTTCGATCCTAGGATCCCGCAGGCTGCCTCTCACTGCGGCCCGCAACACTGCTGCCTTTGAGAGAAAACCCACATGTGTTTTAGAGGGGATCCATTGCTCTGGAATCGCAGATCGGTGGCACCAGAGGACATGCCAGGGCTGCATTTCAGGTGGTGGGCAGCAAGGGAAAATTAGATCGAGGAAGCGTCGCATCGATTGGAGAGAAGTTCCAAGGAGCTGCGCCTGGCGCAGCACAAGGTGGAGGCGCAAGTCGATCTCATGGGAGAGATGCTGAGGGGTGTCAGCATCTGGCATCGTCGCCTTGATTTCGAGCTAGGGCTAATGGCAGAGATCATATTCATGGAGTCATCTGCGGAGAAAAGAACGTGCATGCCTGCGCAATGACATGAGCAACCGGTGCAGCTGTTCAAATGGACGGTAGGAGAAGCCAAATCCCGGGACCAGTTGCGGCGGCGCCACTTGGCATGCATGATAGGCGAGGTGAGCTGCCCTCCTTCCCCGCCAGCAATGCAGTGAGCTAGTCGATTGTTGCTGTAGTGAACTTGCAATGCCATGTCGGTTTGCAACCTTGACAATCACTCCATCTATATGTATTGTATTCCTGTGAAAATACTTGGTCGTTTGGAAAAGATGGTAATTGATTTATCACTAGTTTTAGAATGCTTGGTCGTGACGATCAACAGAAGCCACAACCAGAAGTCTCCATCGCGTAATACTTTACGGTAGGTCGCACCAACAGACGGTCGGTCGGACCCGCGTCTCACCGAAGGGACACGCATCGGGTTGGTCTGACATGTACGACCAGTTACATCACTGACTTGTGCGACCGCATTTAAGCAGTGTAGTACTCCCTCTATCTCAGTTTACAAGTCTTGCATGTGTACCTAGGTCGTTAATTTGACCAACTTAATAAGAGGCATACATTATAAAAAATCATTACAAACTTCAAATATTCAGAGTATTTTTTATGTTAAACAATTTATTTTATATAAGTTAAATTGATGACCTAGATACACGTGCAAGACTTGTAAACTAAGACGGAGGGAGTACTTGAAATTTATGTTCCACTAAACTCATCCGGAGCCGTTTCGGGCCTCGAAACCAAAACAATCAATTAATCTTTACCTTGTTCCCATGACATTCCAAAGTACTAGTACTTAAGTTATAAAAAAGGGGAACTACCTAACCGAAAATTACTCTACCTTCCTCCTCATAAGTCCTTCTTTGTCCGTCCTTGCCATGGCCGGTTTGCAGAGCTCTAGGTCGAGAACTACTTGTAACAAGGGAGCGACAACCAAGGTTGTGGAAAAAAAAGAGGGCTCGCAGCCACGCAGAGACCTCGAAAGATCTCTCACGGGCAGGTGATGGCTCCCAGGAGCGCCCTAGCCACAGAGGCGAACATGCTGGCATGACTGATCAGCTCAATCAGCACCTCAATGAGCAGAAGTAGTTCATCCATGGCTTGGTGGAGCTGCTGAAAGAGAGCCTCGACGACATGCACACTGAGCTCAATGAGCAGGGGGAGTTGACCGTCGGCTTGGTGATGCTGCTAAAGAACAGCATTGCCTCTGAGAAGAAAGCGACCGGCAAAATCTTGCAACTTCAGTATGACAAGGAGAAGCTCTGCCACGAGCTTGACCTGCTGAAGGAGGACAACGCCGGATGGAAGAAGCTGCATGAGAATAGTAGTTCCTCGATGAAGATGCTACAGGCCCTCATCATGGAATAGAAAGATGAGTTGGTGAAGCTCCGCATCAAGCACCCGGCTGCTGTCAAGGTACGTAATGCGGTCGTGGAACAGATGATGAAGGCTCGCGTTGAGAAATCCTGCATCATGGACAGAATGAAGAAGATGGCAAAGGAGACGCGCAAGGAGATGGAGGCCGTGGAGGTGATGAAGAAGCAGTTACGAATCCACGGCAAGCAACCCTTCATGTAGTAGAGAGCAGCGCCCCAGACTTGTGTGTGCGTCTTCCTTGTTTTTTTGGGGGTGATAATCTTCCTTCTTCTTTTGCTCATGTGTTTTTTCTTTTGCTTCGGGTGTTTCACCGCACGTGTCAAGTTCTTTGTGAGGCATGAATAGAACAATGCAAACAATGAGATGACTAGCAAATTAGATCATTTTTATCGCCATATGGCACTAGGCTACCATGTTTCGTGCTCCTCCATCGCACTACTCCAGTGGAAAACTTGAGTATACCACACGGTTCTTTGCTCCTCCTCAGGTCGTCGGCACATTTGTACGAGCAGTCAAATCACAAGTCCCCACCTTCCAGCAGTAATGAGCCATCAAAATCACAAAGGCACTCGCCTCTCTTCAAACCGACCAAGCTAGACCGCCACGCCCTCTAGCCTTTTAAAAAATGTATACTTTTGTACAGTAGTACTATAGTATCGATGGATTGCGCCATGGAGCAAAACTAACAAGATGAAATTAAAGAAAAAATGTGGTACATATAAAGAGTGCTCGTTGCTAAATTGTGCATATAGTACTATTAAAAAAGCTAGTACGTGTTTAAATGGGGTGCTAAATTATATTAAAGAAATTAGCATACCTACTTAATTCTTGGGTTCTTATTATTTATGCCACTAGTTGTGTATCACTACTCAGTTTTGCCATTAGAAGTTACAACTACTCAAAAATGCCATCGATTCGTGAGATGCCTGCTCAAAATGCAATTAGATATCTCAAAAATGCCATCGTTAAGTTAGATGTTATATGACAAAAATAAGCCGATTCTCACATTGATAAGTGTGGCCCCACTTCTCAGGAGTAACCAAGCGAATAATTTTACAGGAAAATAAGAACGCTGTTGGGATCAAGTAGGCCCAACACTTTATTTTACTGTAGTGAGTTAGAGGGAGAGCAGGCATGTTGGTCCATCGGTATTTATGTCATTATAACATGGCCAAAGAGATTTGAGCCACAATAATGGTGTCCAGCACAACACACCCCTCAAATAAAACTAAGCACCCTGAAATTCTTTGACAACTAAACTGCTGGCTATATGATGTTGGCCATATATATTTTACGTATATAATGTGAAGAAACGAGTGGTAGTACTATACCAACTAAAAGATGAACTGTAAGAAATACTAGTATGTATGTACTGAAGAGTTAAAGTAACGAGAAGGAACATAACATAGTTCTGCAGGGGGCTCAGCACAACACACCCCTCAAATAAAACTAAACACACCAGAAATTAAACTAAGCAACTAATCCGGTAGACACTGCATTAGAACCACCATGAGCAATGACACTGCCACCTTACTCGGACTCCTCATCCATGTGCTCGACTTTGTCCTTGTCCCTCTTCCTCTTGGCCGATACTTCTTTGCTTGAACCGCACACTTGGCTCTTGCTCTTCATCCAACCCTTGTAGATATTGAAACAAAGGTAGCCATCCATTGCAGCATAGTGGATGTGGTCTATATCTAGTACATTCCACTCCCATGCATGATGAAACTTGAACAGAGGTTTCTTCAGTGTACTGTACGAAGGATGAACCATGGCTCCTGCTAGGGTCAGCATTGAAGGCTGATCACGGGAGGGCACCAACCCTTTCTTCTGGAGGTCGAAGGGGTTTCCTACAACGAGGCCTATCTGATCCAGGACTTCCCTGTCGTTCCTAAAGTCTATAGTAACGAATTTGACTCGGCCACCCTTGAGGAAGTTCTTAAATTCCTTGCACTCAACGTCGGCATGGCATATGTGGTAGACCAAGCATAAGTCATGCACGCAAACCTAGACCATGGCGGGCTTCTTCTTCTCTGCCTCCCATAGATTCTTCTCACTTTCCAGGATTGTGGTGTACTCAACTACTAGCCCAGCGACCCACTCATCCTTTGAGTTTTCGAACATGATTCTGAAGCGAGCAAGGCATCCTTTCACCGTCGCAGAAGAACAGGTGTGATGGTTCTAACCTTGTACTCACCACTGATCATGGAGATTTGGGACGCCATGGATATTTGAGGAGGGTTAGGATTAGTGGAACTGCCGGAATGTGAAAGGACGAGACGACTAGGAGCGAACTGCCGTAATGTTAAAGGACGTCCGGGGACGAGTAGGAGCGAACTGCCAGCGGTTTTTGTAAAAAATGCTGAGTGGGGCGTGCGGACGGCAAGGTAGTGGCTTGTCTGGTGGATAAATGGATTCATGCATAGTACTATGGGGGCCCAATTAGATGTCATGTCTACTCGACGCCTAATTAAATCGCTTTCGATGTCATGTCAAGCGTCGGGAAAATTATAGGTGATACAAAGCTTTCCATTCTCCCATGATATGGGCTTCCGAGAGCCCTTGGATCTGAGATCGAACGGTTGCATGGCGTGATTCCAGACCTATGGGAGAATATCCTATCCTGGAGGGTTATTCTGCAAATTTTTAGCAACTTAGCATGCGATCGTTCAATCTTAGATCCAAGGGCTGCCATTAGCTCGTATCATGGTCGCGCCTACCACGACCGTCGCCTCGCTCGCGCGGTCATGCCCTTGGAGATTCAACACGGTGCGTTAGGCTATCTGATGTTGGCATGTCATACATAGTCGTCACTTAGTCACTCATACAACAAGGTTAGCTATAAGGTTGGCTATAAGAGTATTTTTTACTTTTCTCTATCTCTTTCTTCGTAGTATTTATTGCATTTGCCAAGGAGTGACCTCTTCCAATGAAATGGTAGTCTCAAGTCATTAAAAGCATGCACACCCCACATCTCTTATTGTTTGATATGTCAAGAAACAAGAAACGATGTACTCCCTCCTTTCTGGGCTTATCTCAACTTTTTTGTTTTTCCAATTTATAGGGTTCATCTCCATCTCATTTTTAGTTTCCAAGACGCATTAAATCTTTGCATGTAAGAATTAAAAAGGAACACACTAATGCATGTAATGTTTCTACTTATCTAGTGGCCAAGCATGCATGCACTGCAATTAATCCAATTTAATGCATGAGTTTAATTGGGGTAGTTTTGTAAAGTACGAGATACATTCCTCCACTCAAAAAATGCCTTGATTGATGAGATTTCGGATTTGAGCCTTATAAACCGGAAAAGAGGGAGTAGAAGTTAATGCACCGCGCCTAAATGTTTTGGGATTATTTGGTTCTCGTAAGATGACTTGCACACCTAGATGGAGGGAGTAATTAACTTGCCACATCAGACTTTATGCCTATGTGGCAGGCTTAGCACCTGTACGAGCAAGTACAATAGTGGGCTATAAGCCCGCTTATATGGCATTTTTGCATATGTGGAGGAAAGAGGCAAGGAAAAAGTGGAGGAGTGGGCTCTCATGCAAGAGCCAGCCTCTACATGGTGGGGCATTGGGAGAGACACCTATATACCATGGAGGTGGTCAGGAATCGAGAGACTCACGTCGGTCATAGCGCTGCAGTTAAAATGATAAAATGGCTAGTCAAATCACGGGGCCCCACCTGTCCAGCAGTAACTCGCTATCAAATCACACATCCCTACATTTGCAGCAGCCTTTTCCCTCATCTGCTCGCGTCTCTGTCGAACCGACTAGGCGAAACTGCCCCGCCTACCGCGCGGGAAAAGCCCCGCCCTCGACTTTTAAATAGTACAGTATACTAATTTTATATCCATGGATTGCGCCATGGAGCAAAGCCTCAAGAAAACGGTGGTACACATGTACGGAGTATACAACACGCCCGTCGCGTTCGCGTCGCACCCTAGACCGTCGGCCGGTCTGGCACGCCGCTCTTTGAATGGAACGCGCGTCATATTGCGTTTGCACACACATGTGGGACCGCAATCGAGAACCGACCATAGGCACACTCCTAGCCCCGCAAGTCGAGTGAGTTAATAGAAGAGAGAGATGAGAGATAGTACTAGAGAAGTGTTATACAGACGTTGGTGTCTGGACGATCCCTGCATGACATGGAATATCAGTTCATCCATGCATGTGACCAGACTCCAGTAGACACGCCTGGAATGGCTATCGTCTACATATTGTGCAGGCTATGTTGTACAGGGGTGTAGTTCTGATGAGAAATCTAAAAAAAGGTTTCTTGTCATCTCGCAATATTAGATGTCATGTGCTTCGGATCACTACGAGGGTTAAACTGCGACAACTGAGTTCCTCCAAGGCGCTGGTCATTGGGGGCACATGCACGAAGACTACTCGACTGCCATCTAGGTTAAGCCGGCTATGTTAATTAGGACATCTATTGATGAACCCCTTTTCTATGAGTTTATCTTTAATTTGAGGTTTGATCCTCGTCTAATTTGTCCATCAGGATTCATGTTGTCTCCTTTGGGCAGTGAGGTTAGGGTTTCTTGTCATGTGGCATTTTTTCGTGTTATATGTTATAATCCGGCGCTTCAGATCAAAATGACGACAATTGCGCCTCCAGGTCACGTGCATGAAGACTTCTCGACAGTCATTGACGAGGTCAAGCCGGCTCCGGTAGACAAAAGAAAACTAGTACTCCACTATATAGGACGGAGCCTCTGCGCTTGCTTGCTAGTGTTGCTCTCTTCACACTGTCTCGTCCTCTCCAGATCTAAACACGACAGCGGTGGCCCCAGTCTCTCTCTCTGCTCACCGCTGGTCACAGATCCAGCTGGATCCTCTCCGTCGGGGAAGGTGAGAAGGTGCAACGTTCATGCGGTTGTCTTCGGCGACGACTCTTACCCACTGCTGGCGCGTCCCGATCAGTGTGTCTTGCCGTTCTCTCCCAAGCACCGCTGGCTAGGGAGGGCCTCCGACCCCTTCTTCCTCGCTGCCATAGTGTGGGAAAATTTGGCCCCCCTCCGCCCACCAAGCGACATCCCGGTGACCCTCAGGTATAAGTTCCTTCGAAACCGGCCTTGCTCTACTTCCTGAGCTCCTGACGTCGTTGCATTTGTATCTTTTACTATTTCCTAGGCCCCCTCGTAGATAGGATCGATCGACTGTTCGAAAGCCACCTAAATTTTGACTGTTAAGAGGTAAAACTAGTTCATGCACTCAAATCTAGTACTACTTGGTTCAAACAAGGAAGAAAGGGGGTGGGGTGTGGAAGATCTGTTACCTTAATCTAGGACTTGATCGAAAGAGGAAATAATGGGGGCGAAAAGTAGCAAAGACTGGCTATCCAACTAGTCTCTTGGACTAATAGGGAAATAAAGGTAAACGCATTACAAACTCAATATAAACCTGATATATTGGTTGAAAAAGGAAAGAATGTGGGGACTAGGGGACAAGTCAACAGAGTAAGTCCATCACTAGATTTGCTAGCCTCACACAGTATAAGGTGGCTATACTAAACAAAAATGGGACCAATCCAAATATCATGTTCTGATGTTTGTTGCCCTGAGCCACTCTTATGTAATGCCACTGGTAAAATGTAGCAGTCGCACTGTTAAAAGTAAGGACACATTAAACCAATGTTGTTTTCAATGTAATGCCTCCAGTAATATGAATCAATGGCACTTTTTTCATGTCCTGCTAAATTTCCCATTAAGATAAGTTGCTTCTTTTCGTTGGGAATGCAACTGTCCTGGTCCGCCTACTCTCCCGTGCCCAAATACCAACTCCATGGTAGTTGTTAACGTAATGTTGCTGGTAAAATGAAGGAATGGCACCATTAAAGTAATGTCGTATTTAACGGTTGTCATACTTAATCCTAATGCCACACTAATATCTAGCAATGCTGCTGCTTTAGAAATTGCTACTGTCCTTGTAGGATTGCCATTCAGATCAGGAACATGCTTCTTTTCATTTGATGTATGTTTCATCACTTGTTAGTCACCCTGCTTTCCACCTTTTTTGTGCAAACAGAGATATACATTTCACGCTTGATCTTAGTTGAACTACACAAATGATATCCAACTTATAGTAGAACATTCTAGGAGCTTCACAGCCAACCTTGATGTTGCTCCATTTTATTGCAACTAATGAAGAAGAAGCTCTGTGGGTTTCGTTTTCTGATGGAAATGGAACCGGGGCTGGAGCCCTTTTCTTAAAAAAATGAAGAAGAAGCTGCTAGCTCATGGGACATTACTTCATTTTAGGTGAACTGCACCAAAAGGTCCCATGAATTTAATCATCCATGTTGGTGACTGGTGTCATCCCTTCTACGATGGTGTTGACTACAGATATGGTTCCCATCACGAGGTATGTTCCTTTTTGGTCTGACCGTTTGCCAAAGATCCTGCATGTTGAGTCTGCACTTGTGCTACTATTTTGTCACCGCCATGATAAAGCAGTAATGTTATTATTTTGCACCTTAATGTAGTGGCACTATTAATTTGAGGCAATGTTTTGGCACCGCAAGTGCCACTGATTTTTTTATATAATGAAAGAGGGGGTTTCCTCTGATTTCATTAAAGAAACCCTACCATAGAGAACCATTATCCGACAACATCTCAGTGTAAACTGGCTGTTATGCAACTACTACTACACCGGACTGAGTAGTAGCAGGAGACAAGTTCGCCACATAAGCTAGGTAGGAAGGGGGACGCATCACCAGCTCGACCAAGTTTGGATTACAACCCAAATGTTACCACAAAAACATCAGGGGGGGAGATAGAGCGAGCTTCAGCATCCCAGTCTAAGCACCCCCGGCCTCCATTCTTGCGACGCATGGTACACCTCGTTTTTCACATGCTCGACCCTAGTGCCACTGATAAAATGAAGTAATAATATAGTTAAAATAGAGCGAGTGGCCTCTCTATCATTCCATTTACAATGTAGATAAAGAAAGTGCTTCTCTTCGTTAGTATATGTTTCATCAACTAGTCGCATTGTTAATCTTTAAGCGTTTCTGCAAACTGGGGTGCTTAATTTTAGTTGATCTGTAAAAAATAGAGATTGGAATGTCTCAAGGCCCCTCCTTGTACTACCATTGTACACTGATGTTCATCACTAGCAGAAGGTGTATCGGGGAGACTTGGGTCGATTTCCAGTATGAGGCGTCGCAGGGACCATCTCGCCCCCGCAGCATGGCATACTATGATACTATCGCAATATTTTCTTCTATTGATTAGTGTATGTTTCATCAACTAGTGCCACTATAATGTAATCACGCTTTTTCATTATCTATGGAAACAGGGTTATTCAGCTGATTTTGGTGGAACTGCACAAATGTATGGATGGAACCGGCATATATGTAGAGTGCGAGGTGTGCCAAGTAAAAATTACCGACACCAACCATGCTCCATGCACGCATTGGCAGCCACCACCACTAGTGGGATGTGTGGCACTCTCTGTGGACGGATCTTTCTCGGCAGGAAATCCTCTAACCAAATACTAGTAGCTTATATTGGCAGTTTTCTAGGGAGTACTCTTTTCTGAAAGAAGTACGAATCTATTTTTCTTTATTTGTAACGTGTCACAACTTTGACCCAAAGGTCTAGAGCTATTTTAGGTTGACTGGCGTAGTACTCAGAGACTAATTGTAAGCATGATTTTCATTAGCTGTCACATTGATTGTAAGCATGAGCAGATAAAAGATTAGGTCAGTGCGAAGCTTACCTTAAACCCTACCGTCATCGTTGAAACAAGGCGAGCGTCGAGGGAACCATGGAGAACGGCGGGGAAGCGACGTCACGCCATCCTACCTCCTCTTGCTATGGGAGAGCAAATACTCCTGTGGATCCGATTGGCTCTGCACCCTCACGAATGGCACACCGTACTCGATCGATTCGTTATCCTCTAGGTGCTCAACCTTTGACCCGTACGCCCACCACCTCCGCCTAACTTTCTCCTCGGGCGAATCTGTGTGCTCCGTCGCCCAGAGGAGATACTGAATGAACTCGAAGGACGGTGGTGCGACTGCCATCGAGGAGTACATCGCCGCCCTCATCACCATCGTCTCGGTCTTTCGCATACATTGCCACATGGCCCTCACCATCCTCGAAATCTCCCACTCATTGTCAAACCAAGTAAGGATATCATTCAGCATGGCTAACGTTGCCTGGTCGCCGCCGGCGATCTGCCTAATTCGCTGCTGCATCCTCTCCATAGATGTTCTTCTGAGTGGTCCGGTGCTAGCTTTGGAAGATCGGAGGAGAGACGGTGGTTTTTGAATGGAGATGATGGAGAGGAGAGGGGGTAATTTTGCAATGGAGAGGAGGGAGAGGTGAGACTATGGTTTTGGAATGGAGATGATGGAGAGGAGAGGAGATGGTTTTGCAATGGAGAAGAGGGAGAGGCAAGATGGTGGTTTTTGGCATGGAGAGGAGAGGAGGTGGTTTTGCAATGGAGAAGAGGGAGAGGAGCGTGCGACAGCGATTTAGGATTGGACGAGAGGGCTGGCGCGCTGTGACTGGATCAAAATCAAAATCAATTTACCCTTGAATTAAGAAAGCGACCCCGTATTAACCAGTCTCCTTTTTATTCTGGGTCATAATTGGCCATGATTTTCACAAATAAAATATATGTTATACGTTGAAAAAATAATATAATTTGAAAGTACATTCAGATATGAACCAAACGATACAATTTTTGGTGACATGCGTTCACATTTTGCTTGTCAAATACAGTACGTGGTCAAACTTTGACCCAAAATACGCAAAACAAAAAAAATACTTCCAAGACCAACGCCGCTCCTCTCCTCTTAAACCCCCGCCGCTCCTCTCCTGTTCCAATCTAAATCCGGCGCCGCTCCTCCCCTCTTCAATTTCAAAACCACCGACCCTCCTCTCCAAAACCAACGTCGCTCCTCTCCCTTTATAATCCAAAACCAGCGCTGCTCCTCTCCTCTTACATTCAAAAAACACTGCCAGTGAGTGAAGGTGCTGTGGAGAAGTAGATCGATGGAGGAGTACAACCGATACATGAGGATCGTAGACGGTGACCCTGTAAAGCTAGCTAGGATGTTGGAGATACAGTCTTGGTTTGACAACAAGGACCAACTAGTGGCGACGACGACATCCATGTCCAAATATCTGCAACAGAGCGAAAAGGCGGTGATACTCCTGAAGGGAGTCGCGTGGGAGTACATAGAACTGCTCCTCTGGGCCATGGAGCAAACAAATTCACCGAATCTGATCGTGAGGGAGCGGTGGTGGGAGTATCGATCGCAGATGGAGCATCCACCAGAGATTGAAGGATCGAGCATCTACAGGGTGCCATTTGTGAGGGTGTCGTGCCAGAGCAAGCCGGTGGAGTCTTTGTCGACCGAACCCAACTGCAAGAGGAGAAAAGTAGTTGGCCCAACGACGCTTCCCCACCATCCTCTCCCTCGCCGTTCACATCATCTCACAGGGCGGCTGTCTGTCGCCGAGGAATAGGAGGGGACTCCCCCCCCCCCCCCCGGCCCAATAGTCAGGCGGGTTGTGAATTGTCAGGAGGAGCTTAGGGTTGTAAGTATTTGCAGGCTGTGAATTGTGTTTTGTGTTGTGTATTTTGAGAGTACTTTCATATATGAATTTCTCTTGAATTTCATATTTGCAGTATTGAGCATATGAAGTATTTTATGAATTCTAGAGATCTATTTTTAGAACTTAAAAAAAGTAGTTTCATAGGAGTATAAAAGTGCAAACAATGTGACTCTCAGAGAAGAAACTTCAAGTTTCAGTTTCAGATAAGAAACTGCAAGTTCAGTTTCAGATAAGAAACTGCAACTTTTAGAGGCAGAGCATTTATATTAACACGGCCTTTTCAAACAGGGATAGCATCATGTTGGAGTTTTATTCCTGGTCGAAAATGGAACTACCAGCCAGTTAACATATGATGATCAACATTCATGCATAGCACATCTTCATATGATGCACAGTCAAAAATATAAGATTTATCTCCACCAAAGAAATCTCCATTAAATCTATTAAGATGCAACCTACGTGCAACAATGGCTCCCAAATTATAAGATTTATCTCCTAACATAGCACTCCTAAGAATACTGAGGTCAGAGACACACATGTGACATGCCTCATATTTACCATTAATGCATCTACCTATGAAGAGAGCAAAATAAAGTATAGCAGGAAAGTGAATGCTCCCTATGGTAGCTTGTGTTATATCTTTAGATTACCCCACAGTTATACTAGCAAGAAAATCTCTAAATTCAGATTTGCGAGGTTCCCTGACACTACCCCATTGTGGAAGTTTGCAAGCAGTTGTAAAATCCTCTAAGTCCATAGTGTAAGAATTTTCATAAAGATCAAACAGGACAGTTGGAGAATTACGTGAAGATGAAAATTCAAACCTCCTCACAAAGGAACTAGTGAGATAGTGATACTGGCGGCACTTTTCTTCCTCGAAGCTCACAAGATCAGCGTTATGCAAATATGTGTTAAATTCTTCCTTAATTCCCGCTCGATCCATAAAGTTTTCTGAAGGCCATTCACGAGGACGCACTGGAGCGTCTCTTGGTGGTTCTTCATCAGCATCATGCATTGTAAGCCTGGGTCCTTACTTCCTTGAAGAACCACATTGGTACATTTTCCTAAGCATATTTCTTCCTCTAAAAAATTTCTGAAATTTTTAGTAACTTCAAACAAAAGTGAACCAAGCTCAACAAAATTGATAGCAACAACTCCTACAAGAGCCTAGAGCCTATATCATGCATCAAAACTACTTGGAACCACATAAATTTGACATGCAAGCTCAAGAACAGGGTCACCTAGGCAGCACAATTTTGCAATGAATAAAGCACTAGAACAAAAACTAATTGGACCAATGGAGGAGTCACATACCAAGGAACTATCTCCCCAAGCAGTTTTGTGAGAGGTGCTTTGAGCAAGGAGATCGAAAATCACAGCAAAATGAGCTAGAACTCGTGCTTGAGCTGGATATTCGTGTTTGTGGGAGGAAGAAGTAGTGTGTGGGTGCAGGAATAAGTGGAGGAGGGCCACCGTGGGCCCACGAGGCAGGGTGGCGTGCCCAGGGGGTAGGGCGCGCCCTCCACCCTCGTGGCCAGGTGGATGCCCCCCGTGTTGTGTTCTTAGTGCCAGATATTCTGAAGTATTCCGGAAAAAATCATATTTAAATTTCAAGGTATTTGGAGAACTTTTATTTTCGGGGTATTTTTATATTGCACGGATAATTCAGATAATAGACGGAAAATGCTTATTTTATTTTATTTAATATAAATAACAGAAAGTAGAAAGAGGGTACAGAAGGTTGTGCCTTCTAGTTTCATCCATCTCATGCTCATCAAAAGGAATCCACTAACAAGGTTGATCAAGTCTTGTTAACGAACTCATTCCAAATAACATGGAACCGGACAAATTTCGAATAACACTATGTTACCTCAATGGGGATATGCACATCCCCAATAATAAGAATATCATATTTCTTCTTGATAGTAGGAAGAGGAAATTCAAAACCTCCAAATATAATCGATGGAATTTTTCCAATAGAGTTGATACTGTGAACTTGAGGTTGTTTCCTCGGAAAGTGTACCGTATGCTCATTACCATTAACATGAAAAGTGACATTGCCTTTAGTGCAATCAATAACAGCCCCTGCAGTATTCAAAAAGGGTCTTCCAAGAATAATAGACATACTATCGTCCTCGGGAATATCAAGAATAACAAAGTTCGTTAAAATAGTAACATTTGCAACCACAACAGGCACATCCTCACAAATACCGACAGGTATAGCTGTTGATTTATCAACCATTTGCAAAGATATTTCAGTAGGTGTCAACTTATTCAAATCAAGTCTACGATATAAAGAGAGAGGCATAACACTAACACCGGCTCCAAGATCACATAAAGCAATTTTAACATAGTTTCCTTTAATGGAGCATGGTATAGTGGGTACTCCTGGATCTCCAAGTTTCTTTGGTATTCCACCCTTAAAAGTATAATTAGCAAGCATGGTGGAAATTTCAGCTTCCAGTATCTTTCTCTTATTTGTAACAATTTCTTTCATATACTTATCATAAGGATTCATTTTAAGCATACCAGTTAATCGCATATGCAAAAAGATAGGTCTAATCATTTCAGGAAAGCGCTCAAAATCCTCATCATCCTTTTTCTTGGATGGTTTGGGAGGAAAAGGCATGGGTTTCTGAACCCATGGTTCTCTTTCTTTACCATGTTTCATAGCAACAATGTCTTTCTTATCATAACGTTGATTCTTTGATTGTGGGTTATCAAGATCAACAACAGGTTCAATTTCTATATCATTATCATTGCTAGGTTGAGCATCAACATGAACATTATCATTAACATTATCACTAGTTTCAGGTTCATTACCAGATTGTGTTTCATCATCAGAAATAGAAATATCATTTGGATTCTCAGGTGTTTCGGCAATAGGTTCACTAGAAGCATGCAAAGTCCTATCATTTTTCTTTTTCTTCCTTTTAGAAGGACTAGGTGCATCCATATTATTTCTCTAAGAATCTTGCTCAATTCTCCTAGGATGGCCTTCAGGATACAAAGGTTCCTGAGTCATTTTACCACCTCTAGTCATAACTCTAACATCATTATCATTATCCTTACTATTCAATTCATTGAGTAAATCATTTTGAGCCTTAAGTACTTGTTCTACTTGAGTGGTAACCATAGAAGCATGTTTACTAATAAGTTTAAGTTCACCTTTGACATTAGCCATATAATCACCCAAGTGTTCAAGCATATTTGAATTGTACTTCAATTGTCTACCAAAATAAGCATTGAAGTCTTCTTGCTTAACCATAAATTTATCAAACTCATCTAAGCATGGGCTAGCAAACTTAGTAAATGGGATTTCAGCTTTATCATATCTATAGAGAGAATTTACCTTTACTACCTGTGTCGGGTTATCAAGACCATGAGTTTCTTCAATAGGTGAAGGATTAAGATCATATGTTTCTTCAACAGGCGGCAAATTAAGACCATGTATTTCTTCAATAGGAGGTAAATTCTTAACATCTTCAGCTTTAATACCTTTTTCTTTCATGGATTTCTTTGCCTCTTGCATATCTTCAGGACTGAGAAATAGAACACCTCTCTTCTTCGGAGTTGGTTTAGGAATAGGCTCAGGAAGTGTCCAATTATTTTCATTTGTCAGCATATTATTCAATAGAATTTCAGCTTCATCCAGTGTTCTTTCCCTGAAAACAGAACCATCACAACTATCTAGGTAATCTCTTGAAGCATCGGCTAGTCCATTATAAAAGATATCAAGTATTTCATTTTTCTTAAGACGGTGATCAGGCAAAGCATTAAGTAACTTGAGAAGCCTCCACAAGCTTGTGGGAGACTCTCTTCTTCAATTTGCACAAAATTATATATATCCCTTAAGGCAGCTTGTTTCTTATGAGCAGGGGAAATATTTAGCAGAGAAGTAATAAATCATATCCTAGGGACTACGCACATAGCCAGGATCAAGAGAATTAAACCATATCTTAGCATCACCCTTTAACGAGAATGAAAATATTTTAAGGATATAAAAGTAATGAGTTCTCTCATCATTAGTGAATAGGGTGGCTATATCATTTAATTTAGTAAGATGTGCCACAACAATTTCAGATTCATATCCATGAAAAGGATCAGATTCAACCAAAATAATTATATCAGGATCAACCGAGAATTCATAATCCTTATCGGTAACACAGATAGGTGAAGTAGCAAAAGGTGGGTCAGGTTTCATTCTAGCATTAAGAGATTGATGCTTACATTTAGCTAATAACCTCTTGAGTTCGTATCTATCTTTGCAAGCTAAAATGGATAAAGCAGCTTCTTTTTCAAAAACGTAACCCTCAGGAATAACAGGCGATTCATATTTATTAGGGGAAGAGTCTTCATCATCACTTTCATCAATATTATCAGATTCAATATTTTCACTCTCTCTAACCCTAGCAAGTTGTTCATCAAGAAATTCACGAAGTGGCACAGTAGTATCAAGCATAGAAGTAGTTTCATCATAAGTATCATGCATAGCAGAAGTGGCATCATCAATAACATGCAACATATCAGAACGAATAGCAAAAGCAGGTTTAGGTGTCGCAAGCTTACTCAAAACAGAAGGTGAATCAAGTGCAGGGCTAGATGGCAGTTCCTTACCTCCCTTCGTAGTTAAGGGATAAATCTTGGTTTTTGGATCTCTAAAGTTCTTCAAAATCATAAGAAGATATAAATCCCAAGTGACTCAAAGAATAAAGCTATGCTCCCCAGCAATGGTGCCAGAAAATAGTCTTGATAACCCACAAGTATAGGGGATCGCAACAGTTTTCGAGGGTAGAGTATTCAACCCAAATTTATTGATTCGACACAAGGGGAGCCAAAGAATATTCTCAAGTATTAGCAGTTGAGTTGTCAATTCAACCACACTTGGAAACTTAATATCTGCAGCAAAGTATTTAGTAGCAAAGTAATATGATAGTAGTGGTAATGGTAGCAAAAGTAATGTTTTTGGTATTTTGTAGTGATGATAGCAATAGCAACGGAAAAGTAAATAAGCGAAGAACAATATATGGAAAGCTCGTAGGAAATGGATCAGTGATGGAGAATTATGCCGGATGCGGTTCATCATGTAATAGTCATAACCTAGGGTGACACAGAACTAGCTCCAATTCATCAATGTAATGTAGGCATGTATTCCGAATATAGTCATACATGCTTATGGAAAAGAACTTGCATGACCTCTTTTGTCCTACCCTCCCGTGGCAGCGGGGTCCTTGCGGAAACTAAGGGATATTAAGGCCTCCTTTTAATAGAGTACCAGCCCAAAGCATTAACACATAGTGAATACATGAACTCCTCAAACTACAGTCATCATCGATAAGTATCCCGATTATTGTCACTTCGGGGTTAACGGATCATAACACATAATAGGTGACTATAGACTTGCAAGATAGGATCAAGAACTCTCATATATTGATGAAAACATAGTAGGTTCAGATCTGAAATCATGGCACTCGGGCCCTAGTGAGAAGCATTAAGCATAGCAAAGTCATAGCACATCAATCTCAGAACATAGTGGATACTAGGGATCAACCCCTAACAAAACTAACTCAATTACATGATAAATCTCATCCAACCCATCACCGTCCAGCAAGCCTATGATGGAATTACTCACGCACGGCGGTGAGCATCATGAAATTGGTGATGGAGGAAGGTTGATGATGACGATGGCGATGGATTCCCCTCTCCGGAGCCCCGAACGGACTCCAGATCAGCCCTCCCGAGAGGTATTAGGGCTTGGCGGTGGCTCTGTATCGTAAAACGCGATGAATCCTTCTCCCTGTTTTTTTCTCCCCGAAAGCAAATATATAGAGTTGGAGTTGAGGTCAGAGGAGCTCCAGGGGGCCACGAGGTAGGGGGCGCGCCCTAGGGGGGCAGGCGCACCCCCACCCTCGTGGCTAGGGTGTGGCCCCCCTGGTCTTCATCTTTTGCAAGGATTTTTTATTATTTCTGTAAAGATGTTCCATGAAGTTTCAGGTCATTCCCAGAACTTTTGTTTTTGCACATAAATAACACTGTGGTAATTCTTCTGAAAACAGCGCCAGTCCGGGTTAGTTCCATTCAAATCATGCAAGTTAGAGTCCAAAACAAGGGCAAAAGTGTTAGGAAAAGTAGATACGACGGAGACGTATCATACATCCATACAAACACGGGCCATGTGCTATGATTGGTGTTCCGGTTGCCAAACGGATACATGCCATCACTACTAGCGCCAAGCACGATGTTCCTGGGATCATTTGCGAAAAAATCAAATTCAGCATTTAATGCTCTCCACTGGCTAGCATCTGCGAGGTGACTCAGCTTCGGATCATCTCCGTCATCTGGCTTCACCCTCTCCGCGTGCCAGCGCATAAGCTTTGCTTCCTTAGGATATACGAAATACCGCTGCATATGCGGAGTGATCGAAAAGTCCCATACAACTTTCTGTGGAGCTTTCTTTCCATCCTTCTTATATTGTGAAGCATTGCACTTTGGACAGATGGATTTTTTCGCGTGCTCGTTCCGATATATGATGCAATCATTGATGCATGCATGATATCTAACGTGTGGCAGATCAAGAGGGCACACAAATTTCTTTGGCTCCTCGACACTAGTAGGACGCATGCTTCCCATAGGAAGAACCTTCTTTAGATACTTCAGAAGTTCATCCAGGCTTGCATCCGTCCATTTGTTTTTTGCCTTCATCTTTAGAAGTTCTAGTGTGAAACTCAAGCGGGTCACCTCGGGATCGCAACCATCATACAAAGGAGTCATCGAGTCTACCTCCAGTTGCGCCAGTTTGGCCTCCTCTCTAGAAGCAGCTCTGTCGCTAGTTGTCTTCTTGCGAAGCAGGTCTCGAACATGCGGGCCCCGCATGGCTGAACTTAGTAGCGACAAAGATGGTGGCGTGTCCGCATCTTCTCCACCTTGTACTGCCTCTTCTCCATCGCCATTTCTGAGGCCGTCTTCTTCTTCAGGCACATAATCGGTCATCTCTTCGTCTGGCCCCATGTCATTATTTCCTGCCCCGTCAACGTCCTCATCATCATCATCATCTTCACTTATCCACCGAGTATGGACATCCATGAAACCATGCATTAGTAGGTGCATCCTGAATTTACCACCTTTAAAGTGGTCAAGCCTGACTCCTGCTTTGCATTTTCGACATGGACATACAACATCCTTCAGTCTTTTTTCATAAATGCCGTCCACCGCGGATTGCCAGTATCTTTCCACCATCCTTCCATTGACCTTTATGATCACCTGTGCGCGGATCAAAATATTATAACCACATATGCATGCATGGATCAAATTTATACAAAAATTCAGCATGACCTTCCCTAAACATAGGACATATTGAGTTTGCTCAAAATTTGCCGAAACGAAATTGAATCAACATTTCGACAAAACATAAGCAAATCATGTCACCCACATTTCAACAAATATACAATATAGGCAACTCAAATTATGCCACACACAATTCGGTATATTCTCATATCGCATATATATATATATATAGTTTCGGTCATATCACACACAAACACTTTTTTTGCTCACCTGTGTGTCGAGAGGGGTACCGAGCACCTTCTTAATTAGCTAGTAGCTCTAGATATAGCTCTAACTAGCTAGTTGAGAGAGAGAGAGAGCTAGGGAGAGAGAGGGAGGAGAGGGAGAAGAGGGAAGGAATTAATGGAGGGGGGTGGGGGAGGGGCAAAGAAGAGTGGGGGGTGGAGGGGGGAAAGAAGAGGGGGAGGAGGAGGAGCATTGAAAGGAACAAGCAGGTGCAAGGAAAGGGGGAGAAAGTAAGCGGGGAAGAAGAGAGGGGAGGAAGAAGGGGGTGGGGAAGGTGGTAGGTATTTTGGCTGGTGACCATAGCAGTAGCGCAGGTCACCAATATGCGCTACTGCTATGGGCGCCAGCCAAAATATCTACTACTAAGTTCCACTACCTATAGCGTGGGGGTGGAAAAACACGCTACTCGTAAAAGCATACACATAGAAGAAATGGCAGTAGCGTGTTTCTTTCAACAGGCGCTATAGATCCTAAACTAATAGTAGCGCTGGGTAGATGACCTGCGCTGCTAATTTTTATTGATCAGGTGGTGTGGTGTGGCACACTTACCGGTAGCATGGTCCAAGGAAACCAGCACTGCAGCTAATGTATACCAATAGCGCTCTTTCTACCTAGCACTACTACTAACTAATAGTAGCGTGGGGTCATAAACAACACTACTGGTAAAACTTCTATCTATAAGCATTTTCCTAGTAGTGCGGGGCTCCTAAGGTCGGGTCTGGCGGCAGCTCCTCCCTGAGCAACACCGGGCCCGCAACCAGGGGGGCACTGTCGGCTTGTGGAGCTTCTCCTCGAAGACGCGAGGCTTCTAGGGCTCATGGCAGGACGCCCTCTTGGTGATGCCGTCCGCTTCCTTGTTCATGCCCCACAGGACATGTGGCAATTCCAAGTCCAAGAAGCGTTTTTTGATTTTACGTACCTCTTCCAGGTAAGCCTCCATGTGCTCGTCCTTCGCCTTGTTTGTTCGAGAAGTTGACGAGGAGTTGTGAGTCGCCTTTGATGGTGAGGCGCTTGATTCCCAGGGCGGACGCGACCCTAAGGCCAGCAATCAAGCCCTTGTACTCTACGATTTTGTAGGAGAGACCTGCATAGAAATCTCCGCTCCTAGGGAGGCCGCTCCCTCGGGAGGTCTTGGTGTCATCCGCCTCGTGAGGCCTGGGCCCTCACGAGGGTCTTGTCTTGGTTCTCTTGCATACGGCTTTACCAGGCCGTCGTGGGAGCCACGCCGTGGGCCATAGGTAGGCAAGTCTGGGTACCCTTGTTCCCAGAATTCTGACAGCGAGCTGCTGGCCGATATCCATGGGGGAGACTTCGGGCACCACTACTCTTTGTCTCGCACTCTCATGGGCAAGGTGTTTCATAGCAGGTTCTACTGGCCCACGGCACTTCACGACGCCACCGAGTTGGTTCAGTCTTGCGAGGCCTGCTAGTTCCACGCCAAGCAGATTCACCAGTCGGCGCAGGGGCTCCGCCCTCATGGCCCTTTGCGGTTTGGGGGTTGGACATAGGGGCCATTCCCTCGGGAAGCCGGCGATACCACTACCTCTATGTAGCCATCTAAAAATTCATCAAGTGGGCGGAGGTGGAACCCGTGCGCACCATCCCAGTAGGCTCGGCTGTCAAGTTCATCAAGGGCCTCATGAGCCAGTTCGGCGTCGCCAACCGCATCATCACCAACAAGGGTTCCCAGTTTACAAGCAACCTCTTCAGGTCATATTGTACCAACCTTGGAACACAGATATGGCACGCTTCGGTGGCACAGCCACGAAGCAACGACCAAGCCGAGCGCGCCAACGCAGAGGTCCTCAGGGGCCTCAAGGCTAGAAGCTTCAAGAAGAAGCTTGAGGCCTGCGGTAGGGGTTGGCTGGACGAGCTGTAGTCCATGTTGTGGTCCATCTGCATCACTGCCACTAAGCCCACCAGCGAAGCTCCGTTCTTCCTCGTGTACGGGCCTGAGGTGGTCCTTCCGCTTGAGATCAAGCATGGTTCCCCGCGGGATGCCACATGGGGGAACCGATCTCGTGCTCGGCGGGGAAACCCATCGCCAAGTTTCCCTCCATGCCGCGAGGTACAAACAGGCCTTGCCGCGCAACCACAGTCGCAACATCTGCTCCCGGACACTCGAAATCAGAGACCTCAACCTAAGGTGGGTCCTCTCCAGGGAGAGCCTTCACAAGCTCTCACCCATGTGGGAGTGTCCGTTCAGGGTCGCCCGCGTCTCCAGGCCTGGCGCCCCGCGCCTGGAGACGGAGGACGGGGTCCCCATGTAGAACGCTTGAAACATCCAACACCTTCACAAGTTCTACCCGTGACACTCTCACATAATAATGAGTGCGGCTGTACACGCGCTGGAGTCTCCTGATGTGTTGTTCCACAGCCTTGCGGGAGCTCCCGCCCACAGCCAAGTGGAAGCCCCATGCTCCGTGCTGGCGGAACGGTCGAATAGCGACTATGCCCATGCCCAAGTGGAGGCCCCATGCTCCATGCTCGTGGGAAGACTAGTGTAGGTGCCGGAAGCGACAACTTTTCCCCTGTTTATTGTAAACCATTTTGCGATTTTCCCGAATGAAATTTGAAGCCTTTGCATATTTTCTCAAAGAAGGGTGGGGGTTTGTTTTCCTGCGGTGTTTCTATTCTCGAATCTTTCTTCAGAAGAGCGTCCACTGCTGCCTGTCACCCCCTCCCCCCCCCCCCCCCCCCCCCGAGCATCCGGTGAGCGAGGGCTAGGCATCATGTTGGCGCTTGGGCCAGTCCCGGCGGCATTGAAGACTCGGGCTGTGACAGCCACGGGTCTACCCCAGTGAACACCACCTCACAAGGATCCTGGTGCCTAAAACACTCGCGCGATGCTCACGGGCGAGCCAACAGGCACACATTGCCCTCGGCCTCTCGCGCGGGAGGGCTCACCAATAACACCCTTGAGGGGCCATTCTCAAAATGTTGACAGGTAAACAGAAGATAGAAAGCATAAGGAGACGCATCGTCATCGTCGTTGTTGTTGGTCCCGTGCCCTCCGGCTTCATGCTGGTGTTCATGGCTGTCGGGGCCGAACTGCGTGATTAAATCGTCTACATGGTCCTCGACCAACTCCCCCAGGGCATCCCAAATCGTCCCAGGCACGAAGGCTACCATGGCTTCCAAGTCAAAATCGGGGTCAGAGCGAAGGAGGTTGCTAAAGACGCGTGTTGACGCCCGTGCAAGGAGATCACCGCTCTCCTCTTCCACGAGCCCGCTCACCCTCTCCGCACCTCCTTCAAGCTGCTCCATGATCCTAGGGAAGAAACCAAGATAACCAGCATCATCGGGCACTAGCGGATGATACATCTCCAATGTATCCATAATTTTTTATTGTCCCTATCACATCCCTAGTCTGGTATGCACTTAGGTTAGCTAGATATGTTTGCATCATGTCTAAAATTCATTTAAATTTGAAATGCTGAACAAACCCTAGCATCAAATCAAATCAAATAGGCTCAAGTAAAATCTGTTTCAATGAACCCAAAATGCCCTTCAAAAATGTTCATAATTTATGGAACATGGTGAAAACCTAAACCAAAAATGGTGGACATTTTTCCAGGACATAAATGGTCTTTGAATTAATCCAATATGTACTTGAATTGGAGCTTTAAAATTCTACAAATAGTTTTATAGCTCCAAATATTTTGAAACTTGTTGAGGGTCTCTGAAATAATTCATTTAGTGCCCATAAAAAGTTTCAGAATTTTACAAAATGGTTTAGTGCTAAAACTAAATCAAAAACAATTACAGAAATAGAAAAACAAAACAAAACAGGAAAAAAGGGTAGAGAGAGAGTTACCTGGGCCAGCCTACCTGATCTGGCACTATAGTGGCCCAACCCACTGGCCAGCTCCAGTCATCTCCTAGCTCACGTCAGGAGGACGAGCGCGTGGCTAGTGCGCACGAGCACGCACCCCGGCCACCTCCTGCCTACCTGCCTGCTTGGACACCACGGAAGACCTCACCGCAGATGTATGGATCGAGCCGATGCCGTTCACTTTCCCCTCGCCCTGTCCCTCGCTCTCTCTCTCCCAGAGCCGAACATCATCGTAGCCACTGAAGTCATTCCCCGTAGCCACCGTGCTCCTCATGCCCACCCGAAGTGCCCAAGAGCTCCGCCTCGAGTACCTCTTCCTTTTCGCCGAGCAATGCACCACGGGAGCCCCTGTAGCGCCTCCATCACTGCCTTCTCCCTCGTCGGCCGCAAAAGATCGCCGCCACCGTTCCTCCTCTCCGACACCTCCCCGAGCCCGCTGAGACCACCGTCCGACTCGCCATGAGCTCCTGCTCCCAACCCCTCTCTCCCCTTTGTCGATTTCGATCCCTGATGCCGGTAGCCACCGAGCCAGGAAGGTCGCTGCCACCGGCAATGTCATTGTCGCGGCAACAGTTGCTACCGCTCGCTTCCGAGCACATCCTCGTACTCACCGTGCTCTCAGGAGCCTAACCCGACCTTCAAATTGCCGTCTGGTGCACCGCAGCCGTCACCTGCTTTGAGCCCCCAGTGCTTCCGTAGCCAAACCTCATCACCGACCACTTTTCCGGCAACTCCGGCACTACCCGACAACACCACTAGATGCGCTGCACTCCCAGCTACCTGTACCCGCAAACCGCGGCCGAAACCGTCCCCTGTATCACCTTTCATGGTCTCTCCGTCATCGCTTTTGGTCGCCATTGTCCAAACTCCGGCGAAGCCGACGTGGCACCTTCATTAGTGGGTAACCATCCGCTAATAACCCTGCTAACCAACCCCACAGCCACTGACATGTGGGCCCTGTGCTAATTAACCTACTAAGTAAACCAGATTAGTTAGATAACCCCTTGTTAATTAGCTGTTTCACTGACCAATGGGCCCCACTGGTCAGGTTTGATGCGGCCGACCCAGTTGACATGCTGACATGAGCCTTGCGCAATGCTGACGCAGTAAATGTTTCTGGAGTTTAAAATAAATTAGAAATGACTTATTTATTCTAGAAATTACTCTAAACTTCCAAGAATCATAGAAATTCAACCGTAGCTCAGATTGAAACAAGCTATATATGAAAAATTATCAGAAAAATTCAATCTATCCAACTGCACCATTTTGATGCATGTTTAAATAAATTGTAGCTGCTGATTAGGTCAAATTCAGATAAGGGCATTTAAAATGCTTAAGTTGGAGTTGTATTTGACTCCTTGATTCAAATGAGCTTCATTTAAATTATTGCTAGATGCGTTAGTGAAAATCATAGCATTCTTGATATGTCATGATCATGCATCATATTGTTGCATTTGTTTGTGTATTGATTTCCGACACCGTTCTTCTTGATAGGTCCTATGTTTGATATTCCAGGCAAGCAAACCCCCTTTGAGCATTTCGATACAATCTCACTCTCACACTCTTGCTCTCTTTTACTACATTAGGACAATAATGATTCAACTGTTACATGTTGTAGTATTTGAACCCCCATTCCTTTGCATGACTTGTCTTTGCCATAGTAAATAGTTGAAACCCACTAGCATGAGTAGGAGTTGTTCGAGCCATCATGTGCCTACACATTCATGCTTATTTGTTATGCCTGCTATGCTTAGAGTTGTTTTAGGTCTGATTCATCTGGGATGGATTGGAATGGTGGTGAACATGTCCCGCTGTTGAGAGCTAAGTGTGTGAACACAATTTGGTAAAGGTAGCGATGAGAGGCCATGTAGGGCTGGATGAACATGACCCCGTGGAGGACAGGTTGAACAGTAGCCGGTGGAGGGCTGGATGAACAGTAGCCCGTGGAGGGGTGGTTGAACAGGACCCCGTGGAGAGGGCTGGTTGAATAGTAGCCGGTGGAGGAGCGGTGGAGGCTGGATGAACATGAGCCCGTGGATGAACAGTCGGGGGTGGAGGCTGGAGGAGGTCAACGGTGGATGAATAGTAGCCCGTCGAGGCTGGAGGAGGTCGACGGTGGAGATGAACAGTATCCCGTGGAGTCTCGTTTTGCGGTACGCCACACCCCTCATGATGAACAGGACCCCCGTTTCAACCGTAGCACTCCAACAAAAGTCCATTTCCTCTGTTTTGCGGTATGGCACACCCATCCTGATTAACAGGACCCCGTTAAGACCGTAGGAGGTCCAAGAGAAGTCGGTTTCCTCCATTTTGTGGTACGCCAAACCCCTCCCGATAAACAGGATCCCGTTTCGACCGTGGCCGGTCGAACACAAGGTCGTTTCCTCTGTTCTGCGGTATGCCAGGCCTCGTTTCGATCAGCTATTCCGTCTAAGACGGTTGGCTCCCAATGAACACGATGTATTCTGTTGCCTCCCGATGAACACGACGTATTCCATTGCCTCCCGATGAGCACGACAATGCACCCAGCCATGTACACGAGACCTGGCCGTACGTACGCGCGAGTAGGCGTTCGAGACCCCGCCCGTATGTACGTATGTGGCCGTATTTTTTGCCGTGTGGCTGTATGTACGTGTACAAGGTTTAGACGGGCAGCCTGAACTGCTACGTGGGGGGCTCTACTATGACATGTGCCGCTACTTACTCGGCCACGGTTCATACTTGCAGGGAGACCGATCGACCAGTATGTATGTACACGTTCACGACCAGACAGACAACACTACGTAAGCTTTGACTGGGTGGGCCCTAGCAGTCAGGGAGGATAAGGACGCACTTCCTTACGTGCAAAGATATAGCTGCTCGGTCCCAGCTGTCAGGGGGAGGAATCATTTTTATTTTGCAAGTAATAAGGAGGCACTTCCTTGTGTTCGAAGATGTAGCTGGTGGGTCCCAGCAATCAGGTGGAGAAAACATTATTTTCAAGGTAAAAAGGATGCAGTTGCATGCATGCGTCCATGGGCGTGGTGTGTCCCCACTATCAGCCTCTCACATACAGTCATCTTCCGATGACTCTCGATTGTTGACCACATTGACCAAACCGTGCCGAGCCGGAAAGGCCCCAGACTGGAACGACCCAGAGATGGGGAAGACGCAATAGTGGAGTCGCAGATGGAGAGGAGTGGGAAACATGACTGGTTCGGGTGCGCGGCAGCACTGCAGCGGTGCCGCCCACAGGAGACAGGAGCAAGAATAGAGGTTGAAGAAGGAGCATGGCTGTTGGATTAACATCCAACGGTCCAGCTGCTAGAAACATTTGTTGATTAAGTTGACAAAGCCCGACGTACATGTCCGATTAGTAGGCCCACAAGTCAGCCACCAAATCTGACGGGTCCCAGCTGTCAACGAGAGGAATAATTTTTTCACATAACAAGTGATAGAGGTAAAGGTGTTCTGTCTTTCAATGAGATGGTGGCTATCGTTTTGTAGGAAGTCAACTTTGATGATCCGACTATGAACGTGCGAGGACATTGCGCCTTAGGAATCGCTAAACCAACTCCGAGAGGTTATTGACCAAGCCGGAGCATGATCAACCTGACCACGAAGGTCTGTTTCCTGCAGGCAAACGAAGAACAAGCAAGAATCTAAGATTGCAATCTGGATATTCCAAATATAAGAGGAAAGCTTTATTGATCAAGGTGGGGTTCTGTGACGCCTTTGTCTTGTCGTTGAACATAAACGAAGTATGCGAAGTTGCTGCTATGGCGAACTTTTAATCTAAACAAAACCCAGCATCTAAATGATGCCCTAAGGGCTGTATATATGGAGGAGAGAGGGGGTAATTTCGTGGCCCTAGGAGGAGGGGTCCGAAACCAACCCTAACTCTTGTTTCCCCACACATACGAACTCCAAAAACAGCCTATAATCAAGTATTTCAAAATTATATGGGCCTGGCCCAAAAATAAGGTGACGCAGCACCTAGAATAGCCTCTGGACGAAGTTTATGAAATGGAATCTTGTATATTTCATCCAAGGCTTCATGCACTCATTATGGTGGCTTCAAAGTCCTGGAATCATCACTTATAACTCCGTTTTTGTTCCCTTGTGCATGTCATCATCTCCATGCTTGAACTTGCTCCAAGGTTCATCTTTCTTGTCCAAGCTAGGCCCTTCATTTGTATGCAAAACATATGTATCCAATTTAGGCAGCATCATATTCTCATGAAGATTAGAATAGTTACCAAGGAACGAAAGTACCTGGTAATTTAATTGGCGTGCGCGAGCTCTAGTAATTGGTCCAGTATGTATAGCACCAGGGGTTGTGGGTGTAACGATGGTATTGACGTCCTCATCAATAAGGAGGCACTTCCTTCCGTGCGAAGATATAGGCGGTGGGTCCTAGCTGTCAGGGAGAGGAAACATCTTTTTTCAGCTTAATAAGGAGCAACTTTCCTTGCGTGTGACCATGGACCTCGTGGGTCCCAGCCGTCAGGCTCTCCATGTACAGTCCTCTTCCGATGACTCTTGTTTGTTGACCACGCCGTGTCGAGCGCAGCGAGGTGTTGGACGACGGCGAGGCCCCAGACTCGAATGACCGAAAGATGGGAAAGATGCGGCAGTGGAGTCGCAAATGGACAGGAGTGGGAAACTTGACTGGTTCGGGTATGGGGTGGGCCTACACTCGGTAGAGAATAATAGGAGGTGCGGAGTGGAGGGATGGCCTGACCGTCAGCGGGGTAGCGTTTCGCTACGAGGCACACAAAACAACACCACTGGATGCCGGAGGCTGGAACAGGCGGTCCCGGCAGCGCTGGCGGAAAGGTTGAAGAAGAATGCCGGCCATTGGATGTAAATCCAACATCTTGCTTAGGCTTCGACCTACTGGCCCACATGTCAGCTAGTCCATTTGTTTTTTAGTCCATTTGGTGGGCTAGGTGAAACAATGATGTAGCATCTATGCAGCCCGTTTATATATATGCTAGAATTTAAAGCCCATTTGTATTTTTCTCTGAATCCATGGACTTGCTGGGCTGGGTGAAAATATCATGTTGGGCTGGACGGAGAAATGTTATAAAAACATAAACACATGATTGGACATCTATTACTGCATTGTCCAGTAAAATCTTTGCAAGCTTATGTATGAATTCACTAGTTATTCACTTGCCAAGTTATATATAAATAATTATTATTATTATTTTGTAAGAACTTTCAATTTACGAAAAAATATCATTTTAATTTGATGAGTTAATAGGATGTGGGGTATTATTATTTTTTAGGCTAGACGTAGGACAATTGAGTTGGTTCTAGGGAAAAGTACTGGGAGAAAACTCAGTTTACATCGAAAAAGAAAGTGGGAGAAAATTCAGATATAGGATTAATGAAAATGAAAAATAAAGGAAGTGGGAAGGTCTATAAAATGGTTGGGCGAATGACAGGTTTAACGGAACCTTATGTTGTTTCTATTATATATATGTAATAAAATAAGATTATATATATATATACTATTATAGAAGGGAAAACATAGGTTCAGTTTTGCATTCTTATCTACTCTTATAAAAACAGAGTTGGTGATGATGGTGTGCCAGCCATCCTACAATATAGGCCATCCAATCTATATCCGATGGATAGGAAGGAAACTAAGGAAATTTGCAAAAAGATACCCACATCCCTCTCCACATTTGCAAATATGGCCTTCGCTTGTTCATTCTTTTCTCCCACAAGATAAGCTACTCGTACAAATGCATCTTGATGTTCCGTGCAACGCATGGGCATCTTGCTAGTAGAAAAATAGAACTGAGTTGTGCGTCATCTTGAAAAAACAAACATAACATGGGCTGCTGATGTTATAGACAAGCTAGGTTGGGAGGCCCAGAGGCCGCTTGATACCCGTTGGATCCAAAAAAATGTTGAAACATGTCATGGGCTACCCATGTTAAACAACAAAACCTGGCCATGGACCTGGTGGGCCCGGGACTGTCAGCCTCTCCACGAACAGTTGTCTCCCGATTCCTCTTGTTTTGCTGACCATGCTGGGAACAACAGACGGCGGCGCCGTGGCGAGAGCACAAGGCAAAGGACGACGTCGAGACCTCGGACCGAACGAACTGGAGCAGGGGAAGACGCAAGCGAAGGGGAGTACAAGGGTTGACTTGTTCGGGTGCAGGGTGGGCTGGTGGAGCTGCCGCCGTCGGAAAGTGTGTGGGAGTAGAGGGATGGCCTGGCCAACACCGTAGACTATGATGGCCAGCCGCTGTATAGGAAGAGGACGAAAGATTGAACAAAATGAAGAAATACAAATGGATAGGTGGTTGGTCACATATGTCTGTGTACGAAACCTGCTGGGTCCACCTGAGAAGGAGAGTACGTTGGGAGGAAGGAGATTCAAAGCATGGCAGCCGAGTGAACTAGTTTTTTTTTTTGAAACAGACGAGTGAACTAGTTACATACATAAGCAAATAGCCACTAAAAAGCAAACGGGTTAATGGGTTTTTAGAAGAAATATTCGGACAAAATAGATAATTACGACACATAGTCTAATGCATGAAAGACTCAGATGCTAAAGGTGCTTATAAACAGATAAAGTACAACATCTAGACCTTCCTGGCATGCTTGATCATGACGCTGCGGCTGTCCGTGTACTCGTCGGTAACGGGAAGCAGACATACCCTCATGTCCAAGATCTGCCTATACATGTGGTAGCATGTGAATGTGTCCTTGGACGTGTAGGTTATGTAGGCTAGATTTAGAGGTACCTCCCACGTGTTCAGGTCCTTAGTATCGTTGTCTTCTTTCATGTTGGCGTAGAGGGGGTCGATGATGGTCTCGGCGAGGTCAACCACGGAGTCCTCCTGCCCGTTTCCGATGATCTTGTATTGCTTCTGGATGTCGACAAGCTTGTTGCACCAGATGGCCGAATCGTCGTGTTCTTCCTTCTCTCCACCTTAGCGAAGGTGCAGTCGGTGCTGCCGATGAAACGGGTGAATGCTCCAGAACCTCTGATAGCCCTACATCAGTGGTAGACGAGAACCTCGTCCCACACGCATACCTGGGCGACCGCGATCCGCTGGTGCTTGTCAGGAGACGAATGGATGGGCACAAAGTCTATTCCTGCGACCTTGTGCTTTCTCATCCCGTAGGTACTTCTTGAACTCAGCGAGGCAGAGCTTCACCGAGTCCAGATCGTTGGTGTACATCACATTCAACTTGGCGCAGTCATGGGACTTAACGGGGAACTCAAAGGTGAACTCCTTGCTGAAGTACATATCCAGCAGGCTCACCCCTCGGCTCGCCATTGGAGTCTCTTCAAGTGAACGAGTGGATAGGTGGTGGCAGCAATTCATTTTTCAGCTCTTGGGGAACTGAATTCAATAGTAAATTGAGTGTGTGCAGGCAACAATAGTTACTACCCCTCCCTCGCCTGCTGCACGCCCGGCAGAACATGCACCCTCGACGCATTCAAACGCCTCCATTAAGAAACCTATTCCAGCCACACATCATTTCACGAGCGGGTCTGTATTGGTACTGTAATAACAAGTGTTAGTGGTCACTTTACTTAAATTTAATTAGCTTTAATAGAAATTTATTATTAAAACAAGCAATGCATTGGCTCGTTCTATCAGTGCCACAGGATCAACATGCACAACAATTAGAATTATTATTCTCAGGACGCACGCGATCAGCACATTTGTCGCACTTTCACACAAATAATACTACCAAGTTTGAACTGTTTGTTATGGTTGCTCTCGTCTGCATCATCATGTCGTGTTTCCCAGCTTGCAAGATTCAGAACCAACAAATAAGATTCAAATAGTAAGTACAACAAAGATGCCTACAGATCTCATTGATCCCCAGCTTGCAAGATTCAGAACCAACCCATTAGAGCCTTTTTGATAAACTGAATATCGGGATTAAATCCATCTTGGCTAGTCGTGTCATACAACCCAAGAACTTCGTGAATGCTCTTAACCATCACAACATCTGTAATTAAGTATTCCTATTTGCACAGATAAGAAAGAGCATGATTACTATAATAGTGGCACTAGTTGAAGCAAACTTTATTTCCAAAATGATAAAAGATTGTGATAGAATAGCTTTATTTAAAAAATAGAACATTAGGACAGTATGACAAAGCACAATCATGTTGATAAAGGACAGTACTGACCGGTGTGAGGGGCCCTATGCCGCCATGACTCGATGTGGTGAACCTGCAACTCCACTCGAATGAGGCCAGCCTAGAGTTCCATGATTCAATTCATGCGCCTTTTTTCTGCAGTTCACCTCAAATGAAGCAAAGATTGCATCATTCAGCTAGCAAGAAGTACTTGCTCTCATGAGCTGGCAGGTTCTTCTTTAGTAGTTGCACTAAAATTCAGCAACACTAAGGTTGGTTGTCCTGCTCATGTAAGGTGCAACTATAATTTGCTTATCCTTTTGTGCAGTTCCACTAAAATAAAGTGCCATTGTGGTGATAGTGACGGCTCATCTTGCAAAAGCTAATAAAATGTTGCACGAGATTACCAACAGAATATGATGGAGATTTTGGAAACTCCAATCACCATTTTGTGCAGTTCCACCAAAATTGAGAGATGTTGCCCACGTGACATTTTAGTTGAACTGCACAAGACACTCATTCCAAAAAAAAGTGTTTTGTGCAGTTCACCAAAAGGTCACAATAGCAACAAGGTGAAATGGATATCCCTATCTGCACAAAAAGATAGAAAGTAAATAGTTGCTGGTCAATAAGAATATACGAAACATACACGAAATGAAAAGAAGCATCTTAATTATGTTCATGGCAATCACGCAAGGACAGTAGAAATTTTAAAACGTCAGCAATGCTTCATGTTACCGGAAGCATTATGATCAACTACGACATTCGTCAAGTATGGGATTACTTTAATCGTGGCATTGCTTGTTTACCAGATACAGTATATCAACAGCAGCTAAAGAGTTGGTTTAAGGGCATGGGACCGTGGGAACACCAGGTCACTCAGCAGCGTGAAGAAGAAACTTACTTATCATTCTGGGGAAAACAACAGGAGTACCATTTGTAAGACAGTTTAATTGCATCATATCACTTGAGGCATTAGATTAACAATATCACTGGTTAGACATGTCCTTAAGGTAACCGTGTGATCGCTTCATTTTACATGTGCCCTTACATTAGCAACAACAAAAGGTTGGTATAAGGACATGCGATAGTGGACGCATCAGCACAATGTACCTACAAGGAGGCATAAAGTGGTGATGCCGAGTTTGTTTATGCTCTGTGAGGGCAGCAAATTTAATCCTGGAGACCTTTTACTATTTGAGGGCAGCATATCTAATCCTAGAGACCTTTTACTATGTGAGGGCAGCAAATCTAATCCTGGAGACCTTTTACTATGTGAGTGCAGCAAATCTAATCCTGGACATACTTTGTTGACTTGTCCACCAGCTGGCACTTTCTATCCTTTTTTCAACCAATAAAAATCTGTTCCTTATCTAGTTTGTACCGAGTTTTCCCACTATTTCCCTTTTCAACCAAGAGACTGGTTGGGTATCCGGTCTCTACTACTTTCCCCCCCTGTTATTTCCTCTTTGAATCAAGTCCTAGATTCATGCTACGACTTTCCTCCCTTTCTTCATTGTTTGAACCAAGTCATAGATTTGAATGCATGAAGTAGCTTTACCTCTAATAATACTAAAAATTTAGGTGGATTTGGAAGAGCTGATGGAAGTAGAAAAAGATGCAAATGCAGGCATGTGGGGAGCTCGGGCAGCAGAGCAAGGCTGCTTTCGAAGAACTTGTACCTGAGGGTCATCCGGATGTCAGCGGTGGCAGGTCCAATCTGCGCACAATACAGCAGGGAGGAAGAAGGGTCGGAGGACCTCCCGAGTCGGCGCTGTGTCAGAGAGAACGGCAAGGGGCAGAGGATCGGGCCCCACCGTCAGCTGTGGGTTTCCTCCCTCGCCGGCGATGACTGCGTGAACGATTGACCTTTTAGTCCTCTACAGACACCGTCCAAAGGGATCCGGCTGGATCTGTGACCAGCGGTGAGCAAAGAGAAAATGTTGCTACTGCTGTCTTGTTTAGATATGGAGAGGATGAGAGAATGAAGAGAGCAACCCTAGTAAAGCAAGCGCTCAGGCCCCTGTGTACATATATAGTGGAGTGATTGTTTTATCCTGTCCACAACAAGCATTTCAATTTGTGTATGTGGCATTAAAGAAAATAAACTCTCTATTTAAGGTGACTATCTATATGACTCCTACTTACTACTAGTAGTAGTATTGTTCACTTATGCTCCCCGGCCCTCCATTCATTGAACAACCCCATGGGTGAATAAACATACAGTACTAGTATTTATATAGAACGAACAAGCTCGAACTATTTTCGCATAGTTAAAAGTTGAGGGCGGGGCTTTTCCCGGGCAGTACGCGCGGCAGTTTTCATGTAGGCGGTTTGGCAGAGAAGCGAGGAGGGTGAGGGAGTAGCGGATTCAACTTACTTACTGCTGAAAAGGTCGGGGTGTGTGATTTGACGGTGCATTACTACTAGAAAGACTTGTGATATGACTACTCACTATAGTCATGAATTACTGGCGATACGACCGGGGTGATGCCCCCCTTCCGTTCCGCACTCTAATCTGGTGCATGACACGTCGACCTGGATGCTGACTCTCCCACATGTCGACGAAGTACGTAGTAAGAAGGAGCAAAGAATCATGCGGTATATACTAGTACTACTACTCACGTTGGAGGAGTGCGAACCATGGCAGCCTAGTGAACCAGCAGTGCGAACCATGCAGCCCAGTGAACTAGCAGTAGAAAACAATGTGGTGATATGGCCATAAAAACAATGTGCTATGGTCTAGACTGTAGCATGTATAGTACTACTCCTCTTTGTTTGGATCCCTGAGTTAGAGCTAGTTTGGGTTGAAATAGCCTGAAATTATCCAAACAGGAGGGGTTAATTTGAGCTAGTTTGCTATAACCCAACTAAAAAAACTAGCCCGGTGGAGAGGTTCTAATAGTACTCCCTACGGTCCTAAATATAAGCCTTTTTAGATATTTCAAATGGAATACAACATATGGATGTATGTAGACATATTTTAGAGTGTAGATTCACTCATTTTGCTCTGTATGTAGTCACTTGCTGGAATCTCTAGAAAGATTTATATTTGGGAATGGAGGGAGAACTATACTAATAAAAACATTAAGGCCACGAGGCGATGCAGTGCTGGTTACAGGAGGCAAGAAGAAGAGATGCATCCATCGATGACGTCCACCTCCTCGACTCAGGGCACCGGCCCACTGAACGACGACTAAGTAGTAGTGGCTTTCGTGGCCAGGTGGACGTGCTTCTGAACAATGGCGCCCAAAGATTCCAGCCGCTTGAAGAAGCCCGACATCTTTCTGTCCTTGTTGGCCTTGTAGTGGCCTATGTAGAAGATTTCCTCATAGGCGTGGATGTGTAGGTCGATGGTTTCTTGCATGGCGAGGTGCTATGCGGCGAGCGTGGCCTCGAGGTGCACATTCTTCGTCGCGGCCTCTGGCACCTGCAGGGCAACCAGTGCTTGAAAGAGTTCATCACACAGGAGGCCGATGAGGGTGGCAGGCAATGAGGAGTCTGGGCGCGCGAGCTGGAGCAGTACGGCAAGGTCGTCCGCGCGCTTCTTAACGATGGTGAACTTGTGGATGGAGTGGACCATCATGTCGTCCATGCGAGAGGCGAAGCCGGCATCGGCGAGGGCTATGACGCCGGCAGTCGCTAGCACCATCTGGAAACGCTACGCGGTGCGGGGCCACTGGCCGGCGTCGTGGATGATTTGGCACAGCTGACTACCACTCGCGTCCATCGCCTCCATAGGTGCTTGTGGCTTCTGGTCACTTGGTCTTGGATTGGAGTGAGCAGTGTTGCGCAGAGACTAAGAGTAGATGGATTGGAGTGGTGGGGCACCTTTATATGAGAGTTCAAACTCTGTTGCCTTGACATCATGCTGGCTCTATTATGCTTCTCCAATTAATTCCCTCTGCATGCCAATTGAGGATGCATCATTGACCGTTCAACGTCTTGGGAGCCGCTACCCTCTCCCTCCTTGGAAATCAAGCTGTATCAATGTAAATGCGTGTCAGGAGACGTTCCCATCGATGACGAGGTGCCTATGGTGATTTCAAGATGATATGCCGGGCCAGTCTTTCGGAGGTGCTCATAGGGGTAGGGTGTGCGTGTGCGTGTTCATAGGGGTGAGTGTATGCACGTGTATATGAGCGCTTGTGTCTGTACTGTGTTAAAAAACGTAGATGCATGTCAAAAAGAGACTAGTCAGTACTAGTATACTCAATATTGTGCACTACGACCAAGGCGCAGAGGAAAACTAGAGAACTACATATTTATTTACGGTGTAGATTCACTCATTTTTCTCCATATGTACTCTGTCTTGGTGTAGTCTAGTCACTTGTTGAAATCTCTAGAAAGGAAAATACTCCTTTCTGGTTTACATGGCTCACATCGCAATTTTGTCTCATGCAAGAGCCTGGCTATATGCGTGCTCAAAGGTTCACAACTGCCACGTTCAGGTTGCGCTTGGCTCTTCGCCTCTTCAAGAAGACGAACAATGATGTTACTACTACTACTACTACTACTACTACTACTAATACTACTATTACTAATACTCAATATTTTGCTCCATATGTACCGTGCTTGTTGCTTCTCCTCGTCTGCGAGCCACCGCACGCATGGGTGAGGGAGAAGGCATGTAGTAGTAAAATCAAGCTTCTCCTTGTTGTACGAGTTGACGCGACACATCATAGCATTGGCCCCACATGGTTGCCTCTAAACTTGGATGAAAGACCCACAATGTACAATATATTTGCTGCAAGCTCTAACATTTACCCCACCACAAATTAAAATATATTTTCCTGTCTTGAACAGATGACCGTGCAAACTACAATCACCAGGATGACAGGTAGGGCCAGAAGATTATTTTAATCAAAAAAAAGCTTCGAGACGGCCTCATAGCATGGAGCCGACCCCAACGATTTTATGCTTACAGGCACGGTACACGCTATCCTAGACTACTCTACACATGAAACTGCCACACGAGCGTCCGAGCTGCGCTTGGATCTTCGCCTCTTCGGGAAGTCGAACAATGATGGAGTACTACTGCAGTGGAGGAGTACTACAGTATGCTTCTGGCCATCTGACACCGAATGAACTGTTGCATGTCCACCGCGTGCGGGAGGGAGAGCGTGTAGCGAAAGCTTCTCCTAGTCCTGCCAGCCACCACACTCATGGGCGAAGGAGGGACGCAGCTTCATTGACTTATTGCTCCTGCCTTGGCGTGTATGACAGGTGGGCCCAACAGGTGGGTGGCCCACCTGTCATACAGCCAAAGGCAGGTGCAGTTAAGGCACCGGAGCTTAGTCCGCGAGGGAGAGGGCGTTGTAGTAAGACTAGCCATAGTGGGAGTAACTTCAGCAGTAACATCAAGTCCAACTCAGCAAATTTGCTTATGTGGCAATGAGATAATGAGGAGAGTGGTAGTTTGAGTAACTTAGCTAGTTACTGTAACATCACATGTCCCAATGCAATATGAGTCTATAACCTAATAAATGAGGCTTTGCATGTTACCATACTTATGTTACTACCCACTATGAAGGTAGTAACATAGTCTAGGGATATGTGTATGTTACTAGCGTATGTACTTTTCATTGTGGCTAGTCTAACCATACTTCTCGTTGTTGTACGAGTTGACGCGACACATCAAAGCATTGCACTCGATATATTCCAATAATTTTTGTTTACCGATGCATTAATTACAACGCATGCCTGCATGTCGTGACTCTCCTTTTGGTACTTGCATGTCTTGATTTAATGCACCTTGAAGTAGTATGAATATGTGACGGGAAAGCTATGTAATGCCCCGGCCCTAAAGCGAGGGATGGTTGTGCACAAGGAGGGTGAGATCATGCAGACATAACAGGACCCGACGATGGAGCTCTCTATGGTCTCGATGGACCTCACCTTGCTCCACTGCCCCTTGTGCCTCTGCCCCCTCCAGTGTATCAGCTTCGAATACACCTCGTCCGTTTGGCTGATCGAGCAAGGTGCAGGTTTCTTGATTGATGTGTTGTTCGATTGATTTGTGTAGTGCAAGGGAGGGCACCTGGTCTACGCAGAGTACCGCGTCGAGCGCCCCGGGAACCAGCAGTAGTGCCAGAAGTGCGAGCGCGGCAGTGGCTTCGACGTGCGGAACACGGCGGTGGATGCCATCCTCTCCTCGGTGAGAGTGGAGTGCCCGCATGAAGGTTGTGGGCTCTACTTCACTTACCACAAGCTCGCAGATCACCAAAGCGTGTGTCTGCTCGCGCCCTGCAAATGCCCCGTGCCCGTTTGCGCCTACGAAGGCCTGCCGCCCGTTCTCTCCCACCACATCAGCACCGTCCATCCCATGCCCGTGCACAGGATCCAGTACGGCAAGGTGCTCCAGCTGCAAGTGCCACTGTTGAAGCCACGGCTCTTGCTATTCGCGGAGGAGGACGGCTGCACGTTTTTCTTGGTCGACGGCGTGCTCGTCATCGGCGCTCCTATCGTCCTGTCGGTCGTCTGCATCAGAGAGGGGGCGTTCCCACTGCCGCACTATGTGGCCAAGCTGTGGGCGAACGGCCCGCCGGGGGAGCCCAAAGGTAGGACCGACGCCGTCAAGGTGGAAATGAAGGTGACAAGCAGCAAGGATCCCAGCGACGTCGTCATGCAGGAGCTGACCTTCTTCACTGTTTCTCCCAAGCTGGTGGCCGGGGCTAAGCTGGTGTCCCTCCAAATTCAGATTGACAAGCTCATGTCCTAAATGATTCTATAGTGCCTTCTGTTTATCTTAGTAATATGCTAACATAGGGGTTAGCTTGATCTACTTTAGCTTAAGAGATATTGGGTTTTGGTGGCAATGCAACAATTACTTCGACATCAGATCAGCAGTTAAAGTAATTTCCAATAGGCGAACAGATATTTTGCGTCTGTTGGATATAAAGATCCTTTGGGTAAGAAGTATAACGCCAACAGCTTATATGCTTGTTTGTTCAGGAAGTTTTGCATACTTGTGCGAGTTGACACGACACATCAATGTAGTAGTAGTACTACTAGTAGTACTCCCTCCGATCCTAATTTCTCTGTGCATAAGTCGAGGCGCAGATACCAAGGAGGGCCTGGTTGTGTCTATACTTGGACAACTCACCCGACTGCGCACCAGGTAGAGGAAGCTCGTGTCGTGTTGGTGCCGTGTGCGGCCCGCACATTAACCAAAACCTCGCGCCTCCAGCTTAGCCTCCGCGTTTATACTTCTCAATCTCAAGGCCAAGGAGCAATGTGAAACCTATGATAGACCCAATCAGATGGTTGAGAACACTACAATTAGTAGCCACAGATGCGTGTGTGAGAGAGGACGAGTGCATGCATGCACCTCTTCTCTTCATGTATAATGTACTAAAATCAGAGTACAAGTGTATGTGGGTGGCATCGACCTAGGGAGCTAGAGATGGTGCGTGCAGAAGTCCGGAGAGATAGGTCTAATGCGTTTGAAAAAATACTAGTCTATAGCTTGCCATGAGGCTATTCGTGTCGAACGCCCCAATAACCGTAAGATATGTATCTGACAGTGCTAGTTATTGCACGTACACAGCACTAGAAAAAGAATTACCATGGCATATGCTACACCATGACCGAGAACACGTGCCCACGTTATGCCATCCAGGGAAGTGTCGCACTTCGAAACTAGAACCGTCAATAAATTTTGAGCTTGCGTCTCGTCACATTGAAAACTACAAAAAAATTCCACCACTCGACATCTACCTTGGTTGGTGAGATTTGTGAATTGAGCCCTACAAGCCGGAAAGGAGGTAGTACTACCATGCTGTATTTAATTGCAAACATGTTCACACTGATCACAACCTAAACGGTTTCCCACTTAGGAGTGTATTAGTAATCGGTTATAAATACTATTTATGCCAAGATGAGTGAACATTCCTCCTCAACTCCTCATCCACAAAAACAAACAAGTCATTCAGCATCCTTCCCTTGCGTCTGCCATGGCCAGCGTGAGTTCTGGGTCGAGAGATTACCACCAGGGAGAGGCGAGCATGGGAGCGGAAGCACGAGAGATGTCCCGCCTCGCCGCAAAAGCAGCCGACATGCCCCGCCGTGCGGAAGTAGCAGCACAGAGGTCCTGCCGCACCGCGAAGCAGCACGGAGGTCCCGCCGCGCCGCAGCGGCCTAGGAAAATGTCTCGCGGGCAGGCGACGACTCTTACAGGCGCATGCATGTGATCGTCCATAGTCGAATGGTTCAGATCTCCGGCTGGGCGAGGTTGTAGGACAACATGAAAGCCTCGTTTGAACAGGCTACCAGTGTCATCCGACAACTAAGGGAGGGCAATGAGAGACTCCGGGCCGAGCGCTACCTACTGAGGGAGAAGATCGTCCGAAGTGCAGAGTAGTAGGAGGAGACCAGTGCCTTGTTGAAGAGGACCGGCGTCATCGTCAAGAAACTTATGGATGAGAATGACATGCTCCGCGTCGAGCGCCAAAGGCTAATGGAGGAATCCATGGATGCTCTCATGCAGCATCTTGAGGACACGACAGAGCTCATCGCCGCTCGCCGTGGAGACTAGTCCCCGCGGCCTGCAGCAATGTATCAAGAAAGTAGAGATCAGTGAGCCGGATTGTTGTCTTCCTTCTTCTTTTGCCCTTGTGTATTTTGGGCGTAGCCGCATGTGGCTTTTTAATTATCTTCTTAATTATGTAAGACGATTATTATCCACTGTCGTCGTCCTTATATATTCATCAGTCTTGCTATAAGTCGCAGTAGATGCTATATAGGTCCGTCGGATCTTATATCAAGATCCGTGCAAAAAAATTCAGATTTTCTTTTTTCACTCTTAAATCTCAGTCGAGTGAGACATAGGCCCTATTTGGTTTCACGAGTTAGAGTTAGATTGGGTTAGCTTGGACTCAACTAACCCAAAAATATCCAAACAGGAGGGTTAGTTTGGGTTAGATGCATCTAACCCACCCAAAAGGTCCTTATTTGGGTTAGTTCTCTTTGGGACCACTAAAAACACCTTTTTCTCACACTCTCTCCGCAGCAGATCCCTTCCCACTTTCTCTAAGCTTCTCGTCCTCTCCCTCCCTCCCTCTCACACAGCCCCTAAAGGCGCCTCGCCATATTTGCGCTCCCGTCTGCCGCCGGTAAGCAGCCCCGCCCTATCGTCCCATTCCAATCCCCTCGTCTTCCGTGGCCCGTCCGCCCGCCGGTAAGCAGTCGCGGCTCCTTGCGTGGCCCATCCCCATCGGCCTCGGCCAGTGCAACTCCTTGCACTGGGACGGCTGATTCGGTCGGTGGGCTGCACGAGAGGTCAGCCTGGCTCCTTGCCGGGCGCGTCCCCGTCTGCCTTGGCCAGGGCTCACTCCGCCAAATCCGGGAGGAAATAGGGTCCAAAGTAACCAAATGATTGAGAAAGAGCATTTATTGGCAATCTAACCCTGCTATCCAAATACCTCTTTGGTTAGAGTTAGTTCAGACTTGGTTCAGGGTTAGAATCTAACTCTAACCTCTAACTGAGTTAGAGTATCCAAACAGGGCCATAGCCATGCCATTAAACAGAGGCTCGGGCGCCATTAATGGAGACCTTGGGAGAGAGGTGGACGGCAGATGGAGGTCAGGGCTCTCCTTTCGATAAGCACGCGCAGGGGTCTGATTGCATGCCTCCCGTACACAAATAGCTACCCTGCACGGTGCTTCCTAGCTAATAAAAAAAGGGACGCGTGGAGGCACGTACATGGTAAATAGAACGTCCATGGTTTCAATAATACTTGTGTTTCCGATTGTAACGTGACATCACTTGTTCCAAAATGACTTTGTTGATTGTTAATGTGTCTGCCTTCGCAAATCGGACGGCAAAATTACAACAACATGTTGGTGCCATGTCATGACACCAAGCGAATTTTCATGATTTTCCTGCGTGTTTTGGATTTATAGGAATTAAAAAACCAAGTTTATCAATCTTTCCAGCCGAGCCACGACGCACAGATGTTTGAATTGCATTCCTATTTCTTGCATGTGACCTAGAAATTTACCCAAGGACACACATGTGATTTTTCAACCAACATTGGTGCACTGGAGCATGTGCTTGTATTTAAAATTTGAATTATGCACAGAAAGGTGACACGTTCCCTCTCAGAACCACGAGCCTTCTTGAGAGAAGCTCCGGTTTGCAAGAAGCTTACACCAAACGTGTTCCTATTCGGCCAATTTTTTACCACAGCATGGTAGTACCATGACATGACACCATGCAAACTTTCATGATTTTCAGGCATGTTTTGGATTTACGAGAATTTAAAACCAAGTTTCTCAATGTTCTCGGCCGAGTCACGATGCCCAAATGTTTGAATTTCATTCCCATTTCTTGCATGGGACCTAGAAATTCACCGAAGGACATACATGTGATTTTTCAACCAACTTTGGTGCACGGGACCATGTGCTTGTAGTTCAAATTTGAATTATGCACATTAAATGACCAGAAACTCAATTAATGTATAAACAAGGCCAAACGAACCCGGAATAATTCCAAAATTTAACAGGGCACTCATATAGTTCTCTGTTGCCTCTGTAAAGAAAATTAGGGGGGAGGCATCATATATCGTTTCGCACACAAAGGTGACACGTTCCCTCTCGGAACCACGAGGCTTGTTGAGAGAGTCTCCGGTTTTGCAAGAAGCTTATACCAAAGCCTATCCCAATTCAGCCAAAAAATTTAAATATGAAAATAGGGTTTAGATTATCCTGAACATCTTGCTACCTAGACCAATATACTCTGATTTGAATTCAACGTAAAATGGATTCAAATATTTTAATTGGAGATTGTATGGTACATGTAGTTCATAGTGAAATATGATTACTACTATATGCATGTTTTTTTGTTATCAAGATAATATTTAAATGATTGTATAACTTGACAATGATCGTATTCAAATAAGGAAAATTGATTCAAATTTAGTCCATATGCTAGATGATAATATATATGTTCATCGGGTGGAATAAAATGTTCATATATGATGGAAGATCAAAATGTAGGACTACATCCATTATAAACAGCAAGGTCATCTAACGATATATTCGAATTCAACATAACATGGTTTCAAAAATTGAAATTTGAGATCCTGGCATTTGTAATCGTATGGAAAGGTACATGACTCTTTCTTTTGGTGGGAATTGATTTGTTTTTTGTTATTGTTGAGGGAAGTGCGAATCGATTTGGTACTATACAGGGTAATCCTGTTCTCCCGATTTTTTTTACATTTTTCTTGTAGTTTTTTCAATAGCAATATAGTAAAAGGGGACATGACTCACTTGTATCTTGTATGAATTGTTTTTTTGTACATGTTAAGTTTGTTTTGCCGAACAAGGAATCCACACCTTGTTATCCCAAAATTTTCAAGCTCGAGTATCTTTTGTCTCATCTACTTTGAAACTCCCGCCTCTTCAACCCGCGAAGCGCCTTGTTATCCCGAAATTTTGACGCGTGCGAAAACTCCCTCCTCATCCGAAATTGGTCCCGCAGCCTAGACATGCGAAATCCCCCTTCTAACTCTCAGCCGGAAATACCGGCTCGACGTCGTAGTGTCAAAACCGGTGGGGGTACGCTGGTAACTTACCCTACATTTCGGACAAGCGCCTCCCTAAGCCATGGCTGCCCCCTACCTTCCCCTTCGTCCCCCCATTCGTACACCGAGGCCGCCAAAACCTGCGAAACCCCACGCTCCTCCATCGGCCTCCCGGCCGCCGCCCAACCGGAGACTCTTCCCCGACGACGTCGTCCACCGCAACAGCTCGTCGTCCCTCATCCACCACACCGGATGAGGATCCGTCGTTGATCTCGTCATCCCGCTGGATCAGCCGCCACGTGCTCCACCTCAAAGGAACTGCCCTGACGTTCGCCTCATCTATCGCGCAACCTCCATCCCCACAGTGTCGTCTTGACCTGCCCCACTAGAACCGCAACACCCTCACCAATTCATCCGATGAAGCCGAGGCCAACTCGGCGCCACCAAGGAGGTTTTGCACTCACCGCTGCATTTTATCTTTTATCCGATCTCATGGGGCTGCCGGTGCTCGATACCAAGCAGCCATGGCGGGTCTCCATCGATGGCACCGTCACTGGCCACTTCATCCACGGTGTCTCTCCCCCATGTCGTTGCTTCCTCGGTGGCGAGTTCCACACTAGCACTAGCTGTAGCTTCTCTGGCTGTCGCTCGTGCTGCTACTCTATTCTTGTTGTCGGTCGCGCTGCTGCACTGCTCTTGCTTTCGTTCGTGCTGCTGCTCCGCTCTGCTATTGCTGTCGGTCGCACTGCTGCTCCGCTCTTTCTCTCGTTTGCGCTGCTGCTCTGCTCTTGCTCTCGCTCGCGCTGCTGTTGCATGACCTCCGGCATCTACAGGAGTTGCTGCTATAGCACTCGCTCGCGGTGTTGCTGCACGACTTGCTCTCTGCTAGTGCGTTCCCTGCTTGAGCATGTGCTGATTTAGATCACTGCTTCCCTGCTACTAGTGCTCGAACGCCCTAAACATCTATTGAATGCTCTGCTACTAGTTCAATCAGTTTCGACAGTAAAACTCAGTTTCGACTGTAAAGTTCAGTTTCTTTAGTTAAGTTCAGAGTGAACAGTATTTACAACATCTTTCGGAGCGGCCATGGCGCGGCTGATGCGTTTGACATCTAGCACTTTTTGGTGATGTATTTTACATCATCTATTGCAGATGATATTAGAGTCCCACTTCAGATTAATGTTGTCTGTCTTCTCTTGCCTCAGCCTCGCCGCCATACACCTCACCGGAGCTGCTCCAACGACGGAACTGTCCATCACAGCGGAGCAGTACCCTCGGCGCCATTTCCAGAGGCCTTAAATCTTCTTCCCCACCTCCGACAGTCACACCAGCATCACCATCCTCCACGTCCGACCAAATGATGCTGAGGTCGACAAGGCTATGCCAAAGAGGTTGTACACTCGTCGCACCACTTTGTTTATTCATGCATTCGGTTAGAAGGAGTGGAGCAAAGCAAAACAGGAGGATTTTTTCCTTTGGTGTCTCCTTCAAAGAAAAAAACGTAGGAATTTTAACATCCACTTGGACGTCCTTTTGAAATTAATATGCGTGAAGAACAGGACTAATTGCATTACTGGCATAATAAGATTCTTATTTTTTCATTTTCACGTGGTTTGACTTTAATTTGACCATGTTTCTCCATTCATGTGTTCCTCCAATTCATGTGAACCAAACACCCAGGTTGATAGAAATCCTATGTTTCCAAATGCTCTGTTTCGCACGTGCATTCCTATCCTATTCCTGTGTTTTTCTTGTCCCTGCATTTATAGAATCCTCCAATTCTAAGGAGCCCTTACATATGTACTTCATTTTCAGATAGGCGTCAAAGAAAACTTTGTGTGTTATGTCGTGCTCCTGTTGTGCCGTCATCCACCCCACCTGAGGTGCACCATCGACAGAAGCGTTCACTGCAGTAGAGATTCCCCCTGCAGACTTTCTTTTGCCGCCTCAGATCATCTTCCCCATTGCCGGCAGCCATGCCAACTGCATTACCATCATCGACTGAGCAGATGAACCTGAGGACTACATAGTTCCGGAAGAGAGGTTGCAGTCTTTTGTGTTTGCTTATGTTATACATCGGTTATTATTACCTGCTACTTTATCATTCAAACTTGATTTTTAAAATGCCCATGGGTCTCATATCGAGGCAGCAACAAATATTATATTTCTACTATCTGGTTCATCTGGGGTCTTCTATGTGGTTCATGTTGGGTGGGAAACAAACAGTAGATGATCCATTGTCTATCTTTTTGAACTGAAGCTTGATGTCGCTTGAAGCTACGTCGGTATTTCCCCAAAGAGGAAGGGATGATGTAGCACAGTGGCGGTAGGTATTTCCCTCATATATGAAACCAATGTGATGTAGTGTGGAACACTAGATGGCCGATCTTTCATTAAAGGAGTGGATCCCGTGAGGAACACGAAGAACACGAGGGGAAACACGAGGGGAAATCATAAAGGGGAACCCAAGAGGGACACTCAAACCAACAAGTATGATCACACATGTGCTAGATCCATGAACACAAAGGGAGATACATGATCCACGATCAACAAGGGACGATACACGGTAATCGGTTCTTCTCCAAAGGAGGTCTTGATGGGGCCACCCAAGAGGGGTTCTTGAATCCAAGGGGATCTTCTCTGAAGAGAGGCCACGGTCTCTCTCGTGGAGTAGATCCGATATGGATGAGCGAGGCTCTATCTCTCAAATGAGCTATCACAACGCTAACCCCAAAACATAGGTAGGAGAAGAGTATATATAGTCTAGGTGGGCGAAGGGGTACACGGGACTCGGGCCCTTACACTGTGCGCAGACAGGGGAGGCCAGGCGTCCCGGCGTCGGGTCGGATGTCCGGGCTTTCACGACGGGCCGGATGTCCAGGCTGGAGGCGCTAGCCTTGTTGCTCTCTGGATAGGTGGTGTCCGGATATCCGGGAGGAGGCCGGATTTCGGGAGCTCGGGAAGGGCTAGATGTCCGGGCTAGAGGGGCCGGATGTCCGAGGCTTGTAGATGATTGGCGGTTGTGCAGCTGTGGTGGACGACGCTTCAGGGGTCGGATGTTCGGGGTCGTGGTCGGATTTCCGGGGCCTGGGAGGTGTTCTTGACTCCTTCCGTTGGTTCTCTTCATCTGTGAGCTTGGGGACTTGTTCATCTTCACGTGCATCTTCGGGGGGGTCCTCTTGGTACCTTGGTCTCGAGAGCTATTGATGCGAAGCATCCCAAGGTCATCCCCATGGACCTACCATCATCTCACCTAGTGCCTAGTGGACCCATGACACGAGCACGTGCAAGATCTCTCGAAACCGAGGTGACATCTCTCCTCTCACATTTCCACTTTGATGCACATGAGACATGGCTACTACCTCAAATGGAGACATTGTGCATACTCAGGTATCAAGGAGCTGGCCATGAAGAAGCTAACGAGCAAGGAGGATCAAAAGAGGAAGATGGACGTGAAGACGGAGAAGAAGGAGAGCTGCAGAAGAAGTCCCAGCCACCGGACGACCGGTCGGGACCAGACATCTGGCGCCTAAAGCCCCAGCCGAGCTACAGCGAGAGGACGTCCGGCCCCTGCCGGAATTCGGGTTCCGGCAGACCCTTGAGGTTCGAACACTGGGGTGCGCGCGGAGATCTCTCCCCTACCGATCTACGTCCAATCTCCTCGCATGATCTAAGCTGGAAACCATGAACAACACAAGGGACACAAGGTTTATACTGGTTCGGGCCACCGTTGTGGTGTAATACCCTACTCCATTGTGTGGTGTGGTGGATTGCCTCAGGAGCTAATGATGAATAGTACAAGGGAAGAACAGCCTCGCGAGAGGTGTTCTTGAGCTGGTGCGATGAACTGTTTGGGTGAGTTCAATCGCCTCTCTCTCTCTCTATCTCTCTTTTTCGGTCCCTTCCTCTCCGCTCTCTACTCTGTGGTGGCTAGCTCTATTTATAGAGGCCCTGGGCCTCTCCCCAAAAAATGAGCGGGAAGGGCGCCAACAATTGGCCATTTTGAAGGGGAACATCTAGTACAAGTTATCCTGACCAAAGGTGGTCTTCGGCTGCCAAAAGCACTGGTGATGACGCCGTCTTGGGCTCCATGGTGACCTTCGTCCTGTCGCTATGTTGGTCTTGGTCTCGTTGCACCGGAATGGTAACCTTTGCCCGGTGCCTTGGCTTGTGCTTGCCCCCTTTGCACCAAAGGGGAAACAAGGACACTACGCAGGCCGGTGCCCGCCTGGCGCCCGCCTTGTCTCGATCGTCATGGCTTGCGTCACGGCCTCCTCGTGAGGTACCCCTGCCTTGATCTCTCCACCTCCTTGCGAGCCTGCCTGATGAGGCTGCCTTTGAGGAAGCTTCTGGTCATCTGCCCCGCGAGGGTCTTGAGCTTGAACTGATGAAGATGGGCCGCGCTGGGCCCCCACTTGAGCCACGCCGCAGGCAGGCAAGTCTGGGGACCCCCGTTCCCAGAACGCCGACAGTAGCCCCCGGGCCCAAGGCGCGCCCGGGCTTGGCCTAGCAAGGAAACGAATGGGCAAGCGTGAAGCGCCGCGGGCCCCCAACAGCCTGCGGCCTTGGGCGCCGCGTGGTAATTGATTGGACGTGGGTGTATGTGCTTCCCCACGACGCCTTGCTGTGCGCCCGGCTAAGCGGACCCGCAGTTGCACACAGTTGTTCCTCCTTTCCGCTGCTCGCCTACCTTCTACCTTTCCTTCCTCTTCGAGCTCCAGCCTCCGCCGCCAACCCGGCTCGAGTTCTTCCCTCTCTTCACCGCCATCGCGGCGATGAAGAAAGGAAGGGGAAAGAAGCCCGCGCCTTCGCTCCGCACACCTCCGACGGCGGCCCCCGCCGTTTCTCGGTCAATCATACTCAATCCAGAAGCCTTGAACAAGGTTCGCTCCGCCCTTGCCACGATCTTCGACGAGTGCGGCAGGACCACAGTCTGGCCTGCATCCGATGCCTCCCTTGATAGGATCGTCATGGAGGTCCGATTCTTCGTCGATGCCCTATGGGCGGGTCTGGTTCCCCCCTTTTCCGCCATCTTCAATGCAGTGCTCTCCCATTATCAGATCCGTATGATGCACCTCGGGCCGGAGTCCATTACCCTTCTGGCTGTCTTTGCTTTTTTTTGTGAGGCGATGATAGGCATTCCTCCTTCCATTACACTGTTGCGCCACTTCTTTTCCTTGCACCTGAGCGACCCCACTCAGTGCTCAGGGTGCGTGAGCTTCTTCGCCGTGCCAGAGACGGCCGCTTCAGGGATCGACTTCAGCCTTCCTTCTCCTGAGGCTAGGTTCAGAGAGCGGTGGCTGTACGTGGACGTCGGAGTGCCCAATCCTCTGCTCTCGCACCCGACCTCGCCTGCTGTTCCCCACGCGGGTTGGGATCATGAGGTGCTCGCGAGCCCCCAGCTCGCCCTCGTCTGGCGCCGCTTCCAGAGTTTGAGGGCGCTCAATGTGACAGCACCCAAGGTGGTGAAGGAGTTCCTCCAATGTCGCATTGCTCCTCTCCAGCGCCACTCTCACCGGATGTGGGACTTTGCGGGGCACAGAGACCGCATGCGGCTTCAGGAGGAGGACTTGGCGCCTGAAGCGCTACGGACGATGCTCAGGGTCTTGACCGGCGATCCTTCCCCAGGCAGCCTTTGGAGTAATGGTGTCCTCTTGAATCTTTGCTCCGGTAGGGCCGATTTTGTGAGGCAGATGCCCAGTTTCGACGAGTGGGGACTGCGCCCGGCTGGCTTCATGGGGCCTCACGAGAACCCAGCCGCCGTGGTTGCTTCCCCTGCCGCTCATAGCGGTCCTTCCTCGGGCGACAGGGCGGGGAGATGAGAATCGGCGGGAGTTGAGGCGACCGATGTCGAGGTGTCGGCGCCGCGAGAAGCCTCGAAGGCGGCGTCTCCCGAGGCCTGCCCTGCAGCGGCTGCAGGTGCGGAGTCGCAGCCTATGGTTCCTGCAGCCGGGGCTCCCGAGCCCCTAGCCGTTCCTCGCGAGGCGACGCTTGACGGTGCCCCCCAGGCTGACTCCTCCAGCACTGATCATCTTGACGCTTCTTCCGCACCAGAGGCCGACCCCTGCGCCGAGCGCCTAGGTCGGTTCCGCATAGACTTCGAGGCCCTCCGCAAGAGGAAGGAGGCCTTGGGTGGCAACAACCGCCCTTGCCGCTTGTTGAAGCGCAGGAAGTACTTTGCCATGGACGAGTAAGTCTTCTTCTTTCCTTGCTCATTTACTTTGCTATCCCTGCGACTGATTATGGCCCTTTCAGGCCCTGCCCTGCGAAACTCACCGAGTCAGCCCGGGAGCCATCCCCCAAGCTTCGCCTTCTCTGCTGGCCCTGGGCTCGCCGAGCTCGAGTGGCACCCCTGCTGTCGGACCGGTTGGTGGAGTGGTCCGTTCCATAGGGCACCTCGAGCCTGCGCGCCCGCTGTCCTTTCTTCATGAGTCCTCCTGGGGCACATCCGGCTTGCCCCGCGTTCCTCCTCTGATCATAGATGGTGAATGGCTGAAGTCTGTCTTTGGCTCCTCCTCCGTGGGTGGACCGATGCCAGGCCGGATTCCCGGAGAGGTCCGTTCGGCGATGGCTAGGGCGCCAGCCCCCAGCTCCGCGTCGGGAGGGGGCTTGCCGCCTCGGGGCCCTCCGCATGCTCCGGTGGAAGAGGGTGATGCGGATGACGTGCTCAGGCGCATCCGGGAGTGATGTGCCCTTCGCGAAGAGTTCCTCCGGAGGGCGGCGGATGCAGTGAGCCGGATCGGGGCAGAGCTTGCTGACGAGGATGCGCGCCTCGAGGCCGAAGGCTTGCACCTTGCTGAGAAGAGGTGCAAACTAAAGGTAGCCATCGCCCTCGCGCGTCACCAACGTGATCTCGAAAACGCGAAGTGTTGGGGATATTACTACTGGGCGTAAACCGGCCTATCTGGGCCGGGTTAACTTCATCGGTAGTTAATTATGTTAAAGCCCAATAAGGCAGACGAGAGCTCAAGGCCCATAGTCGGTTCAATGCCTGTAGCCGTAAACCGGCGTTGGTATTTAACTTGTATTATAAGTTAGGAATAAGTAGAGACCAAACCGGACACATCTATGAGCCGGTATTGGGACTCTGTGAACCGACGGGCGTCACCCGTGTATATAAGGGGAAGACCCGGCGGCGGTTCAAGGACAACAGACAACAACTCGAGACTTAGGCTAAGCTTGTTTCCTCCCTAGTCATCGAAACCCCATCAATTCCATCACAACTAGACGTAGGCTTTTACCTTCATTGAAGGGGCCGAACTAGTATAAACTCTCTTGCGTCCCAGTGTCCGCTTTAACCCCTTCAAGCTAACCCGTTGCGATGGCTCCACGACTAAGTCCTTTCTCTAGGACATCTGCCGTGACAAAACCATGACAGTTGGCGCCCACCGTGGGGCTATCGCACGATGGTTTCAAGTTCTTGGAGGGCCGCTTTGAAGGACTCGAGGGCTACGGTGTGGGCCGGATGACTAAGAGTCATCGCAGCAAGCTCTACATTGATGATGCAGGCTGGGGCCCCGAGGCCGGCTCAGTTGAGTACGGGTACCGGGTCCCCTTTGGTGGCATACGCGTTTTCATCGGCAAGATCGGTGAACCGGGCCCTGAGACGGACATCTGCACCGACCTCGTCGAAACGGCTCAGCGTGCGCGGTCCGCCCGGGTTAAACCAGTCGTGAAGCGTGCCTTCGTCGGAGTCATCCATGGAGGAAGTTACGAGGATGGATCGGAATCTCGCGGCGAGACCGTCGTTTATTCCGGCGACGAGTCATCAACCGAAGAAACCGAATCTCTATATCAGCTACAAGACGGCCGGATTGGGGGCTGTTCTAATGGCGACAGTATTCCGGACTCCTCTGATCTACCCAACCGAGTTGGAATATTCATGGCCGGCACACAAGCAGCGCTTCATTCTTCGACCGTTGCGCCAATGACCTCCGGTTCAGTAGCGGCGACGGCTGCCGGGGCAGGAAGCTATGTACGCCCGCCGGCTCAAGTTCTATCAGATCTATTTGATGCATTGGCCGCGCTTATGGCAGAAGCTAACCCGGCGGATCAGGACATCCACAACGCGGAGATTGCAAAGGTGAAGGAACAGATCACCCAGGCCAAGGCAGACCTGGCAGCTGAGAACGCCAGGATGACCACAAAGCGGGCCGCTTTAGACGCATAAGCCTACAGGCTCATGTTGGACCAGAACGCGTCGCATGAAGTCATGAGGAGGAAGTACCGGTCCCGTTTGCCTTCGGTCTTCGAGGCTAGAGACCTTTTCAACACCCCAGGAGCAGGAACCATTAACCCACTGGAGGGAAACCGGGCGGAAGCTCCTGGGACTGGCGCACCGGTTCATCCCCGTCTGATGGATCTGCCTCGTTAAAACACTGTTATACCTCAGGCTATTTCAACACCTCCGGGTCACTACTCCAACCCGATGGACAATCTCGTTGCCGCTGCTGCACGGCAGGAGGCCATTCCAATTGAAGGTGACTCGCCGCAGGCGGTAGAGACGCGACGGGTCAAAGAGCTTCTTAGGACAGCTTTGGTCCAACAGGAAGCATACTCGTACAGCCGCGACCGGATCCACTCGACCCCTCGTCCAAGCCGAAGCTATAGCAGGCATATGGATGAACCAGCAGTATCAAGTAATGAACGACGTGGAGGACCCCGCGGCAACAACCCGGCGGGTGGTGCCGATAACGCTCAGGAAGTGGTGGACTGGGCCCGAGCGCGCAGGGAGGCCGAGTTAGCTGCACAGTATCAGGCTCGGCAGCTTACGCCAGTTCGTCCAACTATCTCGATCGAACCTGGTGTTACTTCTAGTTCTTTGGGGGTACCTTGCCTTGTCCCCGCTTTACGCAATGTGCGCCTGCCCAAGGATTTCAAAGGCCCACGCAAGGTACCAAATTACATGGCGGATCAACCTCCAGAGACATGGGTGGAGAGCTATGAGATGGCCATGGAAATGCTTGATGTGGATGATGTGGCATGTGCGAAGTACTTCACCATGATGCTCGAAGGAACGGCCCGTACTTGGTTAAAAAGCTTACCGGCCAATTCTATTAGTTCATGGGACCAATTACGAGCCCGGTTTATCAGTAATTTCAAGGATACATGTAAGCAGCCTATGTCGATAGTGGACTTAGCTGCCTGTGTCCAGGAGGAAGGAGAATCGACGACTCATTGGGTGCGCCGGGTCTCGCAGGTTCTGCATTCATCAGACCGCATCAACGCTGACACCGCGGTTATAACCCTAGAAGGCAATTGCCGGTTTGGGCCCCTAAAGCTGAAATTAGGACGGATGAAGCGCCATTGCACTGGCATGGGGACCCTCATGGCTGCCTTGGTAAAGTATGCAGATTCTGATAGTACCAAGGATCCCGAGTCTGATGACAACAAGACCGGGAAGGGAAAGAAGAACAGCAACTCCAAAGGTCAACTGCACCACTCAGCAGGTAACGGCAACGGAGGCAAGCGTAAAGTGGATGGCAACATGGACTTCGTGGCTAATACTAACACGCAGGACAAGGGTCAGCGATGCAAGGGTAAACCGCCGAATCACAGTGGAGCGCCTAACCCTAACCCGGACCGCTTAAATTATCTATTGAACCAGCCCTGTCCTAAGCATGGGATGAAGGAGGTGCCAGCAAACCACCTTTGGAAGGATTGCTTCATTATGCAGGAGTTCAAGAATTCTAATGCATTCCGGTATGATCACGGCTCCGGCGGTGGCTCAGGATCCGGGCCGGGTTACGGTGGAGGAAATTCCGGTTCAGGATTTAATGGTAATCCGGGCAGACATAACAATCAAAATAGTCAGAACAACCAGGGTGGTTACAACCAGCAGCAACAACAGTCGGGTTACCAGAGCAACCCAAAGCAATTGAATAGTGGGCAGTACCATGTCTTCACCACTAGTTTGGACAAGCGAGACCGGAAGGTTCAGAGGCGGGCAGTCAACTCTGTTGAACTGGCCATGCCCCGTTATCTACGCTAGTCTGAACAGCCAATCATATGGAGCAGAGAAGATCACCCTCCCCAGGTTGATAATCCGGGTCAGTTGGCTCTGGTGGTGGTGCCTCGGGTGGGAGGTTACAAGTTCACCAAGGTGCTCATGGATGGGGGGAGCAGCATTAATATCTTGTACTATGAGACCTTCCGTCGTATGGGACTAACAGATAAAAATCTCAAACCGTCCAATACGGTGTTCCACGGTGTGGTACCTGGCAAGTCAGCATATCCTGTTGGTAAGATAGCTCTGGAAGTGGCCTTTGGAGATGATCATGATTCCAGGTCGGAAACATTGACGTTTGAAGTGGTGAAAATCCAAAGTCCATATCACGCCCTGTTTGGGCGACCGGCCTACGCCAAGTTTATGGCATGACCCTGTTATGTGTATTTGCAGCTCAAGATGCCGGGTCACAAGGGGACAATAACGGTTCACGGAAGCCGTAAAATCGCTTTGGAGTGCGAGGAAGGAGATGCGGCCTACGCAGAGTCGGTTTGTGCCACCGAGGAGCTGAAGTATTATAAGGACAATGTTGATCCGGCGGACATGACTCCATTAAAGAAGCCAACTACAGAGCATGATCCGGCCCTGAAGTTCAAATCGGCAGCTGAAACTAAGCTTGTTGACATCGTGCCTGGCGATTCGTCCAAGCAGTTCAGCATCAGTGCCAACTTGGATCCGAAATAGGAAAGCGCGCTCATCGAGTTCATCCGTGAGAATCGGGACATTTTTGCATGGAAGCCCTCTGACATGCCAGGTGTACCGAGGCAACTCGCTAAGCACACCCTTAATGTGGATCCTAAATCCAAACCGGTGAAACAGTTCCTCCGCCGGTTTAACGAAGAAAGACGCAAGGCGATTGGAGAAGAGGTATCCAGGATCTTAGCAGCTGGCTTTATTCTTGAAGTTTTCCACCCTGAGTGGCTTGCCAATCCGGTGCTGGTCCTTAAGAAAAACAGCACCTGGCGCATGTGTGTGGATTACACAGATCTTAATAAGGCTTGTCCAGCAGATCCCTTTGCCCTCCCCCGTATTGATCAAATTATTGATGCTATGGCGGGTTGTGAGCGTTTTAGTTTTTTGGATGCATATTCCAGATATCATCAGATCAAAATGGCAGTTAAGGACCAGGAGAAGACGACATTCATAACTCCCTTTGGAGCCTTCTGCTATGTGTCTATGCCCTTTGGGCTCAAGAGTGCCCAGGCAACTTATCAACGGTGTGTACAAAATTGTCTTCACAAGCAGATAGGCCGTAATGTACATGCTTACGTGGATGATATCATGGTCAAATCAAGGGAGGAGACTCTGGTTGATGACTTGAAGGAAACCTTTGATAACCTGAGGACGTACAAGATGATGCTTAATCCGGCCAAATGTGTCTTTGGTGTACCGGCAGGGAAGTTATTGGGTTTTCTGGGGTCCAACAGGGGAATCGAGGCTAATCCAGAGAAGATCACAGCCATCACCTCCCTGGCTAAACCGAAGTGTATCAACGATGTTCAACGCCTGGCAGGCCGGATTGCCGCGTTAAGCCGGTTTATCAGCCGCCTTGGTGAGAAGGCAATCCCTTTGTATCATATGTTGAAGAAGACGGGTCAATTCGTCTGGAGTTCTGCTGCTAACAAAGCATTTGAGGAGTTAAAGCGGCAATTGGCCAATCCGCCTGTGCTCGCCGCTCCCATGGACAAGGAGCCATTGCTACTGTATGTTGCTGCTAATGCTCGTGCGGTCAGTGTGGCTATTGTGGTGGAGCGAAAAGAGGCAGGCAAGGAGCATCCGGTTCAGCGTCCGGTCTATTATATCAGCGAGGTAATCATTGAGTCCAAGCAAAGGTATCCGCATTGGCAGAAGCTGGTATATGGAGTTTTTATGGCAAGCCAGAAGCTCAAGCAATACTTTCAAGGGCACCCCATTACAGTGGTCAGTTCTGCTCCCTTGGGGGATATCATCCAGAACTGGGAAGCGACTGGCCGGATTGCTAAGTGGGATATAGAGCTTGGGCCGCACGGGTTGAAGTATGTGCCTCGGACGGCGGTTAAGTCTCAAGCACTTGTTGATTTCATCAATGATTGGACAGAACTGCAAGCACCTGAAGAAAAGCCGGATCACACATATTGGACCATCCATTTTGACGGATCTAGGCAATTGGAAGGCTCGGGGGCTGGAGTCGTATTAACTTCCCCACGAGGTGATAAGTTTTTTTACGTTCTCCGCTTAATGTTCCCTTGTACTAACAATGCAGCTGAGTATGAAGCCTTGCTCCATGGTCTCCGGATGGCTAAGGAGATGAATCTAAGTCGAGTTAAGTGCTTCGGTGACTCGGACCTCGTGGCTCAACAAGTATCTGGCACTTGGGACTCCAAGGACCCACTCATGGCAGCATATCGTCGTGAGGTGGATATTGTTGCAGGTCACTTTAAAGGCTATCAGGTGGACCACGTGGACCGACGGAAGAATGAAGCGGCGGATGCTTTAAGCCGGCTGGGCTCTCAGCGCAAGCCGGTCCTGCCCAATGTTTTTCTGGATGTGTTGCACAATCCGTCGGGCAAGCTCCCTGGTGAAGCGGATTTGGCTATTCCTGATCCGGAGGCTCAATTGGTAGCAGCTCTTCATGTCATTTCGGATTGGACGCTTCCTTACCTGGCATACATGAACCGGGGCGAGTTACCAGAGGATGAGACTCTGGCCCGATAGATAATCCGGCGGTCCAAGTCCATGACTATTGTCAATGGCGAGTTGCATCATTGCAGTGTATCAGGGGCGTTTCAACGTTGTGTGTCTCCTGAAGAAGGCTGTGAAATTTTGCGTGAGATCCACGAAGGAGATTGTGGTCACCACGCCGGTTCAAAATCTTTGGTGGCTAAAGCGTTTCGCCATGGCTTCTATTGGTTAACTGCTCATGCTGATGCGGAGGATCTTGTCAAACGATGTGACAGTTGCCAAAAGTTTTCAAGACGTGCTCATGTGCCGGCTCAAGAATTGAGAATGATTCCAATTACTTGGCCATTTGCGACTTGGGGGCTGGATATGGTTGGGCCTTTCAAAAGGTCCAAGGATAAGAAGACCCACCTCCTGGTGGTGGTTGACAAGTTTACAAAGTGGGTGGAGGCAGAACCTGTTAGCAAGTGTGATGCGGCCACGGCGGTTCAGTTCATTAAAAAGTGATTTTCCGGTTTGGCTTTCCACACAGTATCATCACAGATAATGGTACCAATTTATCCAAGGGTGCCATGAAGGAGTTCTGCGAGCGGGAGCACATCCGGCTTGACGTTACATCAATGGCACACCCACAGTCCAATGGTCAAGCAGAAAGGGCTAATCAAGAGATCTTGAAAGGCATCAAGCCCCGGCTTATGGTTCCTTTGCAGAGAACACCGGGTTGTTGGGTAGAAGAGTTACCATCTGTGTTATGGAGCATCAATACTACACCCAATAGATCAACAGGATATACACCGTTCTTCATGGTCTACGGAGCGGAGGCGGTTCTCCCCAGTGATATCCGTCATGACTCACCTCGTGTGGCGGCTTATGTTGAAGTGGACAACGAGACAGCACAGCAAGATGCTTTGGACCTGTTGGATGAAGAACGTGACATAGCAGCCGCCCGCTCGGCGATTTACCAACAGGATCTTCGTCGTTATCACAGTCGCCGAGTCAGAACCAGAACCTTTCAGGAAGGAGATTTGGTGCTTCGGCTCATCCAAGATCAGAATAATATGCATAAGCTGTCCCCACCTTGGGAGGGACCTTTCGTGGTCAGCAGGAATCTGCACAACGGGTCATACTATCTGATCGATATTCGAGAGCATAAAGACTCACGTACATCAGAGGAGGAGACCAACAGGCCGTGGAACATAGCTCATCTTCGGCCTTACTATACCTAATCCATTGGCTCTACTTATGTACATATTACGACGATGTATATATATATGATTAAATATAATAAACCGGAACCTCAGCTAAAGCGGGGTATCTATTCTTTTACATCATGTGTGGTTACACGGAGTTGTTCTAAAGTGGCCTCCGGTTTACCCCTTGAGTTAGCTTTTCAAAGCATCATGTTATATCACTTGGGGGCTTGGTCGTGTCCGAACCAATGCAACACCTCTTGATAGGCGAGAGCCACCACATCACTTGGGGACTTGGTCACGTCTGAACCAGTCACGCCTCTTGATCGGCCTAAGGCCACAGAATCACTTGGGGGCTTGGTCGAACCCGAACCATTGCCACGCCTCTTGAGTCGGCATAAATGCCACGGTTTCATTTGGGGACCTGCCTGACTTGAACAATAGCTACACCTATCGGGCGCTTGCTCGGGTCCGACCATGGTAACGCCATCTGATCGGCTCCAATAAAGCCTCTTTTTGCAAACGGTTTTATCATTGCCTTTGCTTCCCAATTTTCTTTAATAGATATTTTCTTTCTTTTTGTTGCGTTTTTTAAACCGACAAAGTTTTAGGCCGGTTCAAACTGTCAATTGACGGAACACGGTCCATTTTTAATCCAGAGACTATTTGCCCGGTTTGATTTTTTATTAACATCCTATTACGGAGTAACACGGTGTTTTATTATAACCCGGCACGGTTTACACAGTAAACCGGCATTACATATATACAGGAGCTGCTATCTCCTCCAACGGTGTGGGTTTATAAACCTACGCTTCAAGATTGTCTAAGCCAACTTCATGCCCAACGATGGCAAGTATTATGTATCTCAAATATTTGATCATATGCTTAAATTTCAGATATTTTGATTTCATATATGCAGACATCATACTCCGCCTGACGGTACAACCGCGGTGGCACTTTAATATTTTTTATATTGCAGCAAATACTTTGGAAAGTTCATCACCCAAAGGAAGAACAAGTTGCAGTAATTATGCACGAAGGCATATCAAAATCAAGAGTATCGGCTAGCCTATTACAAGGCATCACGGTGCCCAAAATAAGATCATTGTTTTTTCAAAGGAGAGGCAGTTTAAACCGGCTTCCGGTTCATGCTTGGTCACCAGCCTGGCCTGATGGTTGTGCGTCATCCCGCGCCGCTTCAACTTCAGCTTCTCTATCCAGCGGCTGGAAATCAACAGTTGTCCAGTCGATTCCCATTAATGCTCGAAAGACAGCTTCATCATGGATCAGCGACGACAGTTCAATATCGGGAGCATAAGTATGCTTACGGATTGGAGGGATAAGATTTTCCGCTTCAGGAGTTGGTGCAGCTACTCGCTTGTTTTGGTTATCATATCGGGCTTGATAATGAGACAAGTCTGCTTCTTCAACCAATTGACAAGCTAGCGGACGCACCTCCCAGTTTATTGCTCGTAGATCTGCTTCACTAAACTCTGACCTGTCTTCCTTCAAGCTGGGATAGCCCTGAGCTGCTTCAACAGGATCAAAATCTGGCACCCACGCTTTTGCCCGGATTAAGGCATTGATTGCACCGGTTCGAGCAGCAGATTTCTTCAGCTCTTCAACCCGGGCAGGAAGCATCGACAGTTTCTTCAGAGTGTCTTGAATCAAAGTGGGCGCCAAATTGTTGTGGGATGCAATAGAGATGATCCGTTGTGCACCAGTGTACAGCTGTTCGATCAATGTGTAGGCGGCTTTCAATTTCTTCCGCACATCTAACCCCAAGTGACCAATGCACGTCCCTAAAATATCACAAAGGGTTAACAAACCGGCAGCTCTATAAGACGGCCGAATCAATCCGGAAATCAAACCGGCTTACCAAAGATAGCGGCGGTCATGACATGCACGTGCCGTTTTATGCTGGTGAATTCGTCCACCACCGGTTTTAGTGCAGCCTCGGCATCTTCTGCTCGTTTGGTTAAAGCGGATTTTTCAGCAACCCAATCCGCCTGTTCCTTCTTGAAATCCTTCTTAAGCTGTTCCATGACGCTCAAGGCGCTGGTCAACTCCTCTTTTGCTTTTGAGGTTTCAGTCTGTTGGGACTTCAGATTTTCTTGGAGATCGGCGATTTGGGTTTCTTTTGTCTTCAGCTCAGCCTGCATACAGACAGTTATATGATTCAGCAAGCAGTGCAAGAATTGAAGCACCAACCACATAACAAGTTATGCACTTGGCGCTTGGGGGCTAATGCCTATTTGATCTTCATATTTCAATTGATTATAAAGTCCCAAGATCAATACAAGTATTCAACTTGGCACTTGGGTGCTAATGGCTATTTGCTCGAATAAATTCTGATGCTGCAATCTCAATTACTTAAAGTCTCAGTTTAACTACACTAAGTTAAACCGGCCCTTGGGGGCTATATCGGCAAATTCAGAAAACATTGAAGTCTTCATTGACAAGTCCCGGTTTGAATAGAGATTCTAAACCAGCCCTTGGGGGCTAGGAGAGTTGACAAATTGAAGTACATACGCAGATAAGCATATGGAAGTTACCTCATATTTTTCTTTCATCATATTAACCAGACTAGCTTCATAGTCACGGCTGGTGTATAGCCGGTTCAGATAACCAGAATGGAGATCTTGGGCATTCAGAGCAGCATAAGTTGTCAGATCAGCATTCCATTTTCCCTTGCCAATGGCAGCAGATTCTTCCTTGGCAGTGTGTCTGGATAAAGCAACGGGATTGCCTGGCTCTGTGCGACCAATACCAGTAATGACAACCTCATCATCCTTGGCATCGACGGTTTGCACTGGGGCCGTTGGCTTATCAGTAGGCTTTGATGGACCGGTGGATTTCTCAATCCGGATGGGGCTTGTGGGCTGGTGGACAGGACTTGAGGTATCAATAGGTCTTTCTTCAGCAATAAAATTGTCATCTTGCTACGGTGGATCATTGGGTATATCTTCAGGAATAGCCGGTTCAAGATCTGGTGTTTTGCCCGGTTCAGGGACGGCGTCCTCCTCGGCCGCTTTATCCAGGCGAGCCTTCTTGCTCGGCCTAGGCTTGGCCCTGAAAGGAATAACAAAGTCAAATACAGCGTATGTTCCAAGGTGATGTACCGGAAATACTATGGTAAGTATAGCTTACCCAAGCACCGTTTTGAGCGGTGGCGGCTGAGTAGCCGATGACTCGCCAGAGGATGAGTGGGAAGTAACCTGATAATCGGACTCAGATGGATTAAGAGGTTGACGAAAACAGCCCGCTTTAGGACAAGCACTGACAAGCAAATTAGAGACCTCTGAACGGCGTTTCTGAACCGGACTGTTCGGTAAACCGGTGGAGGTAACTACCTGGCCGCTGTGCCGGGTTGTGCGGCGAGCTTCGTGCTGTTGGGTCTTCATAAGAAATTTGGGATCCAAGTAAGCAAGAGGATGAGAAAATTTAACTTTCCGGTTTGCCTGACGGATTTTTAGTGAAGGCAAAGGTTCTGAATCGGAAGAGAGAATAATTACCTCTACAGCATCAACATGGCTGGCTTCGGCATCATCCTGACAAATATCATCATCAATAAGATGCATGAAAAATAAGCCAAGTGAGTCAAGCTCTACCTCAAGGTCCGGATTATCCACATCATCATCAGGGGCCGGATCAGAAGATGCAGTGGTTTTCTTCTTGTGAGCAGGCCGTTTCACGACTTTAGTCTTTGGCCGGGTTGGTCGCTCCGGTTTGTCTGGTTTTTCTGGCTTCTCCTGGGGAAGTTTCTTGCTCCAAAATGGATCATTACCCTGTTTAAACAGACATTGATATTAAACAATGACCAGATATATCAATAACAGGTTTAGTAAAAAGAAAAAAAATCAAATTCTTACAGCTGGCGGTTTGTTGGTGGCACAGAAGGCAAGCAGGCCGATTCGAGCACAGACGTGTTCCGGTTCATTCAGCATTTTATTCACAGCCTCTGTGATTTCTTCGTCGGTAAGCTAGATGTTAGCATGTCGCAGTGGGTCATCAACACTGCCAGTATACTCGCACATCAAACCGGAGCGCTGACTAAGGGGCAGTATGCTCCACGATATCCAACAGCGAGCGAGAACAACTCCTGTTAAACCATTGGCCATGAAGGCTCTGAGCTTGGACAGTTGAGGAGCGTATTTGCTTCTCTCCTTGGCAGTCAACCTTTGCGGAAAGGGTGTGTATTGCTAAGCCGCTCCGGACGAAAGCCAGGCAAAGGATTTTCACCAGCAGGGGAGGTGTCTTTGCAATAGAACCATGTTTGATTCCACTCTTTGGGGTGGCTGTGCAGCTTGGCTTGAGGGTATGTGACATCTTTCCTTTTCTAAATCGCCACACCGCCCAATTCCGTATTGGAACCGTCAGAAAACTCAGTACGGCGGTTTAGATGGAAACAGTCTCTGAACAACTCCAATGTGGGCTCCTCTTGAAAGAACACCTCACAGAGCACTTGGAAGTGACACATGTTTGTAACAGAGTTGGGACCAGTGTCTTGTGGGTGGAGTTGAAAATCGGCTAAAACGTCCCGGTAAAATTTAGAACCGGGCGGCTTAAAGCCCCGGGCTAAGTGATCTACGGAAACGACGACCTCTCCTTCTTGAGGTCTGGGAGGGCATTCTTTGCCAGGGGCTCTACAATGGATGGTGTTTTTGCTGCCTAAAGCGCCGATCGGGACTAAATTGTTCAGTTGAGTCTCTGTGACGCGAGAAGGAACCCAGTTGCACTCATATACTTGCTTGGCCATGATGAAATCTACAAGATAGGTAATTCTGGTTCAAGAATGCATTGATTAAAGTGCACTGGTATGTACAATGTTAAACCGGAGACAACTCTATCTAAACCGGAGTTTTATGAAGCAACAGCATCTGGCGGTTCAACAAGGGGACTAATGGTATATACCGGTTTGGCAATTTTTCTACAAAGTTAAACTGTCGGATCTAAGCATTGAAACAGTTGAGATTGCGGATAGATAAGTGTACAGAAACAGATTTCACAAGATTTCTCTACAGCGACGGATCTGAAGCAAGTTCAGAAAAGAAGGAAAATATTCAAGGTTCAAAAAAGAACAATACCGAATCAATGGGCACAGATACAGGTAGATCTATGGTCTTGAGGCATATAAGTAAAGGCAGATGCTAAGAACTATCGCTACACAGAGCAAAGGTTCACAGGTTCATCTAGGATCTATCATATGAGTACGAAGCAGACGATGAACACTGAAGAACTTGGAAACCCTAGAACGGATCTATGGGGGAAAAGGTGAAGAACTCACCGGAGCCGAGGAAGAAACAGAAGGTCGCCGCGATGCTCTGGTACAATCAGGGTGATGCAGCGGCCAAGGTTGGAGCAGAGGTCGTCGACGGCGGCGGAGCTCCGAAGCTGGACGACGCGGGGAAGACGAAGTAGAAGGGCACGAAGGGGAAAAAGAAATGACCCTTCGGTCCTATTTATAAGGCAAGGGACAGGAGTCAGGCACGAAAATCAAGGGACCGTGGGTTTGGAAACGAAGCTGTCGTCTTAATTGTCGCAGACCTATTAAACAAAAAAACAAAAGGGGGTATCATGGATAAGGTTCTTTATAACAGGTGACGTCACGCCGGTTTACAACGACTAGAGAAGATGACATCACGGTGGTTCAACAAACTACAAGAAGATGTTGAAGATGAAGATTTTTGCTAAGGATTGACATGAACTTGTTCAAATCAATCTGGGGCCTAATGTTGGGGATATTACTACTGGGCATAAACCGGCCTATCTGGGCCGGGTTAACTTCATCAGTAGTTAATTATGTTAAAGCCCAAGAAGGCAGACGAGAGCTCAAGGCCCATAGTCGGTTCAAGGCCTGTAGCCGTAAACCGGCGTTGGTATTTAACTTGTATTATAAGTTAGGAATAAGTAGAGACCAAAGCAGACACATCTATGAGCCGGTATTGGGACTCTGTGAACCGACGGGCGTCACCCGTGTATATAAGGGGACGACCCAGCGGCGGTTCAAGGACAACAGACAACAACTCGAGACTTAGGCGAAGCTTGTTTGCTCCCTAGTCATTGAAACCCCATCAATTCCATCACAACTAGACGTAGGCTTTTACCTTCATCGAAGGGGCCGAACTAGTATAAACTCTCTTGCGTCCCTGTGTCCGCTTTAACCCCTTCAAGCTAACCCGTTGCGATGGCTCCACGACTAAGTCCTTTCTCTAGGACATCTGCCGTGACAAAAACACGACACGAAGGCTGAAGCGTCGCTAGCAGCTTCGCCGGAGGCCTGCTCCCAGGCCGTTGAGGAGGCTCGGGAGGCAGACCGACAGCGCAAGGATGCGGAGGAGCGCGCACGGGATCTCCAAGCCTGGAGCAACTCCCTGGAGCAGCAAGTGGAACTGCGCCAGGTGGCCCTTGAGTCGATGGTGGTGGCCTCTGTTGACCGGGCGGAGCTTCTGAAGCGCGAGGAGGCGCTGACGCTGGAGGCCGCCGAGCGCAACCTTGATCTTGAGCGGTTGGAGACGAGGGAGCACCTGGTGGCCCGGGCGGAGGATGACGTTGCTGCGCGCGAAGCCCGGGCCCAGGAAGAAGTCGATCGCCGTGTGGCGGAAGCTCGCTCGGCCTTCGAGCGCGAATACGAAACAAGGTTGGGGCTGATCAAGGTCGAGGCTGAGGGCAGGACCGCAGCCCTCAGGGCCAAACTGGCCGAACTGACACGGCATGCAGACTCCTCAGCAGCCGCCCTCAGCACAGCACAGGCGGGGCTGTCCTCTTCCCGTGCCGAGCAGGTTCTTCTCCAACAGAGGGTTGCTGACGCCGAGGCCGTCGCGCAGCGGAATGAGGACGAGATCCGTCGGCGGCGGGTTCTGGAGCGCGAGCATGCCCCATGCTTCAAATGCTCAGAGAAAGGGCCAACACAGCTTTGGGCAACATCTGCGAGGCTGCCGCTAAGGAGCCGCACGGGGTCAACTACGCCGGCGACCTCCAGCTTTTCACCGATGTGGTGACGCTTCTGGAGAACCGCTCCGCAAGGTCCCGTTGGCTTGTCGGAGAGAGGAGCCGAGCCTTGCTCGGGCGTGCATTCTCCTGCGTCTTCAGCAATCTACTGGGCAGGGACCCCCACTTCGACTTCGACGCTGCCATCGCACCCGTACCCATAGCCGCCCGGGGTGACCTGGCGCGATGGGTGGAGGATAATGTGGATGCCCTCGTCAGGGCCTTTGCGTATGATGATGACGGCGTGGTCGTGGCCGCCAATGAAGGCGGTGTTGTGGACGAGCCTGGCGCTGACGGGGATGTTGGCGGCGGCGGCAATGTCAACGACGCCAGTGATGCCTCCGAGGATGCCCAAGAAGACACTGTGACTGATATGTCTGACTGACCGCATGCCACTGCTATTTATCCTGGACGAAGAAGGTTCGGGCTTGGCCCTGAAGAATGTAAGAGCATTTTGGGAGGGGAAGCCCCTCATGTAAAGGTTTGCAATTAGTACCCTGGTAAGCATAATGTTGCGTGTGAACTTAGTCGCGGGCCCGGCGATGGGTCAACTGACTTGTGTACCTTTCGACCCCGACGAGTACCGAGCGGGCCTGCGGGGGCCGCCGCACCTCGGGTGTCTTCTGATTAACTTGTGGATCCCGCGATGAAAACCTCCGGAAAGGGTGCGGTAACAGCGGTCCTGGTTGTGAACGTGCCTGGCCCAGCCCGGCTCATGAGGGGCTCGCGAGGGGGGGCAGCCGATGTTCACTTTGGACGCAAAGCCAAAACCAGAACGCAAGAGATTGCTCAAACGAGACTAAAAACCCCTTCCCCCAAACACACGCAAGCATCGAGCTCAAATCCAACTTAAATCCAAATCGAAGAACTTCGTCAACAAGGAAAGGCAAAAGCAAAAGGCCGCGTCCGGCACCTAGTCTAGTCTTCGACGTCTTCTCACCAACGCGGAGCTAAGTGCTGCCACTAGGCATGGGCGGGAGCCCCAAGGCCCGAGGGCGGCTGTCCGGAGACTCCAGGGCATGTACAGCCCCACTCATTATTACGTGAGAGTGTCACGGGCGGCGAGCTTCACAGGCACTGGGCCTTCTTCATAGGTACCGGCATTTCTTCATACCGCCAGACGAGGGCCCCGCCTTGCGCCTCACTCTGCCGCCATCGACGGCGACCGGAAACCAGGACGACACCAATGGGGCAGAGCAGTCGCCAGCGGTTCCCCCGACGACCACGGGTCCCCTGCCGGGGGCAGGCCTTGGGGCACCTCCCCAACAGGGGGCCTACCTCCTGAGAACGCCTTGCTCCGACCGCCGCGGGGAGGAACCCGAATCTCGGTCCCTCTCCTGCAGCCCCCTGTGCCCTCCTCCTGAGGGGTATGAGGCTGGAGAATTGGGGAAGCCACCTGCTGCGGTGACATGTATCTCCTGTGACCCATGATTAGCATAAGCTTGCTCCTGAGGGATGAGTGGTACCCGATAATTGCCGTCGCCGGTGCGGTTGTCGAGTCTCTCCTGGGGTTCCCGAAAGAGCTCGGCTTCTGGCGTCTCCTCACCCCAGCCTGGCTCGAGGAATGAGAAATGATCTTCTTTTGGTGCGCACCCCTGATCCACCGTGCGGGGCACATAAGCTTTTGGGGCCACCGCCCCATGTGCCTCGTCGTAGCGCCCCGCATGCCACGCAGCCTAGCTTGGAGCGCCATCTTGGGGGTGATGGCGTGGCGGTCCGCCGGAGCCGAAGGCCGCGGCGTGCACCCCTTCGCTGGCCTGAGAAGAGGCCGGCGTGACTTGTCGCCCGGTGCCGGCGGAGGTGTTGACGCTGAACGGGCCCTGGAGTCCGCTGGAAGTTGCGTGCGCGTGCACGACGCCTCCATACGGCCCGCCTGGGGTCTGGGGTGGCAGTTGGACGCAGAAAGGAGGTGTTCCCGAGGTGGCGGTGTCCAGGAGCTCGGCCACTCACTCCAGCAACACGTCGCGGCCGCCCTCCAGCAGCCGGCACCGTAGCAGCTCTCGGGCCATGGTGAGCGCGGCCCTGGAGTTCGCTTGCTCCCGTCGGGTGTATGGCGCCGTGGCTGCGGCGTGGTTCGAGGCCCTTGCTGCGGCCCGCACCTGCCGTGGTGTGAGGGCAGGCGACGTCTGGCCGCATCGCCCATGCCCCGCAGCGCCCTGCGGAGCGCAGGCTGCCTGAGGAGCAAGGTTGAGGTCGCCCTGGGCCGGTGACATGGTGTGGGCAGGCCACGCTGCCCAGCCGTCAGCGTTGGCACCCGGGTCGCTTGACATCTGAACGGCGAGGCGACGGAACGCGATGCGGAGGAAGAAGGATTCGAGCACACCCCTACCTGGCGCGCCAAATGTCGGATTTCGGGTTCTGGAAGACCCTTGAGGTTCGAACACTAGGGTGCGCGTGGAGATCTCTCCCCTACCGATCTACGTCCAATCTCCTCGCGTGATCTAAGCTGGAAACCACGAACAACACAAGGGACACAAGGTTTATACTGGTTCGGGCCACCGTTGTGGTGTAATACCCTACTCCAGTGTGTGGTGTGGTGGATTGCCTCAGGGGCTGATGATGAACAGTACAAGGGAAGAACAGCCTCGCGAGAGGTGTTCTTGAGCTGGTGCGATGAACTGCTTGGGTGAGTTCAATCGCCTCTCTCTCTCTCTATCTCTCTTTTTTGGTCCCTTCCTCTCCGCTCTCTACTCTGTGGTGGCTAGCTCTATTTATAGAGGCCCTGGGCCTCTCCCCAAATAATGAGCGGGAAGGGCGCCAACAATTGGCCATTTTGAAGGGGAACATCTAGTACAAGTTATCCTGACCAAAGGTGGTCTTCGGCTACCAAAAGCACTAGTGATGACGCCGTCTTGGGCTCCACGGTGACCTTCGTCCTCCTGCTCTGTTGGTCTTGGTCTCATTGCACCGGAATGGTAACCTTTGCCCGGTGCCTTGGCCTGTGCTTACCCCCTTTGCACCAAAGGGGAAACAAGGACACTGCGCAGGCCGGCTGTAACGCCCTCGATGCGCCTATATCTCCTACGTGTCGAAGCACGACTTAGAGGCATAACCGCATTGAAAGCAATGTCGCAAGTAAGGTAATCTTCACAACAACCCATGTAAATCGATAATAGGGGAAAAAGGTACATAGTTGCTTACACTTGCCACGTCACACAAATACATGAATAACATTACAATCATCCAATACACTCATGGTCCGACTACGGTACCAAAATAAAAGATCAACCCCAACATGCGACATGGTCCCGATCGCCCCAACTGGGCACCACTACTGATCATCAGGGAAAGATACATAGTAATGGCGAGAGTCTTCGTCGAACTCCCACTTGAGCTCAAGCGCATCATCTGGAATGGAATCATCGGTCCATGCATCTGGTTTGGAAGTAATATGTGAGTCACGGGGACTCAGCAATCTCGCACCCTCGCGATCAAGACTATTTAAGCTTATAGGTAAGGCAAGGTAATATGTGGAGTTGCAGCAAGCGACTAGCATATATGGTGGCTAACCTATTCGCAAAAGAGAGTGAGATGAGAAGGCAAAGCACGAACGAAGAACTATGATCAAGAAGTGATCCTAGAACAACCTACGTCAAACATTACTCCAACACCGTGTTCACTTCCCGGACTCCGCCGAGAAGAGACCATCACGGTTACACACGCAGTTGATTCATTTTAATTAAGTTAAGTTTCATGTTATCTACAACCAGACATTAACAAATTCCCATCTGCCCATAACCGCGGGCACGGCTTTCGAAAGTTCAAATCCCTGCAGGGGAGTCCCAACTTAGCCCATCACAAGCTCTCACGGTCAACGAAGGATATTCCTTCTCCCGAGACATTCCAATCAGAATCGGCATCCCGGTTTTACAAGACATCCTCGACAATGGTAAAACTAAACTAGAAACACCGCCCGAATGTGCCGACAAATCCCAATAGGAGCTGCACATATCTCGTTCTCAGGGCACACCGGATTGTCCAAGGTTCCGGTAGGCCAGCCCAGAGTTCCCCTGGTGGCCACCGGCAGCTGACAGGTTTAACCAACACTCAGAGGAGCACTAGCCCGGGGGGTTTAAATAAAGATGACCCTTGAGTCCGTGGAACCCAAGGGAAAATGAGGCTAGGTGGCGAATGGTAAAACCAAAGTTGGGCATTGCTGGAAGAGTTTTATTCAGGGCGAACTGTCAAGGGGTTCCCATTATCACCCAACCGCGTAAGGAACTCAAAATCCGGGAACATAACACCGATATGACGGAAACTAGGGCGGCAAGAGTGGAACAAAACACTAGGAAAAAGGCCGAGCCTTCCACCCTTTACCAAGTATATAGGTGCATTAAGATAACAAGATAATATAGTGATATCCCAACAATAAACAATGTTCCAACAAGGAACGATCTCCAATCTTCACCTGCAACTAGCAACGCTATAAGAGGGGTTGAGCAAAGCGGTAACATAGCCAATCAACGGTTTGCTAGGACATGGTGGGTTAGAGGTTTGACATGGCAATTTGGGAGGCATGATAAGGAAGTGGTAGGTATCGTAGCATAGGCATAGCAAAAGAGCGAGCATCTAGCAAGCAAAGATAGAAGTGATTTCGAGGGTATGATCACCTTGCCTGCAAAGTTGTCAGAGTTGACTTGATCCTCGTAAGCAAACTCAACGGGCTCCTCGTTCGCGAACTTATCTCCCGGCTCTACCCAAACAAGACAAACAAGCAAAAGGAACACAATCAACCACGTGCAATGCTCAAACAACATGATGCAAACATGGTATGCTATGCGGGATGCGATATGTGATGCATATGCAAGATTTGGTAAGGAATGATTGAACCTGGCCTCAACATGGAAATCCAAGAGTGCCACTGGAAAGGTGAGGTGATTTCAGTTGAAATCGATATAAAGAACACCGGAATCGGATGCACGGTTTGAAAATGGCAAGCAAAACAAATATGGTACCGGTCTGCGATAATCAGCAAGTAGCTATCTAAATGCACCAAGATAATTATTCTACAGCACTCAAACATGACAACACAATACATGGAAGGGATCCACTCATGATGCTTGAAAAAAGTTGAACACTGAGCTACGGCTAATTCATCCATTAACAGGTTCAAACAAGCATGGCAAAAATGCAAAAGATGACAGGTTTCATACTTAGTGAAATTAACACAAGTCTGGAATTTAACATCAGGTAGCACACTTTGGAGCATGAAAACTATATGCTACAGGAACTTAACATGGCAAAGCAAGGCATGAAATGAAGCTACTCAAAGCACTTAACAAAAGTCCCTTAGTGACCTTGATCCAAAAGGGATCAGAAAATACAATTGCAAGCATGTGAACATGGCAAAAACATAAACAGATCTCAGACTTAGTGAAAAACTGGAGCATGCAAATCTGTTAACGAGTAGGCATGTTTACGAGCTCGATGCACTCACTACAGAGCATGGAATGACAAACTAAGCATCCACCAATCAAGACTACATATCATAGAAGCTAGAAATGGCAAGAACAACAACATAGCATGCACGGATCAATGGCAACATCCTCGGCAAAATCGCTAACAAGTCAACAATCTGCCAGGATTCACGAAATAGCAAACGTAGAGCTCGATTAACTCAAGCTAGGGTGCTCCATAAATGCAAACAAAGACATGGATGGATAGAGCACCACAATGTTAACATATCATCCTTATTGATCATCCTCAAAAGAGGCACGGATCACTAGGAAACAACATGAACATATGGCATAATGAAAAAAACAGATCAAGGAGTTGGAGAAATTCTAAGTCCCTGAAATCAGCATTAACGAATGCATAGTCACCACACATACCACAAAAATACATGGTAAGCACCTATGTAAAGATGGCATGGCATATAACAAAACTCATGTAGAGCTCAGGAGCATATCATGCACACATTAATCATGGCAAAAATGACAAATAGCTATTTGATGAAACAGATCTGGCAATTTTATCACATAGCCCTCTTCCAACAGCATTTCGGGCATCAAGATGAGCTCAAATAAAAATGATGCAATGTGATTAAATGATGTACTCTCTGAGTCAAACATTTTGATATGCTACACGCTCAAATCGGAGCTACGGGTGCGGAGATACGACTTGATGAAAAACACAAAAAAACTAGGGTTTCGGGAGGAAAGTCAACCGAAACTTCTCAGATCCAGATCTGGCGCGGTTTACGAGGTTCGACGGAGCTCTCGCCGGAGCTGGGCGTGGAGGAGGCCGGAGTTGATGGCGAGGAGATCCGGCGACGAGGAACTTGCCGGTGGGGCCGGATCCGGTGTGGGGCGGCGGAGGAGGAGAGGACGAGGCGGCGAGGTGGCCGGCGTTGGGCGGTGGCGACGACCGGCGAACTGCAGCGGCGGGGCGGCGGAGTTCCGGCGGGGAGCGGTCGGCGGCGCTCGGGCAGCGAAGGAGGAAGATGGTGGCGGCGCGAAGGGAAGCGGCGCGGGCAAGGACGCGGGCCGGGAGGGCCTCCCGCGGGCCCTGTGGGCCGGCGAAGTGGGCGCGGGCGGCGCGCGAATCGTGTCACGACACGTGGCGGTGGCGGGTCAGGTCGGACATGTCCGGCCTGGCTGGACTTCGTCGGGCGGCGCGAGGAGGGGCGAGACTAGGGTTTGGACCGTGATTTCGAGGAGGGGATCTATATTTATAGGTAGAGGGAGCTAGGAGACTCCAAATGGAGTGCGGTTTTCGGCCACGCGATCGTGATCGAACGCTCTAGATGATGGAAGGGTCTAGGTGGGTTTTTAGGCCAAATTGGAAGGGTGTTGGGCTGCAACACAAACGAGGCCTTCTCGGTCCCTCGGTTAACCGTTTGAGTATCAAACGAAGTCCAAATGGTACGAAACTTGACAGGCGGTCTACCGGTAGTAAACCAAGGCCGCATGACAAGTCTCGGTCCAATCCGAAAATGTTCAACCCCCACACACAAAAAGAGGTAGAAAGGTCCACCGGAGGAGGTAGGAGCGCCGGAATGCAAAACGGACAACGGGGGAAAAGCTCGGATGCATGAGACGAACACGTATGCAAATGCAATGCACATGATGACATGATATGAGATGCATGACAAAGGCAACAACACACAGAGACAAAAAAACCCGAACCCGACGAAAATAAAATAACTTAGCACCTGAAACGGCAAGAGTTGTGATACATATAAGGTAAATTACATCCGGGGTGTTACACCGGCGCCTGCCTGGTCTCGATCACCATGGCTTGTGTCATGGGATCCTCGTGAGGTACCCCTGCCTTGATATATCCGCCTCCTCGCGAGCCTGCCTGATGAGGCTGCCTTTGAGGAAGCTTCCGATCGTCCTCCCCGCGAGGCTTGGCCCCTCGTGAGGGTCTTGAGCTTGAGCTGATGAAGATGGGCCGCGCTGGGCCCCCACTTGAGCCACGCCACAGGCCGCAGGCAGGCAAGTCTGGGGACCCCCGTTCCCAGAACGCCGACAGCCCCGACCGGACGACCGGTGCCCTTGCACCCGAGCCAAACGAGCGGACGTCCGACGCCACCGGACGACCGGCCTCTGCCCGAAATCCGCTACACCAGCACCCGAGCCAGAATGAGCGGATGACCGGCGACCACCGGACGTCCGGCTGCCCATGAGACACCAGACGACTGGTCCCTAGCGGACGTCCGGTACCTGGCTCTCTCCAGTTTCGTGCCCGAAGCCCATGTACCCTCTCCTTTCTCCCCCCATTTGCGCTACGACTATAAATAGACCTCCTACTCATCGTAGCTAGGGTTAGCAAAGGATTAGCTCATATATCATGTGAGAGGTTTGCTCGTCCACTTGGTTAGCTTCTCCTCGGAGATAGCGCCTCCTTGGAGAAGATCCCCCAAGCAGATTCAAGACCCCTTTACGGGAAGAACCTCAAGACCTCCTCACAGCGAAGACTGGCTACCTTTGTATCGTTCTTAGTTGTCCGTGGATCGTGTAATCTCTTATGTACTCGAGGATCTAGCACAAGTGTGACTATTTCGTGTTGGTTTAGTGATTCTCCCGTGTTTTCTCATGTGTTTCCTCTCGTTTTCTCCCTTGTGTTCTTCGTGTTCTTCGCGTGATTCGCTCCTTTCATGAAAGATCGGGCAATTAGGGTTCTACCATACATCATCTTGGTATCAGAGCCACGTGAATCACGATTTCGGAGCCTCCCCGTTGTGTTTCTAGCCTAGTTCTTGTTGATTTTGTCCCTAATTCGGAAATTCCCCACAAAAATAGCCCCAAATTTTTTTATGATTTGTTGGTGTGTTGAAATTTTGTTGGATTTGATCCGTGGTTTTGCTTTGTCTTGAGTGGATCTAGCTTTTTCCCCCTTTCCCCACCCTTTCCATCCACGAAATCGCCCGGATTCGACGAATTTCACCTCATCCACCCCGCCCACCCTTTCCAGCCAGCGGACGTCTGATGACCGGACGATCGACCCAACCCGGACGTCCGACGATCCCTGACGAAACTGGTTTTTTTTCAGTTTAGTCACCACCACCGCCCTACATTTCCGCATACGCACTCCCACCACCTTTACACCATCACCACTTCCGCATACTTACACCATCGCTTACCCGTTTCGCACTCCGACGTGTGTTGCCATTTCAAGATTTGAGAATTTGAGTTGCGGTACCGTGTCCTACTTGTGTTTCGGCTATTTAGGTACGGTTCGACATCAACATCACCGCCGCTCATCTTTGCCACGGACGTGTCATCAACAACGACCACCTCGACTACATCTTGGTATTCATACCACCATTTTGACACCATACCGTAAGCGAGAACGGTAACCTCGTCTTGGTATCGTGATACATCATTCTTGCCATTACATTGATAGCCAGCATAGCCTTACTCCTTTGCGTCGCTTACCCATCGAGACTAGCTTTTGCGTATTGCCAGCAACGAGACTTGTGCATGTTAGTGATCATACTTCCCATATCATACATACATCATTGTTGCATATCTTGGTATCATCTCTCATGTCACAAGGTTGTCATCGCATACACAATTGCTATCTTGGTTCGTCAAGCATTGCATGAGAAAAGAGCTCAAACAACAAAGAGCCAAACAAGCTTTTAAGCAAAAAGGAAAGATAAGCAAAGAGCTTTTAAGCAAGAACCATAGCATCATACAACATTAAGATTGTCATACTAGACCATCTTGGATCATATCATAGACACACCTTGCATAGAGCATACTTGGGATAGAAGTTGTTGCATTTTTGCTTAGTAGGTTGTGCACAACTCGTTGTATCCGCCTATCGTGCAATCGTGCTAGCGTCTCTCTAGTGTTTTGCAACGAGAGCATTTTCATGGGTTCCACAGTTTGGCTCGTCCTTGGTTGCACAACCCCACTTATCTCTTTGCGTGTGTGTTTCCGTGAACCGTATATTGCTTGGTCTACTTGTTGCCTTTCCATCTTGCGAATCTTTTCCAACATTATTGAAGCTCACTTACAATTGCATCAAATTTTGTGCCACCATCCTAACCAAGATCCACCATAAGCTTTTACTTGTGTAGGTGTCAGAAACAGACAAGAATTGGTACCAATTGTGCTATTTCCTTGTCCACATTGGAGTGATCATTGATCCACCTTCTACTTCGGTCAAGGTACATTTGGTATTCGTTCTTCTCTTTCTACCACTCATATTTTTCTCTTGGAATGATGGATAGGCCAAGTACTTCTACCAACCCACTCTTCATCGGACAAGAAGATGACATGAACTCCTACGTCACCAAGACCCACCTCTTTGGTGCACAACGTGCTTTGCATCAAGAGCAACAAGCAATGAGTGAACGCATCAACAACCTCGCCACCGACTTGCGACTCTCCGAGCAATGTACAAGGGACTACTTCGACCACAAGCTCGACGATCACAAACAAGAGAACGACACAAGAATGGACGAGATTCGTGCTTTGTTGTTGAACCGCTCTTCTTCCACTTCGTCCTCATCAAGACGGAGCCGCTCAAGTCGACACTCCGACTTCACCCTCTCCGGCTCAAGTACACCGACATCAAACACTCTTCGACATGCCGTGCGCAACGATCATCAAGCAAGCCTCAATCCTCTACCCGAAACCGACTCTCAAGAGCACCGACACCGTCAAAACCAAGCTACCTCTGTGCAAGCACGAGAACGGCAACGACAACGCCAACATGAAGAGGAAGAGCGCGCGCGTCTACACCAAGATGAACAAGATGCCGAGGCACAACACCAAGAACAACAACTCCGTGAAGCTCAAGCACTTGCGGCGCAACGTGCGCTTCGAGATTCAAGTCACGCCGTCGCCACACGCAACCGCCATCGGCGTGAACAAGAAGAATCATTTCGCGAAGAAGTTCAAGAGAGGATTTACCAATCATGTGTGCATCGTCAAGTGCCTCAAGTTTGTCCTCGAGCTCGACAAGCCCCTCCACAAGCTCCACAAGAACCCCAAGTTCAACAAGAGCATGAAGACAATGCAAATCCTCCACACCAAGAGCAACACGAACTTGCCAATCCTCAACAACATGGGCGTCATCACCCATGACCCGAACACAATGAAGTGCAACGATACGGCAAGCTAAAGTTCACCATGCCCAAGTTTTCCGGAAGCAAGGTTCAACATTATAACCGAACAGGCGTGACGTCACATTACTAAAGTTGTCAGCAGATTGGACTCGTGTGTTATTATATTCTCTCTACGGTTGTGTGCAGTGTGTGTTACAGGTCCGGACATGATCAATTCGTCTGGAGACTATTCAGGAGTTCGGAAGGAGGAACCCGCCTTGCAATGTCGAAGACAGCACTACGTGCCGGATACCTTGTCATTGAAGCCAGGTTCAGAGGCTACTGAGGGAGTCCTGGACTAAGGGGTCCTCGGGCATCCGGCCTGTTATCTATGGGCCGGACTGATGGGCTATGAAGATATGAAGACCGAAGACTGTACCCGTGTCCGGATGGGACTCTCCTTGGCATGCAAGGCAAGCTTGGCGAACAACTATGAAGATTCCATCTTATGTAACCGACTCTATGTAACCCTAGATCCCCCCGGTGTCTATATAAACCGGAGGGTGTAGTCCGGAAAGGATATACTCAATACCGTAGTCATACAGGGTAGACTTCTAGGGTTTAACCATTACGATCTCGTGCTAGATCAACTCTTGTAATACTCATATTCATCAATATCAATCAAGCAGGAAGTAGGGTATTACCTCCGTAGAGAGGGCCCAAACTTGGGTAAACATTGTGTCCCCTGTCTTCTGTTACCATCAAACTTAGACGCACAGTTCGGGACCCCCTACCCAAGATCCGCGGTTTTGACACAGACATTGGTGCTTTCATTGAGAGTTCCTCTGTGTTGTCGCTGAAAGGTTTGATGGCCCCTTCAATCATCAATAATGATGCTATCAGCGGAGAAACTTTCCTCCCTGGGCAGATCTTCGTGTTCGGCGGCTTCGCACTGCGGTGCAACTCGTTTGGCCATCTGGACTAGATCAAAAGCTACGCCCCTGGCCATCAAGTCAGATTCGGGAGCTTGAACTACGTCGCGGACATCCGTGGAGACTTTATCTTCGCCGGATTCGACAACACGGTGGCCGCTCCTGGTCACCCTGATGATCATGACCTAAATCTGTCATCGGGCCGCATCCAGGAGATCGCTCCTGTAACCGCTATAGCCCTAGAGTCGGAGCAGGCCGCGCCATCCAAAGATGGGAGGATTAACCCCACCTCGGAGGCCGCAGATTCCACGGCGTTGGAGCCGCACATGGACCTGGTCTCACACGATGCCTATGCTACCGCAACGCCGGACTCGTCTCCGGCCGTAGGTTTCGAACCGCACGAGCCCGCGGACGCCGAGCTTGATCGTTTATCGATCTTCGAATTCAACGCCGCAAACATCTTCCAGCACTCGCCTTTGGGTGATGTGCTAAACTCATTACAAAACATGTCCTTGGCGGAGGACTCTCAGCCGAACTATATCCGGCTCGAACTAGGGGCTGATGATGGAGAATTTTACTTCGCACCCGCCACCCACTTTATAGCCATGAACGAGGATTTGACCGATGAACTTGATTACGACTCCGAGGACATCAATGGTATGGACGACAATGCCGGAGAAGAGGAGGCCCAGAACCCGTCGTTCATCGGACGCTGGACGGCCACTTCATCGTATGATGTATACATGGTGGATGCACCAAAGAAGCACAACGGCGACGATAAGGAAGACCCAGCTGAGGATAAACCTTCCGAAATACAGTCCAAGCACCGGCATCAGCGGCGCCGCTCTAAGTCACGCCGCAGTAAAGACAGCAGCACCGGCACAGGAGAAGATGACACTCCGGAAGGTGCCGAAGACAACGAAGACCCCGTCGATAAAACAAACAAACAAGACGAACGGGAAGATGAGCAGGTTAGCCCTGTTAAACAGGCCACGCACGAAGATTTGGAGGACGATAATTACCTTTCACTCTCCGAAGATGAGGTGAGCCTCGGCACTGAAGATTTCATCAGGCATAAGGAACCTCTTGAGCAGGAGCGCTTCAAGCGCCAGCTAATAGCCAACGCAAGGAGCCTGAAAAAGAAGCAGCAGCAGCTTCAAGCTGACCAAGATCTGCTCAACGATAAATGGACTAATGTCCTAGGAGCCGAAGAATATGGCCTCAAGCGCCCAACCAAAAGCTACCCAAAGCGCAAATTGCTACCTAAGTTCGACGAGGACGCGGCGGAGTACATACCACCATCGCACAATACGGCCGACCGACCACCACGTGGTCGGGACAAAACGACAACTCATGCCGAACACCAGGCCGCCCCGCCTCATCGCTCAGGCAGAGGTAAATTAGCCCATGGCCATACATATGACCTCCGACAGAACCTGAGCAATAAAGCAGGACATACAAGATCAATCTACGGATCGCGAGGACGCGCCTCGACACACGACCACGGCCACCTATTCGGACGTGACAAACCCAGTCATGCGGGGGCCGAACACCGCAGAGGACTCTATCAGAGTTGTGTCACGATATGGCCTGATATAGAGGCCCCGCACACCCGCATTGCTTCACTGATGAGGTCCTGGATCACAAATTCCTCGAAGGATTCAAGCCCGTGAACATAGAATCATACGACGGAACCATGGACCCCGCGGTGTGGATCGAGGACTTCATTCTCCACATCCATATGGCTCACGAACATGACCTCCACGCCATAAAATACCTCCCTCTAAAACTCAAAGGGCCAGCTCAGCATTGGCTAAACAGTCTACTTGAAAATTCCATTGGCAGCTGGGAGGACTTCGAAGAGGCTTTCCTCGATAACTTTGAAGGTACATATGTTCGACCTTCGGACGCTAATGACTTAAGCCATATAGTTCAACAGCCCGGAGAGTCCGCCAGGAAATTCTGGACAAGGTTCTTAACTAAAAATAACCAAATTATCGACTGTCTGGACGCCGAAGCTCTAGCAGCTTTTAAGCATAGCATCTGCAACGAATGGCTCGCTCGCCACCTCGGCCAAGAAAAGCCAAAATCCATGGCAGCCCTCACGGCACTCATGACCCGCTTTTGTGTGGGCGAGGATAGTTGGTTGGCCCATAGAAAAAACAATGCAAGCGACGCCGGCACTCCTGAAGTTAAAAGCAACAAAGACAAGTCTCGACGCAATAGATATCGCCGAAAAAACAGTGAAAACACCGAGGATATGGCGGTCAACGCCGGATTCAGTGGCTCTAAGTCCGGTCAGCGGATGAAGCCGTTCCAAAAGAACAATTCAGGCCCATCCAGTTTGGACCGCATACTTGATCGTCCATGCCAGATTCATGGCACCCCTACAAGCCTCCTAATCATACAAATAGAGAGTGTTGTGTTTTCAAACAGCTCGGACGATGGCGAGAACAGGGGGAGAGAAGAAGTTTCCCCCTCAGGTCAAAACGGTGAACATGATATATGCTACCCACATCCCCAAGAGGGAGCGCAAGTGTACGCTCAGGGACGTCTACGCGATAGAGCCACTCACCCAAAAATTCAATCCATGGTCGTCATGCCCGATCACTTTTGATCACCGGGATCACCCGACCAGTATCCGTCACGGAGGCTCAGCCGCACTGGTCTTAGACCCAATAATCAATGGGTTCCACCTGACTAGTGTCCGTATGGACGGCAGTAGAAGCCTCAATCTGCTCTATCTGGATACAATGCGAAAAATGGGCATTAACCTGTCAAGGATCAAGCCTACAAAGACCACCTTTAAAGGAGTCATTCTAGGCATAGAGGCTCGTTGTACAGGCTCAATCACACTAGAGGTTGTCTTCGGATCTCCGGACAACTTCCGAAGCGAGGAGTTAGTCTTTGATATCGTCCCATTCCGCAGTGGCTATCATGCACTGCTCGGACGAACCGTGTTTGCTCGATTCAACGCAGTACCACACTATGCTTATCTCAAGCTTAAGATGCCCGGCCCACGCGGCGTCATAACATTCAATGGCAATACGGAATGCTCTCTCCATATAGAAGAGCACACAGCTGCCTAGCAGCAGAAGTACAAAGCGGCCTTCTCAAGCAGAACCTTCATTCGGCTGCCGAGCCATTGGACACCCTTAAGAGGGTCCGAACTACTCTGCAGCAGGAGAGCTCGGCTCATCAGGAGCTCGACTAGCAGTCTGGCCTACGTCTCAGTCCCGATTAAGCGGTGGCATACGTGTCGCGCATACATAACTACGCACTCAAAATTCCATGGGCATCGACGGAGGCATAGCTCGCTTGTGATCCACGGCACGGCTCAACCAACATCGGATACACACATACTTTCACTCCTTTTGTTTTCTTTTAGGTTTTAATCCTACAGGCCCCATCGGGGGGTCTGGTTATCGGTCCTCTTGAAGGATAAATACACCAAGATGGCGAGGAGCGCAGACATATGGGGACTTTTTAGGTGATTCCGTTAACGATAACTCTACCTGTTTTCCAGGACCCACATGCAGCTCTCCCCTGGTTTTGGCATGTTAAATAGCATGTTGCTTATTGCACTACTTGCATCAATGCGCCTTGACGTACTAATTACATTTCAATGAAAACAGTTCATAGCTGGCGCTGTAGGACACCAGCTTTTTACCTTTACATCTTTTTTGTTTTCTTTTTCCCTTTTATTTTTTTCAATTTCCCCGTGGATAAACCCATCAGGTAGCACCCGTACACTTTGGTACGTTTTGATGTTTGCCAGGGGCTTTATAGCACCCCACATTACGGCAATAAAAGTCCAAACACTTCTTATAAGTATAGTTCGGTGGTGACCCACAAGTATAGGGGATCTATCGTAGTCCGTTCGATAAGTAAGAGTGTCGAACCCAACGAGGAGCAGAAGGAAATGATAAGCGGTTTCCAGCAAGGTATTCTCTGCAAGTACTGAAATAAGTGGTAACAGATAGTTTTGTGATAGGATAATTTGTAACGAGCAACAAGTAACAAAAGTAAATAAAGTGCAGCAAGGTGGCCCAATCCTTTTTGTAGCAAAGGACAAGCCTGGACAAACTCTTATATAGAGAAAAGCGCTCCCGATGACACATGGGAATATTGTCAAGCTAGTTTTCATCACGTTCGTATGATTCGAGTTTGGTACTTTGATAATTTGGTATGTGGGTGGACCAGTGCTTGGGTACTGTCCTTACTTGGACAAGCATCCTACTTATGATTAACCTCTATTGCAAGAATCCGCAACTACAACAAAAGTATTAAGGTAAACCTAACCATAGCATGAAACATATGGATCCAAATCAGCCCCTTACGACGCAACGCATAAACTAGGGTTTAAGCTTCTGTCACTCTAGCAACCCATCATCTACTTATTACTTCCCAGTGCCTTCCTCTAGGCCCAAATAATGGTGAAGTGTCATGTAGTGGACGTTCACATGACACCACTTGAGGGATGACAACATACATCTCATTAAAATATCGAACGAATACCAAATTCACATGACTACTAATAGCAAGACTTCTCCCATGTCCTCAGGAACAAACGTAACTACTCACAAAGCATATTCATGTTCATAATTAGAGGGGTATTAATATGCATATAGGATCTGAACATACGATCTTCCACTAATTAAACCAACTAGCATCAACTACAGGGAGTAATTAACACTACTAGCAACCTACTAGCACCAATCCCGGACTTGGAGACAAGAATTGGATACAAGAGATGAACTAGGGTTTTGAGAGGAGATGGTGCTGATGAAGATGTTGATGGAGATTGCCCTCTCCCAATGAGAGGAGCGTTGGTGATGACGATGGAGATGATTTCCCCCTCCCGGAGGGAAGTTTCCCCGGCAGAACAGCTCCGCCAGAGCCCTAGATTGGTTCCGCCAAGGTTCCGCCTCGTGGCGGCAGAATTTCGTCCGAGAAGATGGCTTATGATTTTTTCCTCATTGAAAGACTTCATATAGTAGAAGATGGACATCGGAGGGCCACCAGGGGGCCCACGAGGTAGGGGAGCGCGCCCCCACCCTCGTGAGCAGGGTGTGGCCCCCTTGGTGAACTTCTTGCGCTGGGTATTTTTTATATATTCTGAAAACGTCTTCCGTGAAGTTTCAGGACTTTTGGGGCTAATGTAGAATAGGTCTCTAATATTTGCTCCTTTTCCAGCCCAGAATCCCAGCTGCCGGCATTCTCCCTCTTTAAGTAAACCTTGTAAAATAAGAGAGAATAGGCATAAGTATGTGACATGATGTGTAATAACAGCCCATAATGCAATAAATATTGATATAAAAGCATGATGCAAAATGGACGTATCATTCGGCACCCCGAATTTAGCATTATATGCATTGGCTCCGAATCATGTATTTGGTCAATAGTTGGGTTGCCCGGCTCCTGTGCTTACTACCCTATGTTCCGCTGCATCGGCTAGGGTAGTAAAGGGAGAACTACTGCAATTGTGCCCTGGTCTAAACCGGATGAGCACCTCAGTAGAGAAAGCCGAAAACTGACTGTCATGATGCGGCGAGAGCTGGTCAGCTGTTCGGAGGTCTCAAATCGTTGGAGGTTTTCCTGCATTACACGAAGGATCGGTACTTCCCGATCAGACGCAGACAGCACTCTGGTTCGTATACCAGGGGTTGCACCTATTGTTGGGGATATCAGTACTGGGCGTAAACCGGCCTATCTGGGCCGGGTTAACTTCGTTGGTAGTTAATTATGTTAAAGCCCAAGAAGGCAGATGAGGGCTCAAGGCCCATAGTCGGTTCAAGGCCTGTAGCCATAACCGGCGTTGGTATTTAACTTGTATTGTAAGTTAGGAATAAGTAGAGACCAAACCGGACACATCTATGAGCCGGTATTGGGACTCTGTGAACCGACGGGCGTCACCCGTGTATATAAGGGGACGACCCGGCGGCGGTTCAAGGAACAGACAACAACTCGAGACTTAGGCGAAGCTTGTTTGCTCCCTAGTCATCGAAACCCCATCAATTCCATCACAACTAGACGTAGGCTTTTACCTTCATCGAAGGGGCCGAACTAGTATAAACTCTCTTGCGTCCCTGTGTCCGCTTTAACCCCTTCAAGCTAACCCTTGCGATGGCTCCACGACTAAGTCCTTTCTCTAGGACATCTGCCGTGACAAAACCACGACAGTTGGCGCCCACCGTGGGGCTATCGCACGATGGTTTCAAGTTCTTGGAGGGCCGCTTTGAAGGACTCGAGGGCTATGTTGTGGGCCGGATGACTAAGAGTCGTCGCGGCAAGCTCTACATTGATGATGCAGGCTGGGGCCCCGAGGCCGGCTCAGTTGAGTACGGGTACCGGGTCCCCTTTGGTGGCATACATGTTTTCATCAGCAAGATCGGTGAACCGGGCCCTGAGCCGGACATCTGCACCGACCTCGTCGAAACGGCTCAGCGTGCACGATCCGCCCGGGTTAAGCCGGCCGTGAAGCGTGCCTTCGTGGGAGTCATCCATGGAGGAAGTTATGAGGATGGATCAGAACCTCGCGGCGAGACCGTCATTTATTCCGGCGACGAGTCATCAACCGGAGAAACCGAATCTCTATATCAGCTACAAGATGGCCGGATTGCGGGCTGTTCCGATGGCAACAATATTCCGGACCCCTCTGATCTACCCAACCGAGTTGGAATATTCATGGCCGACACACAAGCAGCGCTTCATTCTTCGACCCCTGCGCCAATCACCTCCGGTTCAGTAGCGGCGACAGCTGCCGGGGCAGGAAGCTCTGCACACCCGCCGGCTCAAGTTCTATCAGATCTATTTGATGCATTGGCTGTGCTTATGGCAGAAGCTAATCCGGCGGATCAGGAAGTCCACAACGCGGAGATTGCAAAGGTGAAGGAACAGATCACCCAGGCCAAGGCGGACCTGGCAGCTGAGAATGCCAGGATGACCACAGAGCGGGCCGCTTTAGACGCACAAGCCTACAGGCTCATGTTGGACCAGAACGTGTCGCATGAAGTCATGAAGAGGAAGTACCGATCCCGTTTGCCTTCGGTATTCGAGGCCAGAGACCTTTTCAACACCCCAGGAGCAGGAACCAGTAATCCGCTGGAGGGAAACCAGCCGGAAGCTCCGGGGACCGGTGCGCCGGTTCAGCCCCGTCTAATGAATCCGCCTCGTCAAAACACTGTTATACCTCAGGCTGTTTCAACACCTCCGGGTCACTACTCCAACCCAATGGACAATCTCGTTGCTGCTGCTGCACGGCTAGAGGCCATTCCAATTGAAGGTGACTCGCCGCAGGCGGTAGAGACACGACGGGTCAAAGAACTTCTTAGGACAGCTTTGGTCCAACAGGAAGCATACTCGTACAGCCGCGACCGGATCCACTCGACCCCTCGTCCAAGCCGAAGCTATAGCAGGCATATGGATGAACCAGCAGTATCAAGTAATGAACGACGTGGAGGACCCCGCGGCAACAACCCGGCGGGTGGTGCTGATAACGCTCAGGAAGTGGTGGACCGGGCCCGAGCGCGCAGGGAGGCCGAGTTAGCCGCACAGTATCAGGCTCGGCAGCTTACGCCGGTTCGTCCAACTATTTCGGTCGAACCCGGTGTTACCTCTAGCTCTTTGGGGGTGCCTTGCCTTGTCCCCGCTTTACGCAATGTGCGCCTGCCTAAGGATTTCAAGGGCCCGCGCAAGGTACCAAATTACACGGCGGATCAACCCCCAAAGACATGGGTGGAGAGCTATGAGATGGCCATGGAGATGCTTGATGTGGATGATGCGGCATGTGCGAAGTACTTCACCATGATGCTTGAAGGAACGGCCCGCACTTGGTTAAAAAGCTTACCGGCCAACTCTATCAGTTCATGGGCCCAATTACGAGCCCGGTTTATCAGTAATTTCAAGGATACATGTAAGCAGCCTATGTCGATAGTGGACTTAGCTGCCTGTGTCCAGGAGGAAGGAGAATCGACGACTCATTGGGTGCGCCGGGTCTCACAAGTGTTGCATTCATCAAACCGCATCAACGCTGACACTGCAGTCTTAACCCTAGAAGGCAACTGCCGGTTTGGGCCCCTAAAGCTGAAGTTGGGACAGATGAAGCACCATTGCACTGACAAGGGGACCCTCATGGCTGCTTTGGTAAAGTATGTTGATTCTGATAGTACCAAGGATCCCGAATCTGATGATGACAAGGCAGGGAAGGGAAAGAGGAACAGCAACTCCAAAGGTCAGCAGCATCACTTGGCAGGCAATGGTGGCGGAGGCAAGCGTAAAGCGGATGGTAACATGGACTTTGTGGCTAATACCAACGCGCAGGACAAGGGCCAGCAACGCAAGGGTAAACCGCCAAATCGCAGTGGGGCACCCAACCCTAACCCAGACCGCCTAAATTATCTACTGAGCCAGCCCTGTCCAAGACATCGGACGAAGGAGGTGCCAGCAAACCACCTTTGGAAGGATTGCTTCATTATGCAGGAGTTCAAGAATTCTAATTCTTTCCGGTATGATCACGGCTCCGGTGGTGGCTCAGGATCCGGGCCAGGTTACGGTGGAGGAAATTCCGGTTCATGATTTAATGGTAATCCGGGCGGACATAATAATCAAAATAATCAGAACAACCAGGGTGGTTACAACCAGCAGCAGCAACAGTCAGGTTACCAGAGCAACCCGAAGCAGTTGAATAGTGGGCAGTACCATGTCTTCACCACTAGCTTGGACAAGCGAGACCGGAAGGTTCAGAGGCGGGCAGTCAACTCTGTTGAACCGGCCGTGCCCCGTTATCTACGCTAGTCTGAACAGCCAATCATATGGAGCAGAGAGGATCACCCTCCCCAGGTTGATAATCCGGGTCAGTTGGCTCTGGTGGTGGCGCCTCAGGTGGGAGGTTACAAGTTCACCAAAGTGCTCATGGATGGAGGGAGCAGCATTAATATCTTGTACTATGAGACCTTCCGTCGTATGGGACTAACAGATAAAAATCTCAAACCGTCTAATACGGTGTTCCACGGTGTGGTACCTGGCAAGTCAGCATATCCTGTTGGTAAGATAGCTCTGGAAGTGGCCTTTGGAGATGATCATGATTCCAGGTCGGAAACATTGATGTTTGAAGTGGTGAAAATCCAAAGTCCATATCACGCCCTGTTCAGGCGACCGGCCTACGCCAAGTTTATGGAACGGCCCTGTTATGTGTATTTGCAGCTCAAGATGCGGGTCACAAGGGGACAATAACGGTTCACGGAAGCCATATAATCGCTTTGGAGTGCGAGGAAGGAGATGCGGCCTACGCAGAGTCGGTTTGTGCCACCGAGGAGCTGAAGTATTATAAGGACAATGTTGATCCGGTGGACATGACTCCATTAAAGAAGCCAACTACGGAGCATGATCCGACCCTGAAGTTCAAATCGGCAGCAGAAACTAAGCTTGTTGACTTCATACCTGGCGATTCATCCAAGCAGTTCAGCATCAGTGCCAACTTGGATCCAAAATAGGAAAGCGCACTCATCGAGTTCATCCGTGAGAATCGTGACATTTTTGCATGGAAGCCCTCTGACATGCCAGGTGTACCGAGGCAACTCGCTGAGCACACCCTTAATGTGGATCCTAAATACAAACCGGTGAAACAGTTCCTCCGCCGGTTTAACGAAGAAAGACGCAAGGCGATTGGAGAAGAGGTAGCCAGGCTCTTAGCAGTTGGCTTTATTGTTGAAGTTTTTCACCCTGAGTGGCTTGCCAATCTAGTGCTGGTCCTTAAGAAAAACGGCACCTGGCGCATGTGTGTGGATTACACAGATCTTAATAAGGCTTGTCCAGCAGATCCTTTTGCCCTCCCCCGTATTGATCAAATTATTGATGCTACGACGGGTTGTGAGCGTTTAAGTTTTTTGGATGCATATTATGGCTATCATCAGATCAAAATGGCAGTTAAGGACCAGGAGAAGACGACATTCATAACTCCCTTTGGAGCCTTCTGCTATGTGTCTATGCCCTTTGGGCTCGAGAGTGCCCAGGCAACTTATCAATGGAGTGTACAAAATTGTCTTCACAAGCAGATTGGCCGTAATGTACATGCTTACGTAGATGATATCGTGGTTAAGTCCAGGGAGAAGGAGACTCTGGTTGATGATTTGAAGGAAACCTTTGATAACCTGAGGACGTACAAGATGATGCTTAATCCGGCCAAGTGTGTCTTTGGTGTACCGGCAGGCAAGTTATTGGGTTTTCTGGTGTCCAACAGGGGAATTGAGGCTAATCCGGAGAAGATCACAGCCATCACCTCCCTGGCTAAACCGAAGTGTATCAATGATGTTCAACGCCTGGCAGGCCGGATTGCCGCGTTAAGTCGGTTTATCAACCGCCTTGGTGAGAAGGCAATCCCTTTGTATCAGATGTTGAAGAAGACGGATCAGTTCATCTGGAGTTCAACTGCTGATGAAGCATTTGAGGACTTAAAGCGGCAATTGGCCAATCCGCCTGTGCTCGCCGCTCCCATTGACAAGGAGCCGTTACTGCTATATGTTGCTGCTAATGCTCGTGCGGTCAGCGTGGCTATTGTGGTGGAGCGAAAGGAGGCACATCCGGTTCAACGTCCAGTCTATTATATCAGCGAGGTACTCATTGAGTCCAAGCAAAGGTATCCGCATTGGCGGAAGCTGGTGTAAGGAGTTTTTATGGCAAGCCGGAAGCTTAAGCAATACTTCCAAGGGCACCCAATTACGGTGGTCAGTTCTGCTCCTTTGGAGGATATCATCCAGAACCGGGAAGCGACTGGCCGGATTGCCAAGTGGGATATAGAGCTTGGGCCGCACGGATTGAAGTATGTGCCTCGGACGGCGGTTAAGTCTCAAGCACTTGTTGATTTCATCAATGATTGGACGGAACTGCAAGCACCCAAAGAAAAGCCGGATCACACATATTGGACCATCCATTTTGACGGATCCAGGCAATTGGAAGGCTCAGGGGCTGGAGTCGTATTAACTTCCCCATGAGGTGATAAGTTTTGTTATGTTCTCCGCTTAATGTTCCTTTGTACTAACAATGCAGTTGAGTATGAAGCCTTGCTCCATGGTCTTCGGATGGCTAAGGAGATGAATCTAAGTCGAGTTAAGTGCTTCAGTGACTCGGACCTCGTGGCTCAACAAGTATCTGGCACTTGGGACTCCAAGGACCCAGTCATGGTAGCATATCGTCGTGAGGTGGATATTGTTGCAGGTCACTTTAAAGGCTATCAGGTGGACCACGTGGACCGATGGAAGAATGAAGCGACGGACGCTTTAAGCCGGCTGGGCTCTCAACGCAAACCGATCCCGCCCAATGTTTTTCTGGATGTGATGCACAACCCGTCGGTCAAGCTCCCTAGTGAAGCGGATTTGGCTATTCCTGATCCGGAGGCTCAATTGGTGGCAGCTCTTCATGTCATTCCGGATTGGACGCTTCCTTACCTGGCATACATGAACCGAGGCGAGTTACCAGAGGATGAGACTCTGGCCCGACAGATAATCCGGCGGTCCAAGTCCATGACTATTGTCAATGGCGAGTTGCATCATTGCAGTGTATCAGGGGCGTTTCAATGCTGTGTGTCTCCTGAAGAAGGCTGTGAAATTTTGCGTGAGATCCACGAAGGAGATTGTGGTCACCACGCCGGTTCAAAATCTGTGGTAGCTAAAGCATTTCGCCATGGCTTCTATTGGTTAACTGCTCATGCTGATGCGGAGGATCTGGTCAGACGATGTGACGGTTGCCAAAAGTTTTCAAGACGTACTCATGTGCAGGCTCAAGAATTGAGAATGATTCCAATTACTTGGCCGTTTGCGACTTGGGGGCTGGATATGGTTGGGCCTTTCAAAAGGTCCAAAGATAAGAAGACCCACCTCCTGGTGGCGGTTGACAAGTTTACAAAGTGGGTGGAGGTAGAACCTGTTAGCAAGTGTGATGCGGCCACGGCGGTTCAGTTCATCAAAAAAGTGATTTTCCGGTTTGGCTTTCCACACAGTATCATCACAGATAATGGTACCAATTTGTCCAGGGGGGGCATGAAGGAGTTCTGCGAACGGGAGCACATCCGGCTTGACGTTTCATCAGTGGCACACCCACAGTCCAATGGTCAAGCAGAAAGGGCTAATCAAGAGATCTTGAAAGGCATCAAGCCCCGGCTTATGGTTCCTTTGCAGAGAACACCGGGTTGTTGGGTAGAAGAGTTACCATCTGTGTTATGGAGCATCAATACTACACCCAACAAATCAACAGGATACACACCGTTCTTCATGCTTTACGGAGCGGAGGCGGTTCTCCCCAGTGATATCCGTCATGACTCACCTCGTGTGGCGGCTTATGTTGAAGCGGACAATGAGATAGCACGGCAAGACTCTTTGGACCTGTTGGATGAAGAACGTGACATAGTAGCCACCCGCTCGGTATTTACCAATAGGATCTTCGTCGTTGTCACAGTCGCCGAGTCAGAACCAGAACCTTTCAGGAAGGAGATTTGGTGCTTCGGCTCATCCAAGATCAGACTGATATGCATAAGCTATCCCCACCTTGGGAGGGACCTTTCGTGGTCAGCAAGAATCTGCACAACGGGTCATACTATCTGATCGATATTCGAGAGCATAAAGACTCACGTACATCAGAGGAGGAGACCAACAGGCCGTGGAACATAGCTCATCTTCGGCCTTACTATACCTGAGCCATTGGCTCTAGTTATGTACATATTACGATGATGTATATATTATGATTAAATATAATAAACCAGAACCTCAGCTAAAGCGGGGTATCTGTTCTTTTACATCATGTGTGGTTACACGGAGTTGTTCTAAAGCGTCCTCCGGTTTTCCCCTTGAGTTAGCTTTTCAAAAGCATCATGTTATATCACTTGGGGGCTTGGTCGTGTCCGAACCAATGCAACACCTCTTGATAGGCTAGAGCCACCAGATCACTTGGGGACTTGGTCACGTCTGAACCAGTCACGCCTCTTGATCAGCCTAAGGCCACAGAATCACTTAGGGGCTTGGTCGAACCCGAACCATTGCTGCGCCTCTTGATCGGCATAAATGCCACGGTTTCATTTGGGGACCTAGCTGACTTGAACCATAGCTACACCTATCGGGAGCTTGGTCGTGTCCGACCATGGTAACGCCATCTGATCGACTCAAATAAGCCTCTTTTTGCAAACGGTTTTATCATTGCCTTTGCTTCACAATTTTCTTTGATAGATATTTCTTTCTTTTTGTTGCGTTTTTTAAACCAACAAAATTTTAAACCGGTTCACACTGTCAATTGACGGAACACGGTCCATTTTTAATCCGGAGACTATTTGCCCGGTTTGATTTTTTATTAACATCCTATTATGGAGTAACACGGTGTTTTCTTATAACCCGGCACGATTTACATGGTAAACCGGCATTATATATATACAGGAGCTGCTATCTCCTCCAACAGTGTGGGTTTATAAACCTCCGCTTCAAGATTGGCTAAGCCAACTTCATGCCCAACGATGGCAGGTATTATGTATCTCAAAGATTTGATCATATGCTTAAATTTCAGATATTTTGATTTTATATATGCAGACATCATACTCCGCCTGACGGTACAACCGCGGTGGCACTTTAAGATTTTTTATGTTGCAGAAAATACTTTGGAAAGTTCATCACCCAAAGGAAGCACAAGTTGCAGTGGTTATGCATGAAGGAATATTAAGATCAGGAGTGTCAGCTAGCCTATTACAAGGCAACACGGTGCCCAAAATAAGATCATTGTTTTTTCAAAGGAGAAGCAGTTTAAACCGGCTTCCGGTTCAAGCTTGCTCACCAGCCTAGCCTGATGGTTGTGGGTCATCCCGCGCCGCTTCAACTTCAGTTTCTCTACCCAGCGGCTGGAAATCAACAGTTGTCCCGTCGATTCCCATTAATGCTCGAAAGACAGCTTCATCATGGATCAGCAACGACGGTTCAATATCGGGAGCGTAAGTATGCTTACGGATTGGAGGGATAAGATTTTCCGCTTCATGAATTGGTGCAGCTACTCGCTTCTTTTGATTGTCATATTGGGCTTGATAATGAGACAAGTCTGCTTCTTCAACCAATTAACAAGCTAGCGGACGCACCTCCTGGTTTATTGCTCGCAGATCCGCTTCACTAAACTCTGACCCGTCTTCCTTCAAGTTGGGATAGCCCTGAGCCACTTCAATAGGATCAAAATCCGGCACCCAAACTTTTTCCCGGATTAAGGCATTGATTGCACCGGTTAGAGCAGCAGATTTCTTCAGCTCTTCAACCCGGGCAGGAAGCACCGACAGTTTCTTCAGAGTGTCCTGAATCAAAGTGGCGCCGGATTGTTGTGGGATGCAGTACAGATGATCCGCTGTGCACCAGTGTACAGTTGTTCGATCAACGTGTAGGCGGCTTTCAATTTCTTCCACACATCTGACCCCAAGTGACCAATGCGTGTCCCTGAAATATCACAAAGGGTTAACAAACCGGCAGCTCTGTAAGACGGTCGAATCAATTCAGAAATCAAACCGGCTTACCAAAGATAGCAGCGGTCATGGCATGCACGTGCCGCTTTATGCTGGTCAGTTCGTCCGCCACCAGTTTTAGTGCAGCCTCGGCGTCTTCTGCTCGTTTGGTTAAAGCGGATTTTTCAGTAGCCCAATCCGCCCGCTCCTTCTTGAAATCCTTCTTAAGCTGTTCCATGACGCTTAAGGCGCTGGTCAACTCCTCTTTTGCTTTTGAGGTTTCAGTCTGTTGGGACTTCAGATTTTCTTGGAGATCGGCGATTTGGGTCTCTTTTGTCTTCAGCTCAGCCTGCATACACACAGTTATATGATTCAGCAAGCAGCGCAAGAATTGAAGCACCAACCACATAAAAAGTTATGCACTTGGCGCTTGGGGGCTAATGCCTATTTGATCTTCATATTTCACTTGATTATAAAGTCCCAAGATCAATACAAGTATTCAACTTGGTACTTGGGGGCTAATGGCTATTTGCTCGAATATATTCTGATGTGGCGATCTCAATTACTTGAAGTCCCGGTTTAACTACACTAAGTTAAACCGGCCCTTGGGGGCTACATCAGCGAATTCCGAAGCATTGGGATTTATATTAGCAAGTCCCGGTTTAACTACACTAAGTTGAACTGGCCCTTGGGGGCTACATCAGCAAGTTCTGAAGCATTGGGATTTATATTAGCAAGTCCCGGTTTGGATGCAGATTCTAAACCGGCCCTTGGGGACTAGGAGAGTTAACAAGATTGAAATATCCAAACAGGAAAAAGCACATGGAAGTTACCTCAAATTTCTCTTTCATCATATTAACCAGACCAGCTTCATAGTCACGGCCGGTGTATAGCCGGTTCAGATAGCCGGAATGGAGATCTTGGGCGTTCAAAGTGGCATAAGTTGTCAGATCGGCATTCCATTTTCCCTTGCCAATGGCAGCAAATTCTTCCTTGCCAGTGTGTTTGGATAAAGCAACGGGATTGCCTGGCTCTGTGCGACCAATACCAGTAATAACAACCTCATCATCCTTGGCATCGCCGGTTAGCACTGGGGCGGTTGGCTTATCAGTAGGCTTTGATGGATTGGTGGATTTCTCAATCCGGATGGGGCTTGTGGGCTGGTTGACATGACTTGAGGTATCAATAGGCCTCTCTTCAGCAATAAGATCGTCATCTCGCTGCGGTGGATCATTGGGTATATCTTCAGGAATAGCCGCTTCAAGATCTGGTGTTTTGCCCGGTTCAGGGACGGCATCCTCCTCGGCCGCTTTATCCAGGCGAGCCTTCTTGCTCGGCCTAGGCTTGGCCCTGAAAGGAATAACAAAGTCAAATACAGCGTATGTTCCAAGGTGATGTATCAGAAATATTATGATAAGTATAGCTTACCCAAGCACCGTTTTGAGCGGTGGCAGTTGAGTAGCCGATGACTCACCAGAGGATGAGTTGGAAGTAACCTGATAATCGGAGTCAGATGGATTAAGAGGTTGACGAAACAGCCTGCTTTAGGACAAGCACTGACAAGCAAATTAGAGACCTCTGAACGGCATTTCCGAACCGGACTGTTCGGTAAACCGACGGAGGTAACTACCTGGCCGCTATGCCGGGTTGTGCGGCGAGCTTCATGCTATTGGGTCTTCATAAGAAATTTGGGATCCAAGTAAGCAAGAGGATGAGAAAATTTAACCTTCTGGTTTGCCCGACGGATTTTTAGTGAAGGCAAAGGGTCTGTATCGGAAGAGAGAATAATTACCTCTGCAGCATCAGCATGGCTGGCTTCGGCATCATCCTGACAAATATCATCACCAATAAGACGCATGAAAAATAAGCCAAGTGAGTCAAGCTCTACCTCAAGGTCCGGATTATCCACATCATCATCAGGGGCCGGATCAGAAGATGCAGTGGTTTTCTTCTTGTGAGCAGGCCGTTTCACGACTTTATTCTTTGGCCGGGTTGGTCGTTCCGGTTTGTCTGGTTTTTCTGGCTTCTCCTGTGGAAGTTTCTTGCTCCAAAACGGATCATTACCCTGTTTAAACAGTCATTAATATTAAACAATGACCAGATATATCAATAACAGGTTCAGTAAAAACAAAAAATCAAATTCTTACAGCTGGCGGTTTGTTGGTGGCACAGAAGGGAAGCAGGCCGGTTCGAGCACAGACGTGTTCCGGTTCATTCAGCATTTTATTCACAGCCTCTGTGATTTCTTCGTCGGTGAGCTGGATGTTAGCATGTCGCAGTGGGTCGTCAACACTACCAGTATACTCGCACTTCAAACCGGAGCGCTGACTAAGGGGCAGTATGCTCCACGATATCCAACAGCGAGAGAGATCAACTCCTGTTAAACCATTGTCCATGAAGGCTCTGAGCTTGGACAGTTGAGGAGCATATTTGCTTCTCTCCTTGGCAATCAACCTTTGTGGAAAGGGGTGTGTATTGCTAAGCCACTCCGGACGAAAGCCAGGCAAAGGATTTTCACCAGCAGGGGAGGTGTCTTTGCAATAGAACCATGTTTGATTCCACTCTTTGGGGTGGCTGTGCAGTTTGGCGTGAGGGTATGTGACCTCTTTCCTTTTCTGAATCGCCACACCGCCCAATTCCGTATTGGAACCGTCTGAAAACTCAGTACTGTGGTTTAGATGGAAACAGTCTCTGAACAATTCCACTGTGGGCTCCTCTTGAAAGAACACCTCACAGAGCACTTGGAAGTGACACATGTTTGTAACAGAGTTGGGGCCAATGTCTTGTGGGTGGAGTTGAAAATCGTCTAAAATGTCCCAGTAAAATTTAGAACCGGGCGGCTTAAAGCCCCGGGCTAAGTGATCTACGAAAACGACGACCTCTCCTTCTTGAGGTGTGGGAGGGCATTCTTTGCCAGGGGCTCTCCAATGGATGGTGTTTTTGCTGCCTAAAGCGCCGATCAGGACTAAATTGTTCAGTTGAGTCTCTGTGACGCGAGAAGGAACCCAGTTGCACTCATATACTTGCTTGGCCATGATGAAATCTACAAGATAGGTGATTCCGGTTGAAGAATGAATTGATTAAAGTGCACTGGTATGTACAATGTTAAACTGGAGACAGTTCTATCTAAACCGGAGTTTTATGAAGCAACAGTATCTGGCGGTTCAACAAGGGGACTAATGGTATATACCGGTTTCGCAATTCTTCTACAAAGTTAAACCGCCGGATCTAAGCATTGAAACAGTTGAGATGGCAGATGGATAAGTGTACAGAAACAGATTTCACAAGATTTCTCTACAGCGACGGATCTGAAGCAAGCTCAGAAAACAAGGAAAATATTCAAGGTTCAAAAAAGAACAGTACCGAATCAATGGGCAGAGATACAGGTAGATCTATGGTATTGAGGCATATAAGTAAAGGCGGATGCTAAGAACTACCGCTACACAGAGCAGAGGTTCACAGGTTCATCTAAGATCTATCATATGAGTACGAAGCAGACGATGAACACTGAAGAACTTGGAAACCCTAGAACGGATCTACGGGGGAAAAGGTGAAGAACTCACCGGAGCCGAGGAAGAAACAGAAGGTCGCCGCGATGCTCTGGTACAATCAGGGTGATGCAGTGGCCAAGGTTGGAGCAGAGGTCGTCAACAGCGGCGGAGCTCCGAAGCTGGACGACGCGGGGAAGACGAAGCAGAAGGGCACGAAGGGGAAAAAGAAATGACCCTTCGGTCCTATTTATAAGGCAAGGGACAGGTGTCAGGCGCGAAAATCAAGGGACCGTGGGTTTGGAAACGAAGTTGTCGCCTTAATTGTCGTAGACCTATTAAAAAAAGGTATCATGGATAAGGTTCTTTATAAAAGGTGACGTCACGCCAGTTTACAACGACCAGAGAAGATGACATCACGGCGGTTCAACAAACTACAAGAAGATGTTGAATATGAAGATTTTTGCTAAGGATTGACATGAACCTGTTCAAATCAATCTGGGGCCTAATGTTGGGGATATCACTACTGGGCGTAAACCGGCCTATCTAGGCCGGGTTAACTTCGTTAGTAGTTAATTATGTTAAAGCCCAAGAAGGCAGATGAGGGCTCAAGGCCCATAGTCAGTTCAAGGCCTGTAACCGTAAACTGGCGTTGGTATTTAACTTGTATTGTAAGTTAGGAATAAGTAGAGACCAAACCGGACACATCTATGAGCCGGTATTGGGACTTTGTGAACCGACGGGCGTCACCCGTGTATATAAGGGGACGACCCGGCGGCGGTTCATGGACAGACAACAACTCGAGACTTAGGCGAAGCTTGTTTGCTCCCTAGTCATCGAAACCCCATCAATTCCATCACAACTAGACGTAGGCTTTTACCTTCATCGAAGGGGCCGAACTAGTATAAACTCTCTTGCGTCCCTGTGTCCGCTTTAACCCCTTCAAGCTAACCCGTTGCGATGGCTCCATGACTAAGTCCTTTCTCTAGGACATCTGCCGTGACAAAACCACGACACCTATGTTTTATTATAAAACTCCTATGGCTAAGTCAGGGCGTTCAAGCCGTATAGTCTGGTTGCCTGGTTCGTTGCGCTAAACAACTCCTTCAAGGACCATATAATTGGATCACGATTGTTTAGATACCATCCCGAACACCTCTGTACTACCTACATGAGGGCAGAAGCCGATGACTGGCCAACCCTCAGATTTCATATGACACGGCCGCACAGGAGGATACAATCAAAACATACTAAAAATTATATTACAAAGCGGATTTGTTTTCATCATACAAGGAAAAATATGAAGGTGCTCATTCGAGAATAATGTCCTTCCCGCACTGTGTTGCTACAAGTCAAGATCCCTCCAGGACATCTGCAAAATATTGCTCGGGTGTGCGGTGCTCCTTGCCCTCCGGTGGCCCCTGGGCCACCTCGACGGCGTCCATCTTTGCCCACTACATGTGGCAATGAGCGAAGGCCATGCGGGCACCCTCGACGCAGACTGATCGCTTGACGATGTCAAGCCGCGGACAAGCCTCCACCACCCGCTTCACGAGGCCAAAATAACTGCTAGGTATAGCTTAGGCTGGCCATAGTCGGATTATTAAATCCTTCATGGCCAGTTCGGCCATCCGGTGCATCTCGACCAACTGTTTTAGTTGATCGGCAAAGGCCACCGGATGTTCCGGCACAGCATACTTCGACTAGAACAGCTTCTCCGGAGAATCCCCTTCCCTGGCTCGGAAGAAGTCCGCAGCATAGGATACACTGCACGGCAGAACCACAAAAGCCCCTGGGCAACTCCGAATCCGGGTTAGTAAAAGGTATTTCCTCTCCGCATACTTGCTTTGCATTTTAAACTCCTTACCCGCTGCGATCTTCTTTGCCTCTTGGATCTCCTGGAGAGCATCTCGGGCCTCATTTTGTGCGGCCTCTGCGCTCTGACGAGCCTTGTTAAGTTCGGCCTCTCGAGCCGACGCCTAGCGCTCCAAAGCTTCACACTTCTTCACTACGTCCAGGAGCTCCTGCTAGACCTCACCGACCCGGGCCTTGAGCTTCTTACGGGCGGCTTGCTGTTGGACAGCCTTCCCCTCGGCTTTGGCCAGGGCCTTCCTCAGGGCCTCGACCTTGGTCATCGCTTCTGTACAAATCATGGAATTTTGGTCATCGCATATATTTTTCTTCTTTTCGAATATATAACAGGTTATTGCTTACCTTGTTTCTCCTAGAACTGCCTCTTTACTTGGCTAAGTTCCCCCTCAGCCTCTGCCAGTTTCTTCTTTAGTCCGGAGACTTTGGCAGTATGCGAGGCCGCGACCAGCAACGACGCATGTATTTAAGAAAAATTTGGTTAGTTTCCTATCACAGGAGATTGATCCTCTGTCCGATTTTTTCTTTCCGAACACCGGACAGTGTCTAAGGGGCTGCTGTCTACATTGGGATTCTCTCCATTTGGCGCCACTTACCTCAAAACCTATCAGCAGGTTGCCGCACGCCTCGGTTAGTCCGCTCTTGGTGGACTGAACCCTTTCAATCACCGTGCCCATAAGGACACGGTGCTCATCCATAATGGAAGCGCCTCGCGGCACTTCCAACAGATTATCCGGTGTCCCTGGTTGGACAAGGGGCACCGGCAGAACAGGCATCCCCCTTCTTTCAAAGGAGGGTGCGTGCTGGCTTCCAGAGCCGCCTCGGTCTCCGGAATTGAGTCCGGTTCAGGGCCGAATTGTATACGGCCCTCCTCGCCAGTCTCCGGGGGGATTGATTCCCCTTGGTGTCCGGCGACGGGGGCTTCTCCTTCAGGCACCTCCTGAGCCTCTCCCCCGTCGGGAACAATCCTTCGGGACAGTACCTCCGCTTCATCCCTGGTCTTGGGGGAGTGTGCGGCTAGCGGGGAGTCACTGGCCATTGCCTTGGAATCCAGCAAGCCTCCTGACGAGGGTCGTGGAGGGCTGTTGTGGGTCAGACTACATTGACATAACCAATCGTCTCAATACAGTGAGGAGGGGAAATTTCATGGGTGGATAAGGTCTTAGTACTTACGATTCGGCCCGAGGCTTAGCGCGGGGGCGTCTCTCCGTACTGTCCTCGATGTACCATGCGGAGTTATCCGCGAGGGTGCCATTCCCCCTTTTGGGCGCCTCCGCGTCCGGAGTTGCGGAGGACGACCTCTTCTTTCTCCCTCCATCCGAGGGAGAGTCGCTCTCCTCCTCCTCCTCCTCATCCGCATTGTCTTTGGCGGCGGGGGAATGGGCCTTGTCTTTTAACGTCGCGTCCGAAGTACCCTTGCGGCGGGGGCCGCTCTGGACCCCCTTGGCCTTTCCTGTGGCCTTCTTCTCTGGTGCCTTATAAGGCGCCGGCTCCAGCATCTTTGCTAAGCGCGGGATGACGGCTCCTCGGGCAAGGGAGCCGGACACCGGATCTGCTTCGCCTTCTTCAACTAGTGCTGAAAAAGCACTGGTAATGAAAGCTTAGATATCATCCTTGAAACAAGAAAGTAAGGGATGTTTTGAAAACAACATACCTCATTGGGGAGGTGATTTATGTCATGACCCCAGTCTGAGTTAGTGGCTGGCGGTATCTCGTTGACCTTGAAAAGCAACTTCTAGGCATCTTCATGAGTCGTTTCGAAAAGCCTCACCAGGGTATGGTGTTTCTTTGGGTTGAAATCCCATAAAGGACGGCTTCGGCTCTGGCAAGGAAGGATTCGGCGCACCAGCATCACTTGGATTATGTCGACAAGCTTGATGTCCTTATCGATCATACTTTGGATACGCGTTTGCAGCGCAATCAGTTCGTCCGCCGAACACCAGTTCGGGCTCTTCACGACCCAGGAGGTGAGCCGCACGGGAGCACCGGAGTTGAATTCGGTAGCCGCGGCCCAGGTGGCATCGCGGGGTTCAGTGATGTAGAACCATAGCTTCTTCCATTCCTTGACAGATTCCACGAATGTGCCTTTTGGCCAAGGGACATTGGTGAGCTTGCTCACCATGGCACCCCCGCACTCTGCATGCTGTCCGTCCACCACCTTGGGCTTCATGTTGAAGGTTTTGAGCCACAGCCCGAAGTGGGGGTGGATGCGCAGGAAAGCCTCGCACACGATGATGAACGCCGAGATATTGAGGAAGGAGTTCGGGAATAGATCGTGGAAGTCTATCCGTAGTAGAACATTATCCCGCGGACGAAGGGGTGGAGTGGAAACCCTAGCCTGCGGAGGAAATGAGGGATGAACTGTACCCTCTTGTTGGGCTTCGATGTGGGGATGATTTGTCCCCGGGCTGGAAGACGATGGGTGATTTCCTTTGCCAGGTACCCGGCCGCCCGAAGCTTGGCGATGTCCTCCTCCTTAACAGAGGAGGCCATCCATTTGCCTTGACCTCCGGATCTAGACATGGTTGAATGCTTTCTTGAGACTGGGAAATGAGAACTTGGGCGTTGGAGCTCAAGAACGGAGAGGCGGGAAGAAAGCGTGGGAGAAGAAAGGGGAATCTTATCTCTTTATAAGGGCAGTGAATATCGAACGCCCCCCCCCATTCGCCTGCTCCCAAGGGCTATGTAAACGGCACGGTTGGGTTACCCACGCCCGTGTTGATGAGAATCCCATAATAAGGGGACACGATCTCTGCTTTGACAAGACGTGCCAATGACAACCGCGTCTTGAAGCGTGGGGCGAAAAAGGTTCGACATCATAACCGGACAGGCATGACGTCACATTACAAAAGTTGTCAGCAGATTGGACTCGTGTGTTATTATATTCTCTCTGCGGTTGTGTGCGGTGTGTGTTACAGGTTCGGACATGATCAATTCATCTGGAGACTATTCGGGAGTACGAAAGGAGGAACCCGCCTTGCAATGCCGAAGACAGCACTACGTGCCGGATACCTTGTCATTGAAGCCAGGTTCAGAGGCTACTGAGGGAGTCCTGGACTAAGGGGTCCTCGGGCGTCCGACCTGTTATCTATGGGCCGGACTGATGGGCTGTGAAGATATGAAGACCGAAGACTGTACCCGTGTCCGGATGGTACTCTCCATGGCATGGAAGGCAAGGTTGGCGAACAACTATGAAGATTCCATCTTATGTAACCGACTCTATGTAACCCTAGACCCCCCCCCCCCCGATGTCTATATAAACCGGAGGGTGTAGTCCGGAAATGATATACTCAATACCGTAGTCATACAGGCTAGACTTCTAGGGTTTAGCCATTATGATCTCGTGGTAGATCAACTCTTGTAATACTCATATTCATTAATATCAATCAAGCAGGAAGTAGGGTATTACCTCCATAGAGAGGGCCCGAACCTGGGTAAACATCGTGTCCCCTGTCTCCTGTTACCATCAACCCTAGACGCACAGTTCGGGACCCCCTACCCGAGATCCGCCGGTTTTGACACTGACATCCACAACAGCCGAACGAACCACTACATTTTCAAGATGAAAGGAAAGGAGTATGTACTTCGCCCCATGTCTCCAAGCCAAGTGATCGCCGACAAGCAAGCCACCCATCGTGGAGAGAATACTAAGAGAACGAGGCACCAAAAAGAGAGTGAGCACCACAAGCTCAAATCGAGCGCCTCCACGATGAGCGAAAAGAAAAACTTAGTCCTATTTGCCACCAAAAGTGAGATATGAGGAGTGTGTGAGAACCCCTCTAGTGTCCTACATTATGTCCTTTTGTGCAAGGATAGTGCAACACAAGCTAACACCTCTCAAGCTCTACCTTTAGTGGTGTCTTCTCTTTTTCAGGAGTTTCAAGATGTTTGCCCTCATGAGCTACCTCTGGGACTACCTCCACTACGAGGCATCGAGCACCGCATCGACCTCATCCCCGGAGCACCTCTTCCGAACAAAGCTCCCTACCGCGTCAACCCCGAAGAAACCAAAGAAATACAAAGGGAAATATTGCATCTACATCGAGTGCCAAAGACGATCGTCTCGGACCGCGACATCAAGTTCCTAAGCTACTTTTGGAAGACCCTATGCACCAAGCTCGGAATCAACCTACTCTTCTCCACGGCGTATCATCAACAAACCAACGACCAAACGGAGGTGACCAACCGCACACTCTCCTCTCTACTTCGCGTACTCATCAAGAAGAACATCAAGGAGTGGGAGGAGTATCTACCTATCGCCGATTTTGCCTACAACCGAGCAAAACACTCAACAACCGGCAAGTCCCCCTTCGAGGTCGTCCACGGATTCAACCAATTGTCACCATTGGACATTCTTCCTGTACCACTCCAAGAGCGCATCTATTTGGACGCAAGTGCACGTGTGAATCATCTCAAGAAGGTGCATGAATATATAAGACATACCATCGAGCGCCGAGTACAACGACTTGCGACCAAGCTCAACATCAACAAGCACCCTATGGTATTCAACATTGGAGATCTTGTGTGGCTACACCTTCGCAAGGACCGCTTTCCCCAAGAACGCAAGTCCAAACTTCGAACACCAACGGATGGACCCTTCAAGGTGCTTGCACGCTACAACAACAATGCATACAAGATCGACATTCCACGCGACAAGTACTCCGTGAGCGACATCTTCAACGTCAAAGATCTCTCTCCCTACCATGGTGATGAAGAATTTGATGAGAGGACGGATCTTCTCCAAGGGAGGGGAGATGATGCAGAGCATCCCAAGGTCATCCCCATGGACCTACCATCGTCTCACGAAGTGCCTAGCGGACCCATGACACGAGCACGTGTAAGAGCTCTCGAAACCGAGGTGACATCTCTCCTCTCACATTTCCACTTCGATGCACATGAGACATGACTACTACATCAAACGGAGACATTGTCCATACTCAGGTATCAAGGAGTTGGCCATGAAGAAGCTAAGGAGCAAGGAGGATCAGAAGAGGAAGATGGACGTGAAGACGGAGAAGAAGGAGAGCTGCGGAAGAAGTCCCAGCCACCGGACGACCGGTCGGGACCGGACGTCCGGCGCCTAAAGCCCCAGCCAAGCGACAGTGAGCGGACGTCCGGCCTGGATCAGATGACCGGTGCCCCTACACCCGAGCCAATCGTGCGGACATACGGCGCCACCGGACGTCCGGCGACCGGATGACCAGCCTCTGTCAGAAATCCGCTACACCAGCACCCGAGCTAGAACGAGCGGACAACCAATGACCACCGGACGTCCGGCCGCCCATGAGACACCGGACGAACGGTCCCCAGCGGATGTCCGGTACCTAGCTGTGTCCAGTTTCAGGCCCGAAGCTCATGTACCCCCTCCGTTCACCCCCCATTTGCACTACGACTATAAATAGACCTCCTAGTCATCCTAGCTAGGGTTAGCAAAGGATTATCTCATATATCGTGTGAGAGCTTTGCTCATCCACTTGGTTACCTTCTCCTCAGAGATAGCGCCTCCTCGGAGAAGATCCCCCAAGTGGATTCAAGACCCCTTTACGGGAAGAACCTCAAAACCTCCTCACGTAGAAGACCGGCTACCTTTGTATCATCCTTAGTTGTCTGTGGATCATGTAATCTCTTATGTACTCGAGGATCTAGCACATTTGTGACTACTTCATGTTGTTTTAGTGATTCTCCCGTGTTTTCTCGTGTGTTTCCTCTCATTTTCTCCCTTGTGTTCTTCGTGTTCTTCACGGGATCCGCTCCTTTCATGAAAGATCGGGTGATTAGGGTTGTACCCTACATCAGCTCTAGCTCTAGCTCGAGTCATAGGTCCTCTTGGCACTTCGGGAGACGATGGTAAGTCCATGGGGATGACCGTAGGATGCTCCGCATCATCTCCCCTCCCTTGGGGAAGATCCGACCTCGGATCGAAATCCTCATCACCATGGTAGGGCGAGAGATCTTTGACGTTCAAGATGTCGCTCACGGAGTACTTGTCGCGTGGAATGTCGATCTTGTAGACGTTGTTGTTGTAGCGTTTAAGAACCTTGAAAGTTCCATCCGCTCGTGGTCGAAGTTTGGACTTGCGTTCGTGGGGGAAGCGGTCCTTGCGAAGGTGTAGCCACACAATCTCCGGTGTTGAACACCATGGGGTGCTTGTTGATGTTGAGCTTGGTCACAAGTCGTTGTGATGCGGAGCATCCCAAGGTCATCCCCATGGACCTACCATCGTCTCAACAAGTGCCTAGCGGACCCATGACATGAGCACGTGCAAGAGCTCTCGAAACCGAGGTGACATCTCTCCTCTCAAAAGTTCATTTCGATGCACATGAGACATGGCTACTACTCAAATGGAGACATTATGCATACTCGGGTATCAAGGAGTTAGCCATGAAGAAGCTAAGGAGCAAGGAGAATTAGAAGAGGAAGATGGAGCTGAACTAGAAGAGAAAAGCGTCAACTCTCTGGACAACCGGGAACTTCCGGCCAGAGCCCGGAACTTCCAGCCCCCGGACCCTCCGGCCGACCCGCAGCTTCCGGCCTCCGACGTCTTCGACCAGCCCGGGTGTGCCAACTCTCTGGTTAGCCCGGAACCAGCCTGGATCCTGTCCCGAACATACCGGCCCCCGGAACCTCCGGCCAGCCCGGACCTTCCGGCCCCTGGACGCCAACCCAACTCAACCCGTGCCAACTCTCTGGTTAGGCCGGACCCTCCCCGGAACCTGGCCCGGAACATCCGGCACCCGGAACTTCCGGCCTCACTTGGAACTTCTGGCCCTGCCTGCGCGCAGCGACTTGGGACGAGGCCCCTGTACCCTTTCGCCCCTTAGACTATATATACTCTTCTCCTACCTACGTTTTAGGGTGAGCATTGGTTTAGCTCATACTTGAGATAGATCTTTGATCATCCACATCGGATCTACTCCACGAGAGAGACCGTGGCCCCTCTTCGGAGAAGATCCCTTTGGACTCAAGACCTCCTTGCGGAGAAGACCATCAAGACCTCCTCATGGAGAAGACCTGTTACCTTTGTATCGTCCTTAGTTGATCGTGGATCGCGTGATATCTTATGTAATCGAGGATCTAGCATATGTGTGACTATTTCTTGTTGGTTTAGTGATTCTCTTGTGTTTCCCCTGATGTTTTCCCTCGTGTTCTTCGTGTTCTTCACGGGATCCTCTCCTTTCGTGAAAGATCGGCCCCTAGGGTTCCTACCCTACATCATCTTTGTATCTAGAGCCACGTTGATCACGATTTCGGAGCCTCCCCTTTTGCTTGCTAGCCTAATTTTGTTGATTTTGCCCATAATTCGAAAATCCCCACAAAAATAGACCTCCCAAATTGTTTTGTGATTTGTTGGAGATGAAGTTTTGTTGGATTTGATCTATGAATTTTTTCTGTGGCTCAAAGATCTAGCTTCCCCACCCTTCTTTTTCCCCAAATTTTTTCTTTTCCCCTTTGGATTTGGGTTGTTCTCCATGTTTTCCACCCACATCCATGATCCCCAATTCTCTGTTCTTGCCAGATTCCCGACCTCCGGACCTTCCGACCACCGGACCTTCCGGCCAACCCCGGAACCTCCGGACCCCGGACCTTCCATCTTGCCCGGAACTTCCGGCCTAGACAGAAAGCTCATGCATCTTCGACCACTTCCGCATACGCACTCCCACCACCTTTACACCATCACAACTTCCGCATACCTCCACCATTGCTTACCCGTTTCGCACTCCGACACATTTTGCCACTTTGAGCTTTGAGAATTTGAGTTGCGGTTATGTGTCCTATTGTGTTTCGGCTATTTAGGAATGGTTCAACATCAACATCACCGCTGCTCATCTTCGCCACGGACGCGTCATCGACAACGACGGCCTCGATTACATCTTGGTATTCGTGCCACCATTTTGACAGCATACTGTAAGCAAGAAGCGGTAACATCATCTTGGTATTGGATACATCATTCTTTCCATTACATTAATCTATACCTACTATTAAAGGGAATAGGTATTTTTGGTTTGGTTTAGTCCTTTACGTTTGGTTTACACACGTTAAGCGATCTGGGCCAGTTACTTGTATGTTGATGGGCCTTTTATGGGCTTTCATAGAGACCGCGAAAAATAATTGGGTCAAAATAAATCAACATTGTGGGAATTGAACAAAACATTGTGTCGAGTTGCTGGTCTTAGCGTCTAGTCATTTAGAGTTTCGAGTTCTATTCACAATTTGTCACGCCACAGCCGCGCCACCTTCATCACCGCCATATACCACCACCCCACCGTATACATCGTTGCTGCCATATACCACCACCCCACCATATACAACGTTGCTACCATATACCACCACCCCCACCGTATACATCGCTGCTGCCATATACAACCACCAATCAGAGTCTACACATACCACCGCCATATACCACCACCAATCTGAGTCCACATATACAACCGCCATATACCATCACCAATCCGAGTCCACATATACTACCGCCATATACCATCACCAATCCGAGTCCACATATACCACCGTCATATACCATCATCAGTCCGAGTTCCACCAGATTCATCTCCACCACCAGTCCAAGTCTAGTATTTGTTGCTTTGTTTTCGATTTCCAGATCATGCCATACTCCGAGTCATGACCAAGTCGGACTCCCCAACATCCATGCTACCCGTAGTAGAAAAATAGTTCCAGTTTCAAAAAAAAACAAAGTCTGGAAAATTTTGGCTAGGCAGTTTTTAGACCATTTGTAGACTTTCTTGAAAAAAAATTGTTGCGGAGCAAAAAAAAGAGGAAAAAGTGAAAAAAGAGAGAAAATTAAGAGTGTGATCCTCCCTTGTTTACGTGCACCATCGATTAGCGTTTATTCAACTTTTCATATCTGAATTGATTATTGCTGACCCTTTTAGCTACCATATTATAAGCCTTCTTAGCTCCACATACATCTACATCGTGTGTTTGACTCTCCCTAGTAATCGCTCTATCCAAGCATTGAGAGTTTTGACTACAACAGTTGCCGATCACCGCCTACTGCTGAGTAAGAACTGGTAAGAATTTGATATTTGCTTGACAGATTTCTGACACACTGCCACTTTCTAGTAGTCTGTAGGATCATATTCTTGTGTGTTTCTATTGCTGCTAACCATGGCAGGACCACAAGCCGACGAGATTGACTGGGAGAACATGACGAAGAAGGAGCTTCATGATAAATTTCAGCAAATGTTGAGTCAATAGGTGGAAGACGTCATGGCCACCTTCGGAAAGGCACCGGAGAGGATTGATTATGTTGAGAAGACAATTGACACCAAGTTGGATGACAAGTTCGATGAAGTACTCGCGCGTCTTCCACAACCACCGCCAGCTGCACCTGTCGCACCTCTATAGCAACAACAACAACATTGCCTTCCAAATCAAGTGGGACGAGCACTGCGTGTTCCCCTTGAGCCTGGTCATAATTCTGGTGCGGCTGTACCTACTGTTGATGCTTTTGTAGCTCCTGCTGCTACTGCAGAGGTGGAAGACCATTACGAGGATGAGGTTGATCAAAATCAGAACTACGTGCAACCACTAGCACCACCACCACCAGGTTGTCCCCATGCATATCACCGCAACGGTAGGGCTGCACCACCACCTGAGGTATGAGATCATGACCATATTCCTAAACTAAAATTGAATATTCCATCATTTCAGGGTAGATATGTTCCTAATATATATCTTACTTGGGAGTTAGAAACTAAACAATGTTTTACATGTTTGCAATATCCTGAGGAGAAACGTTGATGTAGGGTAGAGACCCTAATCGCCCGATCTTTCATGAAAGGAGCGGATCCCGGGGAAAACACGAAGAACACGGGGATGAACGGAAGAAAAACACAAGAAGAAATCACTAAACCGACACGAATAAGTCACACATGGGCTAGATCCTCGAGTACATAGAACAATACACGAATACACGGACAACTAGGGACGATACACGGTAACCGGTTCTTCTCCGTGAGGAGGTCTTGAATCCACAATGGGATCTTCCCTTGAAAAGGGGTCTTGAATCCAAGATGGATCTTCTCCGAAGAGGACGCGGTCTCTCACGAGGAGTAGATCCGATGTGGATGAGCGAAGCTCTATCTCTAAGTATGAGCTAAACCAATGCTAACCCTAGCTAGGATGAATGGGGGTCTATTTATAGTCTAAGTGCAAATGGGGGCAACGTGAAGGGGTACATGGGCCTCGGGCCCGAACACTGTGCGCAGACAGGTACCGGACGTCCGCTGGGGACCGGTCGTCCGGTGTCTCAGGAGCTGCCGGGCGTCCGGTGTTCTCCGGCCGTCCGCTGGTTCCGCTCTGTGATGGGGGGCCGGACGTCCGGAGGATCCGGACTTCCGCTGACTTTGGCTCGGGTGTGGTCGCGCCGGTCGTCCGGTCGGGGCCGGACGTCCGCTCATTGGTCTCGGGTGCGGGGGCACCGGTCGTCCGGTCTGGGTCGGACGTCCACTGGCTGGAGCTCGGCTGACGCTTTAGGCGCCGGATGTCCGGTCCCGGCCGGTTGTCCGGTGGCTGGGAATTTTCCTGCAGCTCTTCTTCTTCTCCGTCTTCTCGTCCATCTTCCTCTTCTTCTTGTCCTTGCTCCTTAGCTTCTCCATTGTACCTGAGTATGCACAAGGTATCCATATGAGGTAGTAGCCATGCTTCATGTGCATCGAAGTGGAATCGTGAGAGGAGAGATGTCACCTCGGTTTCAAGGGCTCTTGCACGTGATCGAGTCATGGGCCCGGTAGGCACTTGATGAGACGATGGTAGGTCCATGGGGATGACCTTGGGATGCTCCGCATCATCTCCCCTCCCTTGGGGAAGATCCGTCCTCGGATCAAAATCTTCATCACCATGGAAGGGAGAGAGATCTTTGACGTTGAAGATGTCGCTCACGTTGTACTTGTCGCGCGGGAGGTCGATCTTGTAAGCGTTGTCATTGTAGCGTGCAAGCACCTTGAAGGGTCCATCAACTCGTGGTCGAAGCTTGGATTTGCGTTCTTGTGGGAAGCAGTCCTTGCAAAGGTGGAGCCACACTTGATCACCAATGTTGAAGACCATCGGTTGCTTGTTGAAGTTGAGCTTGGTCGCAAGGCATTGAACTTGGCGCTCTATGGTGTTTCTTGTATCTTCATGCATCTTCTTGAGATGTGTCACACACGCACTTGCGTCCAAATTGATGCGCTCTTGGAGTGGTAGAGGAAGAATGTCCAATGGTGACAATGGCTTGAATTCGTAAACGACCTCGAAAGGCGACTTGCCGGTTGTTGAGTGTCTTGCGTGGTTGTAGGCAAACTCGGCGATAGGTAGGTACTCCTCCCACTCCTTGATGTTCTTCTTGATGAGTACTCGAAGTAGAGCGGAGAGTGTGCGGTTTGTCACCTCCGTTTGGCCGTCGGTTTGAGGATGGTACGCCGTGGAGAAGAGTAGATTGATTCCGAGCTTGGCGCATAGGGTCTTCCAAAAGTAGCTAAGAAACTTGACGTCACGGTCCGAGACAATTGTCTTTGGCACACCATGGAGACGCAATATTTCCCTGCAAAAGAGATTAGCAATATGTGAAGCACCGTCTATCTTGTGACAAGGAATAAAATGTGCCATTTTTGAGAAACGGTCCACAACGACAAATATGGAATCGTTCCCATTGCGAGTTCGAGGTAAACCAAGTACAAAGTCCATGCTCATGTCTTCCCATGGTTGGTATGGAATCGGTAGAGGCATATAGAGGCCATGAGATTGAGCTTTGGACTTAGCTTTGCGGCATGTCGAACATCGGTTGGTGAAGCGATTGACGTCCCGAAACATCTTTGGCCAAAAGTAGCTCTTCGAGAGTGTGGCGAATGTCTTATTGCGTCCAAAGTGTCCCATTAATCCTCCTCCATGCGATTCCTGGAAAAGCAATAAACGAAGGGACGACTTGGGGATGCAAAGTTTGTTAGCTCGCATAAGATAGCCGTCTTTGATGTAATAGTGTTCCCATGATGTATTCGACAAACACTTGGCATAAGGAGTGGCAAAAGTGTCATCATGCTCATACAATTCTTTTATATGCTCGAAGCCAATGACATCTAACTCAAGTTGCGTGACTAGCATGCATATGCGGGAAAGAGCACCGCGACGATGTTTTCTTTACCCTTGATGTACTTGATGACATAGGGAAAAGACTCAATGAATTCACTCCATTTAGCATGACGCTTGTTCAACTTAGTTTGACCCTTGAGATACTTGAGGGTCTCATGATCGGTATGAATGATAAACTCATGGGGACGAAGGTAATGTTCCCATTCATGTAAAACGCGGACTAAAGCATATAGCTCTTTGTCATAGATGGGATAGTTGAGTTGCGCTCCGGAAAGTTTCTCACTAAAGTAAGCTATGGGGCGCTTCTCTTGCGTTAACACACCTCCTATGTCATTACCGCTAGCATCGCAATGAATCTCAAAAGGCTTGTCGAAGTTGGGTAAAGCAAGCACGGGAGCATGAGTAAGCAAAATTCTTAAGCTCATTGAATGCGATATCTTGGCATGGTCCCCAAACAAAAGGCGCATTCTTCTTGCTCAAAGCATGCAAAGGCGAAGCAATGGTGCTAAAATCCTTCACAAAGCGATGATAGAAACCCGCAAGACCAGGGAAACTACGGACTTGATGCAACTTGGTTGGTTGCGGCCAAGTCTTAATAGCATTGATCTTGGACTCATCTACATGAACACCCTTAGAAGAGACCACAAAACCCAAGAAAACAAGCTTATCAACACCAAAAAGGCATTTCTCCATATTAGCATAGAGACGATCTTTCCTAAGAGTTTGCAAAACGGTGCGGACATGGGTGACATGCTCTTGGATAGATTTGCTAAACACAAGAATTTCATCGAAGTAAACCACAAGAAATATACCAATGTAAGGGAAAAAGACATGATTCATAAGGCGCATAAAAGTGCCCGGTGCTTCCGAGAGACCCATAGGCATGACTAGCCACTCATACAAACCAAACTTGGTTTTGAATGCGGTTTTCCATTCATCACCCTCTTGTATGCGGAGTTGATAGTAACCACTCTTAAGATCAATTTTGGAAAATATAGTGGCACCACTAAGCTCATCTAGCATATCATCTAGACATGGAATGGGATACCTATAACGAACGGTGATAGCATTGATATGTCTACAATCGGAGCACATGCGAAAACTACCATCACGTTTTGGCACAAGAATGACCGGTACGGCACAAGGGCTCAAACTTTCACGCACATGACCATGGTCTATGAGATGCTTTACTTGCCTTTGAATTTCTTTGGTTTCTTCGGGGTTGACATGGTAGGGAGCTTTGTTCAGAAGTGGTGCTCCGGGGATGAGGTCGATGCGGTGCTCAATGCCTCGTAGTGGAGGTAGTCCCGGAGGTAGCTCATCGGGGAAAACATCTTGAAATTCCTGTAAAAGAGAAGACAACACTAGAGGAAGAGTGTGAGGAGTTTGTGGTGTGTTGTCCTTGCACACGAGGATGTAGTGTAGGACACTAGATGGGTTCTCACACACTTCTCTCATCTCACGCTTGGTGGCAAATAGAACGAAATTCTTGTTTTCGCTCATCGTGGAGGCACTCAATTTGGGCTTGTGGCGCTCACTCTCTTTTTGGTGGCTCACTCTCTCACCATTCTCTCCACGATGGGTGGCTTGCTTATCGGCGATCACTTGGCTTGGAGACATGGGTCGTAACACAAACTCCTTTCCTTGCATCTTGAAGCTATAGAGGTTTGTACGCCCATTGTGGACGACTCCTCTATCGAATTGCCATGGCCGTCCAAGGAGAAGATGGCAAATGGTCATTGGGATGACGTCGCACTCAAGGGTGTCTTCGTAGGCGCCGATTTTGAAGATACTTGTACTCGGTGCTCGACTTGGATAGTGCCGGAGTCACTAAGCCATTGCACTTTGTATGGATGTGGATGCTTCGTCTTGGGCAATTGGAGCTTGGAGCAAAGTTCTTCACTTGCGAGATTGTGACAACTCCCTCCATCGATGATGACCTTGACGGATCGTCCATTGATGCCGGCCTTGGTGTGGAATATGGTGCATCTTTGGTCTTCTTCATGGTGATGTTGGAGAGTCAAGACTTTGGAGACAACAAGTGCGGGACTTGAGTCTTCATCACAAAAGACTTGTTCTTCTTCATTGTTCACATGGCGGTGCATGGCGACTTGCTCCAGGGCTTCCATTTCTCCTTCGCTCATGGAATCATAAGTGCCATCATCGTTGAAGATCATGGTGCGCCTGTTGGTGCACTCATAGGACTTGTGGCCTCGGCCTCCGCAAGTGAAACACTTGAGGGAACTCGTCTTGACGGTCTCATCGGTTGGGGTAGATGATGATGAAGCTCTCGGCTTGAAGTTGCTCGTAGGAGGATGACTTGTAGTGGACGAAGCTTTCTTGGAAGTCGGCTTGTTGATATTGGAAGGAGACGGTCTTGTAGTCGGTGTTGGAGTCATCGAAGCTTGGTTATTGGAGAAGCCGTAGGACTTGGATGAGAATTTGGCATACTTGAAATCATCTTGCACTTGGCGTTCCGCTTTGGTAGCTTGGTGCACGAGCTCGATGAGATTTGAGTATGGTTGGAAGTCGACGATCTTCTTGATGGGATGATTGATTCCATTCAAGAAACGTGCCATAGTTTTCTCATCATCTTCCGTCACATTGGCTCTTATCATTGCAATCTCCATCTCCTTGTAGTATTCTTCAACGCTCTTGGTTCCTTGCTTGAGTTGTTGGAGTTTCTTGAAGAGGTCGCGGTTGTAGTAGGTAGGCACGAATCGTGCTCTAATGACATCCTTCATTTGTGCCCAAGTAGTGATGGGTGGATCACCTCTTGCCTCGCGGCGCTCAATGACTTGTTCCCACCAAATGAGGACATAGTCTTGGAACTCAAGGGATGCCATCGTGATCTTCTTCTCTTCTTCATAATTGTGCAAACGGAAGATCTTGTCAACTTTCAATGCCCATGATAGGTATTCTTCGGGGTCGTTGCTTCCGTTGAACTTGGGCATGGTGAACTTGAGCTTGCCGTAGCGTTGCTCTTCATTGTGTTGGGGTCGTGGATGATGATGCCGATGTTGTAGATGATTGTCCAACTCATGGTGCTCTTGACGCGGAGGGTTGTCAACCTCGTGTTGCTCTTGTCGCGGAGGATTCCCATTGTTTTCATGCTCTTGATGAACTTGATGGTCTTGGCGAGCTTGTGGAGGAATGCGTCGAGCTTGAGGGGGAACTAGCCGATGCATGCGAGCTTGAAATCGTCGTTCATGAAGTTCTTCGTGAAGTGCTTCCTCTTCTTCACGGGCTTGTCGGCCACGGTCGGCAACGGCTCGACTTGCATCACGTAGAGCTTGTTGCGCCTCCAGTGCTTGAGCGTCACGGAGTTGTTGTTCTTGACGTTGAGCCTCAGCATCTTGTGCATGTTTTTGTAGACGCACGTGTTCTTCCTCTTCATGTTGGCATTGTTGTTGTCGTTCTCGAGCTAGCGCAAAGGCTTCTTCGGCTTGACGTCAACGGCGCTCTTGAGAGTCGGTGTCCCAAAGCGGATTGAGGTTTGCTTGATGGTCGGTGCACGCGGCTCGACGAAGAGTGTTCGATGCCGGTGTACTTGAGTCGGAATGGCGACTTGAATGGATCCTTCTTGAAGTGGAAGAAGAGCGGTTGAGCAACAAAGCGCGAATCTCGTCCATCCTTGCATCATTCTCTTGCTTGTGATCGTCGAGCTTGTGGTCGAAGTAGTCCCTTGTACGTTGTTCGGAAAGTCGTAAGTCGGCGGCAAGGTTGTCGATGCGTTCACTCATAGCTTGTTGCTCTTGATGCAAAGCACGTTGTGCACCGAAGAGGTGACTCTTGGTGACGAAGGAGTTCATGTCGTCGTCTTGCTCCATGAAGAGTGGGTTGGTAGAAGTACTTGGCCTATCCATCATTCCAAGACAAGTGTGAGTGGTAGAAAGAGAAGAACGAATACCAAATGTACCTTGACCGAAGTTGAAAGTGAATCGATGATCACTCCAATGTAGGACAAGGAAATAGCCCAATTGGTACGAATTCTCGTCTGTTTCTCACACCTACACAAGTAAAAGCTTATGGTGGAGCTTGGTTAGGATGGTGGCCCAATTTTTAATGTGAATGTAAGCAAGATTCAATAATGTTAGAGAAGATTCGCAAGATGCAATGTAACAAGTAGACCAAGCATATACGGTACACGAAAACACACGCGCAAAAAGACAAGTGGGGTTGTGCAACCAAGGGTGAGCCAAAATGTGGAATCCACAAAAATGCTTTTGTTGCACAACACTAGAGAGACGCTAGCATGATTGCACGATAGGCGGATACAAGAACTTGTGCACAACCTACTTAGCAAAAATGCAATGACTTCTATCCCAAATATGTTTTATGTAAGGTGTTGCTATGATATGATCCAAGATGATCGAGTATGACAATCTTAATGTTGTAAGATGCTATGGTTCTTGCTTAAAAGCTCTTTGCTTATCTTTCCTCTTTGCTTAAAAGCTTGGTTGGCTCTTTGATGTTTGAGCTCTTTTCTTATGCGATGCTTGACGAACCAAGATAGCAAGTGAGTATGCGATGGCAACTTTGTTACACAAGAGATGATACCAATATAGGCAACAATGATGTATGTATGTATGCTATGGGAAGTATGATCACTAAAGTGCACAAGTCTCGTTGCCAGCAATACTCAATGGCTAGTCTCGATGGGTAAGCAACGCAAAGGAAACGAGGCTATGATGGCTAACAAAGTGATGGCGAGAGTGATATGTCCAATACCAAGATGAGGTTATCGGTCTTGCTTCCGTATGGTGTCAAAATGGTGGCACGAATACCAAGTCGTAGTCGAGGTGGTCGTTGTTGATGACCGGTGTTGATGACGCGTCTGTGGCGAAAATGAGCGGCGGTGGTGTCGATGTCGAACCGTACCTAGATAGCCGAAACACAAAAAGGATACGGTACCGAAACTCAAATTCTCAAAACCAAAGGCGACCAAAATCGTCAGAGTAGGTAGTGGTTAGGTGGTGGTGTGGGTTGGGATAATGGCAAAGATTGCGGAAAGTCGGTGGTGGTGTAGCGGATGAAGTGTTGGAAGTAGCGGTCGTCTGGTAGTGGACGGATGTCCGGTCGCCGGTCGTCCGGTCGGGTCGGACGTCCGGTGCTACTTGGGTCGCCAGACGTCCGGTGAAAGTGACGGTCGTCCGGTGGTCGGGGTCAACGCGAGATTTCCGATCTGAGAGGCGGTTTTGGGCGGAATATGAGGAATTTCGAGGTGGAGATGGTGGGGGAATGCTAGATCTACTTGCAACGCAACAAATTCACGGATCAAAACCAACAAAACATCATCAAAACTCACAAAGCACAAGAAAAAATTTTGGGTCTATTTTTGTGGGGATTTTCGGATTAGGACGAAAAACAACAAAATCAAGCTAGAAAAACGAAGAGGGGGGCTCCTAAATCGTGATCAACCTTGCTCATGATACCAAGATGATGTAGGGTAGAGACCCTAATCGCCCAATCTTTCATGAAAGGAGCGGATCCCGGGGAAAACACGAAGAACACGGGGATGAACGGAAGGAAAACACAAGAGGAAATCACTAAACTGACGCGAATAAGTCACACATGGGCTAGATCCTCAAGTACATAGAACGATACACGAATCCACGGACAACTAGGGACAATACACGGTAACCGGTTCTTCTCCGTGAGGAGGTCTTGAATCAAGGGGATCTTCCCTTGAAAAGGGGTCTTGAATCCAAGATGGATCTTCTCCGAAGAGGCCGCAGTCTCTCACGAGGAGTAGATCCGATGTGGATGAGCGAAGCTCTATCTCTAAGTATGAGCTAAACCAATGCTAACCCTAGCTAGGATGAATGGGGGTCTATTTATAGTCTAAGTGCAAATGGGGGCGAAGTGAAGGGGTACATGGGCCTCGGGCCCGAACACTGTGCGCAGACAGGTACCGGACGTCCGCTGGGGACCGGTCGTCCGGTGTCTCAGGAGCTGTCGGACGTCCGGTGTCCTCCGGTCGTCCGCTGGTTCCGCTCTGTGATGGGGGGCCAGACATCCGGAGGCTCCGGACTTCCGCTGACTTTGGCTCGGGTGCGGTCGCGCCAGTCGTCCAGTCGGGGCCGGACGTCCGCTCATTGGTCTCGGGTGCGGGGGCATCAGTCATCAGATCTGGGCCGGACGCCCGCTAGCTAGAGCTCGGCTGACGCTTCAGGCGCCGGTCGTCCGGTGGCTGGGAATTTTCCTCCAGCTCTTATTCTTCTCCATCTTCTCGTCCATCTTCCTCTTCTTCTTGTCCTTGCTCCTTAGCTTCTCCATTGTACCTGAGTATGCACAAGGTATCCATATGAGGTAGTAGCCATGCTTCATGTGCATCGAAGTGGAATTGTGAGAGGAGAGATGTCACCTCGGTTTCAAGGGCTCTTGCATGTGATCGAGTCATGGGCCCGGTAGGCACTTTATGAGACGATGGTAGGTCCATGGGGATGACCTTGGGATGCTCTGCATCAGACGTGTTCCTGCTGTTGTTTGTGCTTTAACTAGTTTTGCATGCGTTTGGTGGTCTGAACATTGTAGATTATATCCTATTCCAGCTACTTGGGCTGCTTTAAAAACTGCTATGTGTACTCGTTGGGTTCCACCATATTATCAATGTGAATTACTTCAAAAATTGCAGCGTTTAAGACATGGAAATTTTTTTGTAGAAGAATATTATCAGGAATTACAATCTGGAATGATTAGATGTGGTACTGTTGAGGATAATGAAGCTATGCTTGCACATTTTATGGGTGGATTAGATAAAGAGATTCAGACCATTCTAGAGTATAAGGAATATAATAATATCACTAGTTTATTCCATCTTGCTTGCAAAGCTGAACGTGAAGTGCAGGATCGACGGGCATTGGCGCAGACTAACTAGGTCGACCCTCATAATGGACACCACGTGCATCCTCTACATCCACACGTTCTACTGCACCGGCACCTCCGTCAGCTCCCACCTCTAACCGTGATACAAGAAAGCAGGCACAACCACCATTATCTGCCAAGAGCACACCTTCTGGGCCTGCATAGAGCTCTTCTTCATCCATGGCATCAACAGGGAAAACACATGATATTATTTGTCATCGTTGCAAGGGTGGAGGTCATTATGCGAGAGAATGCCCATCTAAGCGTGTGATGATTTTTACTGAGGATGGTGGGTATGAGTCTGCTAGTGACTATGATGAGGAGACTTTGGCTCTTATTACAACACTAGTACAGCGAGCTCCTAAACAAACGGTTTTTAACCCCTTTCCGCGATGGCATTTGGAGCCGTCGCCAAGTGAATGTGGGCGATAGGGGGTCCTTCCCACACGACCCAGAAACCGTCGGGGATATGCCCTCCTAGCACACATGTTCAGCAAAATGAGGTTGTGTGCGACCGACGAGCACACAAATACAGAAATACGTACAGTAGAGCTAAAAAATACAATTATACGGCGAAATTGTTTCCGGTCGCAAGTACATCCCACATAGTCGGTCCCCACTAAACGTTTCCGTTCGTATGTACATCCCACACAATCGCTCCAAGGAAAACGTTTCCGTTCATAGGTACATCACACACAATTTTCCCATTAAATCGTTTGCGTTATTGAATATATCACACACGGTCCGTGGAAGAAACTATGTGCCAAAGGCTGTCCATCACACACAGTTTTTATGTGGTAAACGTTTGCGCAAGGTGGCCTAACGCAAACAGTTTTCAAGATAAAGTCGTGTGTGATTGTCCATTGATCCAACACGGTTTATTCCTAGAAACTGTGTGCGTTGTCTGAGGTCATCGCCCACGGTACATTTGCAATAGCAAAACACAATTAGCAAGCTAATTCGCCATTAGCAGGCTAATTATTCATAATCCATTTATTAATATAATTGCAATTTCATATTAAGCGCACAATATATTTCATTTTCATAATTGAAATACATCAGAGTACAACATCATATAGCTTCACCACTCAGCTACCCCATTACACAACTACACCAGGACCAAGTTTCACATGCAACATCTATAACCTTTCGATATTAGCATCATAGACGGTACATAGACAGATGTATCTCATTTGGAAAAATGCTGAAGGAGAAGGCGAATATTGAGCCTTCATTGATGTTGAAGTTCTTTGTAACTTTAGGCCAGTGCCTATGGATGATTGACCGTCCATCCTTCGTCCTCTTCAGGAACACTTCAATATTGAAATGTGGGTGTTTTATGAATACCTTCCTCGCCTGCTGACCATACAGGTGGTTTGAGAGGTAATCATTAGTGAACTGCTTTGGAAAGTCCTGAAAACAAGGATGTGCATAAATATCTTCTCTATATTGGAAATGGGGCAAAGGAATAAAAAGGCAAGGTATAATAGTTAGTACCATCTTGTAGTGAACTGATGTCTTCTTCATTGTGCAGACAAAGATCTTGTTGGTTTTTGTCGCTAATTTCTTTATCCTAACAATCTTTCTGAGTTTCTTGACTTGATTGATATTCATGGACAACTCATTTACCCATATGCAAAAAGGGTCAAACAGTGGGTCAAAACCTCTGATAAAGCAGGACCTACATGTGCAAGACCAAATTGTTAAAAACCTAAATATTAGAATGGTTCCTGAAATTGCACAATAATGTGCTATTAGACAACGGACCATGCACGTGCTAACCTCGATTGTAAACCTCAGTGCTTCCCATTGTTTACCTGCAACACATATAAGGTAGTTAGTCATCAGGTTAAGTAAGGGTTCGCATGCTATCAGTAAAATATGTTGATGAAAAATAAGCACATTGTAGATTCATCAGATTAATTCAAGCCACACGACAAACCCATTTATCCAAACCAAGCATGATTAAGAACTAGGAAATGTAACATTTGTATATGTTTCTCATGTATTAAGTGCAGCCAAATTCTATTTATTCCTCACATGCACAACAATACAAAATTCTACCCACGACAATTGGACATCGCATTGCAGAATTGAACCAAGCAGCTAACTAAACACCACAACAAATGAACCAAACATTAACTGAGCACCACATTGCACAATATAACATACTCCTAATAGAAGATCATACAGTTAACCAAACAGTTAACTACAGCCAATTGTAGCAATTGTATTTGTTTCTCATGTATTTACTACAGCCAAATTCAATTTATTCCTCACATGGTATACAATAGCAGAATCCACCCACAACTATTGAACATCGCATTGCAGAATTGAACCAAATAGTTAACTAAACACCACAACACAAATGAACCAAACGTTAACTGAGCACCACATTGCACAATGTATAACCAAACCAAGCATGCTTGACAACTTGGAAATATAGCAATTGTATTCGTTTCTCCTGTATTTTGTAAAGATAAATTCGATTTATTTTTCACATGGAAGACAATACAAAATTGCAGCCTGAAGAATTGAACATCACATTTGTAGAATTGAACCAAACAGTTAACTGAAGACGACAACTAATTAACAAAACAGTTAATAAGTGAGCACCACACTGCACGACATATAGAACATATACACTAGGGCAACAGATTGCATGGTAAAATTAGATATCTGATGACCCACAAGTGTAAGGGAACTATCATAGCCTTTTCGATAAGTAAGAGTGTTGAACCCAAGGAGGGGCAGAAGGAAATGATAAGCGGTTTTCAGTAAGGTATTCTCTGCAAGCACTGAAATTATCGGTAATAGATAGTGTTGTGATAAGGTAATTTGTAACGAGTAACTAGTAAGAAAAGTAAATAAGGTGGAGCAATATGGTCCAATCCTTTTTAGCAAAGGACAAGCCTGGACAAACTCTTATATAAAGGAAAGCGCTCCCGAGGACACATGGGAATTATCGTCAAGCTAGTTTTCATCACACTCATATGATTCGCGTTCGGTACTTTGATAATTTGATATGTGGGTGGACTGGTGCTTGGGTACTGCCCTTACTTGGACAAGCATCCCACTTATATTAAACCCTATTGCAAGCATCCGCAACTACAACAGAAGTATTAAGGTAAACCTAACCATAGCATGAAACATATGGATCCAAATCAGCCCCTTACGAAGCAACGCATAAACTAGGGTTTAAGCTTCTGTCACTCTAGCAACCCATCATCTACTTATTACTTCCCAATGCCTCCCTCTAGGCCCAAAAAATGGTGAAGTGTCATGTAGTCGGCGTTCACATGACACCACTAGAGGGATGACAACATACATCTCATCAAAATATCGAACGAATACCAAATTCACATGACTACTTATAGCAAGACTTCTCCCATGTCCTCAGGAACAAACATAACTACTCACAAAGCATATTCATGTTCCTAATCAAAGGGGTATTAATATGCATAATGGATCTGAACATATGATCTTCCACCAAGTAAACCAACTAGCATCAACTACAAGGAGTAATCAACACTACTAGCAACCCACAGGTACCAATCTGAGGTTTGGATACAAAGATTGGATACAAGAGATGAACTAGGGTTTGAGAGGAGATGGTGCCGGTGAAGATGTTGATGGAGATTGACCCCCTTCGAATGAGAGGATCGTTGGTGATGACGATGGTGATGATTTCCCCCTCCCGGAGGGAAGTTACCCTAGCAGAACAGCTCCGCCGGAGCCCTAGATTGGTTCCGCCAAGGTTCCGCCTCGTGGTGGCGGATTTTCGTCCCGTGAGCTTGCCTCTGATTTTTTTTCTCGACGAAAGACTCCATATAGCCAAAGATGGGCATCAGAGGGCCACCAGGGGGCCCACGAGGCAGGGGCGCGCCCAGGGGGGTAGGGCGTGCCCCCCACCCTCGTGGACAGTGGGTGGCCCCCCTCTGGTACTTCTTTCGCCCAATATTTTTATTTATTCTGAAAATTATTCCCGTGGAATTTCAAGACTTTTGGAGATGTGCAAAATAGGTCTCTAATATTTGCTCCTTTTCCAGCCCAGAATTCCAGCTGTCGGCATTCCCCCTCTTCATGTAAACCTTGTAAAATAAGAGGGAAAAGGCATAAGTATTGTGACATAATGTGTAATAACAGCCCGTAATGCAATAAATATCGATATAAAAGCATGATGCAAAATGGACGTATCAATATCACAATTCACTAGAATTTGTGAAGGAAATGCAGGAGCAGCACACGCGATGGGTAAACGAGCATGCTTAACCAGCGTAGCTACCAAATGGCAAGGTGCTCCTTCAAGATCTGGGGGTCGGCACGAATGGCAGCCATCGCGAACTCATCCGCACGTGTAGCCGTGATTTGCTTCTCCGCTGCCAAATGCTCCTTGAGGTCCTGGCTATACTGTGTGCACCATGGCTTAGGCTAGCGCTTATTTGGTGGAGCGGTCGGTGATTTGGGTGGAAGGTGTCACGCTCGCGCCGGCGGTCGGGGCATGTGGGATGTGGAAGGAGGAGGAGGATGGGGGTCGGGTGTGGATTACCTGCCTGGATAGGCGAGGCCGAGGAGCGTGAAGGAGGGTCGCCGGCGAGGAGGCAGTGGTGCTGCAAGCAAGGAGTGAAGGTTTCAACTTGGAAAGGAAGGCAGAAAGAGGGGAAATGTGGCTTTTGGTAAGGGGGAGGGGGCGGTAGATATTTCCGCGGAAGCCGAAAATTTGGAATCACTTCAGCGAAAAAACTGGCGTGCAAAGTGTCATCAGACATGGTCCCTTATGCAGAACTGTGTACGATATGTGAACATCACAAATGATTCAGATATCTTAACACGTGTGTGTTGAGTTTGAATGTCAAAAATTTTGGTTCGAATTTCCATGGTTACAGTGGTCATCCACGTCATTGCATAATTTGGGTACACAAAGGAGACTAACTTCTTAATCGATAAAGTTCAGTAATTAGACAGAGCTAGCTGACATAAAAATTACTCTAACAAATTAAATATCGGCACTCTTAATTAAACAAAACAAAGAGTACTACTACGGCTGGTGCTCGTCGATCTCCACCGCCACCTCCATGTCCAGCTCGCACCCGACGGTCTCCTAGGGAAGGGGCTCCATGGCATCAATTGCACCATACTTGGCAAGCATCTCACCATCTGTGTCCGCCATATCTTTGGAATAGGCCGCCACGAGCTGGGCGTGGGCGGCCGCGATCTGAGCTCTGGCAGGCTCTGTCGTGTCAAGGTATGCCTGATACGTCTCCAACGTATCTATAATTTTTGATTGTTCCATCCTATTATATTATCTGTTTTGGCTGTTAATGGGCTTATTTATATAGTTTTATATTGTTTTTGGTACTAACCTACTAACCCAAGGCCTAGTGCAAATTGCTGTTTTTTTTTTGCCTATTTCAGTGTTTCGCAGAAAAGGAATATCAAACAGAATCCAGACAGAATGAAACCTTCGGGAGAGTTATTTTTGGAACAAACGTGATCCAGGGGACTTGGAGTGGACGTCAAGAAGGAAAAAAGGGAGCCACGAGGTAGGGAGGCGCTTAAACGATAGCGCTTTTATGCCTAGCTCGGGGCGTTAAACGATAGCGCTTGATGGGAGGCAACCCAATTTTATTTTTGCTCCTTGCTTTTTGGTTCTGTTTAGTAATAACTAATTCATCTAGCCTCTGTTTAGATGTGGTTTTATGCTTTTAATTAGTGTTTGTGCCTAGTAGAACCTTTGGGAAGGCTTGGGGAAAGTCTTTGCGATCTTGCTGTAAAAAACAAAAACTTTAGCGCTCACAAGATTTGCTTTGATTTTTTACTGGAGAGCGCGATTAGGTTGATTATTTTTGCAGATGATTAATAGATAAATTCCTCACGTCCATAAATTTATTTTAGAATTTTTGGGGTTACCGAAGTATTCGAAACCTAGAGATTACTACAGATTGTTCTGTTTTTGACAAATTCTGTTTTTCGTGTGTTGTTTGCTTATTTTGATGAATCTATGGCTAGTATCAGAGGTTATGAACCATAGAGAAGTTGGAATACAGTAGGTTTAACACCAAAATAAATAAATAATGAGTTCATTACAGTATCTTAAGTGGTGGTTTGTTTTCTTATACTAACGGAGCTCATGAGATTTTCTGTTTAAGTTTTGTGTTGTGAAGTTTTCAAGTTTTGGGTAAGATTTAATGGATTATGTAACAAGGAGTGGCAAGAGCCTAAGCTTGGGGATGACCAAGGCACCCCAAGGTAAAATTCAAGGACAACCAAAAGCCTAAGCTTGGGGATGCCCTGGAAGGCATCCCCTCTTTCATCTTCTTCCATCGGCAACTTTACTTGAGGCTATATTTTTATTCACCACATGATATGTGTTTTGCTTGAAGCATCTTGTATGATTTGAGTTTTGCTTTTAAGTTTACCACAATCATCCTTTCTGTCCACACCTTTTGGGAAAGACACACATGAATTGGAATTTATTAGAATACTCTACGTGCTTCACTTATATCTTTTGAGCTAGATAATTTTGCTCTAGTGCTTCACTTATTTCTTTTAGAGCACGGTGGTAGTATTATTTTATAGAAATTATTGATCTCTCATGCTTCACTTATATTATTTTGAGAGTCCTTTAGAACAGCATGGTAATTTGCTTTGGTTATGAAATTAGTCCTAATATGATAGGCATCCAAGATGGGTATAATAAAAACTATCATAGAAAATGCATTGAATACTATGAGAAGTTTGATACTTGATAATTGTTTTGGGATATAAAGATGGTGATATTAGAGTGTGCTAGTTGAGTAGTTGTGAAATTTAGAAATACTTGTATTGAAGATTGCAAGTCCCGTAGCATGCACGTATGGTAACCGTTGTGTAACAAATTTGAAACATGAGGTGTTATTTGATTGTCCTCCTTATGAATGGCGGCCGGGGACGACCGATGGTATTTTCCTACCAATCTATCCCCCTAGGAGCATGCGCGTAGTGCTTGGTTTTTTATGACTTGTAGATTTTTGCAATAAGTATGTGAGTTCTTTATGACTAATGTTGAGTCCATGGATTATACGCACTCTCACCTTCCAGCATTGCTAGCCTCTTCGGTACCGTGCATTGCCCTTTCTCACCTCGAGAGTTGGTGCAAACTTCGCTGGTGCATCCAAACTCCATGATACGATATGCTCTGTCACACATAAGCCTCCTTATATCTTCCTCAAAACAGCCACCATACCTACCTATTATGGCATTTCCATAGTCATTCCGAGATATATTGCCATGCAACTTTCCACCGTTTCATTTATGACACGCTTCATCATTGTCATATTGCTTTGCATGATCATGTAGTTGACATCGTATTTGTGGCAAAGCCACCGTGCATAATTTATCATACATGTCACTCTTGATTCATTGCCCTTCCCGGTACACCGCCGGAGGCATTCATATAGAGTCATATTTTGTTCTAGTATCGAGTTGTAATCATTGAGTTGTAAATAAATAGAAGTGTGATGATCATCATTAATAGAGCATTATCCCAAAAAAGGCTAAATAAAAAAGGGAAAAAAGAAATGAAGAAATAAAAAGGGACAGTGCTACTATCGTCTTTTTCCACAGTTGTGCTTCAAAGTAGCACCATGATCTTTATGATAGATAGTCTCTTGTTTTGTCACTTTCATATACTAGTGGGAATTTTTCATTATAGAACTTGTCTTGTATATTCCAACAATGGGCTTCCTCAAATGCCCTAGGTCTTCGTCAACAAGCAAGTTGGATGCACACCCACTTAGTTTCTAATGTTGAGCTTTCATACATTTATAGCTCTAGGGCATCTATTGCATTTCAACCCCTACTCCTTGCATTGACATCAATTGATGGGCATCTCCCTAGCCCGTTGATTAGCCTCGTCGATGTGAGACTTTCTCCTTTTTTATCTTCTCCACATAACCTCCATCATCATATTCTATTCCACCCATAGTGCTATATCCATGGCTCACGCTCATGTATTGCGTGAAAGTTGAAAAAAGTTTGAGATTACTAAAGTATGAAATAATTGCTTGGCTTGTAATCGGGGTTGTGCATGATGAGAGCATTCTTGTGTGATGAAAATGGAGCATGACCAAACTATATGATTTTGTAGGTGTAGCGACCCGACCTCAAACGGTCAAGCCTCTGTGTATCCGTGCCATCCCTGGATCGGTATGCTGGCACACACAGTACATCAATGTATATATCAAAGTGCAATCACATGTATAAATAACGTAAAACTGATAAATACCTCATAAGTCTCAGCGGAAACAAACATAAGGGTGTGGAGTCCATCAACGCCAACGGCAAGTTGAGTGTAGACCGTAACCCTACAACATAACTCTTACTCGTCGTAAAAAAATCCCTGCAACATAAGACGTTGCAGCCCTGTAGGTCAGTACATTGAATGTACTGGCAAGTAACATCATAAGAATAATGAACCTATTTGTACATGTAATTTGGCTGGTGGAAAGCTCTAAGTTTAGTTTTTGCATAAAGCTAGTTTTTTCCTAGAATAAAAGATATTATTCTACCACTACTTTATAGCATAGGATGAGTTGGTAAACCCAACTTAATCCATTCCCAAAGTTTCATTTAAAACCCAACTGTTTAATTAAGAGTGATGAGATCTCCCAACATTTCCACTACTAGATGCTCAAGTTGTCTGTAACCGGGGACACGGCTAATCGATTAGGTCTTAACACTCTGCAGAGGTTTGCGCACTTTTCCCCACAAGACTCGATCACCTCCCTTGAAGTTCTCGTACTGCCTGGCGCTTGAGAAAAGGATGACCGAGACATAGTCTTTCGAAAATGTTCCCCCTTAACCCACGGATAGGACGGTACACCTACATCATTCTACATCTGCTAGCCCATCCCGGAAGGGATCACACTAACTACTCAACTAAGCCAGAGCCCATATTGGCTTGTGGTTGCACACGTAAGCTTCTAGACATGAGAATATGATTGATCTCTTTGAGCCTGGGCGGACGGACCACTAGTGGTGCACCACCATGGATTTCCCATGCATGCTCCCACTGTACTTCGCCACCATTCAAACCAAACCTCCGCCCAGGTAGTTCATTAAGTTATCTTGGTTCTACTTACTACTTTGTCACTCATCTCTCACAATGAACACTTCCCAATCCATGTCTACATTGGCGAGGCAAAATTAAACTTACGCGGTGGTGACAAAGGTATATGGTTCAAACCTACCTCAATGAACTACTAGGTAACGGCATAGCCATCTAGCAACAATAAATCCTATGCGGTGGTTTTCAAACTTGGCTTTCTAGATAAAGCTATTTGAGACGAACATTTTGGCAGTGGTTTCATCGAATTTGGATCAACGGTTAAAAAGTTATGGCTATCCGAAGTTTAGGGGCTAAACTGAAATTTACAGGGACTTGACTGAGAGTTTTATTCGCGACCAGGTCCCTGGCCACGTGGCGGCTTCCGGGTGGCTGAGCAGCGTTCGCGGCTTAGGCTAAACGGCGAACGGCCACTAAATAAGCAAAACCCTATGCGGTGGCTAATAAAAAACCATTGATTTAACCAAAACCGTTTGGTTTAAGTAAACCGGATTAACCGATCTAAAAAAACACTAAACTAAACCGATCTTAGAGAGAAAAAAACGAACAGCGAGAGAGCGGTTTGCTCACCTTGACGACGACGACGACGACGACGTACAGGGCGACGGCAGCGCTGGCTTCGGGAGGTGGCGGGACGGCGACTGCGGTGGTCCTTGGCGGCGGGGAAGGAGATGGGGAGACCGGGCGCAGTGTGGGCGGCGCGCTGGTGGGGTCGGCGGGCGGTGGGATGGCCAGCGAGGAGCTGAGGGAGGCGGCAGAGCTCCGGTGCTCCGGCAAGGACGCGGGTCATCGGGGCGGCGGTTCCAGCGAGACCTAGGCGGCGAAAACATGTCAACCGGATGGACACGTACTCGGGCAGTAAAAAGAAGTAGTCGGTGGAGGCCGGGGTGGCTCACGGGCGACGAAATCCTCCGGCGAACTAGCACGGCTCCGGCGAGATCCAAGTGGCTATGGCGAGCGATGCGAGGGGCGAGGGGCGACGTGGAGTGGCAGAATGGAGAGAGGAGGACGAGGGGCTTTTATAGGCGCGGGGATGGGCTGCGGAGTCGCGAGGATAAGCTCATCCGCGAGGGCTTCGCCCGGTGGTTTCGGCGTGCGGGCGCGGCTTCCTGATCCCGTGCAGGGCGAGCGGGAGGTTAGGGACGATGGGGCTGGGCCCCATGCGTCAACGGGTAGAGAGCGCAGGAGGAGCAGCGGCTCATGCGTGCGGCGCTGGCCCTCCTGGCGCTGGCCTGGCAGGCCACTGGCCCCTAGCGCTGCGGCTGGCCCATGGCCTCGCTGGCATGTGGCTGGGCCGGCTGGCCAGCGCGTGCGTGCGTTTTTTTTTAATAAAAGTTTTTCTCTTTTTTTTACAATCAGAAAAGCAAACAAACTGAGTAATAATAAAAAACTATATAGGCATATTATATACCAAAATGCTCAGAAAAATACAGAGAATAAGATGAACTATTTTCCAAGTTCAACTAAATTCCATAAAAATTCATAAAAGTCAAACAGTGCTACTGTTGCATTTAAAATCAATAAAAATCATTTTTAAAATAGCAAAAAAATTTCAAATTTATTTTCTCCTAATTTTCCATTAAAGGGAATCATTTTACCCTTATTTCCATTTATTTTTTTTTAGGAGAAAAATATTTTGAAAAGAAACTCAAATAACTCCCAATTGGATTTGAATTTGGAATTTCAAACAACTTCAAATGGAAAATGAGTTTCAAATAACTTCAAAGTGACTTCCAATTTATTTCTTTGAAACTTCCAACTCTCTTTCTTCAAATATGAAGAAGTCATTTTATCTTCCCTCATGAACTCATTGAGTTCCTTAAAGTTTCTAAATTTGAAATATTTCAACTGAAATTCAAATCATTTTCAAACCCCTTTTCATTTCCACTAATGGAAGAAGTCATATTATCTTCACTCTAGGGTTTTGTAATGAAATGAATTTGAACTCAGGGAGATCAAAATGCAAGATGAAAAGTTTTGGGAAAGTCCTTTTATTCCCTCTCATTCAACTTTCAAAAAGTTTTCAATTTCCAATCATTTTCACACAATCAACCACACAACAATCAAACAAACAATCATAATAATTTATTTAATATAACATTCCAAAATTTAGAATTTTGGGATGTTACAAAACCACCACCCTTAAAATGAATCTCGTCCTCGAGATTCGGAGAGGCTAGAAAGAAGGTTAGGTTTGGGGGTCTCCTTGAAAATCCATTCATCAACACATGGTATGGGGTGCTATCACCCTTAGAAGCATGGGCACGGTTCCAACAAAACTCATGTACTCCATATTTTTTGTTGACGGTGCCGGTCTTCTCATATTCTCCGAGATAACTCCTTCATTTTTGCTCTTCCGGTAAGGGCATGTCCTTTTCCTCAAAATCAGGAGTCCTTGCATCAAAATAGGATCCTTCTGAGACTTGACAGGTCTGGCGCCAATGCTAAACAACTATCGTAAATCTCATGGTGGTCAACAATTACTGGTTCCTCCTGCAGGAAATGGGTCTGGGATGAACCTCACAGCATAACCTACGATTGGCAACAGGTGCCTGTACAGGGTTTCCATCATCCTGCCATTCTAAGGCTTTTGGCTTGTCGTGTCGACAGTCTTCTAGGGTTTTAAGGCTCTCTGATTTTCCATCAACATATGATAGCTCACGATAGAAGTCTCCGGTATGGGGGCCAATCCATCCCGTACTTGAATCATTACCACATACGCAGATAGTGAGTCACGTCTTCTAACACTTGGGCATCCTCACAAGTATTGCAGAACTTCTCTTCTCCATGAACTGGGTTCGGATAAATCTATTGGTCCTACAAGCCAAACAAAACCTGTATCGTTTCTTCACAACTCTCAGGTTTACGTAACCTCCTATGGAACGTCTGCTAATGAACTCACAGCTTCTTCCAGAATTCTTTTCTTCAACAAGATTGTGCTTGTTTCCTTATCAAATCCTGGGTCCTGTGGGTTATGGCCCACTTCAACACTTGTATATCTTTAACTCATCCTTGGAGTTACTATTGTTCCATATTCCAACATTACATCTCATTTAAATCCAATAGTACTTCATTACTTCATACTCTTGGGGTAACCATCATAACTAAAACCAAACTCCAACTCATTTGTCCAAACTCCACTCTATGGAATACATTTCTTTTCCATTGTTCAAGTGTTCACACAGACAAGTATCGCCAAAAATGCACTGGTTCATCCATAATTCATATTCTCTTCATATCAAATCCTTTATTATACCTTAACCACTACTCAAAACTCAAATTTCAAAAGTACTCTATTACAAAAGCTGCCATCCACATAGTTTGGTATGGTCAAGCATTACTTCCATCTTTATTCATTTGCCCTACTTGAAGATGCTTCAGTCCCACTAGAATTGTGCGATGTGATCCTTCAAATCATCGATGTTTTGCTTCATCGTGGTGGCCATGAGCTTCATCTCCATCATCTCGCATGGACCTCTCTCAGGTATTCCTGAGTGTGACAAGTCTTGCTTCTAGTATTTCTCCAATCTGACGTATGGCTTCCATAGCAGCTTCACGAACAGAGTCGAAGAATGTTGCTCGTGGTACTCGAGAAATGAAAAAGTATTGACCCATAGTCTTTGGGCAAACTCCCTTCACACGGTGGAGGTGTACCTCCACATACCAAAGTTCAACTCCCTATCTCCATGAAAGGATAACCCTTGTAGACTGCATCTCCTTCAAGATGAATATGCTTCATCATGTCCTTCAGGATTTTTGGGTAATCCTGATCACTAGTCAGGGTCATGATCGTTTCCGGGCCCTTGAGAAAAGACTCGTAAAGGGTTGTCATCTGCAGGCATAAGATAGAAGGGGTACTCAGGTATAATGTATGTATTTCCTTGGGTGAAATGTGGTTGTTTTTCTGGGAAAAGTTTGGGGTCAGCTTGTCCATGGGTTCAAGGTTTTAGTCTGGGTGAGATAATGAGAGAGGCCCTCACAATCAACTAACAACTCATAACATTTCATATGAGATTCCAAACACCTCAACTTTTATTGCTTCATGAGCTATTACAATTCCATTTCACAACTCAACTCAACATCCCCAATGAAAATAAAAGTGCGTTCCAACTTTATTACATGCTTTATATCAAGATCTCAACTACTCTGCTCAAGCTCTCCTCGGGTCTGAACATTCTCCGGCAAAATGTCCTACTCCTTTGCAGCATAAACAAATGACTTCAGACAAATCCAGGGGCTTCCTGGTGGTTATCTTGGCTCCTTGGGTTCTTGGCTTCCTTGCTGGGCATTTGCTAGCGTAATGACCTAAATCCTTGCACCTGTAACAAGTGATTTGACTCAGGTCCTTTTCTGCAGAAATTGGGTTGTTCTAGGGATACATGCTCTTTCTCTTCCTGGACTTCTTTGTTCCGATCAATTCTTCTATCTCATGTGGATCAAACTCCACTTCTTCTATCGGGAAGTCTCCCAGATACTCTTGGTTTTCCTTCATGCAATATTGTGAAAAATGTCCTTCTTCTCCACATGAATAGCAAGCATTGGAATAAAATCGGTTTAGGCTTTCTCCATCAGGGTCGTCAACATCTTCTTTCATCATCTATTGGGTCCAAGGGTTTTGGGATGAGATAAGAGGGATAGAGAGATAAGCACAATACACACACTATTGTTTTGAAAATAAGTTTTATTTGTGGCTATCGGGAAAAACATCAAACGGTCAAGCCTTTGTGTATCCGTGCCATCCCTGGATCGGTATGCTGGCACACACAGTACATCAACGTATATATCAAAGTGCAATCACATGTATAAATAACGTAAAACTGATATATACCTCATAAGTCTCAGCGGAAACAAACATAAGGGTGTGGAGTCCATCAACGCCAATGGCAAGTTGAGTGTAGACCGTAACCCTACAACGTAACTCTTACTCGTCTTAAAAAATCCTGCAACATAAGATGTTGCAGCCCTGTAGGTCAGTACATTGAATGTACTGGCAAGTCACATCATAAGAATAATGAACCTATTTGTACATGCAATTTGGCTGGTTGGAAAGCTCTAAGTTTAGTTTTTGCATAAAGCTAGTTTTTCCCTAGAATAAAAGATATATTCTACCACTACTGTATAGAATAGGATGAGTTGGTAAACCCAACTTAATCCATTCCCAAAGTTTCATTTAAAACCCAACTGTTTAATTAAGAGTGATGAGATCTCCCAGCATTTCCACTACTAGATGCTCAAGTTGTCCGTAACCGGGGACACGGCTAATCGATTAGGTTTTAACACTCTGCAGAGGTTTGCACACTTTTCCCCACAAGACTCGATCGCCTCCCTAGAAGTTCTCGCACTGCCTAGCGCTTGAGAACGGGATGACCGAGACATAGTCTTTCGAAAATGTTCCCCCTTAACCCACGGATAGGCCGGTACACCTACATCATTCTACATCTGCTAGCCCATCCCGGAAGGGGTCACACTAACTACTCAACTAAGCCAGAGCCCATATTGGCTTGTGGTTGCACACGTAAGCTTCTAGACATGAGAATATGATTGATCTCTTTGAGCCTGGGCGGACGGACCACTAGTGGTGCACCACCATGGATTTCCCATGCATGCTCCCACTGTACTTCGCCAGCATTCAAACCAAACCTCTGCCCAGGTAGTTCATTAAGTTATCTTGGTTCTACTTACTACTTTGTCACTCATCTCTCACAATGAACACTTCCCAATCCACGTCTACATTGGCGAGGCAAAATTAAACTTACGCAGTGGTGACAAAGGTATATGGTTCAAACCTACCTCAATGAACTACTAGGTAACGGCATAGCCATCTAGCAACAATAAATCCTACCATGCAATCCTACCACAAAAGGACTAAGTGCATAATGTAAACATAGGTAATTGAAAGAATGATCAAATGTGAACTTGCCTCGTAACAGTTGATGAAGATTATATCGCTCTCGGAACTTTACTTAATAGAACTATTCGTCACTCTCCGATGAAAATCTATAAAGTCAACATTGAATTTGCATAAGCAATCATTTCAAAAGAACCAGAAGAACATGCAAAGTAAAAAGTCTGGAAAAACCAAATGAACCATACAACACACTTAACTATCACAAAATATTTCTAAGTGCAAACACAACATAGGCATGTGGTCAGAATTTTTGGCGTGAAGCAGCATACAAGGCATACGTAAACTACTATGGACAGATCCTAAGTGTGTGAAAATTAGTGTGGACAATGGTCCAGGTGATAGGGTTTGGCCAACGGTGACACGGTGCAAAAAGAATCACATTAATCGGAGCTACGGTTTAGGAGATATGGCCAATTGAAGTTTGAATTCAAATCTGAATAAGTTAAATTTGAATTGCCAAAAGTTTTCAAAGTGGCTTTCTGATAAAGCTATTTGAGACGAAACATTTTTGGCACTGGTTTCATCGAATTTGGATAAATGGTTAAAAATTGTGGCTATCCGAAGTTTAGGGGCTAAACTGAAATTTATAGGACTTGACTGTGTGAGATTTTATTCGCGACCAGTCCCTGGGCCACGTGGTGGCGTCCGGGTGAGCACGCAGCGTTCGTGGCTTAGGCTAAACGGCGAAACGGCCACTAAATAAGCCAAAACCCTATGCGGTGGCTATAAAAAAACCATCGATTTAACCAAACCGTTCGGTTTAAGTAAACCGGATTAACCGATCTAAAAAACACTAAACTAAACCCGATCTTAGAGAGAAAAAACGAACAGCGAAGAGAGCGGTTCGCTCACCTTGACGACGACGACGTACAGGGTGACGGCGGCGCTGGCTTTCGGCGGTGGCGGGAGCGACTGTGGTGTCCTTGGCGGCGGGGAAGCAGATGGGGAGACCGGGTGCAGCGTGGCGGCGCGCTGGTGGTCGGCGGGCGGTGGGGGTGGCCAGCGACGAGCTGAGGGAGGCGGCGGAGCCCCGGTGCCTCCGACGAGACGCAGGTCATCGGCGGCGGTTCCGGCGAGACCTAGGCGGCCGAAAACATGTCAACCGGGAGACACGTACTCGGGTAAGTAAAAAGAAGTAGTCGGTGGAGGCCGGGGTGGCTCACGGGCGACGAAATCCCTCCGGCGAACTAGCACGGCTCCGGAGAGATCCAAGTGGCTACGGCGAGCGATGCGAGGGGCGAGGGGCGACGTGGAGTGGCAGAATGGAGAGAGGAGGACGAGGGGGCTTTTATAGGCGCAGGGGAGGGGTGCGGAGTCGCGAGATAAGCTCATCCACGAGGGCTTTTCCCGGCGGTTGGCGGTGCGGGCGCGCTTCCTGATCCCGTGCAGGGCGAGCGGGAGGTTAGGACGATGGGCTGGGCCCCATGCGTCAGCGCTAGTGAGCAGGAGAGCAGCGGCTCGTGCGTGCGGCGCTGGCCTCCTGGCGGCCTGGCAGCACTGGCCCCTAGCGCTGCCGGCTGGCCTGGCCTCCCTGGCATGTGGCTGGCGGATGCCAGCGCGTGCGTGCGTTTTTTTTAATAAAAGTTTTTCTCTTTTTTTACAATCAGAGAAGCAAACAAACTGAGTAATAATAAAAAAAACTATATAGGCATATTATATACCAAAATGCTCAGAAAAATACAAAGAATAAGATGAACTATTTTTCCAAGTTCAACTAAATTCCAAAAAATCATAAAAGTCAAACAGTGCTACTGTTGCATTTAAAATCAATAAAAATCATTTTTAAAATAGCAAAATGATTTCAAATTTATTTTCTCCTAATTTTCCATTGAAGGGAATCATTTTACCCTTATTTCCATTTATTTATTTTTAGGAGAAAAATATTTTGAAAAGAAACTCAAATAACTCCCAATTGGATTTGAATTTGGAATTTCAAACAACTTCAAATGGAAAATGAGTTTCAAATAACTTCAAAGTGACTTCCAATTTATTTCTTTGAAACTTCCAACTCTCTTTCTTCAAATATGAAGAAGTCATTTTATCTTCCCTCATGAACTCATTGAGTTGCTTAAAGTTTCTAAATTTGAAATATTTCAACTGAATTCAAATCATTTTCAAACCCCTTTTCATTTCCACTAATGGAAGAAGTCATATTATCTTCACTCTAGGGTTTTGTAATGAAATGAATTTGAACTCAGGGAGATCAAAATGCAAGATGAAAAGTTTTGGGAAAGTCCTTTTATTCCCTCTCATTCAACTTTCAAAAAGTTTTCAATTTCCAATCATTTTCACACAATCAATCACACAAACAATCAAACAAACAATCATAATAATTTATTTAATATAACATTCCAAAATTTTAGAATTTTGATGTACAAAACTACCACCCTTAAAATGAATCTTTCCTCGAGATTCGGAGAGGCTAGAAAAAGGTTAGGTTTGGGGGTCTCCTTGAAAATCCATTCATCAACACATGGTATGGGGTGCTACACCCTTAGAAGCATGGTCACGGTTCCAACAAAAAACTCATGTACTCATCTTTTTTGTTGACGGTGCCGGTTTTCTCATATTCTCCGAGATAACTCCTTCATTTTGCTCTTCCGGTAAGGGGCATGTCCTTTTCCTCAAATCAGGAGTCCTTGCATCCAAATAGATCCTTCTGAGACTTGACAGGTCTGGCGCCAATGCTAAACAACTATCGTAAAATCTCATGGTGGGTCAACAATTCTGGGTCCTCCTGCCAGGAATGGGTCTAGGATGAACCTCACAGCATAACCTACAATTGGCCAACAGGTGCCTGTAAAGGGTTTCCATCATCCTGCCATTCTTAAGGCTTTTGGCTTGTCGTGTCGACACGTCTTCTAGGGTTTTTAGGCTCTCTGGTTTTCCATCACATATGATAGCTCACGATAGAGTCTCCGGTATGGGGGCCAATCCATCCCCGTTACTTGAATCGTTACCACATACGCAGATAGTGATTCACGTTTTCTAACACTTGGGCATCCTCACAAGTATTGCAGAACTCTCTTCTCCACGAACTGGGTCCGGATAAATCTATTGGTCCTGCAAGCCAAACAAAACTGTATCGTTTCTTCACAACTCCCGAGTTACGGTAACCTCCTATGGAACGTCTGCCTGATGAACTCACAGCTTCTTCTAGAATTCTTTTCTTCAAACAAAGATTGTGCTTGTTCCTTATCAAATCCTGGTCCTTGTGAGTATGGCCACTTCAACACTTGTATATCTTTAACTCATCCTTGGAGTTACTTATGTTCCATATTCCACAACATTACATCTCATTTAAATCCAATAGTACTTCATTACTTCATACTCTTGGGGTAACCATCATAACTAAAACCAAACTCCCACTCATGTGTCCAAACTCCACTCTATGGAATACATTTCCTTTTCCATTGTTCAAGTGTTCACACAGACAAGTATCGCCAAAAATGCACTGGTTCATCCATAATTCATATTCTCTTCATATCAAATCCTTTATTATACCCTTGACCACTACTCAAAACTCAAATTTCACAAGTACTCTATTACAAAAGCTGCCATCCACATAGTTTGGTATGGTCAAGCATTACTTCCATCTTTATTCATTTGCCCTACTTGAAGATGCTTCGGTCCCACTAGAATTGTGCAATGTGATCCTTCAAATCATCGATGTTTTGCTTCATCGTGGTGGCCATGAGCTTCATCTCCATCATCTCCGCATGGACCTCTCTCAGGTATTCCTGAGTGTGATGAAGTCTTGCTTCAAGTATTTCGCCAATCTGACGTATGGCTTCCATAGCAGCTTCACGAACAGAGTCGAAGAATGTTGCTCGTGGTACTCGAGAAATGAAAAAGTATTGCCCCATAGTCTTTGGGCAAACTCCCTTCACACGGTGGAGGTGTACCTCCACATACCAAAGTTCAACTCCATTCTCCATGAAAGGATAACCCTTGTAGATTGCATCTCCTTCAAGATGAATATGCTTCATCATGTCCTTCAGGATTTTTGGGTAATCCTGACCACTAGTCAGGGTCATGATCATTTCCGGGCCCTTGAGAAAAGACTCGTAAAGGGTTGTCATCTGCAGGCATAAGATAGAAGGGGTACTCAGTATAATGTATGTATTTCCTCGGGTGAAATGTGATTGTTTTTCTCGGAAAAGTTTGGGGTCAGCTTGTCCATGGGTTCAAGGTTTTAGTCTCGGTGAGATAATGAGAGAGGCCCTCACAATCAACTAACAAGTCATAACATTTCATACGGATTGAATTTTGCTTCTAGAAATCTTTTAGATTCGGCCGCGGGAGGCACTTTTATGGAAATCACTTTAGGAGAAGCTACCAAACTCCTAGATAATATTATGGTTAATTATTCTAGATGGCACACTGAAAGATCTACAAGTAAAAAGGTGCGTGCAATAGAAGAAATTAATGTTTTGAGTGGAAAGATGGATGAACTTATGAAATTGTTTGCTAATAAGAGTGTTTCTTATGATCCTAATGATATGCCTTTGTCTACCTTGATTGAGAATAATAATGAATCTATGGATGTGAATTTTGTTGGTAGGGACAATTTTGGTAACAATGCGTATAGAGGAAACTTTAATCCTAGGCCGTATCCTAGTAATTCCTCTAATAATTATGGTAATTCCTACAACAATTCTTATGGAAATAATAATAAGATGCCCTCTGATTTTGAATCTAGTATTAAAGAATTTATTAGTTTGCAAAAGAGTTTCAATGCTCTGATTGAAGAAAAATTGTCTAAGATTGATGAGTTGGCTAGGAACGTGGATAGAATTTCTCTTGATGTTGATTCTTTGAAACTTAGATCTATTCTACCTAAGCATGATATCAATGAGTCTCTCAAAGCTATGCGAATTTCCATTGATGAGTGCAAAGAAAGAACCGTTAGGATGCGTGCTAAAAAACATTGCTTTGTGAAAGCGTGTTCTTCTAGTTTTCATGATAATAAGGATGAAGATCTAAAAGTGATTGATGTGTCCCCTATTAAATATTTGTTTTGCAATATGAATCTTGATAATGATGGCACTGGAAATGAGTCAACTTTAGTTAAAGGCGTCCCAATGATTCGGAGTTTTTAGATCTTAATGCTAAAATTGGTAAAAGTGGGATTAGAGAGGTCAAAACTTTACATAGCAATGAACCCACTATTTTGGATTTCAAGGAATTTAATTATGATAATTGTTCTTTAATAGATTGTATTTCCTTGTTGCAATCCGTGCTAAATTCTCTCCATGCTTATAATCAAAATAAAGCTTTTACTAAACATATCGTTGATGCTTTAATGCAATCTTATGAAGAAAAGCTTGAATTGGAAGTTTCTATCCCTAGAAAACTTTATGATGAGTGGGAACCCACTATTAAAATTAAAATTAAAGATCATGAATGCTATGCTTTATGTGATTTTGGTGCTAGCGTTTCCACGATTCCAAAAACTTTGTGTGATGTGTTAGGTTTCCGTGAATTTGATGATTGTTCTTTAAATTTGCACCTCGCAGATTCCACTATTAAGAAACCTATGGGAAGAATTAATAATGTTCTTATTGTTGCAAATAGGAATTATGTGCCCTTAGATTTCATTGTTCTTGATATAGATTGCAATCCTACATGTCTCATTATTCTTGGTAGGCCTTTCCTTACAACGATTGGTGCAATTATTGATATGAAAGAATGGAATATTAGATTACAATTTCCATTAAGGAAAGGCATGGAACACTTTCCTAGAAATAAAATTAAATTACCTTATGAATCTATTATAAGAGCCACTTATGTATTGCATACCAAACATGATAACACCTAGATCTATTCTTCCTTTTATGCATAGCTAGGGGCGTTAAACGATAGCGCTTGTTGGGAGGCAACCCAATTTTATTTTTGTTCCTTGCTTTTTGGTTCTGTTTAGTAATAAATAATTCATCTATACTCTGTTTAGATGTGGTTTTATGCTTTTAATTAGTGTTTGTGCCTAGTAGAACCTTTGGGAAGGCTTGGGGAAAGTCTTTGCGATCTTGCTGTAAAAAACAAAAACTTTAGCGCTCACAAGATTTGCTTTGATTTTTTACTGGAGAGCGCGATTAGGTTGATTATTTTTGCAGATGATTAATAGATAAATTCCTCACGTCCATAAATTTATTTTAGAATTTTTGGGGTTACCGAAGTATTCGAAACCTAGAGATCACTACAGATTGTTCTGTTTTTGACAGATTCTGTTTTTCGTGTGTTGTTTGCTTATTTTGATGAATCTATGGCTAGTATCGGAGGTTATGAACCATATAGAAGTTGGAATACAGTAGGTTTAACACCAAAATAAATAAATAATGAGTTAATTACAGTACCTTAAGTGGTGATTTGTTTTCTTATACTAACGGAGCTCATTTGATTTTCTGTTTAAGTTTTGTGTTGTGAAGTTTTCAAGTTTTGGGTAAAGATTTAATGGATTATGGAATAAGGAGTGGCAAGAGCCTAAGCTTGGGGATGCCCAAGGCACCCCAAGGTAAAATTCAAGGACAACCAAAAGCCTAAGCTTGGGGATGCCCTGGAAGGCATCCCCTCTTTCGTCTTCTTCCATTGGCAACTTTACTTGAGGCTATATTTTTATTCACCACATGATACATGTTTTGCTTGGAGCGTCTTGTATGATTTGAGTCTTTGCTTTTTATTTTACCACAATCATCCTTGCTGTACACACCTTTTGGGAGAGACACACATTAGTTGGAATTTATTAGAATACTCTATGTGCTTCACTTATATCTTTTGAGCTAGACAATTTTGCTCTAGTGCTTCACTTATATCTTTTTGAGCACGGTGGTATTATTATTTTATACAAATTATTGATCTCTCATGCTTCACTTATATTATTTTCAGATTCCTTTAGAACAGCATGGTAATTTGCTTTGGTTATGAAGTTAGTCCTAATATGATAGGCACCCAAAATGGGTATAATAAAAACTATCATAGAAAGTGCATTGAATACTATGAGAAGTTTGATACTTGATAATTGTTTTGAGATATAAAGATGGTGATATTAGAGTGTGCTAGTTGAGTAGTTGTGAATTTGAGAAATACTTGTATTGAAGATTGCAAGTCCCATAGCATGCGCGTATGGTAACCATTGTGTAACAAATTTGAAACATGAGGTGTTATTTGATTGTCCTCCTTATGACTGGCGGCCGAGGTCGAGGGATGGTCTTTTCCTACCAATCTATCCCCCTAGGAGCATGCGCATAGTGCTTGGTTTTTGATGACTTGTAGATTTTTGCAATAAGTATGTGAGTTCTTTATGACTAATGTTGAGTCCATGGATTATACGCACTCTCACCTTCCATCATTGCTAGCCTCTTCGGTACCGTGCATTGCCCTTTCTCACCTTGAGAGTTGGTGCAAACTTCGCCGGTGCATCCAAACCCCGTGATATGATATGCTCTGTCACACATAAGACTCCTTATATCTTCCTCAAAACAGCCACCATACCTACCTATTATGGCATTTCCATAGCCATTCCGAGATATATTGCCATGCAACTTTCCACTGTTTCATTTATGACACGCTTCATCATTGTCATATTGCTTTGCATGATCATGTAGTTGACATCGTATTTGTGGCAAAGCCACCGTGCATAATTTATCATACATGTCACTCTTGATTCATTGCCCTTCCCGGTACACCGCCGGTGGCATTCATATAGAGTCATATTTTGTTCTAGTATCGAGTTGTAATAATTGAGTTGTAAATAAATAGAAGTGTGACGATCATCATTAATAGAGCATTGTCCCAAAAAAAAGGCCAAATAAAAAAGGGAAAAAAGAAATAAATAAATAAAAAAGGGACAATGCTACTATCCTCTTTTTCCACACTTGTGCTTCAAAGTAGCACCATGATCTTTATGATAGATAGTCTCTTGTTTTGTCACTTCCATATACTAGTGGAAATTTTTCATTATAGAACTTGTCTTGTATATTCCAATAATGGGCTTCCTCAAATGCCCTAGGTCTTCGTGAGCAAGCAAGTTAGATGCACACCCACTTAGTTTCTTTTGTTGAGCTTTCATACATTTATAGCTCTAGTGCATCTGTTGCATGGCAACCCCTACTCCTTGCATTGACATCAATTGATGGGCATCTCCCTAGCCCGTTGATTAGCTTCGTCGATGTGAGACTTTCTCCTTTTTTGTCTTATCCACATAACCTCCATCATCATATTCTATTCCACCCATAGTGCTATATCCATGGCTCACGCTCATGTATTGCGTGGAAGTTGAAAAAAGTTTGAGATTACTAAAGTATGAAACAATTGCTTGGCTTGTCATCAGGGTTGTGCATGATGAGAGCATTCTTGTGTGACGAAAATGGAGCATGACCAAACTATATGATTTTGTAGGGATGAACTTTCTTTTGCCATGTTATTTAGAGAAGACATGATTGCTTAGTTAGTATGCTTGAAGTATTATTATTTTTATGTCAATATTAAACTTTTGTCTTGAATCTTTCGGATCTGAACATTCATGCCACAACAAAGAAAATTAAATTGAGAATTATGCTAGGTAGCATTCCACATCAAAAATTCTGTTTTTATCATTTACCTACTCGAGGACGAGCAGGAATTAAGCTTGGGGGTGCTTGATACGTCTCCAACGTATCTATAATTGTTGATTGTTAAATTCCATTATATTATCTATTTTGGATGTTAATGGGCTTATTTATACACTTTTATATTATTTTTGGGACTAACCTACTAACCCAAGGCCTAGTGCAAATTGTTGTTTTTTTGCCCATTTCAGTGTTTCGCAGAAAAGGAATATCAAACGGAATCCAAATTGAATGAAACCTTCAGGAGAGTTATTTTTGGAACAAACGTGATCCAGGGGACTTGGAGTGGACGTCAAGAAAGAAACGAGGGAGCCACGAGGTAGGGAGGCGCGCCTGCCCCCCTGGGCGCGCTCCCCACCCTCGTGGGCCCCTCGCAGCTCCACCGACCTACTTCTTCCTCCTATATATATCCATATACCCCGAAAACATCCAGGAGCACCACGAAACCCTATTTCCACCGCCGCAACCTTTTGTACCCAAGATATCCCATCTTGGGTCCTTTTTCAGAGCTCCGTCGGAGGGGGAATCGATCACGGAGGGCTTCTACATCAACACCGTAGCCTCTCCAATGATGTGTGAGTAGTTTACCTCAGACCTTCGGGTCCATAGTTATTAGCAAGATGGATTCTTCTATCTCTTTGGATCTCAGTACAAAGTTCTCCTCGGTCTTCTTGGAGATCTATTCGACGTAACTCTTTTTGCGGTGTGTTTGTCGAGATCCGATGAATTGTGGGTTTATGATCAAGATTATATATGAACAATATTTGGTTCTTCTTTGAATTCTTATATGTATGATTTAATTATATTTGCAAGTCTCTTCGAATTATCAGTTTGGCTTGGCCTACTAGATTGATCTTTCTTGCAATGGGAGGAGTGCTTAGCTTTGGGTTCAATCTTGCGGTGTCCTTTCCTAGTGACAGCAGGGGCAGCAAGGCACGTATTGTATTGTTGCCATCGAGGATAAAAAGATGGGGTTTATATCATTTGCTTGAGTTTATCCTTCTACATCATGTCATCTTGCTTAATGTGTTACTCTGTTCTTATGAACTTAATACTCTAGATGCATGCTGGATAGCGGTCGATGTGTGGAGTAATAGTAGTAGATGCAGAATCGTTTCGGTCTACTTGTCTCGGACGTGATGCCTATATACATGATCATGCCTAGATATTCTCATAATTATGCACTTTTCTATCAATTGCTCGACAGTAATTTATTCACCCACCGTAATACTTATGCTATCTCGAGAGAAGCCACTAGTGAAACCTATGGCCCTCGGGTCTATCTTTTATCATATAAGTTTCCAATCTATTTTATTTCGCAATCTTTACTTTCAATCTATATCATAAAAATACCAAAAATATTTATCTTATTATTATTATCTCTATCAGATCTCACTCTCGTAAGTGACCGTGAAGGGATTGACAACCCCTTTATCGCGTTGGTTGCGAGGTTCTTATTTGTTTGTGTAGGTATGAGGGACTTGCGTGTAGTCTCCTACTGGATTGATACCTTGGTTCTCAAAAACTGAGGGAAATACTTATGCTACTTTACTTCATCACCCTTTCCTCTTCAAGGGAAAACCAACGCAGTGCTCAAGAGGTAGCAAGAAGGTTTTCTGGCGCCGTTGCCGGGGATATCTACATCAAGTCAAGACATACCAAGTACCCATCATAAACTCTATTCCCCCGCATTACTTATTTGCCATTTGCCTATCATTTTCCTCTCCCCCACTTCACCCTTGCCATTTTATTCGCCCTCTTTTTCCGTTCCCCTTCTCTTTTCTGGTTCGTCTCTTTTCGCTTGCTTCTTGTGTGCTTATGTGTTGGATTGTGTGTCACGATGGCTCAAGATAATACTAAATTGTGTGACTTTTCTAATACCAACAATAATTATTTAATTAGCACTCCGATTGCTCCTCTTACCGATGCTAAATCTTGTGAGATTAATACTGCTTTGCTGAATCTTGTCATGAAAGATCCATTTTCCGGCCTTCCTAGTGAAGATGTCGCTACCCATCTAAATAGCTTTGTTGATTTGTGTGATATGCAAAAGAAGAAATATGTGGATAATGATATTGTTAAATTGAAGCTATTCCTGTTTTCGCTTAGAGATTGTGCTAAAACTTGGTTTTCGTCTTTGCCTAAAAATAGTATCGATTCATGGAATAAGTGCAAAGATGCTTTTATCTCTAAGTATTTTCCTCCCGCTAAGATCATCTCTCTTAGAAACGATATTATGAATTTTAAGCAACTTGATCATGAACATGTTGCACAAGCTTGGGAGAGGATGAAATTAATGATACGTAATTGCCCTACACATGGTTTGAATCTTTGGATGATTATACAAAAAAATTATGCCGGATTGAATTTTGCTTCTAGAAATCTTTTAGATTCGGCCGCGGGAGGCACTTTTATGGAAATCACTTTAGGAGAAGCTACCAAACTCCTAGATAATATTATGGTTAATTATTCTCAATGGCACACTAAAAGAGTGTTTCTTTTGATCCTAAAGATATGCCTTTGTTTACCTTGATTGAGAATAATAATGAATCTATGGATGTGAATTTTGTTGGTAGGAACAATTTTGGTAACAACATGTATAGAGGAAACTTTAATCCTAGGCCGTATCCTAGTAATTCCTCTAATAATTATGGTAATTCATACAACAATTATTATGGAAATAATAATAAGATGCCCTCTGATTTTGAATCTAGTATTAAAGAATTTATTAGTTTGCAAAAGAGTTTCAATGCTTTGATTGAAGAAAAATTGTCTAAGATTGATGAGTTGGCTAGGAACGTGGATAGAATTTCTCTTGATGTTGATTCTTTGAAACTTAGATCTATTCCACCTAAGCATGATATCAATGAGTCTCTCAAAGCTATGATAATTTCCATTGATGAGTGCAAAGAAATAACTGCTAGGATGCGTGCTAAAAAAGATTGCTTTGTGAAAGCATGTTCTTCTAATTTTCATGATAATAAGGATGAAGATCTAAAAGTGATTGATGTGTCCCCTATTAAATCTTTGTTTTGCAATATAAATCTTGATAATGATGGCACTGTAAATGAGTCAACTTTAGTTAAAGGCATCCCAATGATTCGGAGTTTTTAGATCTTAATGCTAAAATTGGTAAAAGTGGGGTTGGAGAGGTCAAAACTTTACATAGCAATGAACCCACTATTTTGGATTTCAAGGAATTTAATTATGATAATTGTTCTTTAATAGATTGTATTTCCTTGTTGCAATCCGTGCTAAATTCTCCGCATGATTATAATCAAAATAAAGCTTTTACTAAACATATAGTTGATGCTTTAATGCAATCTTATGAAGAAAAGCTTGAATTGGAAGTTTCTATCCATAGAAAACTTTATGATGAGTGGGAACCCACTATTAAAATTAAAATTAAAGATCATTAATGCTATGCTTTATGTGATTTGGGTGCTAGCGTTTCCACGATTCCAAAAACTTTGTGTGATGTGTTAGGTTTCCGTGAATTTGATGATTGTTCTTTAAATTTGCACCTCGCGGATTCCACTATTAAGAAACCTATGGGAAGAATTAATGATGTTCTTATTGTTGCAAATAGAAATTATGTGCCCGTAGATTTCATTGTTCTTGATATAGATTGCAATCCTACATGTCCCATTATTCTTGGTAGGCCTTTCCTTACAACGATTGGTGCAATTATTGATATGAAAGAAGGGAATATTAGATTCCAATTTCCATTAAGGAAAGGCATGGAACACTTTCCTAGAAATAAAATTAAATTACCTTATCAATCTATTATAAGAGCCACTCATGTATTGCATACCAAACATGATAACACCTAGATCTATTCTTGCTTTTATGCCTAGCTAGGGGCGTTAAACGATAGCGCTTGTTGGGAGCCAACCCAATTTTATTTTTGTTCCTTGCTTTTTGGTTCTGTTTAGTAATAACTAATTCATCTATCCTCTGTTTAGATGTGGTTTTATGCTTTTAATTAGTGTTTGTGCCTAGTAGAACCTTTGGGAAGACTTGGGAAAGTCTTTGCGATCTTGCTGTTAAAAACAGAAACTTTAGCGCTCACGAGATTTGCTTCCATTTTTCACTGGAGAGTGAGATTAGGTTGATTCTTTTTTCAGATGATTAATAGATAAATTCCTCACGTTCAGAAATTTATTTTATAATTTTTGGGGTTACCTAAGTATTCGAAACCTACAGATTACTACAGATTGTTCTGTTTTTAACAGATTCTGTTTTTCGTGTGTTGTTTGCTTATTTTGATGAATCTATGGCTAGTATCGGAGGTTATGAACCATAGAGAAGTTGGAATACAGTAGGTTTAACACCAAAATAAATAAATAATGAGTTCATTACAATACCTTAAGTGGTGGTTTGTTTTCTTATACTAATGGAGCTCATGAGATTTTCTGTTTAAGTTTTGTGTTGTGAAGTTTTCAAGTTTTGGTAAAGATTTAATGGATTATGGAACAAGGAGTGGCAAGAGCCTAAGCTTGGGGATGCCCAAGGCACCCCAAGGTAAAATTCAAGGACAACCAAAAG